>NC_084832.1:115808975-116433975 GCF_033115175.1 Lepus europaeus
GGCAAAAATTACTATCTAAGTAGATGACATTTTTATTATTCAGGTGCTTCGAGGCATCCGTTAGGACAAAGCCAGCTGCTTCCACAGATGATTCCGGAGATCTGGAGTCACATTTGGGTATTTCAGACCCAGGGCAAGCGGCACCACGCACGTGTGGAAATGATTTAACCACTGAGTCGTTTCACAAATTGTGACCTTAGCAACTATGCTGTTTCTTTTACCTCTTGGCAGCTCTTTGCGGTGGAATTTCTGTCCTTCTCCACATACACACACGCACACACACAATTTCTGTATACATTACTTCATTTTAAAATGTCTTGGAGTGCCTGGGAGTCTGACTGATGTAAGATGTTATTTTGAACATGCCAAAGCATCTCGCCGGCTCCCGTCCTTTCTTTTCAGCTTGCATTCCTTGGTAAGTGGCAAAGCTCCCCACTTATCAGTCACTCAAAGTGACTGTAGCTGTCAGTTGTGTACAAAGCGCAATCAGTTTGGAAGCGGAGACACCAGCATTTTTCTTCTCAGCTTGAAGCAAACACGTTTTGACTGCTAGTCATTCAATTTTAAAGCATCCTCAATTAGGGGCGGATGAAGATATAAAGAAAACACATCCTAAACACCTCCACCAGGCAACAGAAAAAATTTATTGTTATCTCTTGATTTACCTTAAGGCAGCCCTGTCCCTCCTCTTTTTTTGACTGTATGACACGGGTGCTTGTGACAACACACCCTCGATCGTGGAAAAACTGCAATAATGGCTCATACTAACACTCCGCGACACCTCCATTTGAGCCCACTTCTGTTTTCTTTAGCTCTCTATCTCCTCAATCGCCCTGCAGAAATTGAATTGTTTTAAAAAAGGAAAACAAACCTCAATCTTTTTTTTTTTTATAGACAAACCTCAATCTTTTAGACTCAGTTTATCAGTGGCCAACTTTTTTATTCTATGGACACACAAAATCTAATTAAATAACGAGAACAAAGAGAGGAAAAGTTAGAGAAACAACTCTGGGGAGGGAGAAAAGGAAAACAACAGGGTAAGGGAAACCAGCCATGGATATCGACTACATGGTCCCACAGCAGGATGGACATGGGTACCGACAGAGCCATGAAAGGAATATGAAGTGGAGAGCAAATAAAACATGGATTCAAGGAGCAAGCGCTTACTCTAATGGTTAAGACACATGTTAAGATATCTACATCCGGGGCCAGCTGTGGTATAGTATGCGCTGTAGCATAGTAGGCCAAGCCTCTGTCTGTAGCGCGTGGGAAAGCAGTGGAAGATGGCCCAAGTGCTTGGGCCTCTACACCCGCATGGGAGACCTGGAAGAAGCACCTGCCTCCTGGCTTTGGATTGGCTCAGCTCTGGCCAATGTGTCTGTTTGGGGGAGTGAACCAGTGGATAGAAGACCTTTCTCTCTGTCTCTCCATCTCTCTCTGTCTATAATTCTACCTCTCAAATAAATAAATAAAATCTTTTAAAAAAAAATCATTGCCTGGCTCTAGCTCCCAGCTCTTGCTTCCTGCTAACGCAGACCCTGGGAGGCAATGAGTGCCTGGCTCTGTTTCAGCCGGTTCCAGTCCCAGTCACTGAGGGCATGGGGGGAGTGAGCCCAGAGATGGGAGCTCTCCTATTGCCTGCATCTCAAACAAATAAATTTTTAAAAATTTTCACTAAATGTATTTGAAACTAAACAGTGATTATGGGAGAAGAAAAAAATTAAGTACATCTATTTTGGTAATAAACAGAAAGGGTAAAGGAAAATAAATTATACAAAATTGCATCCACAAACTTGTGTGTGTGTGAACACATATATACTTCACACCCAATATATACAAATTTACATATTATCGTAAATCTGTAATTAAATGCATATTACAAGTAGCTCATTAGTTTACATCTTTTAGCTAAACACAAGTTTAGATTATGAAATCTAGTTTACCTCGTCCAATTTTCTATTTGAGTATAAAAATAATGTCAACATAAATTAATTCTTTTTAAAGATTTAGTATCTTTTATAAACGTTGCATGCTATGTGGGTTTTCTTAGCATTTGTAAGTGGACATTCACATGTTTGCTAATGTGGGATACTTCATTTCCCTATTTGTAAATATGCATTTCCTACACTTACGAAAGGGTGATCTCTCACGTCCTTTACTGCGGAAAGTCAAAGTAAATTACTTAAAAAAAAAATCCCTGTTACACTTGCCATAATGATAGATCGAACTCAGTTTGATAAGATCAGTTACTCTCATTTTCCAGCGATCATATGACATTCAACACTTATTACTGTACTACTAAGATGAGAGAGGGAGACGGCACATTTCCAGTCACAAAGTACTCCACTGTCAGGGTCTCGGACTCACACAGTCCTCACTCAGCTCCACCGCGCCTGAAGTGGAGAGGACACCGTCACCTGCCTGGACTCATGTGCCGAGTATGTGAGATGCCCTCTCCTAAGGCCAAGCGCTCAGTAGGTAACGGGCAGCTCCTTCTGCTCCCTAGTACACACAAGGCGATCACACTCATGTTTGCTTCTCAATGTTTGGGATGCCAAGTCACAAAATTACAAATATAAATATCCAAAGCTGACATAAATTATATAACTAAATAGTTCACGGTCTGGAAATCTTGACTGAGATTAATAATTTGTAAAATAAAAGGAATCTGGTATTAGAACTACTGATCTTTAAAGTAGATGTATAAATCTTAAACAGGTTGATGAGGTTACAAAGCAGATACAGCACTAAAGAATGTTGGTTAGCTATTTCTTCGATGTCTATCAAACATCTGAGTACCTCCAATATTTATCTTACCCTATCAATGTGTAAATTAAGTTGAAATTATAAGTGGCTCATTTCAGACTAACATATTGAATTCTATCCTAAATTCCCCCAAATCTTTCTGTTGTTACGGACTCACTTTGTTTTGTGTCTTCTCACTATTTGCAAACTCTGTTCCCAAGGTCTTATCTAAGCACCCGTGGACTCTGTTTTGCTAACTGATAGGACAGGGGCTGCACAGCCACAGGGAGGAACCGTGTTCCACACTGTCTACAGGTAATTTCGTTTGGGCAAAGGTTGAGAAGCCCTGGGAAAAGTGCTGTCAGTCTGCTTTCTGGGCCAGACTCCGTGATTCCAGAACGGCCACATTTACAACTTGTGAAAAAAGCAGCTGCTCCAGACACATGGCAGATTTGGATAAAATGTTCCCACTGCTGAGTCCACCGGTTCTATGGCTCTGCAATTTCAGTTCACAGGCAGACCTCTCTTATGTAGATCATAGCAACATGCACTAAAGAATAAACAAACATGCAGAGGGATTAAATGAAGCATTCACTTCAGAAGTCACACTGCAAAGAGTGAAGAAAGAAGACACAGAGAAATGGCATCAGAATGGGAGAAAAGAAATACGAAAACAGAGATAGCTTGAGATTCCACATAAAAATGAAAGAACATAAGAATTTCCTGGCACAAAATGCATTTTTATGTTTTTAGTAAGGGGACCAAGTCAGGATGAATTACAAAACCAGGATTACCATTTCCAAACACTGTTGTCAACATCACTTCACTATTGTCATCAACTTGAAAGCAATGCAGATTTTGTTATTGCAACTACAGTCTCAATAATGATAGTAAAAAGTTTAAAAATCAAGATCACAGAGCAGTTAAAATTCTATATAAATATTAACAATTACTGTTTGATAAACTCATGAAAAAGCAGGAGGTAAGAGGGCAAGGAAGTAGATATCAAAGAAGGGGGGATTCCAGTGATTTGATTTGTTCTTAAGTGTCAGGAATGACTTACAAAGCTAAAGTCAATGACATGAGAAAAAAATAAAGAAAAAGGTAAATGGCAGCCCTATGAAAGCACAAAGCTACAAAGAAATGAACTATGAGCTATCCTGCCAGACCATCAAGAAAACGCTATTCACGTTGATATTTAAATATAAACACCATGTATACATTTTCATCTTTTAGATTAACCAATAGGTAAAGCACAATAGGTTAGCGTGTCTCTATGGATGTGCACGGACACCCACACCCACACATACACATGTATATATAAAATATACTTAGGAATATATATATATATATCATATATAATATATTCTATATCTACATTTAACATTTAGAAAACAGAAATGGGCAGTTAGACATGACCCAAAAAAAAGCATGGGTCAAAAGCTTCTATGCTGGCCGGCGCCGTGGCTTAACAGGTTAATCCTCCGACTTGCGGCGCCGGCACACCAGGTTCTAGTCCCGGTTAAGGCGCCGGATTCTATCCCGGTTGCCCCTCTTCCAGGCCAGCGCTCTGCTATGGCCCGGGAAGGCAGTGGAGGATGGCCCAAGTGCTTGGGCCCTGCACCCACATGGGAGACCAGGAGAAGCACCTGGCTCCTGGCTTTGGATCAGCGAGATGCGCCGGCCGCAGCGGCCACTGGAGAGTGAACCAGTGGCAAAAAGGAAGACCTTTCTCTCTCTCTCTCTCTCTCACTATCCACTCTGCCTGTCAAAAAAAAAAAAAAAAAAAAAGCTTCTATGCTTTTCGGGTGGGAGGGCAGAATACTATAATCCAAAAGTTGTACTTATGAAAGTTATATTTATTAAATAAAAGTTTTCTATTAAAAAAAAACTACTATGCATACTTGGTTGCCCAGGAAAAGAGTTGTAGGCAAATCAATGTTTTAAAGTACCTACTAAAAGAATTTAAATGATATATATCTATATTGTTGGGGATACAGAGGGAATAGGAGAGGATTCTGGAATGGCAATGAATGAACTCACTGTGTAAATATGCATGTTTAAAAGTTAATGATATTGGCCAGCGCCATGGCTCACTTGGATAATCCTCCACCTGCGGCCCTGGCACCCCAGGTTCTAGTCCCGGTTGGGGCACCGGATTCTGTCCCCATTGCTCCTCTTCCAGTCCAGCTCTCTGCTGTGGCCCGGGAGTGCAGTGGAGGATGGCCCAAGTGCTTGGGCCCTGCACCCACATGGGAGACCAGGAGGAAGCACCTGGCTCCTGGCTTCGGATTGGTGCAGTGCGCCAGCTGTAGCAGCCATCTGGGGAGTGAACCAAAAGAAAAGGAAGACCTTTCTCTCTCTCTCTCTCTGTCTCTGTCTCTCTCACTATCTAACTCTGCCTGCCAAAAAAAAGTTAATGATATTTAGGGGCCAGAGCTGTGGCGCAGTGTGTTAATCCTCTGCCTGGAGCACCAGTACCCCATATGGGCACTGGTTCTAGTCCTGGCCACTCTTCTTCTGATCCAGCTCTCTGCTATGGCCTGAGAAAGTAGTGGAGGATGGCTCAAGTGCTTGGGCCCCTGCACCCACATTTTAGACCCAGAGGAGACTCCTGGCTCCTGGCTTCGGATCAGCTCAGCTCTGGCTACTGTGGCCATTTTGGGAGTGAACCAGCAGATGGAAGACCTTTCTCTCTCTCTCTCCCTCTCTCTGTCTGTAACTCTACCTCTCAAATAAATAAAATCTGAAAAATAAATAAAAAGCTAATAATATTTAAAGTAAAGTCAAAAACAGCACTACAATTATATACCTGGACACAGCAATAAATGCTTGGAGGTCTATTAAAAAATAAACACTTTGAAATTTCTAGAGGAGTTTTTTCTGAGTAATGGTACTGATGGGTCTTCACAAATCTCACGGAAAAGGCATCTCATGGAAATGATGAAAATAATGAAAATGCTATGTATAGACTTCAGAAATGTCTTATAATAAAATAAACTTGCCCTTCACTTCTGGTTTTTTTTTTAATTTATTTATTTTAATTTTATTTGAAAATCAGACAAATAGAGAGAAAGACTGTTTGAGAGAAAGCTTCCATTCCTGGGATCATTCCCCAAATACCCACAACAGCCAGGGCTGGGTCAAGTTGAAGCCAGGAGCCTGGAACCCCATCGGGGTCTCCCAAAGGGATGGTGGGGATCAAAGTATTTGAGCCATCACCTGCTGCCTCCCAGGGTGCACATTAGGAGGAAGCTGGATCAGAAGTGGAGGAGCTGAGACTCAAAACCAGGCACTTAAATCTGAGATGTAGGCATCCCCTGTGGCACCTTAACCACTGCGCCAAATGCTCACCCCTTTTGTTTTCTGAGAGCGATGAAGACAGGGAGAAAGCATGACTGAAATACAGACAGGGACAAAGGTCCCATCCACTGGTTTGCTGCCTAAATGCCCAGCACAGCCAAGGTTGGGCTGGACCAAAGCCAGGAATGAAGAACTTCATCTGCCTCTTCCACGTGGGTAGCAGGAACACAGCTACTTGAGCCTGCACTGCTGTCATTGCTGCCTTCCTGGGCCTGCACTGACAAGAACTTAAAGAGTAAGGAGCTGGATCTGGTAAAGAATCCAGATGTGGGACACATGTTTCCTAAGCGCTTGGCTCAATGCCCGCTTTCAATAAGCTTATCTTCTAATTCCCTTCCTCCATGAACTTCCTGAAGTACCCTCTGAGAGGACTGGGCTCAGAACGGCAGCCCTCAGCATTTTCTTGTATTCTTTAGCCACCTAGCACGCGTAACACCAAGAAGAACAAAAACATACACATCGACCTATCTGTATTCTCTGTCCACAGAGCCGGGTTCACCTAGACAGAGAAATGTTAGGAATGAGTGGAATTTTATCACTAGGTAATCACCAGCAGACATATTTTTAAAAAAGAAGAAAAAGAATTCTGAAAGCTCTTCCAAGGGGCTCCTTGGGAATAAAAGAGCTGAGCTGCCTCGGTCTCCTGGCTGGACCTTTAGGACACGCCACGCGTCTTTTCCAAGAGAAGTTCTGTTTCCAGAAAGCAGAAAGAGAGGGACAAGTCACCCTTCCACACACTTTTAAAAACCAATCTATTTCCTCTGAATGCCTAGAAGTGGTAACCTGGCCACTTATGGTGTATTTGTTTTCTATTTATTTTACACTTATTTTCACAGCAAAAGGTTAGTTGGAATGCAAGGAGTTAATGCATTTCCTTCTCAGGTTGAAATGCTACCTTAATTGCACTGTGCTTATTCTTGGCATTTCCAGTCTCCCAAAGAGACAAGGTTACTTTGTAATCTCTTTGTGTTCATGCACGTGTGTGGGGTCTTAGCAAGGCGGGTAAAATGCTCCCACCTTGGCACATTCAGAGAAAGAAATCATAGGTCAGCAATCAGTCAGGTACTATTATGTCACCTTTAACATGATTACGTTTTCAATACACTATTTCAATGGATTTCTTCCCACGTAATCAATTATTGAGAATTACCAAAGCCCTAAGGAGCTCAGAGAACTTTGGCTCCAATAAAATGAACCTTTGTCACAAACTGGGGGGGCCCATGACTGTAACTTAATCATTCAATTGTATATGAGTCAAGTTGTATTTTCACTTTGAGGAAATAAGTTCCCAGGGAAAGAAAACTCATTTTAAAACTTCAGGCCATTAAGCCTTAAATGGTAGAATATCGGTGAAATAAAAATGACCTGGGCCGAAACTCAGGAAACTTGGAAACCAGCCATCGCTCTACAAGCAACAACTTACGTGACATTGGGAAAATCTTCTAATCTTACATGGTTTCAGTTTACAAATATTAAAAGGAGAGATAGGACTACATAAAGGTTTTCTAACAGCCCCTTGTACTCCTAAAATCACAGAAATTTGGAAACTGAACTCAAGAGTTTTTGGTGACTACTGGCATATACATTATATTCTTTTTTCACCCTAGAAAATCCTCTTCTGTCTGAAAATATTCATCGAATTGCACCCCACTGGAAATACAGGAATTTTTTTTTCCCCCTCTGTAATGACTTAGGTAAAAATATTTAGTATTATGTACAATCCTACTTAATTCTCCGAGTACCCAGGCCTGTGTCATGTATTATAAAGCCCATTTTATCAATAGGAAAAATGAAACTCAGAGGGAATAAATAATCTTTCCAAGTTTACCCAGCAGAGTGGGTGTGAAGAGGCGAAGACTGAATTCGGTATGTTTAATTCAAAACCCTACTTCAATTAAAAAAAAACCCTAATACAATTTAAATTGTATTTCATACAGATACATATAATCTATCATTTAATGAACCAAGTTTTTTCCTATATGCTCTCAGAGGATTCATACTCTCTAAGACAATAAAGGAACTGAACTATTTCTTCATTCTACCCTTAGTTCCAGACAGAGCTGGTGAACCAGAGCTATCACCGAACATGCACAAGCTTATCTTACGAATCAGAAACAACGATAGGGGGTTATTAAATAATTCTTGCCTCAAGAGAACACAATGAACAATAGTCAGAAAAGTTAATCACAGAGGGAAATGCAACAAATCGTTGGAATCTCTCAGGAAAGTTCAACAACTGCTCTCTCAAAATTGGAATCAAGATGGACACACAGTTGAAAAGAAGCACAATATCTTTGAAGTTCCCCTTAAAAATACCTTCACTGGATTTCATACTAGAGAATACTGTTGGGTTAGCCTTATTAGTCCATTAACTATTACTGAGAAATGGTAAGAAATGTAAAACTAGGACATGCGTCTCAAACACACGCCCAAAGCTTTAGCTTTGAGGCTGTCCCATTGAAGCTTCAAGGTCAAAGGGAATGTGGGTGTCCAGGAACACTCACTTTGCTACCATAATGGAGGGTGCATAGAGGTCACTCATTAGAGGTCACTCATTCTCTCACTGTAAAAGGTTTTAGTAACAGGAATCAGGTCAGGAGGAACCACGGAACTCAGTTCATTCTTGGAAACACAAATTATCCAACTATCAATATCAGAAAGAGGTTAATTTAATGTAAAAAACTCAGGAAACAAAACTGCTAAAAGATGGGCACTGTTAAATATTTGACAGAGTAAGGGAGAAAAAAATGACTCTCCTAAAGAAATCCAGAAAGGGAGTTCTTTATGAAAAATTTCACCTCATGTAGTAATGCACACTAAAAGTTAGCTAATTACAGCAAGTTGAAACTCAGAAAGGTTCTATCTTTTAACCTCAATAAACAAAACTATCAGAAAAATATTGCTATATAAAAGAAATGCAAGACTTAATTCTTAGTATTTCTAAAATGACGACTCTCATAAAGAAATGGACATGTTCCAGGCCAGTGCTGTGGCGAAGCAGTAAGGCTGCCATGTGCTGTGCCGGCATCCCCTATGGGCACTGATTTGAGTCCCGGCTGCTCCACTTCCCATCCAGCTCTCTGTTGTGGCCTGGGAAAGCAGTGGAAGATGGCCCTACTCCTTGGGCCCTTGTACCCAAGTGAGAAACCAGGAAGCTTCTGGATCCTGGCTTCAGATCGGCCCAGCCCCAGCCATTGAGGCCATCTGTGGAATGATCCAGCAGATGGAAGACCTCTCTCTGTCTCTCTCTCTCCCTGCCTCTCTGTAACTCAGCCTTTAGAATTAATAAATCTTAAAAAAAAAGACATGTTCTTGAAAGAAGATGGATGCTTCAGTACTATGATATGATTTTATTTGCAAACTAACATGATATTATATAGAGTAACAGAAAATTTTCTTCTGTTTTTAATCCTAATGAATTATGTAAATAGATGTGGTAGAAGATTGAAATCCTGTGAAGCCTTCATAAGGAAGAAATATAGACTGAGTTTTCAATCAAATGAGAGTTATGCGATTTTAGATCTAAGGTTACTTTTTAAAGAAGCAAGAACAGTTCATGAAGAACAGATCCTAACTGATTGAATAAAACTGGCTCATTTACAAATTCTTTAAGCATCTTCTCTTTGAATAAATAATACTAGAGTAACACCTACCACTATGCTTTTCATCAGGGTTGAGAAAAGATAGTACTAAGTGGCCAAGAGAGATTTTAAATAACCTGGCTCATTAGAAATATAAATGTGAATACACACAAATGTAGAAACATGGCTACACTTTTCAAATTGAAAGATGTATAACTGAAATATAATAAAATATCTACATTAATTTCCCTTTTAGGGAAATTTCACTAAATGCATGAGGGAAATGTTTGGGGAATATTTGCTACCATTTAACATATGCGTGCTGTATGAAAATGTGTCCTACTCTATTAACCTGTCAGTCTAATCCATCTAGCAGATCTGGTCTAACCCATCTAATGTACTGTATGCCTTTACAAACCTTCAGACCAAGTGAATTTTTTTTGTGTTTATCACTGAAACAAAAATTTTAAAGGCAATCTTAACAGGATTATTTAACAGGACAGTTTACTAGTCTATCAAGATTCAGAGCCACAGTGGTACAAAACATCTGAGAAATACAGTCAGGACTAACAACGGAAGCTGGTATGTTGGTATGTTTCAGCTTCGTACTTAAGAAAGGAAAGAGAAGAAACATCAAAAGACCAGATGACTACTTTCCACTATCAAGTACAGTTTAATCTATGGTGCATTCTCATGTGAGCATTTGATTGCGCAAGCATTTTTTTTTTTTTTCCAAAGGCAGGGAAACAGAGAGACAGAGTTCTCCCAGAATGCCCCAACATCCAAGGCTAGGCCAGGCTGAAGCTGTCTCCTGGTGCTACATCTGGGTATTTCACATGGGTGGCAGGGACCCAACTACTTGAGCCATCACCTGCAGCCTGCCAGGTGTGTGTTAGCAGAAACCTGGATTAGAATTGGAGCAGCCTGGTCTCCAACTAGGGACTCTGACATGGGATGGCAAGCATCCCACACACCGACTTAACCATTGTACCAGAAGTGCTCTCCATGCATTTTCTTATTTTAAACTTTTATATTAATATTTGTTAGAAAATTGTTTTACCTTCTACTCTAGCAGATTCTATTTTTACTTTTTTTCCTCCCTATTCTGTGTTTCTAAGAGAAAGGAAGAAGTGGGAAGAAGGAGAGAAGGGGACAGAACACATTATATAAAGAAACATAGTAAGGATTTATGTGGGGAAAACCGGAGTCTGTCTGACATTAAAAATTTTCCATTCCTACACATGCCACTCCATCAATGCTTCCCATAACTGCTTAAATAACCTCAGACATTAAATAACTCAAATATATTGTGACTTTCCTATTAAAAAGTTTTTTTTAATAGTATTCCAAATTAACAACTTGCAAAATATATTTTGGGACTGTTTTAGTGAATGAAGATACTAGAAGCTGTGAAAATGAACTCCTTTCAGATAAGCAAGTCTTCCTCACTACCTATTATTTGTTGCTGACATTTCCTACTTCCCAGATATTTTTGTTTTTAATAATGGTTTGATGGGTTTTGACACCATCAGTTTCATATATCTGCACTATCCCTAGAAAAGGGGACAAATACATGCATAATGTAACTGGGGCAGGGCCAGGCAAAAGCCAGGAGCCAGGAACCCCATCCAGATCTCCCACATGGGTTGCAGGGGCTCAGGTATTTGAACCATCACTGGCTGCCTCCCAAGCACAGGAGCAGGGAGCTGGATCAAAGTCGAGTATCCGGGACATGAACCAGCACTCTAAAAGGGATTCAGGCATCCCCAAGGGTGGCTTAACCTGTTGTGCCACTAAGCCTGCACTGCTAGAAGCCCAATACTCCAATAAAACAAAAATCCTAAGCTTTTAAAATTTTCATACTTAACACAAGTTCTTTTCACAGTCATTAAACTTTGGTTCTGATCCTAGTTCTACTAGCAACTAGTTGTGTGATCTTGGGTAAATCATTAAATCTGGCCTTTGCTCTCTTGAATAGTTTCTGCAGACATCACTTGTAGGACAGGTGATCTTTCAAGTGCTTTTCATTCCAGCTGCAGGAGTGGGGAACCTTTATTCTGCCAAGGGCCATTTGGATATTTATAACATCATCTGCGGGCCATACAAAATTACCAACTTGAAAATTGGCCTGCTCTCGATTTATTGGATTTCCAATTCCACTTGTGGTAGCCTTGGTAGAGCCAGATGTTCCCCAGCGCTGTGCTACACGTGTAGTGGTTAAGATGTCTGTGACCTACAATGCAATATCCTAGGTTCAGTACCCAGCTCTGGCTCCCGATTTCAGCTTCCTGCTAATGTGGACCATGGGAAGCAGTGGTGATGACTCAGGAACTCTGATCCTACCACGCATGTTGGATACCTGGATTCTGTTCTGACTTCCAGATTTTGTCTGGCCCAGCCCCAGCTGCTATGGGCATTTGAGGAATGATGGAGCAAACGGGAGCTCTATTTATGTTTCTCTCTTTACCTGTGCTTCTGAGATTAAAATTTTTTTTAAAAAAAGAATTATTAAAATCTATCTGGAGAATATGGTGGTCAAATTATGGAATAATTCCCAAAAAAGCACTGAAGGTTTGACTAATCTAATTGATAACATGGATTAAGACAGATTTTTGCAATTCTGTTTAGCAAGACTTGTCAGTCTCATAAAAATTATAAGAAATGAAAAATTTTCGGGGAGCAGATATTGGTGCACAGCAAATTAAGATGCCACTTGGGACACTAGCATCCCATATCAAAGTGCCTGGGATGTACTTCTGCCTTTGCTTCTGATCCAAGCTTCCTGCTAACGTGTCTGGGAAGCAGCAGATAACGGTCCAAGTACCTGGATTCCTGCCACCTGGATGGAGCACCTGGTCCTGGCCCAGCCTTAGCTTTTAGGGAGTGATCTAGTGGATGGAAGATTGATTTCTCTCTTTCTCCCACTTTGTCCTTCAGATAAATAAAAAACTTTTAAATAATATAAAATTATTGGCATCTTCAAACTGCAGTGAAATTAAATGACTTGCCCTATCACTGATTAAGGATTTGTGTCTTGTTTACAGTAAGAAATTGCTGTAACAACTTTAACATCTTATTACAACGAGAAATTGTTGTAACAATTTTATTCTTATTTTTCAGTAATTAAAGACATTTTAATGACAAGCATTTAGCCTGCATCGCACCTAGGAATACATGAGTTTTATATCCAGCTCTGGTTACTAACCTCAGCTTCCAGAGCTGCAGCCCCTGGGAGGCACCAATGACAATTAAAATAATTGGGTTTTTGCCACCCACATGGGAAACCTGGTTTGAGTTCCTAGCTCCCAGTTTTAGTCCAGCCCAATCCATGCCATTACAGACATCTGGGAAGTGAACCAGTAAATGGTGGAGCTTGCTTGCTTTCTCTATCTGTCTCTCTTTTTCTCCTCATTCTCTGCCTCTCTCCCTGCCTCTCCAATACATACGTAATTTAAAAAACAAAACTTTAGGGGCCGGCACTGTGGTGCAGTGGGTTAAAGCCCCAGCCTTCAGTGCCAGCATCCCATATGGGTGCCAGTTCGTGTGCCATCTGCTGCATTTCCTATCCGGCTCTCTGCTATGGCCTGGGAAAGCAGTGGAAGGTGGCCCAAGTCCTTGGGCCCCTGCACCCATCTGGGAGACCTGGAGGAAGCTACTGGATCCTGGCTTCAGATCGGCACAGCTCCGACTGTTGTGGCCATCTGAGGAGTGAACCAGTGGAATGGAAGAGCGCTCTCTCTCTCTTTCTCTACCTCTCTCACTAACTCTGTCTTTCAAATAAGTAATAAAATAAATATTAAAAAAAAAACTTTAAATGGCAGTAACCTGGTGTCATTGATTAAAACTGTATTCAAAATCAGTGAAGTCTAAAGAAGGGTTTTACAGCAGTGAATTGAATAATCACACTCCACATGCGGATAGATAACACACTGTGTAAATGTTGCTTGGAGGTTATACTGCTGCTTGCAATACCTCCATCCCACAGCAGAGTGCCTGGTTCAAGTCTTGGCTACTTGCAATCTTACTTCCTACAACACTCCTGGGAGGCAGCAGATGATGACTCAATGGCTTGGGTTCTTGAGATCCACATGGGAGACCTTGGCTCCTGGCTGTGGCCTGGCCTAGCCCTGGATGTTGCAGGCATTTGTGGGGAGTGAACCAGTGGTTCAAAGATCTCTCTCCTCCCCCGCCAACCTCATCACACTGCCTTTCAAGCGAACAGATAAATCTTAAAAGGGATGGAGGGAGAAGAGTGTGAGAGAGCGAGTGAGAACAACAGGGCAGGCATTTGGCCTACTGATGAACACACCTGCATCCCATATCAGAGTGCCTGGGTTTGTGCCTACCTCCAGTTCCCAACTCCAGCTCCCTGCTAGTGCTGGCCTGGGAAGCAGTAGTGATGATTAAGCAACTGAGGGCTTTCCACCCAGGAGGGAGACCTGGACTGAGTTTCTGGCTCCCAGTTTGGGCTTTAGCCCAGCCCCAGCTGTGAAGGGCATCTAGGGTGCGAACCAATGGATGGGAGTTCTCTCTCTCTCTCTCTCAAAAACATTTTTAAAACAAATAAAAAAGAACTATGCTGCTCATAATTATAGTTAGGGAAGGCAAAGGCTCTGGTTAGAACATTTCAGTGATGTGCTACTGTGTAGTGCTGCTAACATCTGCTCATTAAAACCCCAGGTAGGACAAAAAAAAAAAAAAAAACAAACACACACTGCTAGTGATGCATCATCCCAAGTAAAGCAACTCAGGGTACCTGACCCAGTGAGATAAAACAGGAGAAACTTTGTCAGCAATCACAGAACACACGCCTGATACAGGAATTAAATAATTCTGGGCTACTTGTTTCCGCCACATACGATATCTATACTTCATAAAATACATTCCATTCTTAGATTTAACTTCAGGAAAATCATGAACACCTACTTAAGTGGGGGAAATTCAACTATAAGTTACCCCCAATCGGATGACACAACCTAAGATTGTATCTATTAGTCCATGGATTAGATTCCTGGATAATCAATGCAAGCATGTACTGAGCACTTACTATGTGCCTTGGCACTATGCTAAGGCTGTTCATCCACTATTTCCTTTAATCCTCATAAAATTTCTGATGAATCAAGTGCATTTCAGAAAGGCGATCTTCAGTAAGGAAAACCAAAAATTGATCACAGTTCATGCTGCTGGCCAATGATGCAAACAGGACAGCCCTGACAACTGGGCTGCTCCTCTTGCTACCAAGACACCTGCTTCCTTCCTTCTTTAACTGATGCTCCTTATCATTTCCATCTAAGAAGAGTATGGTGGCCACAGAGCCTCCAGACTTGGTTTCCCAGGGCAATAAATACCACAGGTCAAAGTAGTCTTGAACAGCAAAGCATCACTTTCCCCAGGATCCACGTTGCCGAGTAAGCACATGGCTCTTGAACACACAATAGCATACGTCTCTTTGGCACTGTTTATCCAACTGGAAAGTGGCTGTATTTTTCTACTTTGGTGCCTTGCCCCTACCTGATTAAGAGCACTCACAGGCGCATGGTAAACGTCATAGAAAAAAACAAAACTTCTCTCTATAATAATCTTTTCTCAGCACAAGATGAAAATGACTGTTAGTTTGCTTAGACCGAAGCTCCCCAAGGCAACAGGGCCTGGGACAAGACAGCTCTCCTTTGCAAGATCCATATGGCCCATGAGGCAACACATCATGAATCAGGCTGAAGGTAATTTTTACTTTGAAGGTCACTTCAGTTAGGTCATATTAGAATAAGAAACAAAATGCACTTTTTTTTTTAAATTGCAAGACATTGAAATGATGATTTCTGACCTGGATCTGTTGCTGAAGCAGATTGATTTTGTGTTGTTGCTGCAGAAGCTGTTGTTGCTGTCTTGCAATCTGTGGAGAAATTGCATATGAAAAATTTAAAGGCATATTGCAGTCCTGGGCAGGGGGGTAGGGGTGGGGGAATTCCCAATGTTCTGTTTCTCAAACTCTTATTGGACACTGTTTAAGATGATGAAAGTGGATAAGTCTGTGTCCCTAAATTATCAGCAAAAATCATCCTTAAGTGGGATCAAACATCATTCTTCAGGAACAGCCACGTAGCTTTTGGCCTAAAACAAATAAAGCCCAAGAAAATACAACTGATCTACCTAAGTGAGACGTGTTGGGGTTCCAGAGTCCCTCATCCTGGAGGTACATTAAGAAGGCACTGCCTGTGACATTTTAGCCCTCACTCAAAGACTTGCATCAATAGAGCACTCACAAGAGCACAAAGGATGGTGAGATGCTGTATTTCTCAGTAAAGATTTAGTATTTCTTCGTTTTGTTATGGCTAATGCTGATCTTATTTTCGACCTCGTTCCGCACAAAATCCTTCACTGCTGATATCTCAACACATTCCGGTTTCTGTTCTCTCTTCCCTAACTAAAATGATTCTTACACAGCCCACCTAGCCCGTTTGTTTCTCTAATTCCAAAGTGTTCTGGTCTTCGCCTTTTGACCTCTCGTCAGAATTCAACACCCAGAAGCTTTCTCTTGGCTGCGATGACACCAAAGTTTTCTCTTGGTTCCCCTCTCTATGCCTTCTCTATCACCTGTTGCTCCTCAGTGTTGTAATTCCATATATCAAGGGCTGCTCAATTTGTTTCTCTAGAGCAGACTTCGCTTTAAGCTAAAGACTCCTTCTTGCAAAGTTTTACTTAGGTACCTCAAACTCAACGGGTCCAAAACTAACTCAAGACCTGGCCCTCCGTGTGCTCATTTGAAGTGTTATGGAGCTCCCGCACGATCGCGCCCTGGATGTTTGCACTCATCACTCTCTCTTCGTTTCCTTAATGCTGTGTTTCATGCTATGACTTTTTAATTGCTGTTTATTTTATGTTCAGTGATCATGTTTCTGTCTCTTAAGAACAAGTCCATAAATTCGGTGAAGGTGAGGAGATTGTACATTTTGCTCTCTATTCCATCAAAACTGGCATAAATGGAAAAATGAAAGAATACTTGATAAGAATGCAAGAATGAATAGGTGAGAAGGAATTTTTAAACACTCCACTATATGACAGAAAGTAGAAAACCTCCTGAGGACGCACATATTAACTTCATGAGACTTAAGGCCTTCTTATAAATTAGCTCTAGATCTGATTCTGATCCTAGTTATAATCACTATCATTTTCATTACCAAAATATATCCTTTAACCTGTGTGACACAAAGTTTAAAATTCAGGATAAAATTTCAAAATCACTATCAATATTATGTGATTGGGTTCTGCAAGGTTGTACAATGACTGTTTTACTTTCTTAATGGATACTGGTATAACATATAGTAAATAATTTAAATATTAGATACAATACTGTAAAATAATTGTTTTAATACTTTATGTTTGGAATATGGTTTTAAAAAATCTCCTTTTATCTGATGAAAAGGAGGTGACAGATAAAGGAGTATCATACCTTAAGTCTGATTTCTTTCTCTTACACATCAATATTTCCACGGATATTTTTAATATTAATATTAACTCTTTTAATAGTACATTAAGAATACATTAAGAAACTGACCACTTCATACTCATCCTCTAGTTTAAGCAACAGAGTGTCTTGCACAGATTGTTGTAAGAGCTTCATATTTGTTCTTTCAGCTTCTGCCTTTGCTCCCTACCATCTATTATAAACCAGCAGTCGAAGAGAACCTTTCAAGATACAAGTTGTGCCAAGTTACTTATCACTTACACCCTTCTGTCTCACACAATCAGTGTCCACATGATACCTGCAGGCCAATGTGACCTGGTTCCCCACTACTTCTCTGATCGCTTCTTGCTACTCCACTCTTGCCTCACAGCTCTCCTATCTCTTGAATCCCCTAAGGACGTGCCTGCATCCCTGCCTCTGGGCCTTTGCACTTGCTTCCTCCTCCATCGGAAATACTTTCTGGCTAGAAAGTCAATAACTTACCCTCTTGCTTTCTGCAAGTCTGTTCAACCATTATGTAAACAGTGACATCTTTTCTGAGTACCCATTTTCTTTTTTTCTTTTATTTATTTGACAGGTAGACAGAAAGAGAGACGACAGAGAGAAAGATCTTCCTTCCGTTGGTTCACTTCCCAAAGGGTCGCTACAGTCGGCACTGCACTGATCTGAAGCCAGGAGCCAGGTGCTTCTCCTGGTCTCCCATGCAGGGGCAGGTTCCCAAGGACTTGAGCCATCTTCCACTGCCTTCCTGGGTCACAGCAGAGAGCTGGACTGGAAGAGCAGTAACTGGGACTAGAACCCGGCGTCCACATGGGATGCCAGCGCAGCAGGCGGAGGATTAACCAAGTGAGCCATGGTGCCGGCCCCTGAGTATCCATTTTCAAAGAGAATAGCTCTCTACCTGTCACCCACATACCCAATTCCTTGCTTTAGTTTTCACCCTCACACTGACCAACATATTCTAAAGTTTATTGGTTTACTTACTGTCAGTCTCTATCAACTAGAATTCGATGCATGAGGGATTTTTTTGTATGCTTGTTTTGTTTTTTGGTTTGTTTCATTCCTTGCTAAACTCCCAGTAACTAGAATAGGATCTAATATTAAGCGGTGCTCAATAGATACTTGTTGGACAGATGAAAGTGGAATGGAGCCAGACTTGGCTGATAGACAGGCCCATGCACATTTGTAAGGGCTGGAGAGTTACAGAGTAGGGATTTCCCACACCGAGGAGGGGATGTTGGGAAGAAGGTCAAAAAGAAGTTCTCAAGAGAAGGTAAACCTGACCTGAATTTTAGGAATAAGCATTCAGTGTCCATCCTGAAAAGACCTGTGACCACAACGTGGTGACGAAGCATGCCAGCTCTGTACGGTAGATGGGCGGGGAGAGCAGGGTGGGTTCCAGCAACCTGACCTGTGGTCTCTGGAGGGCTCTTCTTTCAGGCTGCGGAGGCAGCATTGTGCGGGCATCTCTCCAACACAGGAGAGAAATTCAAGAAGAACAAAGAGGTTTCTAAGGTTCCAAGGAGAATGTCAGAGGCCTTGAGACAATAAAGCATTCTAGAGTCCTTTGCTGGTCATCAGGGATGCGTCAGAACATGAAAGAGGAAGAAGACAAACATCTTCTCCATTAGTGATCGCTTAGGTTTTTCAAGACAAACTAAGCAGGGTTCTCCACAATATTCTTCCCTCAGATGGGTGCTCAGAGGCTCCTAGGATTTGCTAGAATTCAGACGTCTGAAGGCCTGGTGTGTCAGGGACAGAAAAACATGGTGTCTCCTGACATTGTCACAGGTAGGCATTGTGAACTCTCTTATCAAGAAGGCTAAAGCAAGAGGAATACGAGATGTATCCAATAACAGGCAAAATTATCTTTAAGGACCTGACAAGGCAATTCTTTAAAAACAAAAAGATCATCTTTCAAGCAAAGAGGAACCACCCTGGGGAAGAACAGTGAAATGAGAATATCAGAGGCTCCTCAAGTGCAATCTAAATATTTCTTCACCCCTTTCGACCCTGTTAGTTTATCTTCCTAAAGCTGCCTGGAAGGTTTTCAGCGATAGGCAGGCACACAAATACTTAACTTGTAAGGACGCTCCCACTGGGGACAGAGTAGAACATGTGGTAAAAGGACCTAGCCATGGAAAAGAGCTGACCACAGGACACGCTCTTTTTTTTTTTTTTTTTTTGACAGGCAGAGTGGACAGTGAGAGAGAGAGACAGAGAGAAAGGTCTTCCTTTGCCATTGGTTCACCCTCCAATGTAGGAGCCAGGTGCTTCTCCTGGTCTCCCACGGGGTGCAGGGCCCAAGCACTTGGGCCATCCTCCACTGCACTCCCCGGGCCATAGCAGAGAGCTGTCCTGGAAGAGGGGCAACCGGGACAGAATCCGGCACCCCGACCGGGACTAGAACCCGGTGTGCCGGCACCACTAGGCAGAGGATTAGCCTGTTGAGCCACGGTGCTGGCCACGCTCTGTCTTACCTTCTCTTTACTACCAGCTTCTTTAAGGAAGCAGACACGAGCACCGCCTCCACTATCTCACTACATAACCATCTGTTCTCAATAATGGACTTCTGCTGCTACACTTCCCTGGACGCTGCCTTGCTAGAGGCCACCAATGAACACTGAAAGGACAGACTTAGTAATTAATCTGATGTTAGAACTACTGCTTTTCTGTAGCCTATTGCCTCTTGAAATTGCCATCTTCTCCGACGGCAATGCATGCCTGGCCCTCCTCCTGTAGATACCTGCCTCTGAATGTGTTCATTTTCCCCTCTCTGCCAGCTGTACACCGGTATCTCTCAAGGATCTACCCTCAGTTCCTTTACACTTTCTTGTGGTATCACTGCTGTCATTGGAGCCCTATAAACCTGTCATTCCTCTGCATGAAATACTCTGGCTTCAGATATGAAGATGGCTGCCTGTATGTCATTGAGATATGAGCTCAGCTGTCACAGCCGTGGAAGGATTTATCAATCTACCCAATCTAAAAAGTCCTGCCTTGTCACACCACTCGATATTTATCAGTTGGGGGACTCCAAATAGTTCACACAAAACTGCAACTAAAAGACAAGTGTGCAGCGGTACAGCCTGTGCATACACAGTTTTCACAATGCCCAACTTGCATGAACTTTTGGAAAAAGCCCTTGCATGCACGAATCTCAACATTTCCCCCCAAGAACATAAACTTACATTTTAACTTCATTTTCCATCAACTTTTTGAAGTGCCTTTCTATTATTCTTTACTTACATTTCTTCAGACTAACATCACTATAATATTTTGTTAATGTGTCTGTTCCTTTGCTCATCATTTCTGTCTTTCCACTAAGATTTCGAGGCTTTGTCTTGCTGGTTATTTGAGACAGTCTCAGCTGCCAGCACTGGGATTGGTATACAAGCAGGAGATTCCCATTTGTTGAATGCACGAATGGATTTTACTTTATTTGGTGGTTTTAAACTACCATCTCTATGTAGACAGATTCGAAGAAATTTAGCTAAGCTCTTTCTTCTGAGGTGTTGATGGGTACTTGTATCTCTGACACACCTCCAATTTTCAATCTGACAATACCTGCACTCCAGCATGGTAAAGCCACCTTCTCCATTTTGGGCGATGGCATTCATTCTCATTCTCCCTGTTACCCAGGCACACCTCTGTGCCTCCGTCTGTGTCTCTCAGAAACTTCTACCACAAGAACTCTTCTACTTCATTCCTTTCTCTTCTGCCCCTAGTTTTTCCCTTGCCTAATTCAGATTCTCACTCTTTTAAAAGTCTCCTCGTTGAATTTCCTGCCCCTTAGATGGAATATTCACTCACTTGTTGAATCCTGACTACTATTCAAAAGATGTCTCAAATGTCACTCGTCTGATAAATGTTCTCAAAATAGTCCTCCATGAAAATGGTGTCTTGACTCTCCAGGTTTCTTTTTTTGTACTTTTCTCGTGGCCATCAGCATTAGCCTTGAGTATCACTATGGGGTTTCCCTTATCTCCTATGCTTGACAGGAGAAGTGATGCGGTTTTAGAGTTTTTCAGATTTTAGAATACTTACACATATATAACGAGATACCTTGGGGATGGGGCCAAAGTCTGACCACAAAATGCATTTATATTTCATATGCACCTGAATGTAATGTCACACAATGTTTTCAGTGTGCCTGCGTTTTAACTGTGACTTGTTCAAAGAGGTCAAGTGTGGAACATCTCACTCATGGCATCACATTGGCATTCAAGTCATTTCAGATTTTGTAATATTTTAGATTTCGGATTTTCTGATTTTCTGATGCAACGAGCAAGTTGCATTTCTGTTAGTTAACACCAAAGGAGTTAGTCAGCTTCCTAAGATCTGGGTGTTTTGTTGTTCGCTTTGTTTTCTGCCTTTTTATTTGTCCAAGTGAGGGAGGAGGGTGGGAATGAGATTCATCTCTGCATCCTAGGATGGTGACCTACACATTGCAGGCGAACAATGCCTGAGGAATGTGATTGGCTCTCTGGTTCCCACTCACCTGTTCCTGCTGCTGCTTGGCCAACTCCATTTGCTGGCGCTGTTTTTCGATCTGAGATGCCGCCAGTTTCTTCTGCTCATCGTGAGCAGCCAATAGCTGCTCTCGCAGGCTGGTCAGCTGGTTGATCATCCCCATGAGCTGCCGCTCCTTCTCAGCTAGGCTTTCAGGAGTCCCTGAAAATAACATGGCAACAGAACAGATAAGAGAAATAAGAAGAGAGTGACTTTCAAAGGCAATGGCTCTGTCATCGAGAGAACTAGTCTAATATAAGCTTCTAGTCATACAGGAAAACACACCCATCTTCATTTAGATTTTTCACTTAACAGTAAAAAGTGATCGTAATTATACTAGAATGAACAATCATTTTGAATATCCTTTAATTCATAATAAGTAATAATTTATCGCTTTTAGATTTTATTGTACAAAGTAATTCAAAAATTATTGGCTGAACATCTATGGGTTTTAGTGGTCTATGCTGCCGCCTGCCACAAATAAATAAGATATCTAAAACACAGTTCTTGGTCTATGGTTTTTCATTTAATTACAGAGGTAAGACAAAGAGATGAAAAATTAATAGTCATAATTATTAAGACATCAAGGTGTTATCACCAGTGAAATGATTCCTCTGCCCTTGAAAAATAATCTAGAAGATTCAGGAATCAGAAATCTTAGTTTAAATAGGGAAAAAAATCTAATTAGCCTATCAAGTGTTAGTCTATTTTTCTTTATGCCACTCAGAGGCTATCTTCAAAATTAGAAAAGAGTTAAGAGAGGAAATACTCAATTTGAGAACACAATTGGCTATTATGAAATGTTTGTAATGGAATGTGGTTAGCAAACTAACATTACATTGTGACTGCCTAAGGTTACACATAAATCTAAGAACTGAAGAAGCTGTCACAGTAGTCCTTTAAAAAAATAAAACAGTACACTTGAGATGTTTAAAACATGCCAATGAATCTCCTTAGACAGGTTAAACACTTATTTGATACACCAAAATGTGTGCTGTTCACTGAAACAGAAACAGTATCACTTTTCATTGTTCTTTTAAAACTCACAGAGACAAGACCCGTATGGTAAAGCGCTAGCAGTAGGAGAGAACACACTCTTTAATTACAATTTTCACTTCAAACATAAGACACTAAGCACTATTTCAATAATGCATTTGCCACCTGTAAAAGTAATTAGACAGAAGGATTTGTTATATCTCAGTCACCCTTGCCCACCCTCAATGCACTCCTCCTACCAATTTATGCAGAATTTATGTGCTTTATTAGTAAGTAGTAGTTGTAGTTATTTAGTAAGTATATTTAGTAAGTGGTTCATAACTTTCATGTGCCTATTTTGAGCACAAATAAAGTTTATAATGTATTTTACATATAGGATAGAGGAAAAAAATCCAGAAAATTGTGTGAATATAAGGCCAAAAATCCTTTTTTGTCCCCTTATTATCAATATTTGGCATTATTAAGGGTAGGTACTCAATTAATTGATCATAATACTTTATTATACCTCAGTTTCTTGGGTTCCATCAAAATAGAAGAATATTTATGAATAGTAACTATGTGCTTATTGTATTGTAATATTAAGTAACCTGAATATATCCTGAACAATTTTATTAATGAAATTATTCACGATAGCAAGATTAGTATCTTCCTACGTTGTTAGTAGAGAATTGCTGCCACATTTCAAGGAATACACACTAGAAATAGTAACGCACACCACGTCTTGGAATGCTCTTAAGCTTCAAGAGCTAACCCTACTTGTAGAAATCCAGCCCAAGAAAACTAAAAGAAATGTATATAAATATTAATAAGTGTTTAAAATGAAATACTAGAAACAATCTAAATGTCAAATGAGAATAATCAAATAATTATGGAACATCCATATGGTAGCGTATTTTGCATTCATGTAAAATTTTTTGAAGAACTTTTCATGAAATAGGATCACATTCATGATATAAAGGTAAGTGGCAATGTTGGACAGAAACTCAACATTCATATAAATGCTCCAGTGCAAGTACATGGTTAACCTTGTAGGGAAAAAATGGCCCAAATCAGGTTTATTTGCATATTAATAGTGTATATTTGTAGGTAGTGATATTAAAAATGACTTAAATTTTTTATTCAGACTTTTGTGTTCAGCAATTTTTATATAATGAATATTATTACTATTATTATTTGCTTATTTAGAAAGTTTCATTTCAATATGTAGAAACATAACTTATGGGTTACAGTCGGATTATACATTTTAATAACTGATATGACATCAGTAGATGAAGAAATATTTTACTTAGTAGTGATTACCAACAAATTTCATTTTGGCATTCAGTGTAAAATAGATTAACAAAATTCTCTTTACTTAGTCACATATATATATATTTTGAATTTAAAACAAAATTGTAAATTTTATACTTCATGTTTAAATCTTTTTTTAAAATTACTTATTTACTTATTTGACAGGTAGAGTTGTAGACAGTGAGTGAGAGAGAGAGAGAAAGGTCTTCCTTCCATTGGTTCACTCCCCAAATGGTCGCTACAGCTGGCGCTGCGCCAATCCGAAGCCAGGAGCCAGGTGCTTCTTCTTGGTCTCCCATGCAGGTGCAGGGTCCCAAGCACTTGGGCCATTCTCCACTGCCCTCCTGGGCCACAGCAGAGAGCTGGACTGGAAGAAGAGCAACGGGAACTAGAACCCGGCGCCCATAGGGGATGCTGGTGTCACAGGCGGAGGATCAACCAAGTGAGCCATGGTGCCGGCCCCTCATATTTAAATATTAAAATTAATTAATTCTGATAGCCAGAGAGAGAGAGTTCACCACCCACTGGCTCATTCCTCCATTCCCCTAATGCCAGCAACAACTGGAGTTGGGCTGCGCCAAAGCTGGGAGCCAAGAATTCAATCCAGGTCTCCCATGGTGGCAGAGATCCAAGTACTTGGTTCATCACCTGCTGCCCCCTAGAGTGTACACCAGCAGGAAGCTAGAATAAGAAGCAAAGCTGGGATTTGAACCCAGGCAATCAGATATGGGATGTAAGCCTCCTGAGCAGTATCAACCACTAAGCCAAACACTTGAACACTTACCCTCATATTTAATTTATACTTCCCTGTATCTTAAGTCCTCTTACATAAATGATTTACTGGACATCACCCCATTTTTCTTAATATTTATTTACTGGTTCATTCCCCAGATGATAGAAACAGCCAGAGCCAGGCCAGGCTAAAACCAGGAGGTGCTCCATCTAGATCTCCCATGGAAGTGGAAGGAACTAAGGTGTATGAGCTGTTACAGGCTGTTTCCCACGTGCATTAGCGGGAATCTTTGTCCAGAGCCGAGGAGCTAGGCTAGAACCAGCACTGCCATATGTGATGTGGGTAGCACAGTGCCTGCCCTGGACAACTCCATTCTGATTCAATTATCTGCCTACCAAACCTTTTCTTCTGCATCTTTTTGACTGGCTCTTCCTCTTTTCCACTCATGAATGCTCATATTCTTCCCAGGGCCATTCTCAGCCTTTAACTATCATGTTTAAACCTCAGTGAATAGTCCCTGAGATGCACACTGTGTATATTTTAACCTTTTTGAGTTTTAAAATTTATACTGTCTCAGAGGTGATGAAACAATAAGCCATGTACCAACTCTAAGCTTGTCCCAAAGTTTAGGAACCGACTACAGGATGGAGAATGGGTAATTCTGAGTATTTTCCTAAGTCTTACAACTTAACACACATGAACTGAAGCACATCCTTTCCTTTAGTGTTTAAAGGATTGTCTGCCAGTCAGTATCAAAAGCTAGAAATATTAAATCCTTCTTGATCCTCTTCTCAACTACCCATTCCTCTGTCCATTATACTAACAAGTCATAGCAATTGCCCGCCAAAAAGATTTGTTTTCTTCAATTTTAATAAATCAGAACTATTTTCAATATTATGATCCATGATTAATAATTATGTTAAGTACATAGCATATGATCTCCTCCCATTACTGACCCCTCAAAGGTAACCAGTATTATTATTTTCTTGTGTACTACATCCTTGTTAAGGTAGATTTAAGCATCTCCCACATAATTGTATACTGGTTTTCTGGGGTTGCGGTAACAAAGTACCAAAGACTAGGGATTTTAACGACAGAGATATATTACTCATAGTTTGAAGGCTGCAAGTCCAAGACAAAGCAGCAGTGGGGCTGCTCCTTCTGAGAACCACAAGGGAAGGCTTTGTTTTGGGTCTTTCTCATTGGTTTCTCAAGGTCTTCTATGTGTGTCTTCACACCGTCTCCCAGTGTACATGTACACATCTGCTATCCTTATATGAGAACTTATTAGTTATTTTGGATAAAAACCCACCAAAATGATCTCATTTTAATTCCTCTGTAAAAAAATCTACCTCGAAATACATTCACATTTTGAGGTTCTAGGTATTAAAGTGTCAACACAGGAGGTTTGAGGGAAGAAGAAGGCCCAAGATTCAACCCATGGTATCTTTTACACAAATAATCATGTAACACAACTACTACTGTACAGTACCCAAGGAGAGTTCTCACTGGCGCCTCCTTTACCCATCTCCACTAGTATTCACCACATTTTTCTTGAATTTCTGGTGCAAACTTTAAACAAAAAGTCCCATCATCAATCCCTAATCCTATAAATCTATCCTCTAAACTGGTAGCAAAATTATCTTCCTAGAGAACAAATCCAGTTGTGTCATTCACCCTGTTTAAATATCTTCAGAACAAAAAAATAACTGAGGTTCTTCAAGGTGCTACATAACCTTCCCAGTTCCTCTGAGCATCCTAAATGCTAGCCACATTGAAATTTCTACATCACCCTTGCATCTTGAGCTGCACCAATAACATCCCCCACAAGAGGCCTGATGTGGCCATACCTTCCCTAAACTATCCATTCATCACATTCTAGTCGGAGTCTTTGTAACTCTTTTCCTAGTTTCTACCAAAGACAATTGTTCCCTTCTTTGGGAAAACATGCAGTGTAGATATATTCCAGAGCAGCTACTATTTCTGTTGCATTATTTTTTTCATCCCAAGTCAGAAGAGATAGTTGTGACAACAGCAACTGTAAATTACCCCCTTCTATATCAACATTACTCACTATATGTAATGATAAACACCATATCCCTGACGTATAGTGAATCACCTAACATCATGTAAATGACAACATAAAAAATAGGGCCTCTAGGCCTGGCACCGTGGTATACTAGGTTAATCCTCCGCCTGCGGCGCCAGCATCCCATAAGGGTGTCAGTTCTAGTCCTTGTTGCTTGTCTTCCAGTCCAGCTCTCTGCTGTGGCCCGGGAAAGCAGTGGAGGAAGACCCAAGTGCTTGGGCCCCTGCACCTGCATGGGAGACCAGGAGGAAGCACCTGGCTCCTGGCTTCAGATCAGCGCAGTTCTGGCCTTTGCGGACACTTGGGGAGTGAACCAACGGAAGGAAGACTTTTCTTTCTTTCTTTCTTTCTTTCTTTCTTTCTCTCTCTCTCTCTCTCTCTCTCTCTCTCTCTCTCTTTCTTTCTCACTGTTTGTAACTCTGTCAAATAAATAAATAAAATCTTTAAAAAAAAAGAATAGGGCCTCTTCCCTTTAAGCCACCCTGTTTAGGCTTGTCATATAGCCAAGAGAAAAGAAGATGTGTTTTATTTTTTAAGAGCTGCAGAGAGATTTAAGTTTTGTCTCAACAGAGTTATATCAAGGGACTTTAGCTTTTTCAAAGAAATATTCTCCATTTTTATGTAAGTACCGAACTAAGATCAAAGAGCAAGGCCCCTGGCTTCATTTCTAAATTATCATGTTCTTTGTAATGATCTCCAAGGGGATGGAGATGTCTCACTAAGTGGTCTGTGAACACTGAGAAAGTAGTATGAGCCACAAAGCAACTTGGATTTTTTAAAGGCAAAAAGTATATGAACTAGACCCTTGGGAAATGCCACAAGTTTCGCAAATAAAGAGGAACTACAATTTATGCAGATTTCTTAGTCATACAAGTGTGCAACACTACAGAGTTGATGAATGCATGGGAATGGTTCTATCTGACAAGGGAGTGCAAGCTCACTATCCTGTGTGTGTCTGTGGCTCAAATTAATTTCTTTGTATGTTTCAATTTTTTGCAACCTTGTGTGTTTCTCGATATATTCTGGTGCTACTGCAATCCCTGTAGGCTGACAAATGACTGAAGAGGCGCACATATCGTTTCAGTTCTTTCTCTTACCTAATAATTACAAGCACAGCAGTCATTTTTAGTTCTGCAGGTTCCACAGAAGAAGTGCAAGTGAGACAACCCTTAAAATAACATGACAGAAGTCACCAGGGAAGACCACCAGCGTGAGTCCACGCCATCTCAGTAACAGCTCTCGCCATCTATAAAATCCAGTGCTCTCCATTTTTTTGTTTGTCTCATCTCATATGTGATTCACTAGAAACCATACTGACCTCTTACACATCAATCTATGCATCTTTACTTCCACTACTATTCCTTAATCCAGGCCAGCGTCACAATAGTCCCTGACCACCACAATAGTCATCTAACCACTTTGTCTGCTTTCATCTCTTCCTCTACTAAAATCCACTCTCCAAAAATATGGTCAGAGTGACCTGCTTAGAAAGGTAAATCAAATCACGTCACATCCGGTATGAAACCATGCTATGGCTGTATTCTGTGCACAGAATAAATCCACATGCCTACCGCTATAAAGCCATGAATGATGTGGCCCTTGCCTTCTTCTTTGGCATTATCTCCTCAATTTTCTCTTTTGCCAAAATGCTTGAGTTCCTTTTTTAACTGCTATGCAAACTTGCTTCCACCACAGGGCCTGTGCATGTCAACTGCTTCCCTCAGAAAACTGCTGGAGACCACGGATTCTCCACTTTGGCACTATTGATATCTGGGCCAGGCAATGGTTTCTCTGTGGACCTGTCTTGTGTGGCATCTCTGGCCTCTATCTTCTAGATGCAGGTACCTTGACTCACCCCAACCACTAGTTAAAAAATCCCTCAAAACATCTCCAGACACACATCTTCAAATTTATCTTGGTGAAGCCCAATCATCCTCAACTGAGTACTGCAGTCATGCTTACTTAATGACCAGCCTAGGTTCTAAGAAACGGTGCTACTGGGATATTCCATCACTGCACGGACATCACAGAATGTTCTTCACAAACTAAGACAGCACCAGTGGTACCGGTGACAGAGTCTCATCAGACCACCATCGTACATTCAGTCCCTCATTGACCAAAACATTGCTATACGACACATGCTTGTACCTCAAATGTCAGACTTTTTAAAACATTATTTATCTGAAAGAGAGGGGTATGGAGAGGGAGTGAGGAAGGGAGAGAGGGAGACAAGGAGAGAGGGAGGGAGGGAAAGGGAGAGAGGGAGGGAGAAAGAGAGAGAGGGAAGGAGAGAGAGAGGGAGAGAGGAAAGGAGGGAGAGAGGGAGAGAGGGAGGGAGGGAGGGAGGGAGAGAGGGAGAGAGGGAGAGAGGGAAGGAGGGAGGGAGGGAGTGAGGTAGGGAGGGAGAGAGGGAGAGAGGGAGAGAGGGAAGGAAGGAGGGAGGGAGTGAGGTAGGGAGGGAGAGAGGGAGAGAGGGAGAGAGGGAAGGAGAGAGAGGGAGGGAGGGAGAGGGATAGAGAGGGAGATCCCATTCACAAGCAGGCTCTTCTTTCATTCATTTAGCACACATTCACTAGCACCTTCCATGTGTTTCACACCATTCTTAGCGCTGGAACTACTATAAATACAAGTCCCAAGAGAATGCTGGTCCTCCTAGAGCGTAACTTTAAATGGAAGAGAAAATAAATAAATTAATACACACACTCTGATCCACCCAGATGGTAACTTAAAGGCTAGGTCCTCGGAGGTCCTTTTCTGAACACTGAAACTACAGAAAGCATCACGCCTCACGTTCTATTGCATCGCTCAGTTCTTACACTGTTCATAGAAGGCACAGCACTAGAAGCTGAATTCTTATTGATATAGTCATTTATTTATAGTTATCTCCCAGTAGAGTATGACTCCGTGGTAAGAGTAAACTAATTTGTATTCAACATCACATCCTCAGCATCTATAGAACAACGCACATGACAGACATCTGAAAACTACTGGTTGAATGAATGAAATACATAAGCTTAAAATGGAGAAAGCTCCTTGATTAGTCACTAATGTATGATTCTATGCACAAGGGTATGCTTCTTAGGATTTCTTAAATTAAAGATGATCACAAACACACTGACATAATAATCTTAAAATGCGCAGAGGCTGATATTTCCCCAATATTGTTTCATTCAACTCAAATGAGGTAGATACATGGCCTGACATCAAACCAACGAAATTAAAGAAAACCATTGGGAGCTATCATCCAATTCAAGAAAAGGTAACAAGTAAACTCAGTCAAGAAGGAAAAGTCTTAGAATTTTAAAAAAGTAAGCTAGACATGTTTCTTCCCTCAAAAAAAATTACAAGAATTTTTTTTCTAGCTCTACCAATAGGGTAAGTCTGAGTGAGCATGTGCCGAACTGTACATCTCTTTCTCTTATTCCCACTCTTATGTTTAACAGGGATCACTTTTCAGTTAATTTTAAATGCCTAAGAATAACTGTGTGTTAATTCAACCAATGGCATTAAGTAGAACAAAAAAATACTAAAAGGAATAAAATAGTAAGTTGTTCCTTGACAGTCAAGACAAGGGCTGATAAAGACATTGTTTCTCATAGTGTCCATTTCACTTCAACAGGTTTCCTTTTAGGTGCTCAGTAAGCTGTCACCAATCAGGGAGAACATATGCTATTTGTCCCTTTGGGACTGGCTTATTTCACTCAGCATCACGTTTTCCAGGTTCCTCCATTTTGTTGCAAATGACCGGATTTTTTTTTTTTTTTTACTGCTGTATAGTATTCTATAGAGTACATGTCCCATAATTTCTTTATCCAGTCTTCTGGTGATAGGCATTTAGGTTGATTCCATGTCTTAGTTATTGTGAATTGAGCTGTAATAAACATTGAGGTGCAGACAGCTCTTTTATTTGACAATTTAATTTCCTTTGGGTAAATGAACTTTACTAAGTTGAAATTTTCAATGGAAATGTTGCTGCTTTCAACTGGTATTCTACTTAAACCATCTAAAAACCACTGTTGCCTCTAAAAGTCCTGTGTAATGAAAGAGACTCTACCAGACTGCAAGTTTTAAGAAGGCAGGCTTCTTGTCTTCTGCATTTGCTACTACGCTATCTCCCAGGCTAGCATCCAAGAAGGCACATAGCAGTACATGTTTCTTTCATGAAATGAAAACATAAAGAGTAATAATTAAGTTACTCTAGGGTTACAACTAAAGCTCCTCTTAGAAGCACTGTTGTTACACGAGGGCAAAGAGGCAGAGCTTGCATCAAAAGGCAAGAATGGAAATGGCATTATCCCATTTCATCGAAAAAACGGTTGTTAAATTACCCAACTGCCAAACACCTAGGAATCGGTCTTTCTCATCAAGAAAGAATGTAATCAGACTTTGATTAAATTCAGCTATATATTTTCCACTAAAGTTGGAATCAATTATAATTGTGTAAGGAATACTATAATCGGTATAGTAACACTAGTTAATACAAGACTGAGAATAAATTAGTTTATATTCTTAGGTACACTGCAAATACAGTAAGCATTCTTACCTTTTCCTAGTTATTTATGATTTTCTGGCTTTAATCAAGAGGCAGAGATCCAGAAAGAGAGAGAAAAGGGAAGGAAGAGAAAGTAAGCTCCCATCTGTGGGTTCACTCCCTAAACGCCAGAAACAGCCAGGGCTGAGTCAGGCCAAAGCCGAGACCTGGGGACTCAGTTGAGGTCTCCTACGTGAGAGGCAGGGACTGGGCTACCTGAGCCATCACTCATTGCCTCCCAGGGTCTGCAGGGGCAGGAAGCTGGAATCGAGAGGCAGAGCTGTAACTACAATCCCAGTAGTGCCTTTACTGCAGTGCCAGAAGCCCACCTCTATGGTTTCTCCTGAAAAAATTGTGCTGTGCCCATGTGGGAGAACTTTCTTTCTTTCTCTCTCACTAACTCTGCATGTCAAATAATAAAAAAAAAATTGTGCAGTGGTTTTCGCTTCAATATCCTTAAAGACAAGTCTTGGTTCAGGCTTAAATATGCCTACAACAGAGAGCCTTTCATTGTAAGGGTGAATGCCACTGGAGTGAAATGAACCACTTGACAAGTGATGGTCTTTATCACTGTGCCCCATAGTTGACTGTTTTCTTTCTGGGGAATTCTGAAAGAGATGCATGCATTATCATTTCCTTAGTGAAAGCAAAGGCCATTCCTGTTACCTTTTTGGAAAAGGATGGCTCTATAAAACATCTTCCAGTTTCATATTTTTCTTAATCTTTTGAAGCAGATTATAATTTTAGGGTATGTGAAAAGGACTGATCCAAGTAGAAAGTATCTTGGGTGCAGACTAGAGGGGTCCTTTGTTCAGCTAGTCTAGAAGTGTTTCTGGGGATTTCAGAGATCAGACCGTCTTTTTTTTTTTTTTTTTTTTTTTGACAGGCAGAGTGGACAGTGAGAGAGAGAGAGATAAAGGTCTTCCTTTTCCGTTGTTTCCCTCCCCAATGGCCGGCGCACCATGCTGATCTGAAGCCAGGAGCCAGGGGCTTCTCCTGGTCTCCCATGTGGGTGCAGGGCCCAAGGACTTGGGCCATCCTCCACTGCACTCCCGGGCCACAGCAGAGAGCTAGACTGGAAGAGGAGCAACCGGGACAGAATCCAGCGCCCCGACCGGGACTGGAACCCGGTGTGCCGGTGCCACAGGCAGAGGATTAGCCTGTTGAGCCTCAGCACCGGCCAAGACCGTCTAATTTGACTGCAGAGAGACTGCTGAGGCTCATGGGAAAAGACTCCAGTGTTTGAAGCCAGGCAGAAGAAGTAGGTTGAAATCCTGACTGTGCCACAACTGAAGTGTGTGGTTTAGGGAATATTAATCTCTCAGAAAAAAATGACTTTGTTTCAACAATTTTGTAAGGAACACTGTTAAGATTCCTGTAGGGAGATGTTTATGAAATGTTAAGTGTTACATAGCAATCTGCAACTTTTTCTTTAAAATAAGCAGATGTGGAAATGAGTCAAAGGAGGTAATCTGAATGCCACAAGTCCTTAGAAGAATCAGTCACATAACAAATATCATTTTGGCCACACTAGTACATATATATCATGTTGATATATATATATATATATACACACACACACATACACACATATATATATATCATATATATATATATATATATATATATATGGGAGGAGAGAGAGAGCACACCAGTACATGTTAATATATCAGGATCGAGACAGAGAGACACAGAGAGAGAGAGAACCTTCCATCCCCAAATACCCATAACTGCAAGGGCTAAGCCAGGCCAAAGCCCAGGATCCCAGAACACAACTGTGATTTCCCACCATGATTCAGGAACCCAGGTATTTGAGCTGTCACCTGCTGTCTTGCAGGGCATGTGCATCAGCAGGAAGCTAAAACGGGAAGCTGAGCCAGACTTGAACTCAGTCACTTCGATACGGGAGGTGGTTGGCCCACGTGCGTGTTTGACCCACTGTCCCACAATGCCCACCCCTCCATAAATCTTTTAATGTTAGGGTCTTCTCACATCTCGAAAAATGAGTATTTTTAAAGCGTATTAATACATTTTTAGATGGGAAAAATGTTGAGGACAGCATTTTTTTTTTTCAAATACCATATAAAACCCACAATAAATAAGGGAAATTTGAGTACTTCACATCAGGTGTAAAAGGAGTCATTCAGCAACTGCTGCATATGTAATCAGTGCAAACTAGGTATAGGACTGGAAGGACTGGAACATCAATACACAGATCGACTGAGATCCAGTGGCCTCCTGTTCTCTTCCCATCACAGCCGTGTTTATGCACCGGCATGAGGCCACTGGCATCCTGAGACAGAGCAATTGACTGCTTCATAAAACACCTACTCAACTTGTTGCTCTGATAGACATTGCCAAACTTATTTTGAAAACTCATATTCTGTGCACCAGCAGTCTTTCTTTAGTTCTTGCAAAGTAGTTTTTACAAAAAGTAAAAACATTACTCATAAGCAACTACAGAGGAGTTATAAAACACGCTCAGTAGACGACAAACATTCAACATTGACTTTATTTAGAAGTAAATGACTACATGTTATGCACCTTCCTTATGGTTGACTCTCGCATTGAACAAATTCCAGATCCAACAGTTCTCTCAGAAAATAATCAACATTTCCAACCCCTTTGTAAAAAAATGTGCAAACAGGCATGATTTGGGTTAATGTGCAAATGTAACAGTCACACAGGCACTATTAGCGAACCCTGTGACTCTTCAATAGTCACTGGATTTTAAAAGAATGGGTTTAAAATAAAGCTCAAAGCGATAGGACTCCTTAAACATCGAAATGCTAAGATTTTGGCTGGCGCCGTGGCTTAACAGGCTAATCCTCCGCCTTGCGGCGCCGGCACACCGGGTTCTAGTCCCGGTTGGGGCGCCGGATTCTATCCCGGTTGCCCCTCTTCCAGGCCAGCTCTCTGCTATGGCCCGGGAAGGCAGTGGAGGATGGCCCAAGTCCTTGGGCCCTGCACCCGCATGGGAGACCAGGAGAAGCACCTGGCTCATGGCTTTGGATCAGCCTGATGCGCCAGCCACAGCGGCCATTGTAGGGTGAACCAACGGCAAAAAGGAAGACCTTTCTCTCTGTCTCTCTCTCTCACTATCCACTCTGCCTGTCAAAAATAAAAATAAAAATAAAAGAAATGCTGAGATTTTAATTTCATGTTATACATTTAAAAAAAAAATCCCAAGTTTCCCTTGCTAGATTTTCTACCTGGGGTCTGACACCTACTCGAAGGCAACTGACATGTTTCTCAACCTTCGAACGATATGTAAACAGACTCTTTCTCATCATATACTGAGCCCATATATCAGTTTTACCTCAAAATTTTACTTGTCACCTAAGAGATTGCCTACTTTCACCTGCAGGTTGAATCCACACAGCCTAGGATTTTTATTCCTGGGCTCTGTAATGCTACAGTATTGTTGAATGGATTATTTCCTGGAATTCATTATTGGCAGTTTCAGAATTGTTGAACTGAATTCAGAATTGTATCTTCTAGAAAGTACAAAATTGTAACCTTTTTTTTTTTTGGTATCAAATGCAGATGAGTGTGTTCCTGAACACCAGCTACAACACTTTGGTGCTTACATTAATACACTGTCACCAGGGCTAGAAGGGGGTCCCCCAAGAGGCAACAAGCGGAAACAACCCAGGCTCTAAAGCAACTCTTCGGGGGCAGTGTTTGGTCTCGCTGGTTTAGACATGAACCATAGTGGAGCACCAGGGCTCAGGAAGCAGCTCCAGCTCTATAATCCAGCTTCCTGCCAATGTGCATCTTGGGAAGCAGCAGTGGTATCTCAAGCAACGAAGTTCCTGCCACCCCTGTGAGATCTGGATGTCTTCCAGCGTCAGCCAGGCCCAATCCCCGATGTTGCAGGTATGTGGGGGAATGAACCAGTGGATGGGAGCTATTCTCTCTCTGTTTTTCTATCTCAAAGAAAACATAATAAAATAAAATACATCTTCAAAGAAGGCATTTAAACAGGCAACTTGAGCGTGACCTGCCTAGAGAACCATCTTTTAAAATTCCCTGCTTTTTTATAACCTTACCAACACAGAAATATTTGAGAAAATTTCACAGGCAGATAAATATATTCTAATTCTAAAAATATGCTTTAAGTCAGCAAAATACGGATTTTGCAATGACTTTTTAAAAAGTGAGTGATCTGTTTGGGTTAGTCCACACTGTCATGCATTCCCGGGTACCATCCTCAGGTGAAGCACCTTTCAGTGTGATGGAATTTCATGCCTGCCAAAGCAGTGCGTGTGGCACCAGGAAGCTACCGAAGATATTTCTTCACCTCTCCCACCACCATTACCCACTGCCTCTCCTACAGAGAAGCACAAAAAAGCTCATAATCCCACCAGTTCCACTGTATGGCTGATGAGAACAGAAGAAACAAACAATTCTTTCAGGCAGCTAATCAGTTTATAGCATGTATCGGCAGTTCGCTGTGGGCAGACATTTTTACTCAAGCTGTTTTGTTCTGCAGAACCTGGATCTCATATCCTTTCTTGTGTGATCTTTAGAAGACTGCTTCTAATGTAACTTTAAAACCTCATTACTTCACATTTCCAAAGAACCAGAGCATAAAATGGTATGAATTCTACCAGGCAACATCATCTAACATGAAAAATAATTTGATGCCCTTAGAAGTAGGTGACCTTTACTATCTCTCATTGTTAAAAAAAAAAAAAAAAAGGATTGATTTTAAGTGAGTGTGACAACTATTCCTTGATCGCTAAACTATCCACATCAAAAGCTATTTATTCCCATTTTAAGCGTTTATCATTTTTACTTTTTAAATATTAATGCGATGCTTCTCTAAACTTTTGAAAGTTAGGATTCTGTTTTTGTCAAAATGCCCTCTGAACGGAATTCACTGACTGTAACTTAAAATCAGCACTTAAGAAGTGACTCCAGTGTTACTTGGCTATAATTCACACATTCAAGAAAGGCATGCACAAAACTAATTAAAAATTAGATGAAAACTGACCAGTGACAATGGCGCAGAGTTTCTATCTGCCAGAAGACCCAGTAAATGCTACAAAGTACGTGAACTCACCAAACTGTGCAAAAACGCTACTTAAGTATGTTCATTTAAATTACCATTAATAAATCCTCCATTCCTCATCATGCATAACTTCACATTTTCAGACTTCTCAGAGAAAATGCTGACACAAGTCCTTCCTCCTTCCAGCCAAGAAAACAACACATGAGTCCCTGAGACTACACCTTTATGTGCCTCCGAACAAGTAGCTGTGAAAACAACCCAGGCATTGTTCTGGTCTGACTTCTTCGGAGGTGGTATAAGAACCACATTCCTGGGCACTGCCTAACCTTTGTGCCTGACCCTCCAAGAACCTCTAAGTCAAATACATTTACCCCCAGAGGGCAGCTTACTATTGTAGCCTCTCCACCTTCCAGCCACCTCTGAACAATGCAGAGTAATTGCAACTGTCACGGGCAGTCAGCAGGAAAAGTAACCCAGCACTATTTTCCCAGTTTACTGCCAAACCTGAGCCCAGCACCTAATAACCATGCCCCCAGCAGAAGAAAGCTCTGCAGTTGCTTTTAAAATGCATCAGAAAACAGTTTTTTGAACAGAACCAGAGGACAATAACCAAACTTGTGCTCTGAATGTGAAGCTTAAAAAACTCAAAATTAAAGACAGAAACTTCTTTTGTGAAGGTACTGTAGCTTCCTAAACTACCCCCAGGCAAGCCTGAAAGGCCAGATGAGCTTCTTTCCTCTAAGCTTATCATCGCTGTTGTTGCTGCTTTTAAGTTTGACTTGTGAAGGAAAACGAGGGAGGGAAAAAAATGTTTGTCCTCCAATGGAATCAGATCACAAGGCTTGCAACAGGCAGTCTTCAAGGCTCCACTCTCAGTTATTACCTGGGTCAGGGAGAATAAAGGACCTTGGAGAATACATCCTATGCCTCAGGTGCAAATGGGTTTAAAACCCTCAAACTAGCAGAAAGGGCCTGTGGTCTCCCAAAGTGCCCCTTCTCCATTCTCCTTAAACTTTGTCTTCCAGCTCTTTAAGGCACACTGGTTATTATTCATTTGACTTTGCTACCAACAGATTCTGCTGAGAGAATTTGTTGATTGGCACCCACTCGTTCTCATATTATCCACAGCCTGCAAAAGAGAGCACTGCAAAGAGTTGGTGGAAAATGGCATTCCAAGATACATTTATTTTGGTGCAAAAAAGTTTGAGATGCATGCATCATTTTCAATAACACTTATTTTGCACGAACTTTTTGAAGAACTCTCATACGTGCAATTCCAGGGTGAACCTGGATGAGAAATGAACCATTCAGCCAAATGTTTTCTGGAAGTTTCCTATTATCTGGGTGCTACTGCTATGCAGGTGAAATACTGGAGGAGACTGAGGTTTTGCCTTTTTCTCAGATATCCTAATGTAGTAGAGACTATCGCCTCTCTTACTGGGAGAACACGTGCACAAACGTACGCAAAAAAGTTATTTACAGATATTTCTACATGGATATTAATATAAATTTGATATTATTTGTATAAAAATTAAGAATCTACTAAATTATACACAATAATGTATAACAAAACATTTCAATATTGATGACAAAAGTGTCCCGACTTTCTCAAAATTAATCCTACTTTCAAACTTAGAATCATTAAACAACCTATTGGCCACAAAAAGAAAACTCATGGGTCACCCACTGCACTCTAAGAAAACACACTTAAATTAATTAATAGGATCATTTGCTTCTATTTTTATATGAGGAAATTAAATGTTCTCTCTATGTAGTATGAGAAATATACTGTTAGGGATATTTAGTGTCTTCTTTAGTCCATATACACTTTTCCTTAGTTGTATCTAATTGCTAATTCAGGTAAAATCAAAGCAAAAATGCTGCCCTTCCTGGTACAAAACAACCCTGGATTATGCCCTTTCCAATAACAATTTCTGTTTTTACATGTAGGAAATGCACATGGATAATTTCAAAACGTCCAGTGTACAAAATCATCTTTCAAGATGCAGTTATTAAACTTTGCTGTAGGTACTTTCAGACTTACGAGATAAATAATTAAAAAGAAAACGATGCGAGTCAAAAGCATGCTGAACGGATCGTGGGGTTATTCTGCTAAAAACAACATGACACTGACCCTATGAGGCCCAGGAACAAACCAGGAGAGAAACAAGCCGACACTTCTTGCAGGCTTGAACAAGGGGACATCCAAGAGAAAAACACGAAGAAGAAGAAGGAAGGGGCAAGTGGATGGTATTATCATTCACATTCCTAATATCAATTTTGTTTTGATACATTTTTTTGTCAAAATAATGACCCATATATTACCTTTTATTTCGCCAAAGTTCCCTGATCCCATTGCAAGAAGCTTGTCTTTCCAGTCCTTTGAGAGTAGCTTTTCAATACTGGGGGTTTCTGCATAAAGAAAAAAAAAAGAAAAGAAAAGAAAGTAAGCAAATCAACATGACTGTCTTTACAAAGGAGCTCATTAAAAGTCTATCTGCTAAAAATAAGGCCATCTCTATCCTGGCCCCAGTTCATAATGACTTCATCAACAAACTGATAACAGGGGAGGGGAAAAAAAAAAGAATGTGTTTTGTCACCTGCTGTTTCAAAATCATTAGCTTTTTCCTCTTGCGGAACAAAGCCATACTAATTCTTTATGACAATGGGTGCATATAAACCTGCAGTTCATTGTTTTTCAATTTGGTGAACAAATTCTTGCTATAATGGATGCTTGTCAATTTCAGGGTGTTAGTCTGCAGTCAAAAAATAATTATGTTGATAAAATGCAGAGTTAAAAAAAGGCAAAGAATTAGCTCTTAAATCTGCTACATGTAATTATATCCCTCTGTGTGTTTACAATTACATCCACTTTATAATACGTGTTTAACATCGTGTGGTGGTAAGCACGCTGTGGCAAGAGTTGCCAGTACCACGAACATTATACAAAAAAAAAAAAAAAAAGTTGGTATAAAAGCAGCTTTAAAAAAGAATGCAAAATCTAGAGGAGCAACGCCTATAAGGGAAACCTATTATTTGCTTATTTTAGATTTGTATCACATTCTTTTTAAAATCCCCTCTACTGGGGACTTGACACACAGATTTTAGAGAGAAAGATATTTGCTTCCATATATCACATGGTTTTTGACCTCTCCTTTTATATTGAATTTTAATGTATAAGTAAATATAAATGCTAATAAAACCCCTAAACATTAAACCCAGTTCCAAACAATGTAATTGTATATTCTTCTCAGCCTTTAGATGGGTACACAATTACAATGGCTTGCAATTCCACGATTAGCACTGCATTCAGATAGAAAATGGAGTGTAGTAAAAGATAAGTGTCCCAGTATGTGTCATCTAAATAACAATACCCACACTTATTATCTGCATCTAAGACATACATTGCCACTCTGGAAATGGTGTTTGTGTGTATTCGTGTTTGTTCAGGCGTTTTTTTACCCCCTACTAGGAGCATAAAGAGAGTACATGTTAACTTATCAAAGGAACCTTCTGTCCTTGAGACCAGAAGATTATTAGAAACTGGTTAATTCTCCCCACAGTAACATTCATTTCTTCATCTACAACTTTGGCTAACACTATCTTATTTTTTCTTCCCCAACGTTTCATCTTAACAGCTGTCACCTATCAAAATCACAAAGCCCACGTGAAGTTTGCCACAAAGCAGAGGTGCAATTTGCCTTGGAAAAATTGTAACAATATGGAGCACTTCTTTCTCAGATGTCAAAAACTTATGGGAAATCAAATGGTGAAAAGCAGTGAATGACTACTGTGTTACAAAGTCTATACATATGGTGCAAATACACACACACAGACCACAGCCACTGCATGCAGATTTACCTATGGAATGTGTGAAATATGTTTTTTTTTTCTTTGTGACAACATTTATCTCTGATTTTCACATTTAAGGAAAAAGGGATCTCGCACATTTTTACTTCTACTTTTCCTTAAAATATCCCCATGTATGTATCATGCTGTTTTGAAAATGGTCCCAGCAATCCTATGAGTAATAAAACAGAGTAAATATCTTCATACCGTAATCAATATTTCTGCTCAGTGAGGCTTTAAAAGTAACTTTGAAATACTTCTGCAAGGATTTCCAATCTTTCAACATTCCCAGTAAACACTCTGTGAGTGAAATCATTTCTTAAACCTTATCAGAGTGGGTCAAACAAACATCACTGTTTCTTTTTTCCAGCACTCTACAAAAATTCTTGAGTAGCATGTAAACAGGGCACAGCCAATATGGTATTTGCAATAGAGCACTGTCAGTCATTAAAAGCTAACAAACCTTTGCAAAGCAGGAATGCAGCAATAGAAATCCATTGTGCACTAACAATAGGCCCCTGAACCTCCCAGCACCAAAAGCAGACCATTTTACTTTTAAGGCTATTGTCTGCCAAGCCCATGACAAAGCTTTTCCCCTGCAGCTAGACAAAATATTCACTGTAGTGTGCTCATAAAGAAACAGAAGTCTTCTGTCTAAGTTGCAGAGTTAAAGAAACAGCCGCCAGATTTCTGAAACCTGCAGAACATTCCTGGCCTCTTTATTAACTAGCATAAAGATACACAGAGCTACTTTTTTCTCCCCCAACTACCTGATTTTTATATGCACTACAGAAGAATGCTGAACTTCTCTAAAACCGAGTTATCTGGAAGGTGGAAAATCAGCGACATATCTAAACTCAGGGTTGTCACCTGTGGGTGAATAAAGATACGAAACACTTGTAATTTAGAGGAGGAATATCCTTTAAATTCAGACTTGAAAATACTTACCGGGCAGTCTGTGTACCCAGGGACTAGATGTTTTTAACTATATTCTCTTATTTAATTATAGCAACCGACTCAAGAGTAACGGGAGGTTACTGTATTTGTTTTCTGCATCACCAAAAATACACCTAAGAACGACAGGACCTGTCTGAGATATCACAAAATCTAATGGGCAGAATTGAGGTCTTGAATGAAGTATTTTCCCTACAAATCCCTAACTTACTTATCAGTAAGCAAATGAGAATGGCAGCTACTAGTTTGAGGGCTAAAGGCTAAGCTGGGTCTGGGCTCCTTCACTTGCGGCATCTAACACTTCAGGCAATAACCTTCTCATTTAAATGTGGCTACATCAGTTTTACCATTTACGGAACTAAACCTTGGTGAAATATCATGATTTGGCCAATATGATGCCAAATCAAATCTTCTGGATCCCAAAGTCTCTCCTGTTTCCAGAGTATTCTCTCTCTCTCTCTCTCTCTCTCTCTCTTTCTCTTTCTCTTTCTCTCATTTCATCTGTGAAATAATCGTAGCTACTAGGAAAATTCTACTGAAGAGATAAAGTAAAATATTGAAAGGAAAGTCAATTTTCCAGAGACACATGCACAGATCAGTAGCAATTATGAGATTACAGGGCAAGGCATTTTACAGTTCTTAGTCTCCTCAGAACGTGGTCCATCTGCATGACTGGGCACTTCAGCCTTCTAGACAACGTAATGAGTACCCACAATTAGAGCAGAAATACACAACGGAATGGTTCATCTTACTGATACAATAGAGGGAATACCGGGCTGTAGATCATACTCACTGGGTTCCCACCAAGACTTTGACCCTGGCTAGCTGGGGCAGGGCGAGGGATACCAAAGCAGGTTACCTCTCCCAGTTGAGCCCTGCACCTGCATCTGTGAAAAAGCAACAGCTTCAAGTCAGTCTCCCACCTGTGGCCTAGTGATTGCCACAGTTTCAATCTGTTTCCATCCACAGTTCCTGAAGAAATGATCTCTTTAATAATGGACACGCAGCACTAGCTGCAATTCTCTGACAAGAGTAAAGATCCCACAGAAACTCAAGATTAGAAATGTTTCAGACCAAGTGGCAAAATTCCAATATTTACAATACATCTGGCTCATTAATGTGTGAATAAAGTGAAATCCGACACAATTACATAATTGCCGCTTCACTGTGTATGGGGTGGGAGGCAGCATTTATCTATCACATATTTAATTTTTGAAAGTAGTTTTTTAAAATGACAGATTCTCCTTTATATTATAAATATAGCACTTATATATAGAGTTACATGCAAGCATTCAAGTGCCACATTATCCATTATTTTCATGTTAAGAAATACCATGTTTTTAATTTATTTTAAAAAATTCTTTTGAGTCAGGCATTTGGTGTAGTGTTTTTTGTTTTTGTTTTTGTTTTTGTTTTTTTGACAGGCAGAGTTACTGAGAGAGAGACACAGAGAGAAAGGTCTTCCTTTTCCGTTGGTTCAACCCCCAAATGGCCGCCATGGCCGGCTCTGGGCCAATCTGAAGCCAGAAGCCAGGTGCTTCTCCTGGTCTCCCATGCGGGTGCAAGGCCCAAGCACTTGGGCCATCCTCCACTGTACTTCCGAGCCACAGCAGAGAGCTGGCCTGGAAGAGGAACAACCGGGACAGAACCAGTGCCCCAACTGGGACTAGAACCTGGGGTGCCAGCGCCACAGGCGGAGAATTAGCCTAGTAAGCCACGGCACAGGCCTGCTGTAGTGTTAAGATACTGGTTGGAGTGCCTGTTCCATGCCTGGAGTCAGCCCGGGGCTCTAGCTTCCTGCTAAAGCAAACGCTGGGAAGCAGCAGCTCTGACTCATGTGGTTGGGTTCTGTCACCCACATGGGAGACCCGGATTGAGTTCCTAGCTTCCAGCTTTAGCCCAGCACAGACTCAGCTTTTGTGGGCATTTGTGAGTGCACCAGCAGTGGAGAGGACACACTCTCTCTCTCCTTGACTTTCAAAACCAAAACAAAAAACCACAAACTTTAAAATAATTTTTCTTGAAATGTTCTTCTCCTGTGATTTCTCTCACTTAAGCCCTGGAGTATCATCACCATTGCTTCTAAAAAAGGAAGGAGGGCTCCCTAAATTGAAATAAGTCTGAGAGTTAATTTAATCGTTATTTGCACAGCATTCCAGTTTACAGAAGGCTGTCAGATACAACAACTTTGTCAAGGATATACAGAGTTAGGCTATCTGCTTTGCACTTGAAAAAACTAAGGCTCAGAAACAGGCTTTGCCTGGCATCACCAAATCAGAAAGTCAAACTCACCGAATACAAAACCAAGTCCTCACACTTCAAGAATCTACCTATTTGTGGGAAAGGTTCATGCATACATTTTTTAAAGAGAAAATAAAATAAATCCTAAGATTAAACCATCAGGAAATTAAAAATGTTAAACCATCCTTCATCAGTCAACATGCAAACGTGGGCACGAGGGTAACTGGATTACTTTTGTTTCTCTCTGCCATCAGGATCCTTTTGATATATTTGCTTCCTTTTTCCTTCTCACCCTTGCCTCTTTTGCTCACATATGCTTCTTCACATGAATGCCTATGGCAGTCCCCACCAGTGAATGGCCCCCCCAACTGTGCCAGCCATTGTTACAACAGCATCCTGCCTCTTTAGGGCCTGTTCATTCCCTATAACTCTCACTCCGTTTTCCCTTCATTGCCAAACACTCTTAAGACTGACTCCCTCATCTGGAACAATGAGACCCAGAGACTCATGCCAACATATTGTAATTCTCCAACAAGCTGCCGGTGCCAAGAATTAAACCACATTCGCTCCAGCGCAGTAGCTTTACACACAAGCTCAGGTTTTTGCTTTGTGTTTATGTACTTTTTTTTTTTCCTCTTAATCTCCCTTCAGCTGCTGTGGCAGAGCTCATTGAAAAATCGAACAAGCAAAAAATACATATGTATAATATTTGACTTTTTAAACAAAGTCCCAGGAGTTAGGTCATACCAAATCGACCACTGTTTATACTTTAATTTTGTAGCTTAAACTAAGCTGTGTTATTCTTGACATGTGATAGTGTACAAATTTAAGAATAGGAATCGTTTTTTTTGGAAGGAACAATAATACAGCTAAATTTCAAAATATATCAATGCCTCCTTTTAAGTCAAGAAGTGAAAGCATATGTACATGTTTCATGTCACACGATCATAATTCTAAGAGTTGGAAGGATCCTTAGATATTATTTAGATAAGCATTTGATAAAATTAATTTACAAAAACATAGATCAGACAAAAGTGGAACAGAAATGGTTTGGCAACTCAAAACTAAAAGGACAAAACAAGCATTCTCATTGTCATGTATATGTAATTAACACTAAACACATTAAGATTTCTTCTATTAAGAATTGGATCTTTCTAGGTGCTAACCAACTGCCAATCTTCAAGTGAGTTACAGAATGTAAAATACTCCTTAAATATCCGACCAAGGGCATCAGGGATGGGACAGGATGGTTTTGCTCAACGTAGGTAATAATAATCGGTCTAGTCTAATTCTTCACTGTACAAATAAGAAGCTAAAATTAGACAATTTGCCTTAGAACACAAAATAATAAATTAAAAATAAAGGCTGAACTTGAAGTGTAATTCCAAATTAACTGTTCTCTTCACTGTATCACATATTTATACAAGAGGACTTCAAAAATGTTCTAGAAAAATAGAATTAGAAGGTAACTTTATTTTGGGAAAAACTTTTTTTGAAAATTATACATTTTTTTCATAATATACATTTTGCATGAACTCTTTGAAGACTGCTTGTACTACCGCATGTGCTTCTGATAAAATGCCAAACTTGAAAAATGAAATTTTGTTCTCATTTTAATCAATTCATCTAGTTTTAATTAATAATCATAAGATAGATGGCCTTATTTGAATTAGCTACTATTAACTTAATAATCCTCCTTAGAATGAGATACTGTTAATATTCTACTCTTACAAGTTTTCATCTGATAACCTACAAACAAGAAAATGCAAGGTAAGGTACTTGGCTAAATTTATTTTTTCTTTCAAAAGTTAATTGCAATGCCATACATTGCTATTTATTCAGTATGAGTAATACAATTAGTTTTGAGGTGAACATTGGGTTAAATCCAAAAATCAAATCTCTTAGATTTCAACTCATGTCAACAATAGCCTCATGTCTACACATCATTTTGCAGCAAATATTAAATCATGCAGCTTAAATAATAAAGACTTTTACATATCTAGAAAGCTATTTGTACGGGACCAGAAGGTCCCGTACAAGTTCACTTAGCCAAGCACTACAACTTGTCTGCCACTAGAAATGTCAAGTTCTTCTAGGAAATGTTAAAAAAATAACACATACCACAACACACAATAGCAATACATCGCAAAGTCCAAAATATTAGGATTTCAATGAGCCTGATTTTTACATGTAATTGTCCCAAAGTCAACTGATGCTCTGGAAATACTTTAGTTGTAGTGTTGTCAAAACACTTGTTTGTTTCCACTTGAAAGTCAATCAGAGCTTGGTAACAGAAAAAAAAATGTCTTTGGCTGGTTCAAGCTCTGAAATTTTTAATGTGAAATCAGTTTCTATAATATGCAACACCTAAGTCTTCCGTCACAGGCTTAAATTTTCTTTTTGCAGCAGCAGAAACTATTAACACACTCGTTCAATTATACTCAATGTTATATAGCACATTTTAAAAGAATATTTTTATCACATAATTAAATGCAATCAATATGGTATAACTGCTACATATCAATAATTTTGGACTTACTCCTTGTAACAAAGTTATTTAATGACTACACAGAAATCTCTAATAATCCATGAATTTGTGAATTACAGAATAATCATTCTGTTCACTTGATCACTCAGAAGTAATTGCATTTTCCTGTATAGATTACAACTATTTGTTTTGTTCCTGTTTCAATGATTGGATCCAAACAAAACACTATGTAATTCAACGGCAGTATTTCAACAACTAATTGCAAAGAATTACTCCACTATTACAAAATCCTCTTTATGTTCTACTAAATATAAAAAAATAATAATTTGGTGTTCTGTAACCTGACTCTATCACTTCCTATTTTTATGACCTCTGGCAAGCAATCTAACCTCTTTATACTTCAATATGGTCACCTAAAAGGAGGAAAACTGGGCTTGTTTCAGTAGGCTGTTGTGATAATTAAGTAAGGTAATTTATGTAAAGTACTTAAAAGAGTGCTGGGCAAAAGGCAACACCTAAAAATATTGACTAGCGTTATAAGTACAACATGGAATAGAATAACCCAAGAGACCTACTTCAAAAAACAAACTACATGGCCGGCGCTGCAGCTCACTAGGCTAATCCTCCGCCTTGCAGCGCCGGCACACCGGGTTCTAGTCCCGGTCGGGGCACCGATCCTGTCCCGGTTGCCCCTCTTCCAGGCCAGCTCTCTGCTGTGGCCAGGGAGTGCAGTGGAGGATGGCCCAAGTGTTTGGGCTCTGCACCCCATGGGAGACCAGGATAAGCACCTGGCTCCTGCCATCAGATCAGCGCGGTGCGCCGGCCGCAGCGCGCCTACTGCGGCGGCCAATGGAGGGTGAACCAACGGCAAAAGGAAGACCTTTCTCTCTGTCTCTCTCTCACTGTCCACTCTGCCTGTCAAAAATAAAAAAAATAAAAAAAAATAAAAAAAAAACAAACTACACATATACTTGCGTGTGAGTGATTTATGTATAAATATGTACATGCACACACATTCCATCGCACCTGTTACTACAAGTACCCAGAAATAAAGTTTTATCAAATTTAACTGTAGCCATTTATGAGACAACGTCCCCTCTTCTTACATTTCTTGGTTATGTTATTCCCATGATTTCTTCAGCTGGGTCATACCAAAAAAGATGTCAAAGAAAAGCTTGTAGTAGTAGGAGGGAAAGGGAAGAGCACACGTACAGATACTCGGGCAATCCTTGCCTGCCTGTTATGTCTTTTCTTTCTTTTCTTGAAAGCTATCAACCCCAACCCCCCTGACAGCAAAAGCATTTTAACTTTTAATAAAAATAGGAAAGTGCAGCATTCTCTTTCAGTAAAAGTGCATGGCTAATGGCCATTGTCCATTTGGACTGGACTAACTTATGATGGCAGCAAAGTGTGGGAAGGGAGATGTGAATCAAGTCCTTGCCATTAGATATGGCGAGAGCGGTGAAGGGAGAGAGAAAGAGGAAGCAAAAGGATTACTCAGGAAAGAAGGCAGAAAAGAAATACAAAAGCAACATGACGGGGAACAAGAGGCGGAAAGATGTTTATGAAGTGTCCATAATGGTCAACTTATAAAAATTAACATGTGTCTTACAAAATATTTGTTGGATGTTTTATTTGTTTCATCCAACATTTTTAGAAAATAACCAGCATTTTTAGAAAACAATGATCATAAATATGTTCTTTTCCACATATTTAATTTGAAATGCTATTTTATCAACTGTGCATATGAAAGATAGAAAAACAAAGGAAAATAGAAAAGATAGCATAAGAATTAATGACAGTATAAGTTATATGAGAATCAGGCATATTTAAAACATCATCCTAGATTCATAAGACAAAGGTATAGACAAACTTAAGAAAAGCTTAAGCTAGCTTAACATTATCACAGCTTAACAGAAGTGAGTATTTATCATTCTAAGTAAATTATATATGTCCACTGATATACTTGAAGAAAGAATTACCTAAACATGTGTTTGAATTACAAATAATCTAACTATTCTATTACAAACAGTGTATTCGCCTAACTTCCCATTTATCTGGATATCTAGACCAGGAGGAATCTAAAAATTAAGGATCATATTTGTAGAGTTTTGCTGTTCAAATTTTTGAATGTCAGTAGTAGAGAAGCTAAACTAGATACAAGAAGCATAGACATAGAAAAATCACTCGCCATACATTAGAATAAGAATTCCAATACTTGAAAAATACGACAGAATGTTTTACCACTGGAAGTGCGAATTAAAGCGCATACAGCCTGATGCTAACCCACTACACATCCTGTATCTTCTCTATCACAACATATGTGAAAACAAATCACAATCCCAGCCTGCCAGATGCCTGAAAAGATATGAACAATAAAAGCTGACAGGATTCATATGATAAATCAGAGACTGTGATATGCAGGTAGTGCAACGGTGGAGCTGAAAAGCGACTCAAATTATTTTCATGTTCTATTATACAGCTTCAGATTCAAAATCTTAGAAAAATAATCTGACTTGCTTTAAATTATACATCAAAATTTGCACAGCACCCTATCACCCGAAGGAGTCCATCTGTCTTCACAACTTGTTATATTTGGTCTCATAACCTTTCAGGAATTTTGGATTGTCTTATTTTTAGAAGAATTTTAGTTTAGACAACACAATAGTTTCACTTGTAAAATGGCATTTAAGGTTCACAAGCTGAGACACAATCTAATCAGGAATGAACACTGCCGTCATGATAAAGTATAGTATGCTGCGGCCCTCAAAACTTCAGCCAAACTCCAAGAGTTCTCTTTGAGAAATGTTATCATTTAAGAGGCAGCAAGAGAAAGGATGTAAAAGGAAGCAAACAAAGAAACTCTGAAAGCTGGGACCTGCGTGATGGCATAGTGGGTGAGCCACCTGCAGTGCTGGTATCTCATATGGACGCTGGTTCAAGTCTCGGCTGCTCCACTTCCGATCGAGTTCCCTGCTAATGCACCTGGGAAAGCAGCACAAGATGGCCCAACTCCTTGGAACCCTGCACCCAAGAGGGAGACTCAGTTGTAGCTCCTGGCTCCTGGATTTGGCTTGGTCCAGCCCCAGCTGTTACAGCTATCTGGGGAGTGAACCAGCAGATGGAATCTCTTTCTGTATCTCCCTCTCTCGCCCTCTCTCTAACTCTGCATTTCAAATAACTAAGAATAAATCTTTTATTAAAAAACTGTGAAAACCTAGATAAGTGGAGAAAAAAACCTCAAGCATGACTTTGACCTTTCCTGCATTATCAAAGATTCACCATTCTCAATGATAAAAGAGAATGATAAAATTAGGCATGAGCAATCCATTGATATATTCACTTAATCTCTGAATTGAATGGTTGGTTGTATAACACTATTATTTTTGCCTTTAATGGAATAATGTACTATTATAGGTATGAGAGTACTAAAAAACCCCAAAAGTGTATCACATAAGGCCACTCCCATTTTCTTTATACACAGCACATCTGGTAAGTTATCAGTCTATCCATATATTGATTCACTTATTCAACAATCATCCATAGCCCGCTTCTGCGACACAGTGACAGGCAGTAATGTGCGGCACTCTGCACCCCAAGAAACTCACCATCTTGTGAGGAACATGCGCAGACTGTGACCAGACTCTGAAACCTTGGATTCAAATTGCTACAGGGTTGCTGAATTGCTCTCTTAGTATTTCATTTATGGAGGCAAAATGAGAGATCACAATACCTTACTTGAATTATTACACAAGTACTAATGAATACTAATTAAGTCTGTGGCTAGATTCTTTTTTCCTAAATACTACTATGGTAATACCACCATAAAGTAAGTTCTGAAGTAATCTTCCTGTTTATCAATAAAACCTGCAATAAAAAATTTTACTAGGTAATAATTTCCCAAAAAAGGGTCAATTTCTCATCTTGTCCATAATTACAAAAATAAATGAGTCACACTAGCAATATAAAGATAAATGAAAAGATAAGTATATAGATTAGAACAGTGGGGTGGATTAATCCAACATATACTACATATTTTTCTGGGCATGGAGGTTATTATCAAGTACATGATAGAAGCAGCCTCCATCCATGGAGAGTTCATAACCACAGGGAGCTTCCTTAAAACGCACAGTTCCAGGGCCACCAGAGGCTCTGGCTAAGCTATGTCTTGTTTGTGTCCCAGGAATGTGAACTCTTTTAAGGCCTGAGATAATTTCTTGATGAATAAACACTGGCTCAGAGTATAAAAACATGGATAAAAGAACCCTGTTAAACCTTCAGAAATCTGAATTGAAAACTTTTTACAGATGAATGCAATTGGAAAGAATGAATCTACTGACTTCCTGGAAAGGTAAAAGAATTGTACTAATAATTTGTCATTTGAATATTAATTAAGTAGCTAAATAGATAACCAAAACCTCTGCTACTCTGCAGCTCTATAAAATGCATCATTTTAAATGTTAAGATTAAAGAAGTCACAGTAAAACAATGAACTACCAAGGAGTCAATAATAAATAAATGAAATAAGAAGATGAGTTACTGATGTATTGTCAAAAATTCAATTTGAAAATCTTTTTTTTTTTTTTTTTTGACAGGCAGAGTGGACAGTGAGAGAGAGAGAGACACAGAGAAAGGTCTTCCTTTTTGCCGTTGGTTCACCCTCCAATGGCTGCCGAAGTAAGGAACCAGGTGCTTCTCCTGGTCTCCCATGGGGTGCAGGGCCCAAGCACGTGGGCCATCCTCCACTGCACTCCCGGGCCATAGCAGAGAGCTGGCCTGGAAGAGGGGCGACCGGGACTAGAACCCGGTGTGCCGGCACCACAAGGCGGAGGATTAGCCTGTTGAGGCACAGCGCCGGCTTGAAAATCTTAAACAAAAAAAATGAATCACCTATTACAAAATATATATATTTAACATATGACAGGACACTCATAATACCAGAAGTGTATATATGTCTATATAAGAGGCAAAGGGAAAAGACAAATTCCTAAGATGTAAGTCACACGACCAGGGCATCTGAATGGTTGAGAACAGAGGTAGGACAGGTACAGAGAAGAACTGTGGAATAATGTTAGGGGTAACTCTGAAAATCAGAGACAAATAAAAGAACACTGGCCCTTTTGTTCAGAATATTGTCTGTGAAAAGTCTTTAAGGGAACAAATCACTAATCATGCTAAGTCTATCACAGAGAAAAATAAAATAAACCATATCTTGAAGATACTTAACATGGCTTTCTACAGGACAGCAACATTTGACTGATTATTCCTTTTTTTAAAAAAAGGATTTAGATATTTGTTTGAAAAGCAGAGTGACAGAGAGGGACAGAGATCTTCCATCTGCTGGTTCACTCCCCAAATGCCCACAATACCCGGGGTTGCGTCTTGGCTGAAGCCGAACGTCTGAACTCTGTTGGGGTCTCCCACTTGAGTGGCAAGGGCCCAAGCACTTAAGCCACCATCTTCTGCCTCTGCAGGCACATTATCAGGGAACGAGATCCAAAGCAAAGTAGCTGAGACTGGATCTAGCACTCTGATCGTGAAAAGCAGCTGTCACAGTGCTGGCTTCATGTGTTTTGCCCCAAAGCCCAGTGCTGCTCATTCTTCATCCTTTCCTAAAAGCCAATCAGTAACATCGCTAAGATCATGCCTCAGACCTAAAAACTAAGAGGAAAACAGAATACATACACTACATACTGGGGTGGAGAGTGTAGGATGAAAGAGTACTGTTGACTACTTCTTCCTTCTCAGCTAAACCTTCCAGAAGTAAGTCCTGAGCAACTTCATTTTCATGGATGTACTAAGTAATGGATGAAGACACAGATCCACAGATAACTACCACCTACATCTACCTCTGTCACACATGCACTCAGAGGAGCTGAAGCTGCCATTAGAAAAACAGCAGAGTGTGGTAGCCAGGGCACCAAGTATGTTCACCAAACTGTGACAGGTACTGGATGCTTTCCCAGCGATTCACTGCTTTAATGGACTGTACTGCAAATGCTAGGGAAGAGCTCATTTAAAAGTCTATGGTGTTTGGTGAAGTACAATGAGAAATCACCAGTATTTACATTCAGATACAAGGCAGGATGTTTGGCAGTTGAAAGATCACTTGGGATGCTTGCATTCCATAGGAGAGGGTGCTGGTTCAGTTGCTGGCTTGGCTCATGGTTCCAGCTTCCTCCTGACGCCCACACTGAGAGGCCGCAGGTGATGGATAGCTCAAATATTCGGGCCTCTGCCAGTTATGTGGGAGACAGATCGAGTCCCTGGCTAGTGGCTTCAGCCCAGCCCAGTTCCAATCACGGCAGGCATTTGGGTAGTGAAGTAGTGGATGGGAGCTCTCTGGCTATCTAACTCCCTCTGCCTCTCAAATAACAATTTAAAAAAATCTAAGATATAAATTAGTATTTCATCTCCAAGTGACAGATGGATCCAGTAAAATTTAAGGCCAACCAATTTTCTGACCTAAGGCCAGGAAAACCAGATTTTAGAAACTTGAGAATGGTCTTTTTGGAAGCTATGACAGTCTGCCCTAGGTGCCAGAAACTCACAGGTGTTTTGGGGTGTTTTTACCTCTGGGAATTTTCTCAGAGGGACATGTACACCCCTGAGAATTTGCTATCAAGTTCTCCCAGAAAAACGTGGAGTGTGTCACCCCACAGGTCTCTGTTAACATGTCATCAGCTCTCCCACACAACTGAAAAATGGAAGAAGGCTCCAAAAAGACTTCACTATCTAGAGTTAACAGGAAAAATCCTCAAAGTTCTTCTAAGAAGAGATTGGTATGGGTTTTGGCTCCCCTGCGTGTGATCCCATTTCCTGCTGATGTAACCTGGGAGGCAGCAGGTGATGGCTCACGTGCTGGGGTCACTGTATCCCACTGGACAGCCCAGATGAGTTCCAGGGTCCTGGCTTCAGCTTTTGCAGTCCTGGCTGTTACAGGTGCCTGGGGAGTGAACCAGTGAATGAGAGGCAGCAGCAGCAGGGGTAGGGGATAGGGGGTGGTTTTTGTCTCTCTGTGTGTCTGCCTTTCAAATCAAAGGAAAATAAATCACATTTTCAAATAAAAGCAAAATTAATACTTTTAAAATGTTAATTATCAGGAAGAAGATTCAGATAAGATATCGGTAATAACTAGGGTAAAGTAGAAACATATATTTGAATATTTTTATAAAGTGTTTCAAAGTTGCGAGAGCTTCAATTAAATTACAAGTGTTCAAAATAAATAACTCCAAGTGTGGTGAATGTTCATGATCTAGTTTGTGTGCAAAAAATGTTTTACTGTGAAAAATTTGGTAAACATGTAAGGCATTACAATAGATACATGATCATCATAATTGATGTTTATTACATGATAGGGATCACGAAAGCTATGTTATCTACCTAAAATATGTATTTATGAGATTAAAGGAAGAAAATGTTCCATATCTAAAGAACAAGGAAAAACATCATTGTCCCAAGGCAGCTACCACAGAACCAAAGAAAAATTACTTTGTATAATAAGGGGATTAAATTCATTGCAAGAATATTTCCAAAATGTATAAATTACATTTTATAAAGTGGATATATAATCTAACAGGTTTTTCTGTTATACAGTGGGTATCAATTTATTATTTTAGTCCATAACTCTAGATGTAAAACTGGAGTTATTTCTCTCTTTTTCTCAGCAAATTGTTCTGCGTAAGAGCGGTGCACTCAGAAATTATAAAGCAGCAAAGCCAAATCTCAAAAAAACGTGAAGAATCAGTGCCAAAGGACGCTGTACACAAAGTAAAATCCTGCGTCTTTTAAAAAAAATACTTGATGTGAGTTCCACGGATACTCTTTGTTTTCATACATATTGCAGCCTTTCTGTTGTTGTTATGACACACAAAGTGCCTAAAAAATAAAGATCAGTGAGGTGGCACAGCATGGAGGGAGAGAAAAGTTTATTCCATATTCTTTGAATTACAGTTAGGGAGTTCTCTATAGGGTGACTATCAAATCCTTTAAGCCCACCAGCTTCTTCCCTCCATTAAATTAATGAGGCATCTCAAGCATTCAGTCTGCACCAGCAGCTCTGGGCTCTCCAGTTGGACACCTACAAGTCAGTAAATTACAAACAGTGACCTAGGGGACACATCTGGTCACCATATACAACGCTGCATTATAAAATGGAGAAATATTGGGGGAGATTAAGACGGAAAGATACATGTTGAGTTATATTTTCTGGGGTTAATAAGGGCCGGTGAACAACTCTGAGATCCTCGCTTTCCCAATACACGTTCCTGTTTTCCCATCAGGAAGCAAAGGCCGCCGAAGATAAACATTATGAAGTACAGTACTGACGAACAATCCAATACTAAGAGGTCTCTATTATGCCATGATACTCATACCTCCTTACAATACGTTTATTAAGCCTAAATACATTAAGCTTGATTATAATCAATTTTTTATAATACCACCTTCTTACTAATGCTCATAACACTTGGCTCCCAGGGATGTACTTATAATGAGATGGCCGGGTGTATTTTCCATTAAAGGCCTCTGTTGGAGTTTCTATGGTACTTTTTCTCATATATTTCAATCTAAATGCCCTCTCTATTTTTGCCTGCCTCACAATAGCCAGTCCCTTTTCAGTGGTTAATTTTCCATTCAAGAACACTTTGCTTCTCTTTTCTTTGTCCTCTCCTGGGTTCAGAACCACTTCTTTACTTGTCTTTTGTCCACTGCAGAGACTCACCTCCTTCCTCCCCCAACACCTCTCCCTCCACCACACCAATGCCTTCCAGCCCCCAAATTGTTTTCACTAGTACACAGGGGCAAGAAAACCTCAGCACTTACCCCCACCCTCAGCAGGAGATTACTCAAGTAGCAAAAACAAAACCCTGAATTATCAAGGTTACAACGGAGCCCAAAAGTACCATAGGCCTTTGTATTCTATGACCTCAGCAGTCTCTTGATTGATCTGCAGCCTCATATGAAATCATTGTTGGTGTGTGTGTGACTTCAGAAATGCTGGGTGTGTTGTGTAGAGTAAGGGGGACGGGATGAGGGGAGCAAGAAAATTTTGAAGAGTCTCAGAAAAAATTTCACCGTTCAGGGTGCATTTGTATTTCCTTGTTAATATGCTCTCTGTTTTGGAACATGTATGCACATTTTGCAGAATTCTCTAGACGGGTATTCCTAGGCCTGTGTGAACAACAGAAACAATGGATGCAAAACTGTGCCTGGGAACTGTGAACCATCAGTAAGCAGCACCTGATGGGAAAATACGACAAGCACTTTAAAGGTTCCTCAATGAACAGGGCCCTGGGAAGAGACTGCACATCCTTCACCCGAATCCCTATCAAAATGGTCACTGATTTAGTCCCCAGATTTTACCAGACCAGAAACAGTGAGCAGTTAGTGTGCTGCCTCTACCCCGATGTTGGGGCAAGGAAGGTGCAGTGCTGGTTTCATACAGTTAAATACATTTTAGGTTTATAAACATACTCCGGACTCCAAGCATTCAGAAAAACCAATCTTAGCATATGAACCATCATGGGAGAAAAGACAAGAAGTAAAATATTTCTTAGTTTAGAAATCCATTATTGTGAATCAGATTACTGTACATTTCTCCACCAATATCGAATTTTAATCAGCGACTACCAAGGTTCAATTCTTATCAAGAAGCAGCTTTTATATCATTTTTCAAGTTTACTTAACTCAGACTTTCCTCCACCACCCCTCCAAAAAAAGGTAAAAAAAAAAAAAAAAAAAAAAAGGAAAGAAAGAAAAACTAATAACTCCCCATTAACTTACTGAGAGAAAAGCTACAGTAAGTCCCTTTTCCTATTTTCTTATATTTGTGTAGCTGTGAGACATTTTGCAAAGGAGGGGAGTCCCAGCCAGCCTTTCACAACAAAAGGCCCACTGTCACCGAGCCAGTCCCAGACATGGTGGAAACCAGCCCACAGGAAAAGGCCTGGCTCCAATGTTAGGCCCCGGCCGAGTACAGTCACTATATTCACTCAAATTGGCAACAGGTCTCAGTGTTCCTGGCTTTGAGCTGTGAACAAGGGTCGGGATTGAATAACCAATTATACAACCGCTGACTGAGTTTATCCAAGGTTTGCAAACTGCTATAATAGCCCAGTATTCAACCAACTGTTTTATCCTTTTCCAGATAGAGTGTCATATCTCCCCTCGTGCTCCATTTACGCGTCACTTTATTACATACATCCATTAAGGAGGTTAATACAGTGTCACACTCAATGCCTACATGTTGCCTTACAGCCGGCCTGCGTTTCTCCGCGGCACTTTACAGACACCTTTCTCTGTCTTTCACTTTCTCTTCGCGAGTTAAACCAAGTTTCTGTCAAGACTACAAAACAGTGCATGAAAGAACAGTAGCCAAATGTCAACAATTTCAAAAATACTCTTTATACTAATAGGCTGTTTTAACTCACCTTAGAATATAAAAAAATGTGAAAATTCTGAAGTCTGGCAGCTCAGACTAGCACCCAAATATGAGGTGCTCTTATAAATTCATCCAAATATGTGCCTTTCCCCGTGCCAAAATGGACGTCTGAACGTCTAAGAAGACCTGAAATTTCTCCTGGCAAATTTGCATGCCTGCATTTATACAAAGAGATTGTGATGGAAATTAAATAGAGAGAGAGAAAATTTCAAGTACTTTGCCTAAATATATACAAACCTGAAATTCCTGAATGAGTGCCTTCCAACTCAATAAACAGAACAAGGGAAATGGTAGAAATACCATACTGCATGAAAGAGCTGGCATTTTACAAAATATCTACCTTAATCTTGGGCCCATTATTTTTATTCCATCTTTGGTGCTAACAGGTATTTTATACATAATCTTATTTTCCCTACCAAGGCTATTTATCTTTAATATCAATAATATGGATTCTGGACCTATACACTGAGAACTATAAACATGGATGAAAGAAATTAAGCAACACAGAAGTACATGGAAAGATATTCTGTGTTCACAGGTTGTAAGAATTAATATTAAAATGTCCATATCTCCCAAAGCAAAAATAGACTCAATGCAATCCCTATCAGAATCCTAATGACAATCTTTAAAGAAATAGAAAAAAAAATTCTAGAATTCATGTGGACCCACAAAGAAACTCAAAAGAGCCAAAATAATTCTGACAAGAAAAATTTAAAAAGTTGCTGGCATCATACTTTCTAATTTAAAATTATATTATAGAGCTATAGTAATCAAAATGGTAGGGTACTAGCATAAAAGTAGGAAGACATAGACAAGTAGAACAGACTAGAGAACCCAGAGAAAACTCACACATATATGGTCAACTAATGGCCGAGGACAGGCAGTGAAGGATGGCTTAACTGTTTGGGCCCCTGCTACCCATGTGGGAAAATCTCATGAAGCTGTTGGCTCCAGGCTTGAGCTTGACCCAGTCCTGTCTTTGTGGTCACCTCGGTAGTAAACCAGAGGATGGACGATCTCTCTCTCTCTCTCTCTCTCTCTCTCTCTCTCTGTGTGTGTGTGTCTCCCTTCCTGTCGATAACACTTACTTTCAAATAAGTAAATATATCTTTTTTAAAAAATCAACTCATGTTTTGGTGTTTTATCCATCGTAACACCGTGACATTGGTATGGCAATGATATCTTGGATAGTACACCAAAAAATTCAGTCTATAAAAGCAAAACTAATCAAACAGGACAACATCAAATTAAAAAACTTCTCACAGTAAAGGAAGTAATCAACAAAATGGAAAGGCAATGTGTAGAATGGGAAAAATAATTGCCAATCATTTGTCAGATAAAGGGTTAATATACAAGACTGAAATAATTTATGTAGCTTAACAGCAAAATAACCTCACATTTTAAATGGACAAAAGGGAATTGTGGGAGGGAGGAAGGGAATATCATTATGCTCTTAGAATTGGATCTACAATCCATACTGAATCTGTCAAAAACTAATCAAGAATTTTTAAAAAGTAACATTTTTTTAAAAGGGAACTGAATAGACACTTCTCCAAAGATGACATAAAAATGATCTACAGGTTTTCAACTTCACTAATGGTTAAGGAAATACAAATCAAAACCACTATGAGATACCACCTCCAACCTACTGGGATAGCTTTCATCAGGAGGACAAGAGATAACAAGTGTTGGCAACGGTATGGAGAAAAGGGAAGTCTTTGTACACTGTTGATAAGAATGTAGATTGGTACAGCCACTATGGAAAACAGCATGGAGGTTCCTAAAGCAATTAAAAACAAAATTACCAGATGACATAGCAATAGCTCTTGCGGGACTTTATCTAAAGGAGATAAGTCATCAACTTGAAGAGGTACTTGTATGTCCATGTTCATTAGAGCACTATTTCCAACAGTCAAGACATGAAAACAACCTAGGAGTGTATCAACATTTGGACACACAAAGAAACAGTGGTACATATATACAATGGAATATTTTTCAATCTTTTAAGGAGGAATTACTGTCATTTGTGTAGACATATGAAAAACAAAGGACAATATTGCTAGGTAAAATAGTGGCACAGAAAGAAAAATATTTCATGATCACTCCTATATATGTAGAATCTGAAAAAGAGAGGAGCAGAGAGAGAGAGAAAGAGAGAAAAACAGTGATTACCATGGTCAGGGTAAGCAGGGAGAAAATGGGTTAGGCCAAAACATATAAAGTAACAGATATACAGAATGAACAAGTCAAAAATAATCTAATGTACAACATGAGGACTGCACTCAACAAGCGCGACATATACAGGATTTCTGCTAAACGAAAATACAACACTCTGTTACAATGTTGCTCTTGCCACAGGGGAAGTAACAGGTAACTGTGAGATGATGGATAGGTTAACTTGTCCCATTGTCATAATCATTTTACTGTATGTATGTCTCTTACAATAATACCACTTGGGATAACTTAAATACACATACCTTCTAGGAACCTAAGTGATATTTAATGGATTATATATTTAATAGCAAAGTTGCACACAAATAAGGATGACTACATTTTGTAAAGTCATTTATATCTTTAAATATGTGCAGTATTTGTGGGTTTTTATCTGTAATTAAACTAAAAGGTCCCTCAAAATTCACAATAAAATCATTTTATAAACTAACTACTACTTGAGAGCTAACTGGCACTAATTTTTAACTGTTTTTAATTCTGACAACACCTCTTTCTATACTTGTTAAGAGCAAGGACTTTGTTACTAGTGTTCCTCCTTTTCTTACAAACCTTGCCATCTTGTAAACTTACTCAATTTCCTGTGCACCATAAAACTATTAAATCATAGTACATCTACACTATAGGGCCACCAAAATGTCTTGGACTCTTCTTAACTTTTTTCTACAGAAAAAAATAATTATCAAATACTATTCCATTTAGACGGCAAAATACATAGAAAGGAATACAATTTACAAAAATAAACATTTTGGGTCCCGCGCCGTGGCTCACTTGACTAATCCTCCTCCTGCGGTGCCAGCATCTCACATGGGCACCGGATTCTAGTCCCGGCAGCTCCTCTTCCAGTCCAGCTCTCTGCTATGGCCCGGGAGGGCAGTGGAAGATGGCTCAAGTGCTTGGGCCCCTGCACCCGCATGGGAGACCAGGAAGAAGCACTTGGCTCCGGGCTTTGGATTGGTGCAGCGCCCCAGCTGTGGCAGCCATTTGGGGTGTGAGCCAATGGAAAAGGAAGACCTTTCTCTCTGTCTGTCTCTCTCATTGTCTAATTCTATCTGTTAAGTAAACAACAAATGTTTAAAAAATAAATATTTAACTATCAAAAAGATTTTTATGGGATACATTTTTCACCTGAATTCTTAACTTTCTAGGAAAATTTTTCACAATGATATTCCATTAAATATCCCAAGTCCAACTGCCTATCTCCTGTTGTGTGCGTGCAAAACAAAATTTATGCAGTAAAAGGCTTATCATTTGTAAAAGCTATGACAAACTTATACAAATTAATAAATGATAAAACTTGTAAGATCAGAGACAGCTTTGTCACTCCAAATCAATTATACAGATGCTCTAACTAGGATGAATATGGTCCATTTCTGAGCCATACTGGGTATTGCTTTTTATTTTACATATAATAATACTAGGATCATTAATATTTAGTAACCGTTCACTATGTACCACGCACAGTGCTGTGGTTTACGTAATTATCTCATTTAATTCTCAAAACAACTTATGAAATGTGTACTGTTATCTGTTTTGCAGAGGAAATCAAGACTTAGAAACATTAAATCGTTTCTCAGTGATGAACCCTAGAGATAAAGGAAGCCAAGATTCAAACTCACATCTGCAGAATTTCACAGGCTGCTCTCTTAGTGACTCAACAAGCCTACACTAACAGCAAGTGTTCAGTGTCATACACAACAAAAGAACTGAGTACATACAATGAAGTAGTGTTCTGAGATTGTGCTCATACTGAGTTCTGAGTTCTCCAGGTTATCTATTTGTACCTAAAATGAAACCCAAACCTCTTACGGCAGCTTAGGGAATCCTGCAAGACTTCACCCGGATTTCCTTTTCCTGAGCTCTCTTATGCTCGCCACTGTGCTCATCCTTACCCTCTGCTCATTAGCTCAATTTCCAGTCACTTGTGTGTATCTCCACTTGGTGTTCACCATGTGTAGGGAGCTCTTCTCCAAAAGCCTGCCCCGACTGACTCAACATTTTGTTAGGCAGCTTGTACATTTTTTTTTTCCAAATTATAACAGAATTGGAGCAGCCGGGATTCGAATGGGCACACACAGGTGATGCCGGCATTGCAGGCAGTAGCTTTACCCACTGTGCCACAATACGGGCCCCTAGGCTATGTATCTTATTTGTAGATGCTGCTGTATCAAACCAGGAACATTTTCATTTCATTGAAGGAACTAGAAACAGTTTATTACAATATGTTTGCACCCTGATTTGATAGTTGTCATTTGAATATGTTTTTTGGTACATACTAGGTAGCAAGTCTCAAAACCTTGAAAAGGGGGCTGGGATTTCAGTGCAACAATTAAGATAATGCTTGGGACACTGGCATCCCATTATCAGAGTTCCTGGGTTGAGTCCTGGCTCCACTTCCTATTCCAAATTCCTGTTAAAGCTCAACATGGGAGGCAGCCGGTACAGTATCCCTACCCACTCCCATTTGAGACCTGGATTGAGTTTCCAACTCCTGGCTTTAGCCTGGCCCTGCCCGGCTCTTCTGGGCACATGTGAAGCGTGAACCTGTGGGTGGAAGATCTCTATCTTCCTGTCTCTCTGCCTTTCAAATAAACTTTTAAAAGTTTTAAAAAGTTTTGGAAGCACTTAAACTAGCCCTTTCAGAGGAAGTAAAGTGTTTTTATTGAATTTAAATGATTTTTATAGTACGTACCATTCTCTTGTTTTGCAATGATTACCCTTGAACTTGTTCTATGGCTGAAGTGCCATGAGAAAAAAAAATCAGCATTTATTAAAATAGCAGTTGTTAAGGGCTCTATAAGGTGATAATAATGTTAAATTATAATTTATAATAATGGGCATTTTTATAATAGGGAGCACAACTGTTAAATATTAGGATTCACTATGGCAACATTTTTGTAAGAAAGTATCTTATGCTAGAAGCACGAAAACCTCACATTTTGATCATGAGATCAGAATAATTTCTCTACTTCTGCTTTTTGATAATAAATGACAATTTTAAATTATTTCTTGCATTTTTAAGATCATGGTATAATCTGATCACTTTTACCTAAAGTACTCTGTCCTTGTGTTTCTGTGTTGTCAGTTTCTACCTTCGGCAACTCTTCTCCCGGCATCTGTTTTAGGCCCTTCTTGAAAGCAGAACAACAGAGAGAGACAGACAAGAGAAAGAGAGAGAAACAGAGATAGACAAAGGGAGACACAGAGAGAGAGAGAGAGATACAGAGAGAGACATGCAAATAGAGAGAGACAGAGAGAGAGAGACAGAGACAGAGACAGACATCACCTACCCACTGGATCATTCTGCAAATGGCTTGCAGGTTTCACAAGTTTTTGAGAAATCAAATCTATCTTTTGATTCTAGAATGCATGATTATACTAACACAGAGTATGCATATATACACATATGCACATATACATACATGTGTGAATATACATATACAGTAATTAACAACATAGCATATATTGTGGGTCAATCAGGAAAAATGTGCATGTGTGTGTGTGTGTGTAGTCTAGGGCAAGCTTTCACACTGACCATGAAAAGTCACTATAAGGACCCAATTAATTTCCTCTAAATCAATGATTGTTCATAGTTCTGTGTAAAAATTTTATAGTTTTTACTTCTAACAAAGATTAATATATTTGGATTGTCTAAAAACTTGATGAATGATATGAAGTGAAATGTCTAGTACTTTATTTAAACAAAAACTGCACAATCCATAACTGCCTTGTGTTAGCCAACACTCATTTTTTCTTAATTTGAAAGTTTTCTTATTAAACAAATACAGGTTACCAGTCAGTGAAGAAAAAGTGACAACCAGTTAAGTCAAAAACTAAGTTATTTGCTTAAAAGTTTGTTAGGTAGTTTGTACACTTTTTTTTTTGAATTCTAAGAGATTGGTTCCCACCTTCAAGGATCTTACAGTATACACAGAGATAAATAGTTTTTTTCAAAAAAAAAAAGTTGATATGAATGAAGTAAAAGGAAATAGTATAGGTTAAACAGCACAGGTTTTGAGTGTGATAAAAAAATCAGAGAACAAAGCTAAAATTAGTCAAAATCTCTAGAATGAGGCAAAGTTTGCATCAGCAGAGGAGACGAGAAGAGCACCAATGGTTGAGCAAGAGTAGTCATTCAAGTAGATGATCAATCGATTTTCCTCAGCAATTAGGAATAATGAGCAATTAACTGGATCATTAGACCCTGGAGGTCTTACGAAGGGGCTAAGAGTTTGCATTGGATGAAGTGGACATTATACAGTCATAAAATATCTTAAATTAGGGGCTGGTGCTGTGGTGCAGTAGGTTAGTCATCTGCCTGCAGCACCAGCATCCCACATGGGCACAGGTTCTAGTCCTGGCTGCTCCTCTTCCAATTCAGCTCCCTGCTACGGCCTGAGAAAGCAGTGGAAGATGGCAAAAGTGCGTGGACCCCTGCACCCACATGGGAGACCTGGAGGAATCTCCTGAGTCTTTGTGAATGACTCAACTCCGGCCATTGTGGCCATTTGGAGAGTAAACCAGCAGTTGGAAGATCTTTCTTTCTGTCTCACTCTCACTGTTTGTAACTCTACCTCTCAAATAAACAAATAAAATCTTCAAAAAAAAAAAAAAAAACAACCCAGTATCTTAAATGGAACTGTAAAATCACAAGTGTGCTATTTCCAAGCCTGGGCCCAGTGTATAAGACAGGATGTGTTGGTAGGGAGAATGAGATGTGGCAGGGATATCAGTTAGTAACTTCTGTATCTGAGGAGACAAGGCCTGTAACCCCTCCTTCTGGCTGTGTGGAAAGTAAAGGAAATTTCGAAAGGAGAGGAAGGATCAGAGAAGAATGGCAGCACTACCTCCATGAAACAGGAGTGCTCATCCTTAAAGACTATTTTTGATCAATTTTATTATGGTCACTGATTCTAGCACTCCCCCTCCACTGCCCCCAACACACACACCTTCCTCGCTGTATAGTGCTAAACATTCTATGACACCTGGGACACAGTCACTAGAGACTGTATTCTTTTTCCTTTTGTTGGGTTTTATTTTATTTGAAAGGCAGAGAGACAGAAACAGATGGAGAGAGTTCTTACATCTGCTACCTCATTACCTAGATGCCTGCAATGGGCTGAAGCCAGGAGCCCAGAACTGTTCAATCTGGGCTCCAACACATGGGTGTCAGGGACTCAAGTACTTCAGCCATCAACTGTTGCCTCCCAGGGTGTGCAGTAGCAGGAAGTTGGATGGAAAGCAGAGTAGCTGAATCAGGCATTCCTGACGGGTTGTGGTGTCCCAAAGGGTGACTTACCCACTGCCCCACAGGCCCACCCCTGCCCCTGTGTTTTCGAAAGAGGGCAGGGCACAAGATTTCGGATCTAAGGACAAAGAAGCAACTCAACTCAACTTTGTTTACGTCGGTTCTTTCTTGTTTCAAGGGAAATCCCTGCTGTTAGTATGGAGGATTTTTGTTTGTTTGTTTCAATCTCATATCTCAGCTCTGCCCGACTCTCCACCAGGTTAAAAGCTGCCTCCCTTCTAATCTATGTGTTATGATACTGCTAACAGATGACTTACTACTAGATAATAGATAACTGCAAAAAAAATGGCCTAAAGAAAACACGCACGCACACAAGGTCTGATTGTTAAAAAGAGCACTGACTGCCTTTTTCTTAAAAGAAATGGAAAACAAAGCATAGTTTATTTCTTTTACCCACTATCCTGCATTTAAAATAACTCAAGAACTACTTCTAAATGATGACAAGTAAAAGAAAAGGAATAGTTTCAGGTAGATGACTAAAAATGAATAAAAATATATTAAACATATTAGCCAAAGAAAATTTAATGCTTAAAACTTAAAAACACTTTTGAATATGGTTGTATATTTTTTCTCTCTCTCTCTCTGTAAATATGTGTGTGTATGTGTGTGTGTGTTTTTCCTACTCTGTTTTTGAGAACACAATCAGTCTTTCTTTGCAGGGAATGTTTTTTCTTTATTCCTAAATCACCACAGGATCAAGAAGAATTTGGAAAATTGAAGCTAAATTAAAGACTAAATCCAGAAACTACTTTTATTTAGGCTAAGTTAAACTGAAACAATGAGTCACAATTATTGTTAAACTGACAGAAAACAACTTTTAAAAGTTAAAAGAAACTAATGGAAACTCAAGCTTCAAAGACTGGGATTTAATGGTAAGACTGAACACATAAGTTATTTTATGGAATAGATATTTCAAAAGTATGACACATAGCGCATTTGAGGCATGCAACAGATGTGACATGTCAACTTCATTCTAATGCCCATTAAAATATCATAAGTTCTCCTCATGCTTCTTTAGCGTCCAGCCCTAAGAAAAGGTTTAGAATGGACAATTAACTTATACAAATAAAAGTATTTCTACCATTTTGATATTTTTTTCATCAAGAGTACAGAACACTTTTCTATAAATCTTTTATCATTTTCATCTGCAACAACATGTGGGCTAGGAGATTATGGGGATTTCATGTTTTTTTTTTTTAAAGAATCTGGTAATAAATAATACAAATCTTTAATAGACAGATTTTTAAAAACCCACGATAAAAACAGAGTGGACAAAATCAGCAACATGCAGTACTGGAATGGCTCCTGAGGTCCTTAAGAATTTATTGTAATTTGTTTGAAGGCACTGACATCTAAAAAGGTGGTGAGAAAGTTGTAGGCACCTAAAATTTGGGTGTTGGGGTTTGATGAATTAAAGGGAAAGGAAGAAAGGTAGATTTGACTACAATGAGCCAGGGTCTCAACACATTCGGAAGGCCATTTCTACTGCACACACATTAAGTACAAATGCCAAATATAAGGAACTCCCTTCTTTTACTAATATATTTGTCATCATCATCAACATAATTATTGGCTTTTGATATAAATCTACCTACAGGAAGAGAAAATGCTTGCCTTGGTACATGGCTTCGCAGGATGCTAAACTTAGTAATAATTACTCTATTTTAAAACTATACTTTTGCATTTTGTTTTGATAGATTGCTCTTCTGAACTTGGATGAAGGAAATCCACCACAGAGAAATGGATTTGCTCTTTAGGTGCTTGTACAATCTGACTTATCAGCCCACACTCTTTCTGATCATCAAGTACGTAAATAATCTCCTGTAAGGCACTCTGAATGCCTTTCGTCTGGAAAAAGCATATTATCCCTGTCAACTGTCATTTCAAATGTCACGTTCATAGAAAGATTAATTCGACCATTCTTATGACCTAAGTTAGTTCATAATAGTGACTGCCTGTTACATTATGCTGAGTTACTACTCTTCATAGCATACTGTATCTGAAACGGTCTTTCCTTATGTATTTAGTTATCCTTGGTTTCCACCAACTAAAGTTTAAGTTCTATGAAAGTGGGGACTTTCTCTACTATTTCAGTTCAAGTACTTCCAGTGCCTAAGTAATAGAATGTAAGAGGGAGGAGTACCTAGTTTCTATATACATAACACACATTAATGGGATGAGAAGAATAAGACTTTAGTCATTGTGCAATCTTGTAGGATGTATCCATTTTGATGAAGTTAAGGGATGACTTTGTTTGAATGGGGAGAATTAACTAAAAATCTAGAGTACTTTTAGCTTATTACAATTGAGGAATATGGCATAGTCAAATGCTGAATAACTGAGTTTAAACACAAGTTCACTTTATCCAGCTGAACATGAATTTAATTTGAAAACTACTCTCCTGTGTAGATGCCTTTACTTTTGATCTTATTCTAGCAAACAGAAAACAATATCAATAATACTGTTCCAAATAGAAAAGCAAGAAGGACAGTGTTAATCCATATGAAAACTATTCCGGACAAGGTTCTAATTAGGTATTTGAATTTTATTTTTGCCTTAATTTCATATTAAATTTATCCAAATTTTGTGAAAAATAGATCAGATATTTTGGTAATGTTTAGTTGACAAGCTCTAAATAGGCCATAAAAGTTCACTCTTTCAACATTTAACAAATACCTACAGAGACCACCATGTACCAGACATTGGACATGTGTCTGGGAATTCAGTGATGAACAACTCAGGCACTCCTGCCTACCTTCAGGGAGTTTAGGACACACAGGACTGCTGTTGCGAAAAAAGTAAATATCTGTGACTCACTCACTGTACTCTTCCTAACAAAAATCAATCAGAATTGAATTGCTGAATAACATCTTAAAAGCAAATCCTTAAAACAACCTAGCAAGTTGAGTATATTTAGTGCAACATTTTGATGCCAAGAAGGGAAAAAAGAAAAATAGAAAGTGGTTTCACAGGCATGACGGCGGGGAGAGCTGCTGCCTGACCTTGCCTCCTTGCCTTTATTGAGTAGCTTTGGGCAACTCCTAACAAGTCACAGTAATCTCCTGGGCAACAATGGAGACTGGATGATACCATCTCTAACACCTAGACCTATGCACACTTATCTGACTTGATTAACACATTACATTTATTTATAAGCAGAAATAAAATGGTGACACGCAGCAAAATGTATCGCTGGGTGGGTACACAGGCTCTTGGTGGCCCTGTTGATGACTTAGTTTTCAAGAAGTACTGCCATGCTTCCTTCAGTGCACACAATGGCTTCATCACCCAATCAATGTGTTGTGCTTCTTCTTTGGGAAACATAAGAACTAAAAAGTATTTTATTTTTATATATTTTTAAAAAATATTTATGTATTTATTTGAAGAGCAAAGTGACAGCAAGAGATAGAGAGGAGAAACCAGGAGCCAGGAACTCCAGCCTGTTCTTTCAAGTGGGTTGGGGCAGGGGCCCAAGGCCTTTGGCCAATTTCCACTGCCTTCCCAAGTGCATTAACAGGAAGCTGGATCAGAAGTAGAGCAGCTAGGACTCGAATCTGCAATCCACTATGGGACGTAAGTGTCCGAAGCAGAGGCTTAACCCCTTGTACCACAACGCCCATCACAACAAATGTTTTAGACACACATCTATTTATCACTAATAACATTAGTTCTACAGAATAAAGTTTGTAAGACCTGATTGTTTCTCAACCTGAAAGCTTCTTATTGAGAATCCAGGTATTTAGACAGGTATAGAGTTTTACCATTTAAAATTAGTCTTCAGAAGTTGTAAATCAAAATCTACTACCTTAAATACCTAATTTTTCCATTTCCATCAGTTTGTTGTTACAGCATTAGTGTAAATGCTGAATTGGTGTCATTTGTGTTTAAACCAAACACTGATTTATTTGTAGAAAGAATAACAAGTGGGTGAATGTTACAAAATTAAATAAAAACATTTTAATGAAAAGTCTAAATCATTACAAATATTTAGTAAATTTGGATGTTTATTTCCAAAGGTTAGTTTTTTATCACATAATCTGCCTTCCTAAGAAGGAACTGTGTGAACAAAATATATAGTGAGTTTCTTTAAATTTTGTTTTTGTTGTGTTTTTATCAATTTCAAATTAGTTCATTAGAAACCCACTTCTATGGATAATAATGTTAAATTATGCCATGTATTTTTAAAAGGGGTTCATAAAAACTGAAGTGATTTATAGTTCAAATAGACATACACTACTGGGAATGCTTTATGATGTAAAGAAAACATATGACTCTTTAACTTTAGGAAGTCCACCCAAATATATTTAGTCTCCAAAATTAAGAGAGAATAAAAAAAAAGTATATTTTTATGGTGTTGTTAAATTAAAGTTTTTTTCTTCCCATTTTTGTTGGCATTTCATTTTCTTGTTTGGGCCAGAATTACAAACAGGAAAGCAGAACTGCGAAGAATTTTTAAATAGTGGGAAAAACAAGTTATCTAGGCTTCTTTGAATTTAAAATAAGAACAGTTTTTCTAGTTATCAATTCAGTGCTTTTTATTTTAAAAGAACCAGTACACTTTTCTTTTCCTGTTGCTCACCCAATTCTTTTCCCAAGGATAATGAAGTCTCAAGATAACAGGATACTAATGTTAAGAAATCACTGCTTTATCTCACAACAGCTGGTGTTTCAACCATTCCAAAAAGACATCCTTCCACTTTGAAATAAAGAAAGGTAGATTCTACACCTTAATAACAGCTTTTCTTCTGTAAGTTCATACTATTATATGTGGCTATTTATTAAATACACACATTTTTCTTTTTAAGAATGATAATTACTGCTTAGATATTCATTGGTAACTGAGGAATTTTAAGAATATTTTGGAAAAATAATGACATAAATGGAGTATGATCTGATTTGGAAAGGACTACTCTACCTTAGCACCACAGATATTTAAAAAACACATACTTTTCATGTGGCAGAAACCTAGATGTTATTGGGCTTTTATAGATGAATATTCCTACTGCTATCAATCAGGAATGACTCTTCTAAAAGAAACTTTAACAATATGGCATGTATGCAACTATAACAGCAAAGTATGACAAATGGCCGAACACAATACATCCACGCTCAGCTTCAGTGTCTCTGAATTTCATTAATAATTGTCTACACAAGTTTTCATTTGACTTGCCATCAGGTAGGCAATGACCAAAATAGAAAGTTTAAAGAAAAAAACAACAGAAGAAAAATGCAAATCATTTCTATTCACACGCTCTTACTTCCTTTTGGAATTAGTTAAGGCTGCACTTTTGATTTTATTAATGAAATGAAAGGTTCACAGTGATCTCAGTTTGAGAACCACCAGTATGAACCACATAGTTCCAGTAAGACAGAAAAGAAAGCCACAGAAAACAGTCTTCTCCCCTGGGTGCCCTGGTAAACTTACATAGCTTGAGGCAAATTATAGAACTTCTTTTGATCCTGGTTAGTAGGAGGGGCAGATGATATATTAGAAACATCATTTCTAGACACCTTCAGACTATAATTTTTTTAAAAAATTAAATATTATAAGTGAACTGCCTATAAGATTAGCTTAGAACAAGGAATTGATAAAACAAGAATTATGAAAAATCAGGATTAACAGTATGACCAAGTCACTTATGATTTTGATTATCTATATTAGGAATGGCTATGATACTCCAAAGTGTTCAAGTTGTCTGCAGTATGCTTTGATTTGTAGTAAGCAATATCAAAGGCATTTTAGGGCCATTTTCATTATTAACTCACAGTGATGATACATTAAGAAAAAAACCAATTTGAACCCACTAATTACAAAATTGAGCTGAAATCTCATGATCACTATAAAGTGAAGACAAAAATCAGAATGAAAAGTGTGGAACGCACATTGTAATTCCAGGCCCACAAGAGGACGAAGTTCCTAAGATCTGAAAGCATTCCATGACAGACTCAGCTGCCTTGTGAAGCACTTACATCTTCATTCCAGACCTGTTCAAATCAGAACTGAACGACAATCCAGTTATCGCCTTCCTACAACTATATGCTTGTTCCTAGTTCAGCAGTCAGCTTCAGCAACCGCCTCGTGCAGCAGGTACGCTTCCATGTCCCGGGTTGAATTGGACACCGGGACTCTGAGGTTATGCTCAAAATATGCTTAAACAACAACCATGTAAACCACGAACAAGCGACTGCAGACCCAGTCACAACAGCAGAGTCACGGGAGCTCTGCGCCGTGCCAGACATTAGACTGTTGGATCTTGGAGGGCCCAAGGAAGTCCTAGGGGAAAGAGTGAGACAGCAAGGGCAGCGTGGAGCACTCAGGGGCTTGGGCTACTGGCCAGTGGCCAATAAGACTTTTTAATGTTAATCACATGTGCCTGCTGAATGTCAGCTTTGCCTTATCAAAACATCTGTCAGTGTGCTATAATGTACAGATTTATCTCCCGGTTCCTAACTAAACAGAAGAGACCGTATCTTGTTTTCCTACGTTCTTTGTATTTCTCAGAACTAGAACAGTGCCTGACACAAAGTAGGCACCGAGGAAATATTCACTGGTTTGATATATACAATTCCATCTAAGAATTCAGAGGCTAAATTGTGTGGCTGTCAAAACTTAAAATCACACAATTCTACTTTAAAGTATAGTTAGCTTCCTAAAATATGAGGGCACGTTAAAAAGTAAAAACACAATCAAAATGTTCAATTTGGTGCAAACATGTTTTGTATTCTATGCATGTATTTTTCATATTACACATTTTCCATGAACTTTTTGAAGTCCCCTCAAACCAAGGGTGCACAAGAGGGACCAAGCAACTTTATCAAATGCTTATGTTAAAATATTTTGGAGTTCTTAATACAAAGCAAAGCATTTTATTTCCAGTAAGGTTTGAACAGAGAACAATGAAACTTTGAAGTCTTAGGCATCCTAAGAACGTCATCATGAAGAATTGTAACAAGGTGGTTTTAAGCATGATACAACTAGGAAATTGATTTTGCTTCATTACATGATACTGAGATTTTATGTTAAGTCAGCAGAAGGGTACAAACTATATCCCATCTCTCCTGAACCACAGTCTCTGGTGTTCCATACAATATCACATGGAAGTCCAGTTAAAAACCTCTCCTACCCCTTGGTTCAAACACAGTTACAAAGTTGTTGTGATCAAGGTGTGCACATATGATACACATAGTCATCTGAACTATATCAATAGTAACTTAATTATAATCATAATTATGGTTCTTAAGGGAATACCCCCTGCTATCAGGAGAATTTAAAGCCATTATTAAGAGAACACAGTATTATGTGAGTGTTCTATTTGTGAAATAAACCACCGTGTTGTCTGCTAATAAATCAATGTTTTTTCAGCATAGTGTGGATGTATTACAGAAGCTAAAAGCATTATCAATGGTAATCTGTAAAGTGCAGAAATAGTTACAAATTCAGGACACTGTAAAGGCTCAATGGCTACATCCACTGAAGATCAACATGAGCAGGGGAAACATATGAGATGAGAAAGTACCCCTGTTCAGACATGAGATGCAGCAGAAAAAGAATACAGTCAGAAAAGGGAAAAAGTATCATATCCTGTGAATTTAGTCTGAAAGATATCTGCTCATCTATTTGATGTCAAAATTATTACAGATCCATGGCTATGTGTAACAAAATATAAAACGAAATATCTAAAAAAGTGTGAAAGTGTTTTGAAAAAGTTCCTCTTAATAATAAAAAATAGTTACAGAAACAAATAAATAATATAAAATTAAAATAAATCATAAAATGCAGAAAAACTGAAAATATAATGAATCAGTTGAGGGGACCAGGTTACAAGGTAGCAAACGTAAACCCAAGACTAGTCAAACTGCTAGAGCTACCTGCTACGCAGAGCTTCATGAGATGGGGTTTATGGTAGTGTGATGTCCACCACACACACATCCCTTGCACAGTTTAAAAAAAAAAAAAACACACGCACACAAAACCCTTCCCCTTATACACAACAGTGAGTGAAAATATTCCCATGGGTCCTTAGTAATGCAACTCTCAATTTGATTCGGTGAGCTCTATCTTTCCAACTGCAGATATTTTATGAATATTTCTTTTTAAATTTTTCAATGTGGACTAAGGATAAAATGCTGAAGCATAGTTTGATAGAAGCAATTGTACAACAGCCTAAGAATGGAACATGATGAAGTTCTGTTTCATGTGAGGATAAAATTTAGAAACCATTCTGGTGTGCTTGCATGTGGAGTACTCAGATATGAATGTTCTACTATGCAATTCAGTTTTTGTTAAGAATTGGACTACAGAGAGTTCAGATTCTACGTTAGTTGATAAGAACATGGAACGCGGGGATCATATTTTGCTGATTAAATGCATTCAGTAAGTAATTCCCTAGTAGTAATAATTCAATAAATATTAATTGAACAAATCCTGTGTACTAGGCATTATTCACTGGAAATGAGGAATAATATTGAATCTGAACACCAAAACAGGTTAAATATCGAAAATTATACTACCTATAGCTGAAAAAAATCCCATATGAGATGAGAACAAATGCTGAGCACCACAGAGGATATATGCAACTAATCCCAAAGATGTGTCAATGAGTCTTTTCTTCAGATGTAGAATCTGCCATATTTGCATAAAAATATCACCCAAACCTTAAGTAGAAATCATAAAATTGCAACCACTGTAAGAAATCTGTCTAAGAAATCTAGTTTTGATGTACAGCATAGAGTGTTCAGAACAGGAAGGAAAGAAAAGATAGAATAAAATGGGGGCTGGCATTGTGACATGGTGGATAAAGTCAATTTCAAGTCACACCAGCATCCCATATAGGTGCCAGTTTAAATCCTAGCTGCTCCACTTCCAACCCAGCTGACTATTAGTGGCCTTGGAAAGGCAATGGATGATAGTCTAGGTGCTTGGGCCCCTGTCATCCACGTGGGAGACCTGGAAGAGGCTGCTGGCTCTGGCCTGGACCCAGCCCTGGCTGTTGCAAGCCATCTGAAGAATGAACCAGTGGATGGAAGATCTCGTTGTCTCTCCCTCTCTCGTAGCTCTGACTTTGAAATAAATAAATCTTTAAAACAACAACAAAAACTAAAAGGAATGACTCAATGATAAAGAAATCAAAGTACATCTATTTTCACTCTTTTCCTGTCTTTGAAGTCAAAGGAAAAAAACGCACATTAAATTATGTTAACATTTTTAAAGGTTGTCTTTGCCATGTGCTTAACGTATATTTTAATTCCAACAGTAATAATGCTTATTTCCAACAACACTCAAGGAACATGTGTTTTTTCCTATTCTTACTACTATTAACCTTTTAAGTGGCAGAATGGAAAACATCCTTTTTAGTAAATGTGATATGAAGGAGCGGGTGAGCCATTACTTGAGACTTTTACTCCGTCTACCTTTGGAAAATAGGAGATTTCTTTTTGGATGGTTTTGTAAGCTAAAGAACATCATAAGGAAGGGACCAAGCCTTTATGGTAAAATACTTAGGTGAACCACAGGTATTCAAAGGCCTTTTTGGCTACCTGTTGTTGACTGCAAGAAGCTGAGAATATGTGAATGGATCAGTGCAAATCTATCAGTTCTGAGCACCTGGAACGCTTTCAAAACAAGCCCACAGGGAATGCTCTGGCTTTTCCCATTGTTTTTCTGCAAGGGGCTGGGGGAGACAGTCTGTCCATTCAAACAACCTTATATATGAGCTTCCAAACAGCTTTTTGCTGGCTGTTTCAAAATTAAAGCTACTACAGACAAGATTTATAGGTGTGGTGTAAACAGTAGTCATCCATCACCTGCAGGTAAACTTTTCACTACTTCTGTGACCTGCAGCCCACTGTGATCTGAAAAGATGAAAATTGATCTTCACTTACTCATCCTCTTATTCCCATAACTTTTGTCACAGCGTACTGTTCAAGTGTACTTTTTTTTTTTTTGACAGAGTTAGACAGTGAGAGAGAGAGAGAAAGGTTTTCCTTCCGTTGGTTCACCCCCCAAATGGCCGCTACGGCAGATGTGCTGCGCTGATCCGAAGGCAGGGGCCAGGTGCTTCTCCTGGTCTCCCATGCGGGTGCAGGGCCCAAGGACCTGGGCCATCCTCCACTGCACTCCCAGGCCACAGCAGAGAGCTGGACTAGAAGAGGAACAACCGGGACTAGAACCCGGAGTGCCGGGGCTGCAGATGGAGGATCATCCTAGTGAGCTGCGGCGCCCGGCCCAAGTGTACTATTTTATTATTGGTACTATTATTAAGCCTCTTACTGCACCTTGTGCCTATTGGTAAATTAAACTTTATCATCAGTATGTTGGTATAGGAAAAACCACAGTGTATGCAGAGTTCAGTACAAGCTGTGGTTTCAGACACTGAGATCTTGAAACTTGTCCTCTGCAGACAGGGCATGGGGTAGACCATTAGTTTAGCTGTTCTGCCTAACTTCTTTGAAGATCTGAATTATGCACTAAGAGAACATCAATTTTTAAATTATCACGTTGGAACCCATTACCTTACAGCAGTATATGCAGAAATATTAACCCTGGGTTACTAATGCCAATTTTCTATTGTGTTACTAAAGCTAGAATTACCACCGAATTCTCTGGATAACTTCTTAGCAAAGTAAGTGGACTTTCCAAAGGTCCAAAAGAGAAAACTATATTTATTACCATGCCAACTTTAATTTCAAGGTCCACAAGGAGATCTCAGAGAAAGGCAATAGAAAGCAAAATCACTTTTACTGTTGTTTGATGCAACTAACAAAATCAAATCTTGGTCTCAATATTACGAGACACATTTGAGAAGGAAAATAGAAACACTGACAGATTCTATGCTTTTGAAAAACAACAAATGAATGCTCCCGTAATATCAACACTTCAGTTTTATCAAGCTCAACCCCACGAATCATTCTTAGAATAAACTGTATGGAGTCTATCAAGGATATTTTCTATCATATTCTTAAGAGAACTAACTATGTAAAGCACAAACCCTTTATCCGTGCCCAAAAAGCAACAAATACAGAAAATACATTCACACAGAATGTACCTAACAATTTGGACTCAATATGGTAATTACTATGATAACTATAAATTGGAAAACAAACATATGAAATATAACATTTGCTTTCATTATTCCAATTTATGTGTTCTTTTCCATTGCCAGAAGATATTCTTTCTCTTCATTTAAATGATTTTCTGTTTACATGAATTTTATTATTTCATGAGTGCATCTTAAGTATCAAGATTTATAAAATACGCATAAGCATGTATGAAATATGGGTTAAGTTCTTAAGGAAGTGATTGTTTTAGAAAATAAGAATTCTATCAAGGACTGGACACCACAGGTGCATTACATAAGTCAACAGCATACCATATGTAGTCCTCACATTTCCCTTAAAACAACTTCACCAGCCTTTCCTAGCCCACCTCTTTCACACACGCAAATACATATATGGCCATACACACACACACAAACACACACACAGGAATGTTCTCAGAACAACTTTCTTCTCTTTATCATCTATACATTTTCAATAGTAACTTCAACTACCTCTGTGATCACATTGATGTAAATTAATCCTGGATCATTCTACTTGTGAAATGTAGACACATGCTATCAACTGTCTACTGGATATCTGTGATTATCTTTTAGTCAGAAGTCAATAAATGACACTTTACCTTAATAAAAATGATTGTCAACTTACTGCGTACATGCTAAAGGCCAGTCATAGTAATCGGCTTTTTATGCATGTAATCTCATTTAATGCTTATGCTTGCTCTATGAGATGGATGATTAATATTCCTTTAAAACTGGGGGGAAATTTTCCTGCATTTTACATCATATAATTGGCCAAATTGGCATTTGGACTTAACAATGACCTATTTTATTAATTCTTTTTGTTCCCGATCTCAATAAACCAGTCACCAGGCTACCAAATGCTGAATATAAAAATTTCACACCAAACATATGCTTTTGTTCAATCAAACTACCAGTAATCAAGACTTCCTAATTACAGGAAGCCAAGCCTTCTTAAGACAAAGTGTCTCCTGCTATGGGTGTATAAGGTTATAGGAATCACGTTACATAAAGAGCATTATCTGTGGTAAAGTAATTAAAACAGAACGATAAACCACTATGTGCTCCACCTCTTTTCTCTTAGGTACGAGTGGGCTAACACATGCAAGTGAGCTTGAACTTCCATCGTTTTTATTAGAGAGTGAGACACTGGGTTTCAGAACACTTCATCTGCTATGTTTAATGAGCTAGACATTCACAGCTATTTTAAGCACATACAGACTTCTATGCATGTACTATGGAAACTTGATTTCAAGTTCCTTATCCACAATCTGTGTTCTTGTGAATGCACATCAAGACTAAAGTTTGGAAACGCACTTACAAATTTAGCAATTAAAAAAATCTCTGAGATGATCATAATTTGTGAAGTCTGATCAGTTAGAGCAGTTTATTTACATGAATTACTGGGACTTGGTACTGAAATTTTTTTTCAATTTTTTAAATTAAAAATACTTAACAGACATAAAAATTATACATATTCATAGGGTACCAAGTAATGTTTCAATATATGTATACATTGCATAATGTACAATCAGGGTAAATATATCTATCTCCCCAAACACTTAACATTCCTTAAATGGCGGCTGATGTAACGCTTTGGATGTACCATATATTAACTAAAATACTAAATCTCCTACATTTTGATAAAATAAAGAATTTATACCTACTTCAAAATCACACTTTTGTGAAAGAAGAGCTTCAGCAAAAATTAGTAGAGGATACTTTTTTTTTTTTAAAAGATTTAGTTATTTGAAAGGCAGAGTTAGAGAGAGAATGAGAGTGAGTTAGAGACAGAGAGAGAGGTCTTCCTTCCACAGGTTCATTCTCCAAATGGCCGCAAAGGCCGGAGATGGACCAATCCAAAGCCAGGAGCTTTTTCTGAGCCTCCCACTTAGGTGCAGGGGTCTAAGCATTTAGGCCATTTTCCCTTGCTTTCCCAGGTCATTAGCAGGGAGACAGATCAGAATTGGGGCACCCGGGACTCAAACCGGTGCCTATATGGGATGTCGGTGCCACAGGCAGAGGCTTAACCAACTATGCCACAGCGCAAGCCCAGATCTCTTTCTTAAGTTTACTCCATGACCAGATGAAATTTCTAAGTAGTTTTTTAAGTTTGGCTTTTTATATGTGAAAGTACAGAAAATTAATTCTCTGGTTGTACTAATATAGAGCACCAAAAAAAAAAAAAAAAAGAAAAAAAAAAAAAAGAAAAAAACACCACCTTAATGTATGCTGAACAAAACTGACATGATGTGATTTGGTTGCTGTCTACAACCCTTGTTGTCTATGCCCCTGCGGAAAAGTGATCTATTTACCTTTCACTTGTAGAGCTCTTTGTTTATAGGAGCACTAGGCTATGATTCTAGAGTAAACTGAAAGTATGTTAGCACAAAAAATTCAAAGGAAAAAAAGAGGAAGGAGGGAGGGAGGAAAGTAGCACTGTATTCCTGGAATTCTATCTATACAATTCATGAAATCTGTTCTCTATTAGTATATAAATATATAAAATAAAACAAACTATAAAAACGAAAATTCCATTAGTCAAAAACGTAGGTACATCTATATAATTTCAATGGAGAAGGTGATGAGAGAGCAGAAGGAGAGTTAAAAACAGTAAGAACAGGAAACAACTGTGGCAGTATCCAGAGAACCTGCAGTACTAAAGACAGGATCCTGGAAGAGGGAGAGACCAGTCCGAGAAACCTTGGATTCAGCTAGGACAGAGCATGAAGGACCGCTGGCCGCCATTTTATGCAGGTGAACCACCACTTGTCTCTAGCATCCCATATCCGAGGGCAGATTCAAGTCCCCAGCTGCTCCACTTCTATGCCAGACTCCTGCTAATGTGCCTAGGAAGGCAGGAAAAGATTGCCCAAGGAGTTGAGCTCCCCCAATCCTGTAGAAGGCCAGGATGGAGCTCCTGGCTTGGCCTGTCCCCAAGCTCGCAGCTGCCACCCATAGGGAGTGAACCAGTTACTGCCCCCACCTCCCAGTGTCGCTCTGCCTTCCAAATGAATACATCTTTTAAAAAAGAACGGGTAACAGCATACTCGAGGGCCATTTCAGGTGCTGGCTAGGAATGCCTGAAGAAACTCTCACAGGTCTCAGACCCCGCCCCACCCTGGGAGCTCAGAGTCTGACACAGTAAAATCTTGATAATTCTCGCTCCTCCTTTCTCTGGTTTCTGAGAAACATTTTCCTACCCTAGATAAACAGAAAGACATCTGTAGCCAAGTGAGGACAACTCATTGTTCCTTTTGTTCTGTCATTGCACGGTCCTAAGGCTGGCTGTTAGAAAGATCACTGAGACCTTAATTAAGGCTTCAGGAATTCAAAGTTGATCATCAAGGAAAAACACTTCAAAGAGAAAACTAAGGAAATAATGGAAAAAAAAAAAAAACAACAAACAAACAAACAAACAAAAAAACACCTGAAACTATGCTCATGTACAGCTTCCACCTGGGGATTTTCGAACTTTGACTGAAATTACAGTAATCTTCCCCTACCTGTAAACTCTCCTCATGTGAAAATAAGTAGATATACATTTGTATACTTCTCTCATCGCTGCAAGAATTCTTGATAACATATAAGTGAATCATGAGGGACTCTAAATTTTAAAGTAAAAAATTGGCAGTAACGGTGTGAGCCGTTTATTCAACAGGCATTAAGTTGCCTACTCTCTGCCACAGATTCTGCTAGGCGCTTGGGTGAGGGGCAAATTCTAAAATCTGCACCTTGGCCAACAGTAACAGATCAGGAAATCATCCCTGGAAATCTCCTTATTATGGCAAAAAGTATAGTATGCATTTTATTTTGTCCCATCTTAAACAGTAATTTTTAAGCATATGGATTTTTTTAAAAAAGAGTTTTCATTTATTTTATTTATTAGAGAGACATGGAGAAACCAACAGAGCTCTCATCTGCTGGTGCACTCCTCAGATACCTACAATGGGTGGGGCTGGGCAGGCTGAAGTCCTAGGTACCAGCATTTTATACCAACTTTCACAAGAAAAAGAGACTTCTCTCCATGTCTCTTACTTTCACAGGGTATGGTGGTTGTAGTTTGTTTATTTTGTTAAAGATCTCTGAAGATGCATATACTTTCTGTGCAATATTTTATGCTTAATGTAAAATGAATTAACATTTCTTTGAAACCAGAGTAAGAGTATTTGAAAAGTTTTATCTAAACAGGAATAACCTCCTATTTTAATATAATCCTATATGATACAAAACATACTACAGATTTTCTCTTGAATTGTTGTGCTGTTCTTATTGTTATAATTTTTGTTTTTTTTTAAAAAGAGCTTTTCATTTGTTTTTTTAAAACTTTTTGTTTTAATTTTTTTTTAAAAAATTATTTATTTATTTAGGAGGCAGAGACTGAGAGGTCTTTCGTCTGCTGGTTCACTCCCCAAATGGCCACAATAGGCCCATCCGAAGGCAGGAACAAGGAGCTTTTTCCAGGTCTCCAACATGCATGCAGGGACCCAAACACTTAGGCCATCTTCCACTGCTTTCCCAGGCCATAGGCAGATAGCTGGATGGGAAGAGGAGGAGCAGGGACTAGAACAGGTGCCCATATGGGATGCCCACACCACAGGCGGAGGCTTAACCTACTACACCACAGTGCCGCCCCCCGTATCGATTGATTTACTTAAGTGACAGAAAATAAGTACTTACATACATGTTCTCTTATTATCTACTTAAATGTATATTTAGATGAGTACACTCATAAAGCTAAGTCCTCACGCAGTCTTCTCTAAGCAAATTCTCTTAATTATGAGAATGTTCAAGGATACACTCTTAGCGCCGAGGTCAAAACCCTTTGTCAAAAATGCTCCTGCTTCGTAGTTACACATATGCACATTACTGCTGCAAACAGGGTTAAGTGTGAAGCCATAAGAAAAACATGGCCAGGGAGTGCAGTGGAGGATGGCCCAAGTTCTTGGGCCCTGCACCCCATGGGAGACCAGGAGAAGCACCTGGCTCCTGCCATCGGAACAGCGCGGTGCGCCGGCCGCAGCGCGCAACCGCGGCGGCCATTGGAGGGTGAACCAACGGCAAAAGGAAGACCTTTCTCTCTGTCTCTCTCTCACTGTCCACTCTGCCTGTCAAAAAAAAAAAAAAAAAAAAAGGCTGGCACCGTGGCTCAACAGGCTGATCCTCCGCCTTGCGGCGCCGGCACACCGGGTTCTAGTCCCGGTCGGGGCACCAATCCTGTCCCGGTTGCCCTCTTCCAGGCCAGCTCTCTGCTGTGGCCAGGGAGTGCAGTGGAGGATGGCCCAAGTCCTTGGGCTCTGCACCCCATGGGAGACCAGGAGAAGCACCTGGCTCCTGCCATCGGAGCGGCGCGGTGCGCCGGCCGCAGCGCGCAACCGCGGCGGCCATTGGAGGGTGAACCAATGGCAAAAGGAAGACCTTTCTCTCTGTCTCTCTCTCACTGTCCACTCTGCCTGTCAAAAAAAAAAAAATCAAAAAAATGTTAATGCTATTCTTTACTTTTCCTCCGGTAGGCTTAGAGATTTAGTCATAGTTTACTTAGTTAGCATTCTTGCAATATACAGGATACTGTCTTTCATATAATAGCCATTTGATAAATAGAAGAAAAACAAAAATACGCTTCTTACTGAAAATAGTTTGTGTTGGTCTTCCTTGCAGTAAGAACATTTGAAAACTATTTCTGCAAAAATTAACAAGTAATATTATATTTAGTCTTTTTCATAAAAAAGGGTGACATGTATCTGCTCTATATTGTTTGTGTGCATATATATATGTGTGTACTTGTGTTCATATATTTACTTCATAATAAAGCTCATGATCTTAGAACTATTTTATTTAGGAACTCATTTTTACAGTACAAATGCTGCTCCCCTTATAAGTGAGTTACATCCTGATAAGTGTATGGTGAAAATATCACTGTCAAAAATGCATTTAATACAACTAACCTACTGAAGAACAACACTGCACTGTAGAGTATCTCTCATGATCAGGAGTTCCCTAGCGCAAGGAGAGTGTACTGTACTGTATATTTCTAGTGCAGGAAAAATGGAAGTGTGGTTTCTAATGAACGCAAATATCTTGTGCACCATTATAAAACTGAAAAATCCTAAGTCGAACCACTATACAAGATGTTGACATTAAAATGATATCTTAGTCAAATAAGTTACATTTAGGTCCTCCTATGAATGCTAATCATCTCCTAATATTTTTTAAAGTATACTATTTAACTTAGGTTAGCAAGTTCATTTCTAATAATCTAACTGATGTGATAAAAAGGAAAATAGCATTATTCTAACAAATACACTAATAAGAGAATCTCAAGGGCAAGCCCTGGTACCACAGAGTGGCTAGGGTCATTGTCTGATGCCCTAGGGCTCTTTCATCTAAAACTGTTAGCTTGGAGTAGATACTGTGGTGCAGCAGGTTAAGCTACATTTAGGACACCCACGTCCCACAACAGGGTACTTAGAATCAAGTTCCTGCTACCCATCTTTGGATCCAGCTTCTTGCTAATGCATATCCTGGGAGGAAGTAGCTTAAGTACCTGGGTCCCTCCCATCCACATGGGAAACATGGATTGAGTTCCTGGCTCCTGGCTTCAGCTTGGCCCAGCCCTGGGCATTTACGGAATGAACAAGTGCATGGAGATACCTCCCCTCCTCCCGTTGTCACCTTTCAAAGAAATAAAAATAAGCACACTTAAAATAAATAAAGTTGTACAGGCAGATTTAACTGTCAGTGTTCATGATGTGGTACCTTAAACCAAATACAGTACAGGATGCCTAAAGGTTAGTGTGCTAACTCATGCTAGAATTAAGCAGTACTTGGAATTTGCTGGAAAATGAGAGGAATCAGCCAGTTAACACAGAAAATAATACACACACACATACATACATATGATGGATTCAAAAGACTCTCTTTTCAAACTTTTTTTGGATGGACGGACTTCTGTAACATTATTCAAGGAACAGAAGTTCAGGTCAGGAAAGATTCTTCCAAGATCTGCTCTACAGACACTCTGTTCAGCACACAAAAGTTATAGTATTTTTAAATGCAATGTCCCCCTTTTTGTACCTTAACTGTGTTGCTCAAATTTTACCTTTTTAGACCGCTTTTGGATCTCTTTTTAATAGAGTTGACACAAGCTCCCTAAGTCTTGCCTGTGGCTAACTGAAATATCAGATGGAGCCTAAAGTGAGGGTGGTTTGTGTGATGTGGCGTAAGTGTGTATGTGAGGGTGTGCTCATGTGTATGTGTCTATTAACTGTGCAAATAGTCCAGGAAAACAGAAAAAAATTGCTGAATGGGAGTTTTGTGGATACGACTAGCCAGGCCACAGAGGCTCTGCTGTGTATCAGTTAGTGAATTTCCAAAGGTTGCTGCTATACAATGAAGCTACAGTTCACAGAGGCCACCCCCCAGGAAAACGTGTTTGTGTGTGTGCACCCATGTGCGTGTATGTAAAATATAAAATTATTTGTAGCATCTGTATCAACTGCCATGTTCCCTTCCTGGAAACTATCTTCAGAGAATGGAGCTTTCTGGTATTTAAATAACTGGGTAGTATTTAACTAATAAACTAAAAAATAGTCTGGAGTCTGGACGACAAAGTCATGGAGGAGGGTGTAATTTCAGAGTCTGAACCTGCCTGATGCGCAACTCCTATTCAGCCACATAAAAGGGAGTCTGCAAAACCCCTAACTGTTACCTATCGATATCTGATGTCTACCAAATCCTTTCAACTACCACTCAGTTACGATGGATACTTTTAAGCAACGATGTGTCCATGGTGTTTACAACTCAAATTATACACTGCCACTTCATTCAAAGGCCTTTTGCCTTAAGTTTTGCCTGGCCGCTGAATTCTTCCTTTCTTAGTAGTATAAATGGCAATGCAACATTGAACAAAGCCCTGTAGAATCTGAGAAGATGGCGATGGTCAGTGGAGAAAAGCAGAGAAAGTAAATGTATCATTATTCTAAAGACTCCAAGTATCCCTGGAGGATAAATTTCAGGAGAAGGGCAGAAGGAAAGCATATTGGAATGGGCAGTCTGAATTTTACAAGTTATCAGCAGTCAAAGGTCACATATTCATAGCTGAGCTGCATAGCTAATGCTTAAAAATCACATCAAGGAGTTCAATGACAGCGAAAGTTGTAGAACAGGGAGGCAAAAACTCCGAGGATCCGTGGGCCTTACTAGGAACTAGGTTGTGGAGATTAAGACTGGATTAAACTCTCAAACTGTGTTCTACTCCTAAACTGTGTCTCCTAAATGAAGACCAATTGTTCCTAATTGCAAAATTACAGGGTTTTATAATTCCAATGCATAAACTAACTGAAAACTACATAAAAGGACCAGCAATACAGTAATTTCCACTCTAATGTAGCATACATTTTTATTCTCATATAGTACAGTGTGTATGTATTCCAGTATTTAAACATTTTCCACACTGTAAAGCTTTAAGACAATAGGAATATGTATACCAACATGTGAGAGGTCAAGCCGAGTTTCAATGCTTAGCTCCACACTTTCTCCTAGTATGCATTATTCGAAAACAAAAAAAGAAATCAAATCAGTGACTATATTATATATATTAATATATAAGCATATATAATATGTATTATATATATTAAAAAATGAGTCTAACTTGAATAAAAAATGTAAAAAATAATACAGCTTCAAAGTGGATTAACACCAGATGTTTAATCAGTTAAAATCTGATTTCTAGAATAGATTCCTGATACCAATCTGTCCTTTTGCTATCTTAACTACTTAAACTATTCAAAATATGAGAGTCATTTTTTTTTCCAGACTAGGTGTTTGCACATTCAAATGTAAAGAGATATTGAAACCTGTAAGTTTTATCTGTAATATTTTTGGGGCAGGGGTTTAGAAATCTATTTTTAAAATACCAACAGGCATACAGTATCCTGGTCATTCAGTGTGCTATTACTGAACCTGTCAAGCCATATGGGGTCAGATGGTCAGATCCCTAAATTATGAAGTGGTGATAAGACCAGTGAGTCACCTACTTGCAATGCTGGCTAAAGATAATCCTGAGTAAGAGACCTCAAACTGGAAAGTCATCATTTGTACTGACCACCCCAACCCCACCCACAAATCTCAAGTCCTTATAGTTGGTCCCCAAGGGATACTTGTAGAAAAAGCTCTAGAACTGAGAGTAAGTTCCATGCACCTTGCTGATAGGGATTAAAAGTTCTGGGACAACATCTGAAACCTCTAGCATTTAGGTGCCATTCTATAGAAGTCTGAGGGTATAAGGACTATTTTCTGCTGGGCTATGAGAACATTTCATGTCACTGCTCTGTTTGAAATCCTCCAAAAGCCTTCCTTCTTTTTGTAAAAGCCGATGTCCCTGCACTGGGCTCAAGACTGCAACCTAGCCCTTCTTCCCTCCCTGAGATCACTGCCTCCTTGCCTCCCTTGGGTTCACTGCTTCCCAGACCCCCTGGCCTCCTTACCTTCAAACCTCTCAGATCCTCTGAACTCTTTGCTATCTAAATGGATTGACTTTCCCCCAAATCTCCACATGGCTCACTCTCTCAGCATCTTCACGTGTCTATTCAAATGTCATTTCCCCCATCATACACCCCAAATTATGTATTTTATCTACTCATTGTATTATTATCTGATTCTTCCCTTGGGATATCCATAAATATATGTACAAACTTCTATTTCATCCTTTCTGGAGCTTCTGTACTTAGAACACTGACTCGTCTATAGTAAGCGTTCACCAAAGTTTTGCTGAACTGATTTATATCTAATGATGTAATGATCTGTGCTGCTTGTAAATAATACGGAATAATTTCCCTCTCCCATTCCTGTCCTTTTGAAACACTGCAGATTAAGAGCTCACATTCTTTTCATAATTACAAAGGTGTCACGAGGAGCAGTCTAAAGTTGGAGTTTCCTTTATCATTTGGTTGTTTAACCTCTCTTGGTGCACGCAGATTATATACATGTATGCACAGGTGCACCCAGCTCTCATATATACATGTAGATTTACATTTTACACAAATTTATTATAGCAAAAGCTCATATTTTATCTTTCAAATGGCTAAAGAGAAGATCCCCAAGTGAAAAATGGTAGACTCATTAAACAAAATCCATAAATTTAAGCATAAATTCAATTTATAAATAAATTTAATGCAATGGCTATGCCCTTAAAGGCATAATATAGTTTTATTTTTTTAAAAACTTGATAAATTAGGGAAGATTAGTAAAGTAATAAAGGATCCTTTATTAAAGCAAATAAATGATTAATTTGGATCTCTTATTTAGTACATAAAGTTTTAAAGAATAAAGAGTAAGAATTTTTAAGCTCACATATTTATTCTTGCTTACTAATTTGGTGAGTCAATATTAAAATGGTGTTGCCATAGTAGAGCAATAATAGTGTCTGTTTAAATGTTAGAATCTAGGGTAAAGCCACCGCCTACAGTGCCGGCATCCCATATGGGTGTCGGTTCGAGTCCTGGCTGCTCCACTTCTGATCCAGCTCCCTGCATAGTTAATAACTATGAAAATAGCGGAGGATGGCCCATGTCCTTGGGCCCCTGCACCCGCGTGGGACCCGGAAGAAGCTCCGGGCTCCTGGCTCCTGGCTTTGGATCGGCACAGATCTGGCCATTGGGATGGAACCAGCGGATGGAACCAGAGGATGGAACCTCTCTCTCTGCCTTTCCTTCTCTCTGTGTAACTCTGACTTTCAAATAAATAAATAAATCTTTAAAAATAAATAAATGTTAGAATCTTCCTCCCATTGCCCCATAGTTAATAACTACGAGATGTGAATGGCTTAAAGATGAAAATGAGCTTCCAAAATAAATGTATATTATTTCACCTCAACATTTTTGCCAAGTCTTTCTAAGATTCTCAGTATATTTCAGAACAAAGACATTGTAGGTGTACCCTATGCATAATAGTTATAAAATGTGTCAACAGCACACCTCTCAGCAATTTCAGCTGGAGGAAAAGTGTGACAAAAATGGAATAAAATAGAGTAAAATTTCTCTAAGAGTACTTCACACCGCTGTTTCTACATATGGACGTTAACCAGGAACCCAATTGCTTATTCCACAAAGTAATTCCGTCCTTTTCGACTAATACTGTTTTTAACCTTTATAAAAGCACACAATGAAGAAAACTTTTTCAGAATTATTACTTTGAACAGAAATTTATAATGTCCTACAGACACGACTACACGGACTATATCTCAAAACTACTTTGGCTTATGTTGAAACTGTGCAAATACTGAGTTGTACAACTTAGTTAATTTATCTATGGTGACCTGAAGTTGGGCATTATACATTTCATAATAAATGATAATCTAGATTAATTTTCAAAAATGTAACTTCTAAAGGCATTAAATTGAAATGTAAAATTCATTTTTCAAATAACAGCACATTTGAAAGATACCTGAAATATTCTTAGAGTAAGATCTAAGATACCTGTGCAAACAATGCAAGGTGTAATGATGCTTTTTTAACTCTGGCTTCAAAAAATGAGAAGCCTTTCTTGAAACTGTGCCAACCAGTGCCCAAACATACCAAGGACTCTCTAATTATTTGCAAATGTCTGAATAAACCACCGTCAGAAAGATGAACCAAAGAAATGAACACAGGGAGAAAAGGGTGCTTACAACGCACATTTTGATGATGACAAGAGATGCCAGTTCTTCAAAACTGCAATATAAATGAGAGAATGTTGAGCTGCTACTTCTCTTTATAAAATAACAACAACAACAAAAAATCTTCTGTATCAAAACATTCAAGGAGTTAAGTAGCTCCACCATTAATCCACTAAAATACATGAAGAGCAGAAAATTTTATTCTTACTCTTTCCTTTCACATCTGCTATATTAAATGCTTCTCTGAAGTGCTGTATTTGAGAAAAAGAACCCTGCAGCTGCTCACATGACAAACTATGTTTACAATACAGCATGTCTGAAAGAGGAAGGTGTACATAAAATAAACAAGTATTCTCATTCATACAGCATTTGTGAGTGCTTCCTTATCTGTAAATTGGGATGACTCTACACTATGGGATTGAAGTGTTACATTAGATAATAATATAAAGCATTAAGGAAGAACTTGGTAAAATGCAGACCTATTGAAAAGCACCCCTTGTTACTAAGAAGCAGTAGACGATGGGGCAACATTTTGAGAAACACTCCCCAAGGGAATCATTCTACTTGCTGCATCCATTCCTCTTGGGTGTATTTTCCCTAAAAGCAGATGAGAATCCTCACCAGGAACAGGGAGTCTTGTTACCCATTTGTTCCTTTGGCTCCTAGGGCAGTTTAACAGCACTCAAGCCTACTGCCAGCACATCAACAAAAGCCAGAAAGCAGGACAGTGATGGAACGGGAGATGTGCACTACCAAGGAAACAATGGTTTATCTTAAGAAGAAATGGGAAGATAAAGGTGGAATGAAAAAAAAGGAGCAGTAGCAGAAGAGAACCTGGAGAAAATGAATCAGCAGTAAGAAAACAGGATGGGAGTAAAAAGACCTTTCTTCAGTCCCAAACCTATTTAACATACAGGATTTTTTCTTGTTTTTTTTTTGTTTGTTTGTTTGTTTGGTTTTTTTTTTTTTTTTTGGAACTGGTAGTCAACAGGTGTTAATTCCACCACAGGCAACTGTGGCTTGCAGTGGTATATCTGTCATGCTAAAGATCAACACTGAGCCCACATTTCTACCTAAATGACTGATTCACTGTAAAAATACATTCTTCAGGTGAAATTTCACTTTACTTAAAAAGTTATTTATTCATTCATTCATTAAAGTTAGTTGAAAGAGACATGGATAGAAAGATCTCTTGTCTGCCAGTTCACTCCCCAAATGCCTGCTCAACAGATGGCCTGGGCCAGGCAAAAGCCAGGAGTTGGGAGGTTCTGGTCACTCAGGAGTGGGGGCAGGGATCCAAATAGTTGAGTGGCCACCACCTGCTGCCTCCCAGGGAACACAGCAGCAGGAAGCTGGAGTAGAGAGCAGAGCCAGGGCTCAAAGCCAGGCATTCTGATATGGGATGCAGACGTCTCACTGTACCAAATACCCACTCGTGCTGGTGAAATTTTAAAATTATTTTGACATAGTCAAACAGTAAGGCCATAAAATATCCCAGATTTCATACACAAAAATAAACTTTAGCAAAGTATGGCATCTTGTACTCAGGATTTTCGTTTCACTTTTTTTCAACTGTTAGTTGCACCAAAATTTATATATACATTATATTTCAGTAAATTACTATTACGTAAATTGAAGTAAAATGCTCTTGAATATATTCCACCTCTATTACAGATTTCAGATGTAAGTGGTATTCATGCTCTCATTTGCACCTACATTGATAAAATATATAATTAGGGGACACAAACCAGGCATTTTAGCTCATATCACCATTTACTTTGTGCTTTTAGTCTTATGGAAAGAAGGTGGCAATGACCTCCAAAATTTACATATCAAAAATTAACTATTAAAGGAAGAAAGCACTATTCTGTAAAATACATCCTACAAGTACAGGGTAAAATTCAAATCAGTAGACATGGTGTAAACTTTACAGAATATTTAATCCACTTACTTTTTTCAACAAATGAGACACAATTCAGAGTTTTCAAATGGAGCAAATCTATGCGTCAATAATGTAACCTGGACCACAAACTAGCCACACAATTCCTCATGCAGAGACCAACTTTGGAGTATTTCATTCCAATATATAACATGTTTACAAAACACAGCTTGCTCTTAGGACTCAGTATGATTTGTTTGTGTGATTATCTTTAATACTAAATCACACTACCTTCTGGAAAAATTCACCTAAACTTTTACATCTTCCACATATGTGGGAAAGATAATGCTGGTTACAACTGAAAAACATACGTGTTTCTAAAAGACATTTCGATAGACTCTACATAAAGATCTTCTATGGTTTGTATGCCATTTTAGGTGATGGTAGAAAAATCCATTAAAAATTCTTTATCTTAACTCCACTATCCACATAATTTCCCATCCTATTGTTTTCAATTATTTGCTTAGGCCTTTGTGAACTGACTTCTGATCAGATCAGTACTTAACTACTTCTAAAATCACTCTAGAGATTAATACACTGTCTACCACTTCTTTTCTAGCCACTATTATCCAATATTCTTAAAACTGCATTCAATCTTAACTTCCCTAAAATGTCTTTTTTTTATTTACTCTCTTGCTATTTGTGTTCTGGTCCTCTAACTCTGAAGCTGCCCAAGTAGCTATCCCCCAAGATTTAGTCATACCTCTAAATTCTTCATCACAAGCTCTCCTATTCATGTACTGTCATTGCCATGTGAGTGCTTCACAAATTCTTATATCCTTTCTTCACCTCTCTCAAGTTCTTAACTGCTTATTAAACATCTCAGTACAGCCCAATGGTATCTCAAAATGATTACATCTGAAAGAGGACTGATTATCTGCCCCAACAAGAAATCTGCTCCTACTCTTTGATCTACATCATTTAACGTCACCTTCATATTGCAAGTCACTCTGCATCATTAACTCCTTGTTTTATGTTCACTTACCATCTGTCATCATGTCTCGTTAATTTTTAGCCTTCAATATTTCTGAAATGTGTACTCCCTTCTCTATTTGTAAAGCCATCAACTTTGTCATAGAGTGCTCAGAAAGCCTACTAGTGAATCTCTCTACCTTCAATTCATAATTCTTTCATAAAATATTGAATACAAATCAGCTACCTATGAATACTGTATTGGTCTGGAACTCAAAATGCAATGACACAGTCCTTGCCCTCAAGGAAGTTATGGTCTAGTTTAGAAGTTTGTGCAACAGCATGATTAAGTGCTATGAAGCGTAAACAGCAAGTTCCAGGCAAACAGAAAAAATGGACACACAGGCAGTATTTCTAACAAACCTAACATGAATAAGAAAATCCTTCTCAGAAGAAGCTATGTTTAGCAAAGTTCTAAAGGACACACAGAATCAGCCCAGAAAAGGAAGGTTTTATGATATTTTATAAAGATGACAGAGTACAAATAATACCTCATCTTTGGGGAAACTGATAAATTCTCAAAATCTCAAACCTAGATGTCTGCTCAGGTAAAGGAAGATGAACAGTTAGAAGGTTTTGTTTGTTTAAATTTTATCCACTTAGCAAGTAAGTATTTAATAAGCATCCCATATTTCTTTATCACTCCTTCAATATTCAATATTCAAAATTCAATAAACAATAATCAGGCAATTATTTTATTCTAAAGTCAAGCTTTTTAGTAAATAAATGAGCTTCATGGCATCAAGAAACCCAAAATTTCATGACAGAGATGAAGTACTCTAAAGATTACAGTAAAAAACAGATTCCATAAAGAAGCAATAGAAAACACAGGATGGGTACATCCTACTGACATGGGACTAAACTCATCACACTAGCTACAGTCCCTTTTCTGTGAAATTCCATTTAAATAGGAAAAAGGTCCATAGACACACTCCACATTAGCATAACCAGGGCACTATTATTTGTTGGGTTATTGTTATTACCAAGTAAGTCTGTGGTAAGGAGAAATAAGGATGAGAATGGTTCTTGAGAACTAGACTCTGACCAGATCACCTTTCTTCCGGAGAAACATCAAGAGGTATTCATTTTCTAAATGATAAGCTTTCAACTCCTCAGCCCGGCATTCAAAACTTCTCAAACCTGACTCTCCTACATGTGTACTATAATTTGTTTTCCTTTTCTCAATTCATTTGCCCTGTATTACCAATAAATGAATACCTGATGCATTTTAACATCTATGTTGTTAAACTATTAACTATTCATTTCAACTCAATCCTGGTAAATCGAACCCTCAAGCGCGTCCTCCCACAATCTTTTTATTGAAATCCCTACAAAATCCCATTTGAGTGTCATTTCTTCTTCAAACTCGTTCTTATCAATTTATCACGCAATAATCCACTTGTTTGTTTTTAAGATTTACTTACTATTTTGAAATGCAGAGTGACAAAGAGGGAGAAACTCAGAGTGTGAGACATCTTTCATCTGTGGTTCACCCGACAGGAAAACTCCAAGGCTCTCAATAGCTGGAGCCAGGCAAGGCAGAAGCCAGGAGTCAGGAACTCTATCCAGGTCTCTAACATAGATGGCAGGAACTCAAATACTTGAGGCACCCACTGCCTTCAAGGTGCCTGACCAGGAAGCCTGAATGGAAGTGTAGGGCAGACAGAACTTGAATAAGGCATTGGGATACAGGCACCCAAAATGACAACCTATGTGGCTGCATCACAACCCTCACCCTCTGCCCCCAACTTTGTTCTCAATCAAGATATCTGTACCTTTCTTACAAAATTACTGTATTCTTTTCTTCCTATTTGCACACCATTGTAAATAGAGATGTCTACACCTCAGCATCGAAAATCAACCTTCTTTGTGACAAGGTTGACTTGTTTTGCCCTCTGTGAGAGTTCTTTGAAAGTCTCAGTGTTTCAAGAAAACTTGTTACAAATGAGAATTAACTCATTCATGACTTCATAAATGCATTCTAAAAACATGATAAATTGATGAGCATTTCAGTCTGCTACCAGTTCATTCAAATTTAAGAAATATTTAACTAAGGGCTTGCATGGTGGCACAGTAAGCTAAGCCACCACCTACAATATCAGCATCCTATACCACAGTTCCAGTTTGAGACCCAGATTCTTGGTTTTCAATCCAGCTCCTTGCTAATACAGGAGTACAGGGAAGGCAGCAGAGGATGGTCCAGGTATCTGGGCCCCTGCTCCCCATAGGGGAGAATAAAATTGAGCTGTGGGCTCCTGCTTTTTCCCTGGAGCAGCAGCACCAGCCCTTATGACCATTTAAGAGTGAACCATGGATGGAAGAACCCCCCCACCTCCTCTTGCCCTCTCTCCCTCTCACTCCCTCTCTCTTGCTATCACTTTTCTTCTCAAATAAATAAATCGTGTTAAAAAATATTTATTTATTTATTTATTTATTTATTTTTTGACAGGCAGAGTGGACAGTGAGAGAGAGAGAGAGACAGAGAGAAAGGTCTCCCTTTTTGCCGTTGGTTCACCCTCCAATGGCCGCCGCGGCTGGCGCACTGCGGCCTGCACACAGCGCTAATCCAATGGCAGGAGCCAGGTGCTTCTCCTGGTCTCCCATGGGGTGCAGGGCCCAAGCACTTGGGCCATCCTCCACTGCACTCCCAGGCCACAGCAGAGAGCTGGCCTGGAAGAGGGGCAACCGGGATAGAATCCAGCTCCCCGACCGGGACTAGAACCCGGTGTGCCGGCGCCACAAGGCAGAGGATTAGCCTGTTGAGCCACGGCGCCGGCTAAAATAGAAACATTTGACAGAAAAATGTAGAATTAAATTTGTATTTCTCAGTCCACAATCTAAGCTGTGGAAAGGGCTGGCTTATCTGTCATCAAGGTGGACACTGACATAGATAAAACAGAGGATCCATGCCTATGAGGGACCTGCAACAAATTCATGGAAAGTTCATGATATTTATTAAAAATGCATGCATGAATATCAAAAGTTCTCCCATCAAAATAAACTTTCTTTTAAATCCACTTTTCATGAACTTTTTGAAGTCTCCTTGTACATGATACATATTCTTTTTTTAAAAAAAATAAAATTATTTATTTGAAAGGCAGTGTGACAAAGAGAGAGGGAGACAAAGTGGGGAGTGTGGGGAAAGTATCTTCCATCCACTGGTTCACTCCCCAAATAGCTCCTTCACCAGGCCAGGGCAAGGCAGAGCCAGAAGCCAGGAACTCCATCCAGGTTTCCCACTTGGTCCATCTTACACTGCCTCTCAGGTGCATTAGCAGAGAGCCGGGACTCTAACTGGCATTCCGGCATAGGATGCCAGTGTTGAAAAAGATGCCTTAATCTGTTGCACTATGATGCTGGCCCCTACGCATATTCTTTGAATGTATGACACTGGGAACATTGTCACATTTGGATGATTAATCCTCTAACTGTATTTTATTTGTGACAAAATTAATATGACAAAAAGTCAAACAGCAATTTCTCTCATTCCTCCCTGCTTTAGAAATGGGTGATTGGTGCAACAGTCAAGATGTCATTTAGGATACCTGCACCAGACATTGGTGTGCTTGGGTTTAAGTCCTGGTTTCACTCCAATTCCATCCATTGGGACAGCCAAACTGGCTTTCAGGATACTGAAGTTGGCCTGCTCCAGCCCAAATGCTGAAAGCATTTGGGCAGTGAACCATCAGATGGACGATCTCTCTCTCTGTGCATTTTATATAAATAGATGATTTTAAAAATCCTTCCCTACTTTGACTTTCAATCACAGCCTTACAGAGGTAAGGAAAAGAATCTTCCATATTTCTTTTCAGTTTGGTTTGTTTTAATTTCATTAACTCTCCATAGTTCAATAAAAGGGGGGGGGGGTGTCTTCCACATTTCAACCTAAGGTTCATCAACACCACTCCTACCAAGGACAGTGGGAAGCAGTAAGACGGGAATGGTGAAGACGGCCCTGCCAAACGCAGGAGAGGCCACCAGTGCCTTGTCATCCCGTGCCTTGCCTCCCTAGGACTCCACTCAAAGAGTTCTTTTCATCTTTGGTTTTATAGCATCAGCACCAATGTAAAATGCAACCCAAAAATGGAAGGGCCATTGTTAAGTAAAATTTGGCCCTTTTTCCACTAAACAAAAAAGACGCTTCCCATAGCAGGAAAGTAGAACATCAGGGGAATAGTGGAATGGAGAAAAAGACAGGGTTTTATTTAGTAGATCACAGCCATCTCTGACTTTGTCTTTTAAATAATAGTAGTGTTTGGCAAAAGAGACTCACAATTCCAGCCACAAGGGAATATGCTACAGTGAGAGAACTATCAACTCCCCACACAAGTTTTCTTGTCACAGGATACTATGATTTTCTTCATGACTGCTTTAAGTAGGATCAGCTACAAGGAAAAGAAGGATGCGCTTTTTTTTTTTTTTTTTTTTTTTTTTTTTACAGGCAGAGTGGACAGTGAGAGAGAGACAGAGAGAAAGGTCTTCCTTTTGCCCTTGGTTCACCCTCCAATGGCCGCCGCAGTTGGCGCGCTGCGGCTGGCGCACCGCGCTGATCCGATGGCAGGAGCCAGGTGCTTTTCCTGGTCTCCCATGGGGTGCAGGGCCCAAGGACTTGGGCCATCCTCCACTGCACTCCCTGGCCACAGCAGAGAGCTGGCCTGGAAGAGGGGCAACCGGGACAGGATCGGTGCCCCGACTGGGACTAGAACCCGGTGTGCCGGCGCCGCAAGGTGGAGGATTAGCCTAGTGAGCCGCGGCGCCAGCCAGGATGCGTGTTTTTATCCTGTGATCTTCTCATCTCCTTTCAGGGCAATTCCCTGCTTCTTCTTCACTTCCAGATAGCCACTGGATCCATTGGGTCAACTTTTAGAAGTGTAGACACGGGCCGGCACCGCGGCTCACTAGGCTAATCCTCCGCCTTGCAGCGCCGCACACCGGGTTCTAGTCCCGGTCAGGGCACCGGATTCTGTCTCGGTTGCCCCTCTTCCATGCCAGCTCTCTGCTGTGGCCAGGGAGCGCAGTGGAGGATGGCCCAAGTGCTTGGGCCCTGCACCCCATGGAAGACCAGGAGAAGCACCTGGCTCCTGCCATTGGATCAGCGCGGTGCGCCGGCCGCAGCAGCCATTGGAGGGTGAACCAACGGCAAAGGAAGACCTTACTCTCTGTCTCTCTCTCTCTCACTGTCCACTCTGCCTGTCAAAAAAAAAAAAAAAAGTGTAGACACGTGTAACACGTACCCTCAAATAGTTTATTTTCTCTCTTCTGCCAATATTGAATTTTGTGTTATCAACTTAAATTCATACTGTGATGAAATGAATTCACAGCCATCTTCAGATGCTTAACTGCTTTTTCTACTCATCTGTGGTTTATAGTTTCAAGAATCTTGTGAGTTGTTACCCCCAAATTGCCCCCTCAAAAGATACACTGAAATCTGACCATCCAGTGACTGTGAAAACATAACCTTTTTTTGGACACATTATTAAAGTCTTTGCAGATTTAATCAAATTGAAATGAAGTTATTAGGGCGGGCACTAATTCATTATCATTGGAGTCTTTATTAAAAAGATAACTGCATGAAGACCCAGACATACTCAGAGGAAATCCTATAACAACAGAGGCAAAGACTAGAGGGATGACGTCGCAAGCCAAAGAATGCCAAGACTCCAGAGTCGCTGCCCCAAGCTCAGAGGCCAGGAAAGATGCTAGCAAGAGTCTCAGAGGGAGCCGTGCTCTGCTGACATCTTGACTTCCAGCCTCTAGCCTGTAGAACTGGCAAGGAATAAATTTCCATTGATTTAAGCCATCCAGTTGGTGAGACTCTGTCCTAGGAAACTAATTAAAAGTATCTTATTAAATCAAATATAGTAATCTTTACCAGAAAGTGTGCAATATTTATTTTTGAGCAAGGCATATCTGAATCCTATTCAGAATCGTGATGTGTATTTGTGTGAACAAGCATGCTGCTTCTTTCACTATCAGTTTTTAAAGGGAAGACATTTGTGCACATATGGCTTTTCAAATAAAGAGACTGAAGCTGGATTGAAGTTAACTATTTAAATTCAGCACCTTTCCGAGGCCTTGCCCATAATGCTTTGTAGTGCCCTCTTTCCCAACTCATCACTCCTAGCTTAGTGTCTTCACATACCAATTTTTTACATCCTGCTGACTTGCAGTGAAGTTGTCTTCTTAAGCAAATTGATGTTGGTAGAAATGAAGAACAATATCCATCAGTAATTAATTCTTATTAGCATCCCTTAAGATTGTGCATTTTACTTAAGATGTTATCCTTGGATGTCAACTATTGTTAGAAAATAGCCAAGGTCAACCTTCAAAATAATTACTTGTAACATTTATTTACTTCTAGATAAACATAAAATTCTGAAAGTAAATACATATCTAAGCAGACACAAACACTTCAATCTTATCCCTACTATGAATAATTTAAAACATAAACAAAGGACATCTTTCTGTATGTTTATGGATAAAGTTCCTAACTGTCCGACAATTTCACAATAATTCACCTATGAATACGCTACAACAGACATAGCCAGTCTTACAGCATTTAGTGTTTCTAGTTCCTCTGTATCAGAAATAACACATATTCTTACATACTGTTTTACATAAGACTATTCATTGTGCCAACTTCTAATAGTGGGACTTATGACATTTTAGTTTTGATTCATATTTATAGGTTAATATTCACTATGTTTTATTCAATTTAAATTATAATGCTCAGCTATAACAAATTAAACAATTTGATTGTTGACATTTTAACCTTGTACTTCGTGGTCATATATACATATGCTTTTTAGGAAAATAGATATCATTTTATTAACATGGGAATCCAGGATAATGACAATCAAATTCAAGGAAACTCTGTGCACTTGTACTGGAATTTCAGGACAGTACATGCACACACATATTTATACATGTCTCTATGTTTGTGTATGCAGGGAATATCTTCAGAGAAATCTATAAAAAATACTCCACATGATTCATTCTCAAGGAGGAACTGATGGGGGCAGGATGGGAGAGGTGGTGATGAGGACAAGAGTTAAAAAAAGAAATGCTTGCACTATACATCTTTTCTTCCACTGGATACCCTGTGGATATAATATCCCCTCAAAAAATAAGCTCCAATTTTTTTTAAATAAATGAAATATAGTAACTAGAATTTCCACAAATTTAAAAAATGTACAGAATTCAACCACATTGGTACAAACTTATTCAATTTCAGTATTACATAATTTTTAAAAGTATTATAAATTTACCTCCAATTTTAGGCTGATACATCTTATTGAAAACCATTTTTATTATTGATCTGGTTCTATTATTTTTAAGCAAAAGTAATTTAAAATCAATTTTAAGATCATCTTTATTTTTCTTTTAAAATACACTCTTTAACAGCAAAAAGCCAATACCCAAATTCAGACCTTGCAAAACAAATAGAAAACCTACTATATTTATATTTTTAATGTGCAAAGTTAAAATAGAAAGAAAACTATTGGCTCCAGATGGTTACCTCACTGGCAAATCAAAGTCTTTTTTATTTTTTTGAGAAAGCTCAGATTACTACACATATTTATTGGGTTCTAACTGTGATAATAGACTGAATTTCCTAACAGCCTTTCTTCTCCTCTATGATATTAGCTTTAAATGCCACTATGAGATGGATCCCACATACTGAAATTGTACAAGAAATGACTCTTCTTATTCTAAATGTTTCAGTGGGAGAGGATCTATCCAAAGATAGATTTCAAAGCAAATATTTGGTTTGAAAGTCAAGGCACTCGAACTGTTAAAATCCAACAAAACATTGTACTGAGTATTTCAGGGAAAGACCATAAATCCACTGGAGGCAATTATTATTTCTGGAAAGCCAGACACTGTCATAAGCAGGTGCGATACTGTCTTCCGTCTCCTACCTTCTTTATCATACCTCTTTCTTTTATGCTTTCTTAGTTCTGTTCACTGAATTAAACGCACCAAGAGTTATGTAATACACTACAGAATATAGAAAGGAGTGGCATTCAGCACATGGTTTATTTATCACAAAGCATGGCACCGTACTATATTTTGAAATTATGATGATGATGATCATTTCATGGGAGCAGCAGCACAATACCAGTCCCCTTTAAAAATCCCACAAATTGTTACTCCACTGCATTCGGAGAGAGACACAATGCAAGCTCAGATCTTGGCAACCTGTGAAAGTGCCCAGTCGAAAATTACTAACAGCTGGAGATGACAGTTGTTCTAACAGCTGAGCTGACAGGATTAATTTAAATGCACTGAAATCAAAAGTAGATAACACCTGTTTAGTCGTCGAGGGCCATTCGACAAGGTAGGCCAAAGGAAAAATGCGGAGCCAGAATTGTGTCTCTTTTTCTCCTAGAAGGACAGAGGGGCTTCTGATGCGAATGTCACCTCTGTGATGGGAGGTGGGGTTAGATTTTAGCAGCAGGGAGCTGGTCAGGCTTTATCAGTTTTTAACATCTGGTTCCTATAAGATACCTCCTTTCCTTTTTTTTTTTTTCCCTTCCTTGTCCAAGGTCTTTGACCCAAACCCAACAGTGGATAAAGATCACTAGATTTCAAAGCTACAGTTTCTCACTACAGCTTCCTAGAAATTCTCTTGGGTTAATTAATGTATTCTCTTTGAGCTACATAGCCACAGAAGAGCTCTTTTTTTCCTCTCTCCTTTCTTATCTTTAGTTCCAAAATACATCATGTCATATGAGAGTCTGCATTTCAAATGGTTGCCAAAAATTGTATTCAGAGTTCGTTCGGGTGTAGTATACTGTCAATAGCTGATTTTTAAATATAAAACCATTTCTCAAAACAAGAAATATTAAAATGCTTTTAAAATTTGGTAATACAGGTTTCTGGGGGTGGGGTTTAGTGGGGTGTCAAGATGTACTCAAAGGTGCTCATAAACCTAGATTTATGTGCTCTTATGAACACAAGTACATCAATGAAGCAAAATCCAACAGTCTGGAGGCAGAAGTGTTTGTTTTGCTTCACTTCCAAGAATTAGCCTTGAAATTAACTTCAAGAACATAAAGTTTATTTTCCCCCACACAGAGGAGTATTTTGGCCTAATATTAAGAATCCTAATATCTACAAATCAAAAGCCATTCTACAAAAACATGTTCTCCAAATTGTAGTCATATTATTTGCAGGTTACACATGGTATATGGAGTGAACTGTTCAGAGGCTCAAAGTGTACCCTTCCAATTTTATCAAATTCCATGCCCACTCTATTTAAAAGAAAATGTACTTCTATCTTGTGAAGCAGGGAGGGGAAATATCTCCAGGATTAAGGCTGCTTCTTTCTTAGCCAGCTCTAGATGTTGAAAAGCACAGAGCATAAGGTTTTCATGTTTATTTGATTTACAGCCAAAATAAAGAGATAAGACAATAATGCTTTCATTTTTCTCATTTTGGGGGAAAATATATGTGCACAACCTATTTTGCAGAGCCAAAATTTTTGAATATTCAAAAACTCTGGAGCTATTATAATAGTCAAAAGTGATGTGCACTTAAAATAAAAGTATGATTTAGAATTTTGGCCAATTATGGGAAATGTAGGATGAAGCATGTGGGAGTCCCACCTCTAGACATATAATGTTAATTCCAATTTTTCTATTTTCCTCATGAAACTAAGTATTGCATTAGAACACTTTAAAAGCTCACTCATAATAGGCTAGTAATTCTTCTTGAAACACTCATTTAAATAGAAAATCAATCTTTCTTTGTTAACCTCAGGATAATATATGAAAGATTTATCCAGCAACTCAAAACGGAAATCAGCTTTCAAAGTGCCTTAATTTTGCTTAATCATTAATGAAAAGATGTATACTAAGTACAGTCATTCTAAATAATGGTTAAATATTCTTATATTTCCAAGTATTTACAATGATACCAGGATATTTTTAAATTCTAGAGATCCATTAACTGACCATACTCCATAAAACTAAATGTAACAATACCCCCAAAAAAATCCAAGAGAGGAATTATTTCTGGTACTTACAGTTCCTATAACTAAAGTCTGAGCTGAAGTTGTAGGACAGAAAATAGCTACCAATGGCACATATTTCTATTTTTGTTAATTGTCTAATAACAAGCCTACACAAATATTAATGCTGGTGAGTGTTTATTACCCAGCGGGCTGAAATAAAGAAATTCTTCATAGGCTAGTGACCATCATATTTTCTTTCCAACATGAAAATTATGACTGTGTTATGGCAGTAAAAGTGCGATGACACATTTTAAAGAGTTTGGGTCAAAATGTCTCCTAGTCTCTTCAAGCAATTTCCAAAGGAAAAACATAGATGGGGACTTTTGGGGGTAGAAACACTTATCCTTTAAAGGACAATCTGTTGTATGGGGATAGTTATCAAATCTCCTTAAGAGAGAGACTCAAAAAGATGATTTCAAACTCAGAAATAAAATGAGTGAGGCCAAAAGCAAGCCAAAGGAGAATTTTATGAACAGGTTTTTAAAAATTTTTGTTTCCTAGATATGGAATACCTCCATTGGTGGGCAGGGAGGGTAGGCAGAATGAATGGTTATTGGAACATTATTCAGAAATTATCAAAGTCCCACTTACCTGATGAACAGTTTGGCCTAAAAAGATGAATACTGGTGTACTCTACCTTGGAAAAATTTGATTCTCATAATATTTACGCTAAATGCTTCATTTGAGAGCATATAATTAAAGTATGCAATACAGGAAGAAGACAAGACAGTGATCTTCAAGTCGAAGTTATTGTGAGAACTAAAAGAAATTTTTGCTACATTATAAGAAAAATTCCTTGATGTTTATTTTATTTTTCTCTTACATTCAGTTCTCCCAAAAAAACAACAATGTAAAAGTCACACATTTTTCAGAAAAGCTAATTGTATTTCCAAACCATCTAATTCTAGAAAAATCTTCGGGCTTCTCTGTTTTAGGGTTATTTCAAAGTTTTCAATCTATTAGGCACAGAACAATAATTGTTGTTCTATTCTGCCTAATGATAGGGTCTTCAACTTTTATAAAATAAGGAGCAGTTTCTTCCCTGCTTTTTATTTCTTTACACAACTCAGAGACTCAAAGAAGATAATTACAAACAATGCCTGAAGAATGGTTCAGTTAATGTTAATTTATACAACAAACTAATTACTACCAAATGGTAAAAATCACATGTGGAAGTCCCTCTCTCCCACGCACAAAACTAAACCAGCAGCCATCTGTCTCAGCTTGGGAGAGCTCAGGGACACCCAGAGAAGACAGGGAAAGAGAACACTGGAGATGCATCAGCTCATTCACCTACACACAGATCACAGGTCCTGATGACCACGTTTCTAAATGTTTCCAGGGAAATTATAAAGGATAGAAAGGGGATGTTGCAAATGTGTTTTAATAAAAGCACATGTTGCTCTGTAATCAGCACTGTAGGTAGAAACCTACCCCCAGAAAGCAAATGCTTATGCGTTTTGTTTTAGACATATACTACATGTGTTTAAATTATCATTCTTCACCCATGTGCCATTTCACTATGGAAGAAAGAACAGGTGTACTTGAATTTCTCTTAAGGAAGTTAACAATCTCTGAGTTCCAGGAAGCGTGCGTCTATCTTTTTAAATGATGACTAAAACAATTTCGCTACCTATTATGAATGTATGACACAAGGGACACTTGCTAAATCACTCCTATTGAAATAACTTCCTACATCTTAACAAACAATGCTACTGATCCTCTGACTCTTAATCAGCCTGTAATTATATCATGTACAGTAAAATAAGGGCAATATTTTTTAACATCACACGGTGTATCTTGACACATAAGTAATCATGTATTTTCAGATGGAAAAAAACAATTCTAAATGAGAAGGTAGAAGTACCAAAATGCTTTTTATTTTAATATGTTAAACAAGCATTCATTCACAGATGTGTTTTGGCATTCAGAATTCCAAACAGATACTGATGTTCAGAAACTACTTTTTTTAAGTGAAAAAAAAAAAAAAGCAGAATAAGAAAACTGTAGTAACAATAACACTAATTTCCTCTAACATAAAACCCCTGTGGAATTAAAAAAAACTTTACACATAGAGCGTTCTGCTCTCCCCGAAATGGGTTCTCTTGATTTGCCCTTCACATACTTGCCGACAGCTCACCTGCTTCAGTGATGGAACCCACAGCCAACCTGAAACAGTGGCCCTACAGGACATTTATCCACTGGAACGTGAGAGTTCCAGGCCTTCACCAGGAGAGATTCCTGCAGAACGCAATGGAAAAGACTACAACAAAGCATCAGGACACCATACTACAAGTGAGGAGACCAGGCAACATTGCTACCTTATTTCGCGAGGTTATTTCCTGCAACTTTTTTTTAGCAGGTTCTCAATCATTGGAAGCATTTTACCCCACTACATATCAATCTATTTTTAAGATGAATCCTGCATGTGAGAAAAGTGGAAAAGATTATTTGGGAGGCCATTTGTATGGAAGGAGCATTCCTCATAGCTTGTTAGGTTCGACAGAAAAGACTACAGAAAGTATTCCTCTAAATTTCAGTGGTATATGTTAACGCTATGCACAGCAGAAGGTAGGGAACACATAATTATCTGGTTTGTAAACATAGCTTTAAAACTAACTTTCCATTTCCCCTTGTATTTCTATAGGATTTTAGTGGTGACCAATTTTATTCAGGAATATTCTAATAGAAGCAAGAAAATTGAAAACATCTGATGTGCTGACATTTTTCATAATCTTTTTAAATGGGATAGAAACAGCTATGGATGCAAAAGAGCTTTCACCTAAGGACAAGTTCGAATACTAAGTGTTATTTTCATCCAAGAAACCTTTATGCGGGCCCATGAGTCCAACAGGCACCCTGTTAGAATCACAGTTCACTTCAGAATTGCAAAAAGTATGCAATTCTCATCATATAAAACATGAGGCATGCCAATCAGTGATAACACTGCCCTTCATCTAGTTTAAAATAGTTCAGAGACATGGGGGTAAGGTAGGGGGAGGATACGTCCTAAAGAGGAGACAATTAGAAAAAAAGAAATACAGGGGCAGGGTATAGTAGTTCAGCTGCCAGTTAAGATGCACAAATTTCACCCTGGAGTACCTGTGCTCAATGCCATGTGGTGGCTCCCAATGCCAGCTTCGTGCTAATGCAGAATCAGGAAGGGATCTGTGATGGTTCAAGAGACTGGGTCCCAGCCACTGACATGGTAGACCTGTTAGAGGTCCCAGCTCCAGGCTTTGCCTCCCATTGCTTATAGACATTTTGGGAGTGAACCAAAGGATGGAAGCACTCTCACTCAGTCTCTCTGCCTCCTCCCTAACTTTGTGTCTAACTCTCTGCCTCTTAAAAATAATAGGATTCTAGTAACAATTGATATTAAAAGTATTTGTCTGGATCTAGTTTTGTGGTGCAGCAGGTTAACCCATCACCTGCAAAGCAGATATTTTGTATATCATTGCTAGTTCAAGTTCTAGCTGCTCTTCAGATCCAGCTCCCTAGAAGTGCATCCAGGAAAGCAGCAGAAGATGATCCTAGTATGTGGACACCTGCTACTCAAGTGGGAGACCTGGATACAGTTCCTGGTTCCTGACTTAGGACGGGCCCCCCACTTTTTGTTGCCATTTTGCAGGTCAGTCAGTGCATGGCAGATCTCTCTCTGTTTCTCATTCTTTTCTCTGTAATTCTATCTTTCACATACATAAACAAATCTGAAAAAATCCTTCATTATTTGGACTACATTATCACCTAAAGCAATGAAGATAAAGTAGCAGTCATAGACCTTACTATATCATACTTTCTATCCAAAATAACACAGTCCAGAAACAACAAATTTTGATTTTACTTTCATCTTGATTATTGCAGACAATCTATTCAACACCAATAATTACCCTGATGTGTAAAATAATTAGTAAGAGTTCATTATTCTTTTCTTCTTTTTGTTCATACCTCTGTAATTCTGTTTTCTTTTTTTTGCCATTCTTTTTGGACAATGACTTAATAAAAACACTGATATACCATCTCTAGAATTTGTGTCTTGAAAAAACTCTAGAAATCCAATTTAACTGTTTTATTTTCAAATCAAAGTAAAATGAAGCATCTGTCTAAGGTCACACAGATGAGCAAATGTTAGCACTCAAGTCTCCATAATTAAGGATCTTCTCTATTAAACTTCCACTAGGACCAGAGCCAGGAGCCCTTGAGTGGGTGGCATGGTTCAGGTCAGAGATAGCTTATTCAACCACTTAGTTAACCTGTTCAATTAGGAGTCACTGAGCTAGGGACTCTGGATAATGTGGAGACTGTGACTTCATTCCTGCTCTTTAGGACAAAGGTCAGCAGAGTTGATCTCTAAAAGGCCAGACAGCAAATATTTTAGGCTTTGCAGGCTTATACTACCCAACCCTACCATTGTAGCAATACATTACTTTATATTAATATGTAAATGAGCGAGCATGGCTGTGTTCCAATACAATTTTATAGACACAAATTTGAATTTCATATAATGTTCATGTGTCATGAAACATTCTTCTTTTAATTCTTTTTAGCGATTCAAAAATGGAAAAACCATTCTTAGATCATAGGATGTACAGAACCAAGTACCATCCTAGATTTAGCTGGTAGTGGTCAGTAGTGCTGACCACTGTTTTAGGAGTTTGAAATCTGACAGAGGAAAGAGATATTGACAAGGTTTTTTAAGGAAGGGAGAATGGAAGTTCAGAGCTAACACAAAGTTCCTGGAAGAGGTAAAACCTGAACTAAACGTTAAGCAGGAATAGTTACCATCCGAGTACAAACTAAGGTAAAAGCACTCCAACCAGACTTCCTAAGCAAAGCAAAGCATGGTGACTGGGAACAGCAACGGGCAATTGAGCATTGTTAGAGCACAAGTCATAAAGAGTGATGCAAGGAAAAGCAGGAAATGAGAAATGAGGCTGGAGGGTTAAATAGGAAGTGAGCTCACTGCAGCTGCAGGGCGGCTACACCCACTTTAATAAAGGTCTCTGGAAGACCCAATAAAATATATGGGATGGCACGAGCACCTCATCCAATGCCAGCTGAGCCTCTTTTTCCATGCCTGAGAAACTATGAAGTAACACTACTCCCACAGCCTCAAGGCCGGCCCTCCATTGTCTTTTCTCCTCAGGCAGAAAACTTAAAACAGTATTTGGATTGTACTTTATGAACAGCCAGGACACCAAATGAGTATGTCAGAATAAAGGTATTAATATTTTGCCCTATACGTACTTGTTACGTACTGGTATGTGCTGGAATTGAAGCAGTTCTGGTTAAAACTGGGCTTGTACAGAGCAAACTACCTCTTAATGAGTTTTTGTTAAGCATTTTTATTTTTCAGTATGGATCAGCACATGAATGAAGAACTTACAAAGCCAAGTGCATGTTAGCTCTCCAAGTAAGATTCAGGTTAGATACCGAAGATGACGATGACGATGACGACGATGATGATGATGATTACTACTGTAAATGTGGCTGGCTTTTCCAAACAGCATTCTGCTGGTACTAAAACAAAAAGTTCAAAGATAATATTCTCTGCTTTCTGTGTGAGCAAAGTCTACAGATGAATCAAGGGGAAATACTATATTACATGCCTAGCCTTATTAGTTAGAGCTTCTATGTAAGGGCAATTGAAATACTTTCCTTACAGCTATATATTGTCCTTGGGAAGACATGAAGAAGCAGAAATCAACAGCCTAAAAATGTAGACACAAGATGGGATGATGAGTGAAACTACATTTTAACTAGCCATAGAGAGATACATTCACTGATTGCTGTGACAGTGTTCAAACAAACACTTCAAGAGAACTCATCAGAGTGGTCACAGTAGTCACGTGGTATCCATGACTGATGGAAACAACATCCAATGGGGTTTACAAACATCTACCTACTAAGTCATTTTAAAGGATACATACTCACTATGTACGTGTATTTGTGGTGTCAGTCCCCCTCCTCCAAGTACAGAACCTCCTGAGTCTCCTCCTTAAGACCCCCTTTATTATAACAACTTAAAGATAGGAATGTCATCTTTCATTTCTGTCATCTCATTGATCTATAAAAATAAGATAGCCAGCTTATGATGGGATGACAGGAAATGCTTGCTGTCAGCATGAGTGAGAGGACAGACAAACAAAAAGGCAAAGTGTAAAGCCATACAGAAAGGAGATAATGCCGCATGAAGAGAGATAGGAGGTCAATCTTAGTTAAAGGATAAGGAAAAAATGCATACAGCAGAAGTCGGAGTTCCTACATTGTACTAGGACTTTGATGTGTGTGTCTTCTTTGGTCTAAAACTGTTCTAGGCAGAACATTTTCATCTAGAGATGAAAACTGAGACAACTATCCCTAAAAACCTAACTCATTTTTGTTTTGCATATATGTGTGATTATTCATTCAGGAAAATTTCAGAGGTCTAATAGGGTTGGCATGATTTAGTCCTATGTAAGAACGGGTAGATACAGGTATATAAGTGGATATAGAAACAGAGGATGGAACTACAGATAGATTTAATGTATCTTTAATTGTAGCTCTTTTCAAAAAGAACAAACTGACATATTTTGGAAGGTTTCACTTTGGAATTTAGAACATTTCAAAAGGAACAGAGTATAAGTCTTTGGATTAGGCATTATACTTAAAAACTGGATAGTGTTTTTCACTTGTGTATTTTTCACTTAGAAAACAAAGGAAAAAAACATACTGGCAACCAAAAATAAAGACTCCAAGATGTATAATTCCTTCTCACCTTATATTTTTTATGAACCCCTGGTTATAATTCTTGTAAGTGAAAAGGCTGTGCTCCAACAATGTACGAAGTGAACGTATCCCTCCTCCACAGTGTTTTACTCCTAGTGATAGCTGTAAGCTAGAGGGAGAGAAGGCTAAGTGATGCTACAGCATGGCTTTCCCATCACCATAAGGAGTGGAGCTGCCACGCTCCTCACCATAAACCTAGACTCCGAGGAGGAGAACCACAGAAAACACGTCTAACTCCTGTCCCATGGACCGATATTGCACGTGATCTTCTCTACATAAAGGATGAGACCTGCCCTCTTCCACCTGCTCTGAACTGCTCTGGTCCTGGCCAACTCCACATTTATGGGCTTATTTTGGACACATGATATTGTGATGCTGGTGAAAAATTCTGATGTATAAAAGCAAATAAATTAAGGTTTTTGTTTTTTTAAAAAAAGGAAGAAAACTAGAGAAAGAAAGCAAAACTCCAAAGAGAAGAGGGTGCATTATGTTCATTGACGTGGCTCTCTGTTCCCAAGTGTTCCACGTGACTGATGTCACACCAAGGTGTGTGAACCTCTGCAGCCAATTTCCACAGAAGCAACGTAATTTCTCAGAAAAGAAAGATCTAGACAACAGAGATCTCATTCATTTGAAATGACGGATCAATCTGTATCTACGAACATGCTAAATACCACACAGGAGCACTGTTCTGCTGTTAGAAACGGAAGTGCTCAGTTAGGGTGCACCTTCCCAGCTACTGAGCTCAGAGGAAAGCACATGATTCAGTGAGCTCTGCATGGATGGTATATCAACAGGTGGGGAGGAGAGAACTTAAACATAAACGAAGTCAAGGATCAGTAGTTCAGTGAATCCAGCATAGGGCCTTAGAACAAATGGTATGTTTCTTAGAAGGAGCTAAAAAAAAAAAAAAGGTATTTCGAATAATATTTCATGTTTTTACTCTAATTAAAAGGTTTATATGGGAAAGATGTCTCGGGACTCCAGTGTCTTAACTGTCCATTTCAAAGGGGGTAATATTGTCTTATGTTTCATCATCACTTGCACAGATCATCTTAACAGCAATAACAACCTTCAAAATATATTTTACAGAGAGAGCTTGCAATGAAAAAAAAAAAAAAGAACGGCAAACAGAAAACTTTTTTTTTCACAGAGACAAAAAACAAAAGGATAAAGTTCAAGAAAAGGTTCCTCACCCTTTGCAGAGCTGTCAAACAACTTCTATTGACCAAGAATAGCACATGGTAAACACACCAAACAAAAGAAATGATGAAAGATGTGTTGACTTGTGCAGGGGCTTTATTTTTCTTTCTATTGCATATACACCCACACTGAACAGTGTGCACTGTGTTAATAAATAACCAGCAGCAGCCGTAGTGAACACGGGCAGTTTCCACGATGCTGTCAGGTAGCACACAGCAGCAGGGCTCTCCTGCCCAGGATCTCCACATGGGAGGCACACGATGGACAAGAGGGAAGGAGGATACAGGTGAATGGACGGATCCTTTAATGTAATCGATTCGATGGAAAGAGAGGATGAAAACTTAGAAAACAATAGTTCGTTCTTTAACAGCCATCTAACCCTCTCAATTTGAAAGCAAACAGATCGATTTTACCGACTGTGTCCTGCCAGAGTGCTTTTTCACCAGATAACACATGGTAGTGAATTGGAAATCTACTAGACTATAAGCCTAATATAAAATTAAAGAGTTTTTCATTACTTTCTATTTAGTAGTGTCTCCAAAGCTGGCTTTAAGCTTTATTCAGCTCATAATGAAATATTCTTTTTTTTAAAACACCCACAAACACAAGTCCAAATAATACATGAGTGGGCACTAAAACTGCAAAAAAACCTGCAAAAGTGCAGAGGCCAGTATGTTAGTCTACCTCATTTATGAAACTGCATACACAGAGAAGAACAGTATCATGGTGTATCAGCCTACAACATTTTCACTGTTTTCAGCATTTACTTCAAAAAAGTTTGTTTCCAAATGTCCCGTGACAGTCTTCCCTTGAGCTACAGGGAAAGTGTAAAATAAATGAAAATACGCTAAGTCCTGAAACCACCAGAGTAGATGGGAAATCATACATGGCATCATAATGGGTTCTGCATGATATACAGATGATGACCCAGAAAACAGTCAATTAAAAAGATAACGTAAGTCCATTGCCTTTCAAATTCAGATCATAAAAGAAGGGGCACTCATTCTGAATCTCAGACAAGATCTTCCCCCAAGCCTCCAAAGTTCATTATCCAAAATTGGGAGCCCACAGCACAATCTGGCTCCCTGAGTGTATCAGCGTGTAAGATGGGCTATCTCAATCAGCCCCAAACGCCCAGGTCGTATGCTCACTATGTTCAGCCCCGGCCTTGCTGCTCCCCCATGAGGTTGGCCATATTTCTCCTCAACATCGAGGAGAGTTCAAAAAGCCTCACTGGGAGTTCTTGAGGTGTCAGAACTCTGGGAGCAGGTGGCAAAGGCAATTCTAAGTGAGCTCTCCACTGGCTCTAGTGCTGTCCGTGCCTTCTCCACACACAAGTCCTATTAGAAAAAAAAAGGCCAAGCACACACTAGAACAAAACTAAGCAGGCCTATTTAATTAGGGCAAATGCTTGATAACCACTTCTTCATGTTCAACACACAACCGAGCAGGCCTAGGAGCTCTGATTATTATTAATATGCACGGTTGTGACAAGTGCCTCAAGGGTAACCGAGTGAAAAACACACACGCAGGGACACACACGCAAAATCCTCCAGCTCGTCTCACAGATCAGCTGCAGAGAGATGCTGTGTGTGTTGCCCAGATTAGAGTGTTACTATTCAGCAAGGGCCTGGACCTTTCTTGTGAGGGAGAAGAGGCCTCCGAAACAGGTGGCTTGCTCTTCACTCTGGAATCAAAGATAGCCCCCCAAAGATGTGGCACAGGAGCAATGAGAAGCGCTGGCGCATCCCTCTCATGTTTATTTGTAAATGTACAGCTTGGGCCAGCAGAATGGGCTGTCTGGAAGTGACAGTTTTGATTCAGGACAACAATAACAAAGCTAACCCCCTTTATCTGAAAAGGTTAGAATATATTACTATCATTTGGGTAAAGAGATTTGGGGCGATTTAAACGGTCCCATGAGTAAAACAACACACACATGAGCAGGAATCAAATGGAACTCTTCTTATATTAAGAGACAAACAGCTAACTAAAAAAGGCACAGTGGCTTGATTATTTGCAGAAGGATGAAGAAGATTAAGGGAACAATTTTAAAAATCATTACATTTTATGCACCAAGTACAAGTTTGAATTAAAAATAAAAAATACAAGTCTTCCTTGCCAAATAATTTTCTTGTACAGACAGCATTGGATTTCATCTTAGGATCCTACTATATAAAGATCCCCAAAGGCAACCCCTGAGCCTTTATCATTCGAGCCAGAAGGTCTTTCAAGCAAATCTAAGTGAATTTTCTGTAACACTTAATGAAATCAACAGGATCAGGACAAACTGCAATGATGGATTCCACTTGAAAAGGAGATGACAGTGAACAAGTTTCATTTTAGTGGTGAAAAATTACAAGGCTTCAAACTCAGCTTACTCTAAGGAAGTTAAAACACTTCTTCCAGCAGAAACGGGCTCTACCACATTCGAGGGGGTCTTCTCGTCCTGACCTTTGAAAAACCAACTCTGCTCTCTATCATCATTTTCTGAGTGTCGATTTCCATACAGTGGTGCCTTTGAAAAGAGTGCCGGGAGGTTAGTGTCTGGATTGCTCCGCAAGAAGAGCGACATTTCCGTCACAGACTGCACAGATGAACATATAGCCACAATGCATTAGGAGTAGCCTCCAACAGCAGCGAGTGTGTGGGGAACAAAACTTAAAAGAGCTCAATTGAAAAGTACCCTTGTTTGTCCTTCAGTGGAATAGCACTTACAAAGCCTCTTCAACATGTACTTTGTCAAAAGGACAGTGAGTAGCTAAACAAAAGCAACTCAAATCTCTGCCAATTAAAGTATCTCTAGGCTTTTCCCCTGATCTGTTCACTTTTTGTTTTTCCCACCTCATCAAATGTGATTTTAGAACAAGAGTGAATTTCAAAGTGCCCTCTTCTTGGCCCAATTAATGGAATGCTTTGGGATTTTGAATTTAGGAAAGCCAATCACCATAATTTCTCTATAAAAGACAGTCATTAAAAAGTTGATAAAATTAAGGGTAATGCTGAATTTCTTTTTCAACTTGTCTGTTAATGGGATAATGGTTCAATTTAATTTCTAAAGGGTCATTCAACCATAGACATTTAAATTATAAGAACAGGTATAGTGATTTATAATGTAAACTTAAATACCAAATGTGCAATACCTGTTGGGATGTTTGCAAGGCCAAATATCATGAACTAGGGGTCTGTCTTTTCCTGAATTAATTACATATAATGTTGCAGCCCACCATGGATAAAAATGCACTGCCTGCAGTACTTACTTTAGCAGTTATTACTTACTTTAGTTTAGGTTTATGCCTTGTTGCTTAAAATGGGGAAAAATCTTTGTATGCACATAGAGAATCCAACTGTTGTATACATTAACACATTAGTAGCAAAAATACAGGGGTATTAATATATTTATAGAAAAAAAAAAGTAAAGTACCTTAGAAGGTACAACCAACTAAACTGAGTAATTTTCATGAAAGATACAAATATCATAAGATATACAATAATATCCATAAACATTTTCAAGTTTAAAAAAGAGGGCATCTTGTGAACAATTTGGGCATTATTTCTGGTTTATAAATACCTAGGAATAAACACTAAAATTTCTAATATAGTCCTACACATGGCATAGGTGGAGTTAAACACGCTGTTTGATATCTTCCACTAAGAATTTATTCTGCACTACACAGGATCAGAGAGGGAGAGACACAAAAAGAGTAAGAGAATATGAATGGAAGTCCTGAAATCCTTCTTTTACTCAAAGATAGTCTATGACCTACAGATAACTCTGAAGGTGAAGGCTTAAGGCCTGTTGCAATACACAGTTTTCAACCCCATTCCATTATTTTTACTAGTTCTGACCAAAAGTGCACTCTTTTTGTAAAGCGCATACTAAAAGCAATGGACTGCTTCATGTAAAGCAACGCCGGCTGAGTTTAGTAATAGGTTGTGCCTTTAGGGTCTTGTGATATAAAATTCTGAACAAAGACTTGCTGCAGAAATTCAGGGAAAACAGTTCCAATTGTGTAAATAACGATAAAGTCTAGTTTTAGTAGAAAGGCAATTTCACAAATAAATGCAGCTTCTCATACACAAGGAGCACACTCATGGTAGCAAAACTATTTTGGAGGAGTGGGCGTCACACTGCAAGGAGGAGGAACACTGACAGTACAGATGCTAAATAAAACCAAGCAGATATAGGATCTGAAGGGGTGACCACACACACACATGCACACACACACCACTGCACAATGATACACAGTTGCACAAAGACACACACAAGCATGCTTGTCCACATGAAGGGAATGAAAAGAAAAAAAAAAAGAAAAGTAATGGGTGATAAAGGAAGAACAAACCAACCACATCAAAGAAAACTAAAACCTTAGGAAATCCCAAAACTTTTGGGCCCTTACTTATTTCTTTTCAGCCCCTATTCACATTTGATGTGGAAACAAATATGATAAATCTACAGAGCAATGTTGAGCTACCCCTCCCACTTTTATGTTGGTCACTTTACCATCTTCATCCATACTTACATAGAGAGATTTTCTTTCTGTTTCGCAAGTTAACTAACTCTTGAAGTTGGAAATAAACTCCACATATTCATTTCAGGGAAATTCATATCAATAAATATCACAGCAAATACCTGTCCCATGGATTTTATGACTCTTGGGTTTGTTGTCTTTGTGGTTAACGACATATCCTAAGTTTCTCAAGTTCTGCAGCTCTGAATCCGAATTTTTAAGTGCATGAGAGCATCCTGAGAAAGGTACACTGTAATCTGTATGTGTGTGGTGTACCCAGACTAAGGCTCTGGCAAGCCAAGATGTGATGATGACAATAACTGGTGCCATTCCAAGTGGGTTGTAATTCACAAAGTACTTTGCTGTACATGACCTCATCTGTTCCCTTCAACAGCCCTCTAGCACAAGCAGGGCAGCTAAGCTGTGCCAATGGTGGGCACATATCCTTTACATTAACACAATTATTTTAGCAACTGTCAGGCAAGCAGATACAGTGTTTCTTACAATGTAAATTATGAGGCAGTTGCTCAGTTTTAGGCAAAAAAAAAAAAAAATTTCTTACTTAACATTAAAACTTGCATTTCCCAAAAAACATGCAAAACCTTAGCACTACATAAATAAAATCATACTCCCCAATGTTACTCTTTAGAAATCATTGTTTTAAAACTGATTAGAGACTAACCTACACAGATATTAAATCACTACCACATAGTATACAGCAGTGGAATCAGGTCTAAAACCTCACATATTCACAGCCTACTTTTTTTTTTTTTTTTTGCACTGTGATATAAAAGCCATGGACTAGCTCTCAGAAAATGTACAAATACACATATTTCATTATTGTGCCAACAATTTCGGGATTTATAAAGTCTCTCAAGGAACTCAAGAATCCTGAGTTTGGAAACTGTAATTCCCTTGAGAGAACATGTTAGAGTCCTTAGCAGACTGGAGGCAACAGACGAGGGTGGTGAATGGAACCAGCTGACTTACTTCCAACGCAGACTCTAAAGCAACTATGGAGGGCTGGGTTGTGGAGTGGGAGATACAACAATAAGATGTTCCAATCCTGGGCCCATCACAAGAAATACCCACTGTTTCCCCATTTACCTAGAAAAGGGTGTTGTTCTCCATTATTTTGAAATGCGATGAAAGAACAAGTTAATGCTTTAATTCTGGACAACTATTCATAAGTCAACCCAGTGTACTTTTCACTTGGGCTACAGCAATGGGACAGAATTATTATCTATGACCACTAATCCCTACATAATACCAATATATTTCCTTAGAGAAATATGCAGTATTTCATTCATTTAAAAGATGAATATGAATATAAAAGTTTTCCTTACTGTAACAAATACTTCATGTATATATTTTAATTTCCTATTCTGGGTCTTAAAATATGTGGCTTTGAGGCCAATGGGAATGTCTTAATCTCCAAGTCACAGGAAGAACTGACAGCAATGATCTCAGGGATTCAGCAATGATAGCGATACGCAAATGAGGAAAAGAAATTTGGACAAGGCAGACTGAAAGAGACAAATAGAAAAGGAGATAAAGACAGACTCTGAATAGGATTAAAAGGACACTTGAGGGGCAGGCATTTGGAACAGCAGAATCAGCTGTGGTTCAGGACGCCTGTACTGCCTGTCTCCTAGGGCTTGGGATAGAGCATCAACTCCACTCCTGATCCAGCTGCCTGTTGATATGCACCCCAAGAGGTACCAGGTGATAGCCCAGGTACTTGGGCTCCTGCCACTTACAAGGGAGACCTGAATAGAGTTCCTGGCTCCTGGCTTTGGTCTGAGCTAGTGCCAGCTATTGAGGGCATTAGGGGAGAGAACAGGAGGACTGAAGATACCTACGTGTATCTGTGTGTGTGAGATTCTGTCCTTTTTTTAAGTTTGCTTATTTATTTATTTGAAAGGCAGAGTTAGAGAGAGAGAGAGATCTTTCATCTTCTGGCTCACTCCCCAAATGACTGCAACAACTCCTGGCTTCTGCTGGGTCTCCCACGTGAGTGCAGGGTCCCAAGTACTTGGGCCATCCTCCACTGTTTTCCCAAGAGCATTTGCACACAGCTTGATCAGAAGCAGAGCAGCCGGGACCCAAACTGGCACCCCTCTGGGATGCTGGTGTTGCAGTCGGCAGCTTAACCCGCTGTGCCACAGCACCAAACCCAAGACGTCTTTCAAATAAAAATAAGATAAGATAAATGAAACCTTATTAGATGTTATGGAGTGTCAGCAAAGATTAAAAAATGTCAATTAACCTGCTGTCATCTACAACTAAAACACTTTCTGTGTGCTAAGTTCATCAGGAGGCTCTCGAAAGGCATGTGGAGAACATTTAATGTGGATAATCACATACTACTGTGGAAGATAAAAGGTGAGAAAACAGATACTGCAGTAAGAACTACAGATATGAATTAGTGTTAGCAGTGTGGTCCACAGTGAATTCTGACAAGGGTGTTCACACACAGTGTGGGGTCTTCAAAGGTGATTACAAGTTTCTCAGGTAGATGAGCCAGAGTATGTCATTTGAAGCCAAGAAAGAGCACACAAACAGGCACAGCCCAGTGAAAAATAGTGTTGCAAGAACTGCGTGCATTTGGATAAATGGCATGAGAAAATGTACATACTGGAGTGGCAGAAAGTAAGGTTAAAGGGGAAAATGGGGTGAATTCCGGTTGGATATGGTCTTGGATTCAAAGCCAAGGAGTTTTGTGGAGGCCAGAAGTTTGTTCTAAACTCCAGTTTCTTCCTATAATAAGAGCATTGCAGTTTACCCTCACTTTTTAATTTTTAAAATAAACACAAATTTCAAAGTTTTTTTGGGATTTAACAAAGTAACTCACTTAACATCTAGTAAGAAAAGCCAATAATTTCCTTTTTAAACATTTACTTTATGTAGTTCCTTATTTGAAAGGCAGAAAGAGAGAGAGAGAAAGAGAGAGAGAGAAACAGTCATGGAAGGGCCAGGCTGAAGCCAGGATCCAAGAACTCCATTTGGGTCTCCCACATGAGTGCCGGAAAGCTGAGAACATGGGCCAACTTCTGCTGCCTTCCAGGTGAAGTAGCAGCAAGTGGGAAGAGAGAAGCTGAGTAGGTGAGAACTGGCTTTCCATGGTGGGATGTGGGTTTCCCAAGTAGCAGCTTAACCCACTGTGTCACAGCACCCATACAAGGCAGAATTTTTTTTTTTTTAATTTCTCCTCTCTTCAACTCATGGCAGCAATGGGTCAATACTAAAGCTATTGAAAAATTCTTTGGGCAGTATTCTGAATATTCAGTTGTGCATTCTTCTGCAGTTAAGGAGTTTAACACAGGAGAAGAGACAGACAAAAAGATGAAAAATCAAATGGTATTTTATTAGAGTAAGGTTAACAATTGAGGAAATGACAGCTCTTCATGAGGTGAGAAAAATGCAGGCAACTGGTGAGTGTATGTCACTGTTTTCCAGCAATTCAAGTTTGGAGATGAAAAGGATACAGCTACAAGCAGGAGAACAGGAATCAGAGAAAGGCGAGTTTTGTCTGTTCTGGTTCAAGAAGGGAGAAATGAATGCATTGGTCAGCTGCAATGGCCATTTCAAAGGACATTGAAGGTTGCATCCACATGTTCTAGAAAAGTTTAGTAAATGTAAAAGCTGACCTGTATATTATAGATGGCACTGGACATCTGAAACTTGAGGACACAGGAAATTTGTCTATATTGGCTTTTTTGGGCACCTTAAGATATCTGGTTGCCTTAGATGTGCTCAAGTTTAATGAAAAGTGAAACATTTCTTTAAAACTAAGGAGGAGGAGCCGGCAGTTTAAGCCTCTGCCTGCGCTGCCAGCATCCCATATGGGCACCACTTCACGTTCTCTCTGAATCCTAAGTTCACCACTTAGGATTCAGCTCCCTGCTGATGGCCTGGGAAAATCAGTGAAAGATCCCCCTGCACCCATATGTGAGACCAGAAGAAGCGTCTGGCTCCTGGCTTCAGATAGGCCCAGCTCCAGCAGTTGTGGCCATTTGGGCAGTGAAAGGAAGACCTCTCTCTCTCTTTCCTCCTCCCTCTGTAACTCTGCTTTTCAAAAAAAAAAAAAAAAAAAAAATCTGCCAATAAAAACTGAAGCGGAAGCATTGTTAATGGAAGAATAAGAAAAGATGAATAAAGAATATTAAATGTTTGAGGTATCTAAATGGAAAATAATGCAATTTATGCCCAAAGGGCTTGCACTAGGTTTTCGTTTGGTTTTTATAACAACTTGCTACATGATCTTGACAACATCCTGCCTAGGTCTCCCTCTCTCTAAAATGAGAAAGGATGTCTAAATTTGTCTACGTTTCACTCCAATTCTGCATTTCTACTACTCTGCTGTTATTTTGTTCCCATTTTGCCAAAGCAAAATTTTTGTTCAGATACCACTAAGAATTTTTTTTTTTTTCAGTTTAAACTGAGTTTCACTTCCCATTAAAATTTTTCTGGAAATTTGATCAATACTTTGGAAAAAGGACTTTACTTGAGTAGAAAATTACTAAACACTACATAATTATTCCATATCTTGAAGGAGTTCAGATACACATGTTAAATCATTAGCTGGCAAAATTCCTAACTGGAAGAGCAGTATTAGTAGTGGTTAGCAGGGTGGATACTAGATGAAGGCTGATCAGTCTGAATAATGACCTTGATGCCTGGTCACTGTATGCCATATTTAATCACCAATTTCCTTATCTGAAAGTGGAGATAACAAGAATCAGGATATTTGCATCTTGTGAATGATAATCTCTGAAATTCACAGCCCTGGCCATGACGTTTACATAAACATTAAATGAAATGGTTCATATAAACTGCTTAATACTATATTTAACACAGAATATCTTACTATATAATCATAGCTTATGTATTTTACAAAAATATAATGGTGTCTGCAGGTATGCATTTTTCCTACCACATCATTATTTATTCAATGCCATGTTACAGGAGTTACGTATCACGCATTAAGGTCCTCATGGCCAACTTTAATTGCTAAGTTCCATACAGAACAACTAATAGCGTGTAGTTATTACCAAATGCAACCACAAGGGTACTCCAAAAAGTATCTGGAAAATGGAATTAAAAGACAAGTTAATTTTGGTGCTAGAAAGTAACAAATCAGAGTCTTCGGCACCAGGCCTTTCTGTGCACTGGCGGCAAGAATTCTGATGGAAGAAAAGGATACCAAAACATAATGTGTTTTTATCCTCTGATAACTTTTAAAATATTTTAATTAATTAATTGAAAAAGTAGGACAGCCAGAATCAAAAAGAGCTGTGTTTTCTTCAATGCATATGCAAGCCTAATTTTCTTTCTAGCCATTGTACCTCAGCGGCCTCCCTTTGTATGGTGCACTATTCTCTTCTAACTTCTGGATTTCTGCTGGCTTGCTGTTGGCAGGGGTAAGGCTGGAAATAATACGGACTTTCTATTGAAATCTGCTTCCCCCCCTCCCTCAATGAGAGGAAGCAAAAGCATGAATGTGGCACCCTCATAATGATTTAGCTGGGGCTTAATGAAATTTTCATCACAACCTGCTGTTCATTTTAATGGCCTTCGAAAAACAATGGAAAAAAATAGCTTGAGGGAGGAACATTTTTTTCTGCTGCATGTTATTTGTGAGCTTAACATTCAGTTACATTCACTCCACTCCGGCTCCCTACATCACCATGTTGCTGTTCTCATCATGGAGTTCTAACAGTGTTTTGTAGTTCTCAGAGCCTACGTTTTGCAGTCCTTTGGTTCAATTTATTGCTATTTTTTGATGTGATGGTACATCAGAGGACTGTAGATCACTTGTTTCTGTTCTGTGGTGTCACAGTCCTGAGGTCGGGATGATGGAAGGTTTCAGTGACCACTCTGAGGTCCAGTCAGACTTTTTGATTAATGAACTCTTTAAAGACAATGTAACTTTCCTTTTTCTCTGTTTCTCTCTTTGCAATAATAATAAAAACACAGACAACTCCTTCATCATTCTACTCTTCCCTGGGATACAATTTTCTATTTTTGTTACTATCTTGAATTTTTTTTTCTGGATGATTAAAAGTTCACTCAGATATAATCATCATGCCTTGATATAACTCAATCATTGCAATAATTAAACAAACACTTCTACAAGGGGGGGGTTATCAATAAGAATGAACCTATATACAGTTCTGAACATTGGAAGCACATGTCAGGGAATCTTTTGTATGTGAATATGAATGCATCAAATGGTTTCATGTACAGAAATAATCTTTCTGAAACCCAGACTTCTAGGTGCTTGCCTTGTTCAATTTACATACTAGGCTCCCGTCAAGACTACCTCTGTACTTTTCTGTGTGTCTTTATTAACAACTCACTCCTCAGGGGAGCTTTTAATATATTTGTAGAGGGAAAAGTACAAAAAGTCCATTATTCTGGGCAATACAATGATCAAAACCATCCACCATCCCTGAGCCACAGGGATGTTTTCAACAACTCTTCTGCTATGGACTCTCTCTCTCTGCTCTTTTTCTCCCGAGTGACAATTAATGGATGTTGCACTTTCCACTTGATTCCCAACACCTGTTCATGTTTCGTAGCCATACTGAGGGATATTGTCTCCTGCTCTGTTTCGTTCCCTATAGCCCTAGCCAAGCCACTGCTGTCATCTGGGGAATGAACCAGTAGATGAACGATCTTTCTCCCTCTCTCTCCTCCTCCTGTCTTATAACTCTGCCTTTCAAGTAAATAAAAAAACAGATCTTGAAAAAAGAGTCTACATATCCACTTGGAACTCAATATGATTCTGTCCCAGTTGCTCCTCTTCCAGTCCAGCTCTCTGCTGTGGCCCAGGAAGGCAGTGGAGGATGGCCCAAGTGCTTGGGCCTTGCACCCGCATGGGAGACCAGGAGGAAGCACCTGGCTCCTGGCTTCGGATTGGCGCAGTGCGCTGGCCATAGCAGCCATTTGGGGGGTGAACCAATGGAAGGAAGACCTTTCTCTCTGTCTCTCTCTCACTGTCTAACTCTGCCTGTCAAAAAAAAATTTTCAGGCCGGCGCCGTGGCTTAACAGGCTAATCCTCCACCTTGCGGCACCGGCACACCGGGTTCTAGTCCCAGTTGGGGCGCTGGACTCTATCCCAGTTGCCCCTCTTCCAGGCCAGCTCTCTGCTATGGCCTGGGAAGGCAGTGGAGGATGGCCCACATCCTTGGGCCCTGCACCTGCATGGGAGACCAGGAGAAGCACCTGGCTCCTGGCTTCAGATCAGCACAGTGCGCTGGCTGCAGCGGCCATTGGAGGGTGAACCAACGGCAAAAAGGAAGACCTTTCTCTCTGTCTCTCTCTCTCACTGTCCACTCTGCCTGTAAAAAAAAAAAAAAAAAAAAAAAAAATTCATGGAAGATATCATCTAAAGATAAACCTGCCAAAGCTGTATTTCAATATAGTACATATAACACCATATTCTTGGGCTTAGCTTTGCACCTTGAGTGTACCTCAAAAAAATGTTAAAATTAACAAGTGATGGAAACACTTCCAAACTCATTGGATGAAGGTAGAATTATCTGACTACTGAAATTTGATACAAATATTACATAAAGGAAGTGTAGGTTATGAATATAGATATAAAAATTCTCAACAAAATGTGAGCAAATAATTAAATCCAACTATACATATATTTACACAACATATATATACATATAACATGTATAAAAATTAAAAAGAACTATGAAACATGATCTAGTGGGATATATTCCAAGTTTGAAAGGCTAGCTCTATATTTGACAATCATATCACACCAACAATCTACAACACATCAGTAGATGCAGAGAAAAGATAGATATAGAGCTGACATTGAAGTACAGCAGGTTAAATTAGTGCAGTTGACATCAGCATCTTATAACAGAGTGCCAGTTTGAGACCTGGCTACTCTGTTTCTGCTTCAGCTTCCTGCTTATGTGCCTGGGAAGGCAGTGGAAGATGGCCCAAGAGCTTGGGCCCCTGCCACCTACTGAGAGCAGGAAGCCCAGGCTGCAGTTCTTGGCTCTTGGCTTCGGTTTGGCCCAAATCTGGTTACTTAGGTTATCTGGGAATGCATCAGTGGACAGAAGACTAACCATTCAGTCAGGCTGTGTGTCTGTCTCTGTGTCTCTGCCTTTCAAATAAGTAAATCCTTAAAATTAATTAGACAAGTTTTAACAATTATTCAGGATTAAAAACACACTCGGCAAACTAGGAATAGAGAGAATCCTCCTTACTTGATGATCAGCACCTATATCAAATCTACAGCTAATAGCATAGTGATAACTAGATGCTTCCCTTTAATAATCATCACAAGACAAGAATATCCGCCCCTGTTATTCTTACTCATTTTATTGGGAGTTTAAGCTAATACAAGAAGAGAAGAAAACTAAATAGAGTATATAAATTTTTGGAAGAAAAGAAAATTAAAGAAAAGGAAAGGGAAAAGGAAAAGGAAAGGAAAAGTCTTTTTTTGCAGATGACATGATTCCTCTCAAAGATTCCACAAAAACAGGCAGAGCTTATAGGAAGTACTGAAAGGCTAACATGCAAAGTTCACCTGTTTCCTGTATATGTCGGCAATAGGTAATTGTGATGTGAAACAAAAAACATGATTTTTACTGACATTTTATACCAAAAAAAGAAATAATAAATGTAAGAAAATACATTTAAGACCTATATGCAAAATCATGAAGAGAGATTATGTATTCATGGATAGGAAGAATCAATTCTTCCCCAACAGATCAACACATATCACAGAAAGTTATTTCATGAATATCAACAAACTGATTCTAAAGTTTATACAGAAATGCAACAGACTCTGGATAATCAACAGAACACCGAACAAAAAGCAGCAGCCTGGGGGATTCTTTAGGGTCATGAAAACTATACTGCATGGCACTGTGTGGTGGATATGTGACAATATGCAATTCTCATCACATACAGAAATACACAACACAAAGAGGGCACCTTAATGTAAACAAATTGAGTATTTATTTTCATCGTACTTGAAAGAAAGAGAGGCAGAGATATCAATTAGTCATGTGTGCACTGGTTCACTCCTCAAATGTCTGAATAGCCAGGGCAAGACCAGGCTGAAGTTAAGAGCTACAGAGGTAGCAGGGATCCAACTACAGGAACCATCACCTGCTGCCTCCAAGGATTTGCATTAGCAGGAAGCTGGATCAGAAGCAAAGAGCCAGGTTTTGGAGCAGGCATTCTGATATGGTGCATGGGTATCCCAAGCAATGAAGTAAGAGCTACATCAAATATCCCCCCCCCCCATAAAATCAAATACAAAACATCATTTAGGAGTTTGAAAGATATCAGCAAAGCATACAAAAATAATTCAAGAGTGTTACAAATGTATGATACAACCTCATACTGAAAAAGATGGGAGAATATGTTAATCATGTTTCCAAAACAATGGAATCTAAGATAAAAAGCAAAAGGAACTGAACTTAAACACTATAGGACAAAGATATTTCCTACACTGTACCAGTGAACAATTCTGACACTATCTGTATACAATTCCAGTATACTGTTAGACATATTTATTAGAACTGAACAAATAAGGGGTCGGCGCTGTGGCTAGTAGGTGAAGCATCTGTGCGCGGCACAGGCATCCCATATGAGTGCCAGTTCATGTTAAAGCTGCTACTCTTCCAATCTGCCTGGGAAAGCAGTAGAAGATGGCCCAAGTGCATGGACCTCTGCACCCACATGGGAGACCTGGAAGAAGCTTCTGGCTCCTGGCTGTGGATCAGCCCAGTTCCAGCTGCTGTGGCCATTCAGGAAATAAACCAGTGGATGGAAGACCTCTCTCTGTCTGTAACTCTGCCTTTCAAATAAATAAATATTTCTTTTTCAAAAAGAGAACTGAACAAATAATAAAAGGCTGGTGGACAGTGGGAGCAAGATTCATCAATTAGTATAGGAAGATAGATAGAGATAAATAGGAGATGAGGGTAGAACGATCCATATGGAAAAGGATTTGTATTTGGGACATAAGTAAGAATTCTGGCTTAGGTGGGGCCTTCAAAAACTTCATGGAAAATGCATATGATGAAAAAATTATGCACAGATTGCACAACTTTTTGTGCACCAAAATAAATTTATCTTTAATTCCATTTTCCTGTGAACTTTTTGAAATAGCCTCATAGACACAAAGCTAAACACAGAAATATTTATAAACGTGCATAGATTCAGCTAAGTATACACCCATGCATTTCTTTGCTCTGTCAATTGAGAAGATCTAAAAAACAAATGACACCTCAGATACAACAAGTACACCTAGAATCCAGATTTTATTCTAATACCATTTTTTGGTAAAAAAAAAATGTCTGATTCTAAGACTGGAGTAGGAAATATACAAGATTAACCACCAGCAGCTTACAGTGCCAGAAAGAAAGAAGCGCTAAGTTCATGATCATAATTATCATATTCACCATGATTGTGGTATAGTAACAGCCCAGGAATAAAATAAATACCTAGGAGTCCCTATAGATTATCATCAACGACTGAATAAATCAGGAAATGATGGACAAATGCTGAGCAGCCTGTGCACGATACCAGATGGATTATGGAGATACCACACTATAAAAGGAGGGGAAACCCAGTTCCTTACTCCTTAAGTGTAAACTGTACACAGCACCTTCCTTTCAAAGAATGGTACAGAAAGATGGCTGGGAGCAATTTCATGGGGAAAGAACTTATCAAACACTACTTCAGCCAGGACATCAAAGTCAACATCTCCAGTCTTCATTACATAGAATGCATGTAATTGATATGATGAGAAAAAATAATCTTGCAACCCAAACCTCAAGATCCAGTTAAATTAAGGAAAATATATTAGACAAATTCCAATAAAAAACATCATGCAATGTACCTGGATGGTGTTCCTCAAAATTTTCAGTATCTTCAAGAACAAGCGCAGTCTGAGAAATTGTCACAGCCTACAGAGTTCTGACAACTAAATGCAACTTGTTATCTTGATGGCATCATCAAACAGAAATAGCAGGCTTGGTGAAAACTAAAGACATCTGAATAAAATCGAGTGACAGCTGACTGAGTGGTTAAGATGCCCATGTCCCACATTTGAGTGCCTGGCTCTGCTTCCTGAATCCTGCTTCCTACTAATGAACATCCTGAGAGGTACTGGTGATGGCTCAAGTAGTAATTGTGTTCCTGCTGCCCACATGGGAGACCTGGCTTGAGATCTTGACTCGTGCACTTCTCCAGATCTCTCTGCCTTTCAAATAAAGAAATATGTTGTTTTAAAAAGACATGTGAATAAACTATGGACTATAGTTAATAATAAAATATCATTATTGGTTCATTGATTGCAACAAACATATCATATTAATAGAAGATTTTGCTAAGAAATGATATGGTATATGGACAGAGCATACACTGGAATTCTGTACTATCTGCTTAATTTTTCTGTAAATTTAAAACCATTATCATACTAACAATCTATTAATTTAAAAGGTAACTGTAAATTAAACTACTGAACCATGGTCACAATGTAGAAGATTTGGCAGCCATTTCTTTCAAATACATAAATGACAGTAGACAGGCTTATACTATAACGTTATGTGAAATTAGAAGATACAAAATAGCTTAATAAGTATAAAGCTAATCATATGAAATGAACATTACATGTAAAAGTAAAAATAAAAAGAAATACTGGCCAGCGTTGTGTGTGTATGTGTTCCCACATGTGCACATATAAGATATATCCTATATCAGAGTGCCAGTCTGAGTTCCAACTGCTCTGCTGCTGATCCAGGTTCCTGCTAATGCACCTGGGAAGGCAACAGAAGATAAGCTCAAGTGCCTGGACCCTGCCACTCATGTGCAAAACCAGGATGGACTGCCGGACTTGGCCTCTCCCAGAACGGGCTGTTGTGACCATTTTGGGAGTAAACTAGTGGATAGGAGCCTGTCTATCTCTCTCTCTGTTGCTCTGCCTTTCAAGCAAGCAAGAAAACAAATAAATAAATCTTGTAAAAAGAGAAATACATCATAAGGTTAGGAGTCATATCATAAATCTATGATTCCAAATAATTTTTATTTTATTCTTTATTACTTTTTTTTAAAATAATAAGACAGATTATTATTATTTTTTATTTATTTGTCAGATAAAGTTAGACAGTGAAGGAGAGAGGCAGAGAGAAAGGTCTTCCTTCGGTTGGTTCACCCCTCAAATGGCTGCTACGGCCAGAGCTACGCCGATCCGAAGCCAGGAGCCAGATACTTCTTCCTGGTCTCCCACACAGGTGCAGGTGCCCAAGAACTTGGGGCATCCTCCACTGTGTTCCCAGGCCACAGCAGAGAACTGGACTGGAAGAGGAACAACCAGGACTAGAACCTGATGCCCATATGGGATGCCAGCGCCGCAGGCGGAGGACTAACCAAGTGAGTCCTGGCGCCGGCCCCAACCAGATTATTTTTTAATATCAGCGGAAACGCTACCATATCACAAAGACACATATACACAAAGGACTGTCTGGGCCCTCTCCATGAGTATGGCAGGGAGATATATGATCACTAAATGTGAAAAATCCATGGCTAATAAGATTATTTTGAAAATTCCTTCCAATTCAAAGATCATGAGAACTGCCTAAATATTAGCCAAAATTCATGTCACAGATAAGTATCTAGTAGTAACTAGAAACATCTGATTCTCACGTGACCTCCCAATACACTGGTTAACATTCAGTGTCTAAGACACTCATGATTTACCAGTGCCCTAGTAGACTAGAATCAAGTCCATCTCAGTGTTACACAGTATTCATGTGGTATATTTCTGGTGAAAAGTGCATTTTTACATGTCACTTTATAGCTGTTGTAAATTTCCTTGTAATTGAAGCAGGAGGCATGATGTATGCAATATGATATCCAGGCTAAAACAATGAACAATTATTTCAACAGGAGTTAGTTCAATAGTTAAGTATCTGTAACATAGAGGATGACTGCCAATTATGGAAAAGGTTGTACTATTTACATTTTTATTGGTTTATTGGCTTTAATTTTAAAATTAGTCCATGTGGGTATTACCTGCAGGCTCCACAAAGTAAATTAAAGATATTTAGAGGTGAAATCTTGAAGAATTCTTAGAAGATGAACAAACAGGGAATTAAACAAATCTAACAGCATTAGAAAGTCACTAATTTCTACATATGCAATATGTCAAACCATATTCATTTTTAAGTGTATGAAAAGTAGGCCTAACTATTGAAGTAGGATAAAATGCTCAATAAAATGTGATAAAATTGTAAAATTATCCTTGAGGGAAGAAAATACTGAAGATGCACAAAGTAGAGTTGCAGATACTTAACAAGTATGTGACTTTTCTGGGCTGTGTTGTCACATGCTTTTCTTAAAACCTTTTTTTTTTTTAAAAAATATATTTTACTTCTTTGAGAGGTAAAGCAATAGACAGAGAGGAAAAAATATATATATTTGCCACATGGGTGGCAGGGGCCCAAGTACTTGGGCCATCTTGGACTGCCTTCCCAGGCACATGAGAAGGAAGTCGGAACACAAGCAGAGCAGCCTAAGCTACTGCACCGAAACCCTAGCCCCTCTGGAATCTTTCCAGGTCCTCTGAACCGTGGCTTCCTCATGTGTGACAATAAGGAATGTATCACTACGGGAGGAGAAATCAAAACCTAGAATGCTAAGTACCAAGCAAGTCAGCACAATCAAGAGGCTACAGGGACGCCTCCGTTTCTTTCCCAGTCTTTACCTTCCGGTTCGTTTTTGATGAGCTCTTCCATTTTCCTCTGCTTCAAGGTGTCCACAACGTCCGCTAAGCTGCCCTTGCGTCGCTCGGGGGTCCCGAGGGCCGTGCTGGACAAGGCCTCGCCACTCTGCCGCCCACCTTCTTCTGCCTTCTGAGGTGAGGTAGATGAGTTGTGTGGGGCAAATGAAGACATAACTTTATTGCCATCAACTTCCTGGAAGAAAAAAAAAATCACAGGAAAAAAATTTTTTTCTTGGTCATTTACAATGCAGTAATTTTTTTTCAATTGGTTATATGGCTTATTCAAGTGAAACATTGAGGAGAAAAAGTGAACTTTCTCAGTCTGCAAGAGCATAAGAAACAAAGAAGTTCAGAAAAAGAATAAATTAACTTTATAGCCGAGGTTCCATTCAGGGCAGAAATCAAAATATAGGAATTCTCTCCTCTGATTAGAGCTTTTTTTACATTGATTAGATTTTTTTAGAATTTTATTGGAGGATCTCAGATTTTCCCATGAACATTGTTAAATGGAGTGGCCCTTTCTATCCCAGTTCTTCATGACACTAACATTTCAGCAAGCAACACTGTGTATACTTGATGTTCAATTATCGTCCTGAGAGCACTCCTAATGCAAGTAGGTCCTCTCTGACTCCTCCTTCTGCTCCATGGGCTTTAGAGGAAGTGCAGCCACACAGGTTATCTGGGGATCAGACAAGAACATGGCAAGTCCATTTCTGCTTCCGCTGCACATATTGAAAATCCTACTTGTCACTGAAGCCCTGTAACTGTCGATATTCTTTGCTATTCAGCACCTTAAGCCTCATTCACCTGTAAAATACAGTTTCCCACAATTTTTTTTAAGATTTATTTATTTGAAAGAGTTACACACAGAGAGAAGAGGAGGCAGAGAGAGAGATAGAGAGAGGGAGAGAGGGAGAGAGAGAGGGAGAGAGAGGTCGTCCATCTGCAGGTTCACTCCTCAGCTGGCCGCAAAGGTTGGAGCTGCACTGATCCGAAGCCAGGAACCAGGAGATTCTTCCAGGTCTCCCATGTGGGTGCAGGGGCCCAATCACTTGGTCCATCTTCCACTGCTTTTTCAGACCACAGCAGAGAGCTAGATCAGAAGTGGAGCAGCGGGGACTGGGACCGGCGCCCATATGGGATGCCGGCGCTGCAGCTGCAGGCAGTGGTTTTACCCACTATGAAACAGTGCTGCCCGCCCCTCCCCCCTGTTTTTAAAATAAAATAAGTGCGTGTGTATGCAAAGAATTCACCTCATTATTCTGAAACTGAAATATACATCTGTGTTCTATTGCCATCATTTCCCCTACAACTTCTAGCACAACTCTGCTCATCTGTGTAACATGTAGGCTCTATTTTGTAAAACAGAAGAGTTTTCATCAAAATCCATTTGCATGTGTATATACTTAATAATCAGGATAGATTGTAACTGTTTACACATTTTTCCCTACCTATTTAAGACATGTTACTAGGATTTTTTTAACTCTAGAAAAGTGACACATCACATTAATTGATATATAATGTTTTAAGGTAATTCTAGTAGTTTTGAGAAACTTTAAAAAAGTGCCACTCTACTTTTTTAAAGATAGCAAGATTGGGCTAGCACTCTGGCACAGCAGTTTAAATCCTGGCCTGCAGTGCCAGTGCCAGCATCATATATGGGCAATGCTTTGAGCTCTGTTCTACTTCTGATTCAGCTCCCTGCTAATGTGTCTGGGAAAGCAACAGATGGTGGCCCAAGGCCTTGGGCCCCTGCACCACGTGGGAGACCAAGAAGAAGCTCCTGGCTCCTGGTTCCAAATCAGCTCAGCTCTGGCTGTTGAGGTCACCTGGGGAGTGAACCAATAGATGGAAGACCTCTCTCTGTCTCTACCTCTTTCTGCAACTGTCTTCCAAATAAATAAAATAATATTTTAAAAAATAGCAATATCAACATAAACATAATCCATTAATATTTTAACTAATGATATTACCAAGTTCAGGGATATTAGCCTCAAACAGGAGTTCGTTGGATGGGGCTGAGTTGTGTGGGTAGACAAAAGCAAAAACTGCACAGTAACAGAATCTTTCAAATTATAACTCTAAATTCCAAATGGTTTCTGTTTCTTATAAACATTACAAAATACGCCTCTGACTAGCACTATGCCTTAACTGGATAATCTATGGACAATTTAGCTTAACGTATACTTGGGTTTAGAAATCAATATGCACAATGTAATAATTACAAACCCCTGCAGGAATGTTTCTGGAATTATTTATTTATTTAAAACCCACACATAAATATCAGCAAAGATGTAAACATATACATGCTCTGAAAAATAACACAAATTTAATTTGAAAACAAAAACGTGTGTTTTTCTGAATGGTCTATAATTCACCTGAGCTTTAGTTTCATATGCAGTATCTACTTTAGCAGAATTTCTGTATTCTTTTTCCAAAGAGCAAAAACCACCAGATGTTAGCTTCATTTTGAATGTTTCTATTTGTATTGTCATCACATTATAAATTGACAAACTTTGTTTTAAAGATTTGTTTATTTATTTTGAAAGAAAGACAGAAGGAAAGAGAGAGCGAGCGAGTGAGAGAGAGATCTCCTATCTGTTGTTTCACTCCCTGGATTGTACTAAAGGACAGGGCTGGCCAGGCCAAAGCCATGAGTCACAAGCTTCAAGCAGGTCTCCCACTTGGATGGCAGAGGACCAAATACTTGGGCCATCTTCTGTGTTGCTTTTCCCAGGCCATTAACAAGAAGCTGAATCTGAAGTGGAGTAGCTGGGACTTGAACCAGTGACCATATGGAATGCCAGAGTCACAGGGTGCAGCTTTATCTGCTATGCCACAACACTGGCCCCGGTGACAAACCCTGAAAACAAGAATTTGGAGCTACATCTTCCTATCAAATCAACACTGGAAGAAAAGGCATTCAAATATGGATGAAATAAAATCAATTAAGATACTAGAAAATATTTCCAAATAAAATATCCCAACTGGCATTTATCTATCTTTCTACACTCTGCAAAGAGGAAGACAGTATTTTAAAGAGATGAACATATTTCGCTAGAGGTCTAAAGTCAGTTGTTACAGCAGCTTAAAAAGAAATCCATTCAACATTATTGCTATTACACACAGGAATATTTTTCTCATCACTGTTTCACCTATCTGCAATTCAGCCTCTGGCACTGTTAATCCCGTTAACAGTTTGGGGTCGTTAACAGCTGTCTCAGTGTGGGATTCCATTGTTCATTTGCATGGTGAGCAACTTGTTAGAACATGCTGGCACAGTCTCCAGTCAAAGAAGTCCTGAAAATTTCAGAGTGTCTTCCCTGGCATTGCATTTTCCATACATGAAGTTGTGTCTTCATTTGTTAGCAGGTGAATCAAGGGCATTGACTCACAATGGTGTAGGTGGTACAGAACAGAAATAAATGTTTAACCAAGTTTTGTGAAATCTAAGGAGAGAAGCTGCAGTATTTTGCTGACAAGCTCCCAGAACTGGGATATAAATTTCTAAAGTCTATTGGCAAAAGAGTTCCAAACTTTCAGAATGAATTTGATAATCTTCCTTTCTTATTGTTTCTTTAAAAAAAATATTTGAGAGGCACAGAAAGAGAGGAACAGAGAAAGACCAACAGAGAGGCAGAGCTTCAGTGAACTGATCCACTAACAAAATACCCACAGTGGCCAGATGGGAACAGGGCAAAGAAAGGAGCTGGGAATTCAAACTACGTCTCCCTGAGAAGTGCCTGGGGTTGAACCACTCAGTAGCAAGAAGCTGGAACTGGGAGCTGGGCTGGGGCTTGAACCAAGGGACTTTGATACAGAATGCAGATGCCCCAGTTGGTGTCTTGAGGATTATTCTAGCCCTCCTGTGTTATTCTTAAACTAGCTTTGTTTAATCTTGCCCTCTGTGTCACCTTTGCTACCAAGAGGAAAAGGAAGGGTCTGCCTAACCTCCCTATCCTCATCCAAGGCCATCATCTTCAACACTGGCATCCCACATGGGTGCCCCTCCTGTCCTGGCTGATCCACTTCTGCTCTAGTTCCTCTCTAACGTCCTGGGAAAAGCAGCAGAAAATGGTCTAAGTGTTGGGCCCTTGCCACCCACGTGGGAGACCACTATAAAGCTGCTAGTTCCAGGCTTCAGCCTGGTCCAGTCCTGGCCACTGGACCATCTGGAGAGTCAACCAGTGGATGGAAGATTTGTCTGTCTCTCCTTCTCTGCAACTCTTTCAAAACAAATAAATAAATCTTTTTAAAAAGTATTCTCTTTAATTCATTCTACAGAGAGTATTTTGGTACAAACACATGGAGAGAAATAGTACATCAACCTTAATATTTAAATTTTAATTTAGATAATGTGATTAAGAATTAACTCATTTGAGAAATGATTATATGCAATCCAACCACATACTTGTATGTTTCTTTCCTTATTACAATGACACTTCACCCTGAACTTATAGACTAAGAAATGCATCATCATGTTTACTCTGAAGTCCTACAAACTGAAATTCATACTGGATAGTAAAAATATTACATCTGATAATCTATAAGACTACAATCGTTAATAATAGCAAACATTTATTGAATGCTTACTTTGTCTCAAACTGTTCACTGTACCCTATACATAAAAACTCTAATCCTCATGGCAAGCTAATTATGTTTCTCACTTCACAGCTGGCGAAACTGAGGAGTGCAGACTGAAGTAAATGCATGAGGTTGCATGACTAATAAAAGGTAGAGCAGAAAATTGATCCAACCTCATGGGTTCCAGAGCCCCTGTTTTTGACCACAGTGCTTATACACCTCTTATAAAAATAAATATGTCTTTATCTAGCAATATCGTGGGGGACCAAGGGCTTCTACCTCCACTTGTTGAACTCCTAAAGGAAAGTAATGATATAATTACACTTAAATTAAGCTAACTACATTCCAGACACATAAATCTCTATCAATCCAATCAGCCACTGTTTCAGATCATATTCCAAAAACTAAATCCAACACACAGATTCATTTCAACGTTGTTAATCACAATAATGATACCCAGTAGTTTAAGGCTCTTTAAAATTATATTTATGAACTTTGTGGTTACCTCTAACGTCTTTTTTAACATAGTTGTTAATTTAGAACAAAGCTAGTGAGAAGATTTGAAATGTAATTAATTAGAATCTATTAATGAAAATTCATTAATTTTGGTATTGCATAGACATAGCATTAAATAAACTATATCATAATGCATTTTGAGGTTCAACAAGTTTTGACATGCTCTTGCTCCTCTTCCAATAGTGCTCACAAATATTACCAGGACCGAATTAAAACAAAACTCTGAGAAACATCTTAACAGCTACATCATATTGTTAATCCTTAAATCCTACATAAAGATAAAAATACATGTATCTTATCACAAATGTTTTGCTGAAACACAATTTCACTACTTGTAATCTATCCTAACAAATTAGTAGATGCCAAATTCAATTAGTAATAGGAAAAACATAGGATTATTTTGCAAAAAACTCTCTGGGGCAGGTATTTAGCATAGCATTTAAAACGCCTGCATCCCACACTGGAGTGTTGGGGTTTGATTTCCAGCTCTGGCTCCTGACTGCAGCTTCATCTAATGCAGACCTTGGCATGCACAGGTGAGGATTCAAGTGACTGAGTTCCTGCCACCCACAGCGGAGACTTGGATTGAATTCCTGTGTCCCAGGCTCCCAGTTTTGGTCCTGGCCTGGCCCTCGTCTATATGCAGCCACTGAGGGTGTTTGGGGACTCAATCAGTCGGGGATCCTCTTTCTTCCTTTCTTTGCTTGCAAATAAATAAATTTTTAAAAATGACTTTCAATTATTTTTAAAGTTTACTTGTCTAAGTTCTTTTTCCTATAAATTTTCTGCATGAAACCCGTAACAATGCTTACTCGTTGGTACTGCAGATCCCTGGATGCTATTTTAAATGATCCCCTGAATAAACACACACGCACACACACACAAATAGACACAAACACATACTCACAAAATTGCACATGCAACTTCACATGCAGTGCTAGCCTTAGTTTTTCATTCTCATAGTTACAGCTATGAACATATTCCTTAAGATCCATGAATTCCCATTACCCATAACTCAGGTTAAGATGCTCAAATCTAAATGCATATCTTCCAAGAAAAGTATTATAAACTCATCAACATATTATTATGTGATGTTAAACAATGAATTATTTGAAAAATCCCTTTAAATTATAGCTTTCATAATAACTATCAAAATAAAGTTATTAAAGGTTATATAGGTATATGTCAATCAGTTAAAATTTTACTGCTAAGATAAGCACTTAGGAAGAGAAATACTTTGGTTATTCTTTAAAGGGCAATAAACGTGTTGAAACAGAGAGAGAGATATAAATAAAAATATACAATATTTTTACTGTAATCATTATCTCTTACTTGCTATCTGCCTGTGATAATGCAGCCATTTTAAATTCAAGCCAAAATTTCCAACTTTAATAATTGATGTTACGATTCTGACAGCAAGTCATATCAGCTCAATTTTCAAATATTAACCTTCCTGAAAACAAGACATAAATATAAGAAGGATATACTGGGGAGCCGGCACTGTGGCACAGTAGGTAAAGCCGCCGCTTGCAGTGCCTGCGGCATCCCATATGGGCGCTGGCTGGAGACCTGGCTGCTCCACTTCCAATTCAGCTTTCTGCTATGGCCTGGGAAAGAAGTAGAAGATGGCCCAAGTCCCTGGGCCCCTGCACTAACGTGAGAGACCTGGAGGAAGCATCTGGCTCCTGGCTTCGCTTAAGCGCAACTCCAGCCATTGTGGCCAGTTGGGGAGTGAACCACCAGATGGAGGACCTCTCTCTCTCTCTCTCTCTCTCTCTCTGCCTCTCCCTCTCTCTCTCTCTCTCTCTGCCTCTCCCTCTCTCTCTCCCTCTCCCTCTCCTCTGTATAACTCTGATTTTCAAATAAATAAAACATCTTCAAAAAAAAGAAGAAGCTAAAGCAAAACTAGCACTTTAAAAAGTTCAACTGAGAACACTAAGAGTTTGTATTTGGTTAACAAGACTTGGAACAGGATATGGTCAGTTCCCAATACCTACAAAAGTCAGCTCTTAGACTTCTAAGAGTGTTTGTTATACTTGTGATTACAGCTGATTTTAAAGCCTCCCAATTTAAAGTCTTTCCTAAACTTTTGTCTGAAAAAGGGATGCCTGGTGTATACTTAGGTCCAGAAGTTTAAAAAACAAAGTGGAAAATGACAGAGGCACTGTTGTGTGTGCTATTTCTGTAGTAATAAACACAGACAGAGCTTATGACAATGGGTCTCCCTTGTCCATTGAAAAAAGCCACCAATAATCCCTTTTTAACACAGAATCTTATAAGATCAACAATTCCTAGTGCCCAAATAACTAAGGTACATAAGTGGACAGTCTAGTTTTAAATGAGCAGCTTAAATATCTTTCCAGGGATGTGGCCAGCAAGTTATGTACAAGCATGATTTTAGGCTCTCTAGGGAAATGTGATGCTGCATGTTCAGCTTGGATGCCTTCACCTATTCTAGATTGTTAGCAAGCTAAAATCCTATGACCCCAAAGACAATTATTAAGGATTAGTTTATATACATTTCAACATATTAATAATATCATTGAAACTCCCTGAAAATTAATACTCTGAATCCTTAAAAACATCCCATCATCACAATATAAAAAATGGGTGGGAATTCTAAAATACCTTCATTTTTTTGTTGTTGTCGCTCTGAATTCTGTGTAAAGCAATGTATTTCATGTCCTGCTCAGTTTCAAGTTTTAAAGTATATTGAAGAAACCTTAAACAATCAACTGCTTTTTTAAAGCACATAGTATGACACTTGAGGCGGATCTAATATATTCTTAATAGCAACAGGCCTCAACAAGTGTAGGTAAAAATGACTTCATTATATTTCAAATGCTAGGATTTTGTCCATATCTTAAACAGTTTTAGTGTATTTTGGGGGCAGTGCAAATAGAAGAGAGAGCTGTTTCATGTTTTTCCCCCAAAATCTAAAAATATAGACTCTTTTAAATTTGCTATTCAATAGGATGGAAATTCTGCAAAAGTCTAAGTTCATTTGCATTTCTCTGCCAAGCACTGAGATGACATGTTAGTCTAGGCTTATATTTAATCTCTGATCAGAAAACTCAATAAACATTTAAACATGCATTCTTTTTAAAAGTGCTTTTTCATAGTACCAAACAACATGAAAGGCCAGGCGCTAGCAAATGACAGGTGATTTGTGTAAATCTGTTCTCAAACAGCAGTTAGCGAGCCAGTATCAGCGGCATCATCTTGGAACACTTTCTACTCTTAGATTTTTCTCAGGCTTCACCCTCCACTTCCTGAAACAGAAACTCAGGTGAGGGAGGCCGACATTTATGATCTAACACGCCTTCCAGCTGAGACTGTCGCATGAAGTTGGAGAATCACTGTTACAGAAAAAAAAGAAAAAAATGCACAACTTAGAGAAAAAAAGAGGAAGAGAAGGAAAGAAGAAATGACCCAAGCCACAGTAGGGAAGAAACACATTCTTAGAGTGACAGGGCACAAAGGACTTGAGGAGAGAGATAAGGGGGTCCTATATTCCCAGGACTTGAGGAGAGAGAGAACAGGGTCCTATATCCCCGGGGAGTCAGGAGGGCAGCATGGGAGGGATGATAGCCCACACTTCAGCAGCAGGGGTAAAACACACTGGCATCTGTTGGACGCTGTAGTTTTTTTTTAACAGTCTGTTTGGCATTTGTTAAAACAGATTTATGTCTGCTAATTTCTTCCTAACTATATAGACTAGGGAATCTGAGACTTTTGTCAAAACTGCATTATAGATATAGATTTTTTTTTTAGAAATGTACCAAAAACTTGATTTAAATTTATTACTAGTTTTATCTCATTTATAAGGTGAAAATAAAACAATGATGTTTCCTTTTTTTTTTTTAATCACTAAATCACTGTTACATTCACCACCTAATTCGAGGCAATGAAACTGAAATTTAAGGGTATATCTTCTGCTGATCAATAAAAGATGGTACAAATAGGAAAAACAGTTTAGAAAATATCTTCATTTCCATGCAGATGCTACATGGGCAAAAAGGTTTAATAACTGGTTTTCTCAAATACTCCTGCAGGATCACATTTGCTAAGAATCCCAGAAATGCAGCATTCAAGAATAAAATGTATGTTTTCATGTGCTCTCAAAACCACTTAATAAGCAAAAGTGGCATTTAGAGAATTGCTAATACATTAACTAATAGAACCTGTAAAAACAAAGAACATTTTGTGCTGTGACAGCCTCATTATCTTCTGATGATCTGTGCGCTGTCTCACTGAGGTTTAAGCATCTCACAAATACACTTTAAGACATTTGATGATCTCCTCCCTGAAGGCTCAAAGGTCAACTACAAGATGTTTCTAAACAAAAACTAGGCTGCACATCAAAACATTTCCATTAACATTTATCACTTACAACAAATGTAACATTTGCTGTAACTAGCCTCTGATTATATACAACAATTCTTGTATCATTTCCTCAAGTAGTCTCTGGGACCTTCATACGGTCCTTGTTAGTGAACTTGAATAAACACCCATTCATCCCGGGAGTCCAAATGAAGAACGAGACTTGAGGAAATCCTCCTATTTTGATCTGTTTGAATGTCAAAATTTGTAAGTGACTCGCTGAAGCACTGAAAATTTGGAAAATGACATCTTTTTATCCCACACAGAAATGGATGTAGTTTCTTACACAGAACAGACATTCAGGAAAGTTAACAAGATGAGCGTTCACTAGTGTTGCTCATAATTGCAAACTGACTAAACTTTTAGCTCAGTAATAAGCAAAATAGATATGGTCCATGCATGCAGTCGACTACGATGGTAGCAAAACAGCAAAAGGCAGTGGTTAAGCAAACTATAGAGTCTGGCAGAATCCAGGATTTGGGGGATCAAATACAGACTGTGCTATTTACTAACTGTTTAACCTCAGGCAAGCCATGTAAACTCTCTAAATCTCAGTTTCCTCATCTATAAAGTGTGATAATAAATGGTCACTAATTCATACATGCATATGTATAGATTTACATATATATATATACGTATATATATGTATATATACGTATATATATATGTATGGTCACTAATAAATGGTCACTAATTCATACATGCATATGTATAGATTTATATATATATATATATATAATTGGCCTCAAAAGCTTGACGGCAATATAAATAACAAATCAGTAACAGAAGATACCAATTTCACCCAATCATTTTTCCTCATTAATCTTTTTATGTCTCAGTTTTCTCTTCTGTAGAATGGAGACAATACTAGCATCTACCCCACTGGTTTGTCAGAGGATTACGAGTTAATATATAATAAGCTATGTGAGTTAAATAAGCAAATATGTGTGTTATGAATTACAAAACTCACAAAATGGTTACTGGGATATGGCAGGAGCTCTGCGAGTGCTCAGTGAGTTGTGCTGAGGCCGGTACTGAGGCACAGCTGGTAAAGCCACCGCCTGCAAGGCTGGCATCTCACAGGGGAGCTGATTCAAGTCCCAGGTACCCCACTTCCAATCCAGCTCAATACTAATGTGCCTGGGAAAGCAGCGGAAGATAACCCAAATGTCTGGCCTTCTGCAACCACATGGAAAACCCAAACGAAGCTCCTGGCTCATGCCTGGTCCAGCCCCTGCTATTGCAGCCATCTGGGGAGTGAACACGCAAACAGAAGATTGCTCTCTCTCTCTCTCCCTCTTCCTCTCTTTATTTGACTTTCAAATAAATAAATAAATCCTAAAAAAAAAAAATGCTAGTTGTAGAGTAGTGGGTAAAACTGCCGCCTGCGGTGCTGGTATCCCATATGGGGCCGGTTCAAGTCCTGGCTGCTCCACTTCCGATCCAGCTCTCTGCTATAGCAATTCTAAGTAAATAATGAACTTAAAGAATTGTTGGGTGGGCGCTGCAGCTCAATAGGCTAATCCTCCGCCTTGCGGCTCTGGCACACTGTCTTCTAGTCCCGGTCGGGGCGCCGGATTCTGTCCCGGTTGCCCCTCTTCCAGGCCAGCTCTCTGCTGTGGCCAGGGAGTGCAGTGGAGGATGGCCCAAGTAGAGAAGATATTAGCAAGACACAAATCCCTTCTCCTATATACCCCACCCCCCCAAAAAAAATCATACAAGTAGTTTCAATGGTCTCTCTGCTGAAATTGAACTGTATAGCAGAGAAACAATTTTTTACAAAATAAATTTTTTAATGTGGCCCATTTTTAACAATAACCTAATACAAACTTTTTAAGAAAAAAAAGAAGTCCCCAAATGTCATGTGACATTCGTGTGCTTTTATCTCTGTTGCATACTCAATTTTCGGCTTTCACAGCCTCATGGTTCACTACTGAGTGATAACTGAGGGAAATGATCAAAGAAAGACTGCTCAATTACTACTCATTATGAAATAAAACTTTAAAAAGTCAAAGTCTGAAAAAAGTCAAGAGTAATGAATTATTTTTCATAAATACATGACACCAATTACTTAATATGCCACATTTCTACGTTTCTTCCACATTTCTCTTTCTTCTTGTGCAATAAGCACATCAGATTTTTCTTTCTTCGTGGGAACATCAGCACTACTAGATTTCCTGACAAATAGGAAGGTTGCTTCACATTAGAAACATAAAACAAAAGCAATGGGCACCCAGAAGGGACAGTTAAGTACTAATTCTCCATTCCCATGGGCACCCTGGATAGAGTTCCCTAAGGACAGATGGTCTTTCAGTCTACTCTGTTTGGCCAATAAACTACTTTTCTACTTAAAAAAAATGCTAATGGCCTGTTTTTATATATTGATTAAGACTTCCAACTATACCCATTTGTATCAATAGGAGCACTTTTGTCTTTGAAAGGAACTTTTCACATGAATTGCTGCTAAGCACTGTTTTGAGATATAAATGCGTGAGCTTCACTTCTTGGTCTACAAGCTATGATAGGGCACAAACAGGTCCACACACTCTTAGAAACTTTCCTAACCAGACGAATGATTTATTTGCATTATAAGCAGAATTTCCTGACCCTGTTTTAGTGCCCACATAAGGATCATCCCACAGCACACACAAACAACTTTGACACAGGTATTCTTAATGCACACATCAACTTCACTGCAAATATTATCTTCATAGAGCCTATATGAGCAATGCTCTATACAAATTTTACTTTAGTCTTACAGTTTTAAATGAGTTTTTGAAATATCTCTAAACTATTAGGGCTGTTTTAAGACACAAAAGCTGTTTAAATTCACTAATGTTCTGGTAAAAATACACTACCACACTGGGAGTTCTTAAAGGTACTGTTCTAGTTGTTTTATGTTTTTTAGAAATCTCAGAGAAATTCCATGAATAATGTTATTCCTGTTTAACATGTGAAGAAATTAAGCTAAAAGTAATCTGCCTAAAGTCATGGTATACAACAGACAACTGGAGAACTAAAGGTACCACTTGCACTGCTCACACTTGCCATGTCAGAGGGCAGCCTGGAGTCTGGCCCCTCTGCTCTATCCAGCCTCAAGCCAATGCATCTGTGACGCAGAGGACAGCGGTTCCAGGTATGTGGGCCCCTGTCACTCATGTGGAAAACCCTGATGAAGTTCCTGGCTCTGAGCTTTGGCCTAGTCCAGCCTCAGCTGTTGCAGGCATTTGAGGAGTGAACCAGTGGATGGAAGATCGATCTCTCTCTGTCACATCCTCTGTCACCCTGCCTTCCAGCAAAACAAAACAAAACCCAAGATTCATTTTTTTAAAAGACTTACTTATTCATGTGAAAGAGAATGAGAGAGAGCGAGTAAATGAGCTAGCTATCTTGTATCTGTTAATTCACTCCCCATATTGCTGCAATGGCTGGGACTGGGCCAGGCCAGCTGAAGCCCAGAGCCAGGAGTTTCATCCAGGTCCCCCACATGGGTGGCAGGGGCCTAAGCACATGGGCTATCTTCGGCTGCTTTCCCCAGGTTATTAGCAGAGACCTGGATTGGAAGTGGAGCAGCCAGGAATTGAACTGGCGCCCATATTGGATGCCAGCACTGCAGGCCGTGGCTTGACCCACTGTGCCACAATGTCAGCCCCCAACACCCACTTCTTGTTACCATTAAGCTCATACTGCCTTCCTCAACAGATGCAGGTGTTACAAGCATATCCAAAACAAGTATTCAATAAATACCTGAACTTATTAATTTAGGTACAAATTTATTAAGCCTTTATGTACACACAGTCATTTGACCTAAAACCAAAAGCGATTAAGTAGAGAGGAAAACACACAGAGTGTCCACAGGCATCATTCAAGAAATCTTAGAGTTTCATATTCATACTCCAGACAAAGAAGTTGCCACACGCCAAGAAATGAAGAATAATAAATCAAAAGACTGACTAGCACAGGAGGGTCATCCCCGGAAGGGTCATGAAGTCAGTGCGGGGAGTTTACAGTGCACCTGTCAGGCGATGGAGAACCATTGTTGATTCTGCAGTGGGAAGACTAGGCCAGCAGTGGTTTGTAGAAAGAACTGGGTCGAGGAAGAAGTAAGCCTCTCCACTTAATAGGAAGCTGCTACCATGACACACATGTGACAAGCCTTCCATAAGACTGTACAGTGAGAATGGAAAAGAATCATCAAATCTACCTATTATCTGTAATTATAAAATGCTTAGGAAAATAGGTCATACTCACCAATGAGCTTCTTCAAGCTGCCAGTATTAACATTATTTCTGTTCACATTCCATAGTGGCGTTCCCTTTCCTAACCCCATCCATCCAGCTGAAACCCAATGCAACCCAACATTGACAGGAACAATGATGGGAATGAGCACATCACGTGGGAAAAAAGCAAAGAAGCACTTTTAGGTGGCTGGATGTCCTATGCACACACAACATATGGTTCTGGGTACATTAGAGAGGTTATCTAAGTAAATGGGCCTGGGTACATATATATGTGTATCTTGAGGGGTGCAGAATGTAGACATACTCATATGATTTTATTGATTTGGCTTTTAAAATTTACATTATTTTCCTATGAGAAAAGCAAAGAAAAATACATAAAAGAATCAGATGAAAAATTATAGAGACAATTTGAAAAAAGCAATGATAGGATTAGAAAATTTGAAAATAAGGAGGAAGGAGTCAAAGATAAACATGGTTCCTGCTTGGGAGATAGAAATAATATTTGGGGTATTGACAAAAACAAAATGTTTAGTGAACAGAGATTTGTTTTAAAAACAAAATCAGTATATCTAAAACTTTTCCTAAGTCCACTTAACTAAATTAATTTATAACTCGAACATTAGCCCTAATTTCTGACTCCAGCCCTGTAAATAGTAGGTACTATATAATCTCCCTCAAGAAATGGAAATGATGAACTTACTGTTTAAGATTTGTAAATTTGTATGTGGCACATACAAAGGCAGATGTGCCTATAAGATGCAGGTGAAGAAATGTTTGTAAAATGATAACTTATAAATTACTTCTTTGCAGTGAATGGTTAAGTCCATTTTAGGTTATAAATAGTCAGAGAGTATCCAGAGGGAGAAGAGAACATGGACAATGCCTCTTCACACGAATCTAAAAGTGGCAATTACCTCAACAACAGAATAAGAACCAAGCCAGGCAAAGGATCTGAATGCACGTTTCTCAGAAGAAGAAATTCAAATAGTCAACAAATTCATAAAAAAATGCTAACTATCACTAGCCATCACCTAAATTAAAATCAAAGCCCCACTGAGGTATCATAAGAGTGACATTATTAGAAAGACAAAAAACAGCAAATGTTGGTGAGGATGTGGAGAAAAAAGAACTCTTTTCTCACTGTTTGTGGGCCTGGAAATTAGCAGAGCCATTATGCAGAACAGTAGGGAGTTTCCTTGGAAAACTAAAAATAGACATTCATATGACCCATCCATCCTATTTCTTCTGACTTTATATCCAAAGGAAAGGAAGTCACTATATTAAAGAGAAGCCTGTTGGGGCTGGTCTGGTGGCATAGTGGGTTAAGACACTACCTGGGATGTGGGCACCCAATATGCATGCTGGTTCAAGTCTCAGCTGCTCCACTTCCAATCCAGCTTCCTAATAATGCTGCCAGGGAAGCTATGGGAGATATCTCAAGTGCTTGGGCCACTGCCACTTATGCAGGAGACCTGGATGGAGTGCCAGGTTCCTGGCTTCAGCTTGGCCCAGCACCTGCTGTTGTGGCCATCTGGGAGTGAACCAATGGATGGATAATCAACCAATATCTCCCCCTCTCTCTGTCTGTCTCTGTCTCTCCATCTCTATAACTCCAGCTTCCAAATAAATACAAAAAATATTTAAAAAGAAAGAAAAAAGAAAAGAGAGACCTGCTCTCCCATGTTCACTGCAGCACCATACACAAGCCAAATCAAATTAGGTGTAGATCAACAGACAAAGGTCTAAAGACAATGTGCTGCACATATACAATATAGTATTATCCTCTGATAAAAAAAATGAAATTCTGATATTTTCAGCAAAATGAATGGAACTGGAGATCATTATGTTAAATTAAATAAGCAGACACAGAAAGACAAATACTGCATATTCTATTTCATATCTTGAATTTTATATATAGATAAAATATACACATACACACACATGAACTAAGAGACACTGGGAAGAGTGGGTGGAGTCGAATGAGGAGTAGAGTGAAATGGGTTCTCAAACACATGAAGCAGAACATAACAGGTTCTGGTCCTTTACAGTTCAGTGGGGTGGCTATGGCTCCTGCTGATGTATAATATTCTCTATAAAGAATGGAAACAAAGGAGACAGTAGGCCCCAAGCACAAAGAAAATACAGGGAAATGGAAAGCCCGGTCACTTGCTAAGGTCATTTTTAAGTTGTATATATCTGTTGAAAAGTTATATTGTACCCTTTCAAAACATGCAAATATTACATATGAATCCAAAAATCAAAGAATAATTTTTCAAACACAGTTATAAGTGGCTAACACCTTTTCCTTTAGTGATTTGGGTTTACCATGTATATTTTTGAAAGTACATCATTATTTATAATTAGATTTTTAAAGATGAAAGGTGTTCTGTACAGAAAAATGCACAAGGCTGGTCATGTGGCGTAGCGGGTAAAGCTGACACTTCCAGGGCTGGCATTTCCCCGTGGGCTCCAGTTCAAATCCTGGCTGCTGCACTTCTGATCCAGCTCCCTGCTAATGTGCCTGGGAAAGCAACAGAGGGCGGCCCAAGTTCTTGGGAGACCTGGAAGAGGCTCCCGGCTCCCAGCTTTGGCCTGGCCCAGTCCTGGTCATTGTGGCCATTTAGGGAATGAGCCAGAGGATGGAAAATGTGGCTCTCTGTCTCTCTGATCTCCTTCTCTCTCTGTTAACTCTGCCTTTCAAATATACCATAAAAAAAGAAAAATACCACACAAAAATCATGAGCTCCAATAGAATATGCAAAACAAAGAGAGAAACAGGAAAATGAGAAGATCCTAGAGCAAAAATGGCAAAATAAAGGGTTTTTGTTATTCCAGTAAATATGAACACAGGAAAACAAAATGATAGCACTGTGAAATACAGGAGCAAATGAGAACTGAAATGACTTCCCCTTACCCTAAAGGGGCTCTCTGAGTGCCAGGTTCTGGTTGTTGTATGTTCAGTCTCTAAGATCCTTTACACACAGATGTTAAAATGTGGGGGAGAGACAGAAACGAAATCTACCGACATCTGAAAAGTTTTGCTAAAACCAATTGTCATGAGTGGTTTGTTGAGCTGTGATAACAGGTGTAGGAAAGAGTCATGGTGGTTTTCCCATTAATAAATAGATTTGCTAAGGGGACTTCCTGGGGGAGGAGACACACATGAAGATGAAGCTGTATTAAAATTACACTCAATGCTGTAGTGTATGGAAAGGAAATATATGATTTCGCATGTGGGGGTTTGGAGAGATGTGTTCTCTTCCATAGTCCTATTTAGTTCCCCCTTCCGAATGTCCTCAGATATTTCTTGTATCCTAAAGTAACTTTGGCTGGGTGCTCAATAACACATAAAAACACCAATGCAAAACAAAGGCATGTTCTCTTTATATCCTCCACATCAGGAAGACAGGCTTCACCTGCATTATAAAGCTACTACCTTGTCTGACTAGGAGTGCTCAATTTAAATAGTCATTGTCTTCAAGCCTGAGATTTGGTTAAGACCCAGTCTCAGGATGGGAATCACCCAGGTATTGCTGCTCCTACAGCTCTGAGATGATTCATGCACAGAGGCTTCCTAAAAAGTCCTCTGCTATCCACTCGTTACACTCAGCAACATCAAACAGGGAAAAATAATTAAAAAGCTCCTATTGAGCACCTAGAGACCTTGAACATAGACAGGGGGTGAACACAGAGATGGGATATTTGGTTACAAGAGTCACATTTGATCTCTTTAATTAATTTTTTTACAGTATGTTTTTAGTTTGTCCATTATTTTCCATGTACTCCCTTGGTTTAAACAGAAGTATACGCATCCATGTATATATTTCATTAAAAGGAAATAAAAGGGTTGTCTTTAGTTAAGATGTTTTCATTCACTGAGACTACACATTTAAAAAATAAATTGCCTGAATAAATTCAATTATCTAGAGAAGCAAAGGAAATCACAGGCAAATGACATTATATGCAGAGGCCATTCAGACAGCTTCATGTTTATTTTTATTGTTTCAGTCAGTGGAAGGGAAAAGCTGTCAAAAATGCAACATCTCTTCCTTTTTAAAGGCCCGCCATCTCTGGTACTGAAAATTGCATGAGCAATAATATTGAAAGAAAACATTTGTCTCCTCCAGAAAATAGGAGATGGTTCAGGTTCTCTCCAACTTAACGCCAGCACACAAGTAAGCCCCCGCTATACCCTGCCTGTTTTCTGCCCACAAGAAGCAAAAAATAACACATAATATGTCAATCCAGTCAACAAAGTCTGGCTAAAAAAACTAGGGGGGGGTGGGGATCATGAAATTACTAAAGCCACAAGTGTTGAATCAGCTCATAATGTGACTGCTGGTTCTGCCTTCTGAGATGGGCACTGCCACCTGTATGCACCACATGTGGCTTTACCAGAGGACACTGTTTAGGTTTGTACATTCCAATGAGCAGTCGTTAAATATATTTTTACCTTGTTCTTACAATATGACATGAATGAAAGAAGATTTAGGCTGACTCTGTAATTGCTTCTTGCTGAAAATCTCTGGCTTTTTACACTGAATTTACGTGCTACCTGAGTTCTCTTGAAGCGTGAATGTACCAAGTAAATGTGGCATATGTTTGTATTTTCTTGCCAATTCCAAGTTCATTCACTGAAATCACTCACTGTACGCCAAATTCTTATCCGATTCCACAGAGCCACTGACTTTCCTGGAAGTGAATACCAGCTTTGTGCATGGAAATGGGAAAGTCAATGGCAGGTCTGTGCATGGAAGAGCGATGCAACGAGGGGAAAGGATAAGAATTTGACCACAGGGTTCCTGAGTGTGGTAGAATCAAGTCTGAAAGGACCTAAATGGTGAAGCTTTGGACAATCTGACTTGGGTGTCAATTCCAAACTCTGACAATTTAAATAACTGTGAATTTCTAAGACATACTACGTTTCTTAAGTTTTGCTTTCTCTATGATCACATTATAGAGGACTCTGTGTTACAGGTGACGCCCCTTCCCTTAATATATCTGTGGTACACTGTCCTTTATCATAACTAATGTCATATTTCAGTTGCAACTTGACAGTCTATCACGAGCAAAACAACAAAAGCTACATTTTTTAAACTCATTAAAGTGCCAATCACTAAGTAGGTTTTTTTTTTTTTTTTATCTCTCCTAAAAGACATATGAGGTAAGAAATATTATCACTGCTTTTACACACAAACTGAGGGTGAGACACGGGATTCAAGTAAAATAAATAATTTGAATCCACATCTCTCTGATGTCTTCCAATATACTTTTAGCCAAGGTGTCATACAACTTCTCCCTAGATTCTAACTCCTAGTTGTTTTCACCTAATTTTCTATTAAAGCTTTGTTTTATTGCCTACATGTCATCCCTCAATCTGGCATAGTGTTTCTAATACTCCAGTTTGGTTTTGCAATGCACTATACTAACAGATACAATTTCATTTTTTTTTTTTTTGAGATTTTTTTTTTGTTTGATTTGAAGATCAGAGTTACAGAAAGAGAGAGGCAGAAAAGGAAGAGAGAGAGGTTTCCCATCCACTGGTTCACTCCCCAAATAGCTGCAACAGCCAGGGATGAGCCAGGCCATAGCCAGGAGCTAAGAGCTTCATACACGTCTCTCTAGAATGAGGGTGCATGGGGCCCAAGCACTTGGACCATCTTCTGCTGCTTTTCAGATGCATTACCAGGGTGCTGGATTGGAAGTGGAGCAGCCAGGACTTGAATCAGTGCCTTTAGGTGCCGGTGCTGCAGGTGGCAGTTGTACCTACTACACTGCAGTCCCAGCCCCCTCCTGGATTATTTTCAATTAGCTAGAGCCTATATTTCAATTTCCTTGACTTGTAGTTCCAAGTTGAGATTGGGCAATTTTATCAAACTCAACAACATTTTAAATGCCTCCCAATTCCCTACCTACCAACTCATACTAGTAAAGCATGCTCATACAATTCGTTAGCCCCAAGTTTACTTTCTAAAAATCAGTATCCTGGGTCCAAGAAGGAATCCAAGTGATCTAATAATAAAATCCAGTGCTTCTCATGATCTCTTCACACTGAATTGTACTTCTCCCAGCTTTTAGATGGCTTCCTCCTCTTAGCTCCCCCGCCTCTCACTAGTACTGCCTGGTGTGACCTTCAGTTCTCTAAAACACATTGGAAAAGCCATAATAAGTTCTTATTTTGACCATGGAAAGACCCCTTTCCAACTAAATTCTGTACGTCAAGGATATGATCTTGACATTGTATTGCCGAAAACCTTTATGTGGCTCCCACCCAGGCTTTGTGCAAAAATGCAGAACTCCTCTGGAGGACATCAATGTTTGCTTATCAGACTACTCCACTGTGTGGTGTGACCATCACTGAATGCCTTGCTTTCCCAGGCCCGCATTCCTTCTTTTCTTACCTCCCCATCTTTTCCAAGAAAACTTGAAGCTTCACAACTCAGCTTAGTTTTCCTTCTTTGGGGAAAAGTAAGTTCTTAATAATTATTTGGGTAATAAATGATTCTCCTGAAAACTACCATTTCCAGTCTCATTGATTTACAAGTAATTTTCACATTCCTGTCTCTTAGCACGGACCTTTCGATTGCATATTTTCAATATTCAATCGTCTATTTTCCACCTACATATCACAGTACCTCAAGTTCAATATATATGTGAAAATACTTCAAAAGTTTGTGAGAATTCCAAGTTTGTGAGAAATCCTAGTTTTATAGTAAAGTAAATTAGGAATTTGTATTTTACACCATCACTGAAACAGATTAAGTGCACTAGATCCGTCCCTATGGGATAGTTTTCTCCCAAAGCACCATGCCACCACCAAATGGACGGTGATGTCTCTCACTGCAAAAAGTGATCTGTAAGTTAAGTTCTAGTTTTGCATAAGTAACAAAAGAGATATTAAAATAATTTTACTTACAAATAGCATAAAATGAACTCTGACTACAAATAATTTGAAACTGGTTTGCCAGCTAATTAGATACAGAAAGATGATAGAGCTATCAACAATACAGAGTTGAAAATAAAATGGCATTTTAAAGAAGCTATAAAGAAATGACAAAAAATCAAGAATTTTCTTTTGGCTTCTTCCTCTCCTCCTTCCTTCATACCTCCTTCTTTTTTAAACTCAATTTCTTTGAACACATGTGTGTGAAAACTTTAATTGCTTTTAATAGCAGCTGGTTTAATCAGATTACTATGCTGCCTTGTTTGCTTGCCATGGACTCTTCAGTTTCATGGCTCCACTCACTATTCCTAGGAAAGATGAGACAGTTAAGATTTCTTTTTGTTGAGTTCTCCAAAATGCTTAGTGATTTCATTCATTTTGCCACATTCTGACTGGCCTGCGGAAGAATAAATCACATTAAGCCTGGAAAGAAAATGTAATACAAGTACTCTGAGGCAGGCACCAATGATTTCTTTTTTGTATTTGAGCAAGAAAAGTAACTATAGATACTCCTTTTAATTTCTCATACTCTTTAAAAAAACTCATACTTACTTTCCACTGACGTTGCTTGTGTCAACCTCTGTATAATCTAATCCTGGGTTACATGTACAAGTATTTTATTGACATACAACAGACAAAAATATTTGATTTCATGGAACTTAGTTGACACTTTATATATTTCACTGTATTACCAATAAGCCAAAATCACCAGGCAAAATAATTGAGGGATTTTCTTAAATGGTCATTCTTCTCCCTTCATTCCCACCTTACCCTGGACTGAACTTTAGTTAAATTTGCTTCCGTGGATCTGGTCTGGAAATGAACCAAAATTAGATTTTTTTTCACTTTTTCCCCATGTCATATATATTTAGAGTCTAAACTAAATAATGAATTATTAGGTAATTCATCAGATGGGATTTTCCTGAAGTCATTCTACATTTAAATCTTTTCAGGAATCCCCAACAATTACAGATTATAAATTACAAACTCTGGATAGCATTCAAGTACTTCCTCCCCTCACCCACAATTTGGATTTAAAACATGGTCTTCCACGTTAGGCTCATTCTTCCTAGAGTGACTTCATTTTTGTCTCTCCACTACTATATTCACATCAGTAAAATGGGAATGATGAGATTCTTTGCAGAAAGTTGTGAAGATTATATGACATGATTAATATAAACCCTTAACACAACTCCTAACCAACATTTACATTTAGATAAATATTATTGCATTTTTACCAGACTCCTTGAAAGCATACTCTGTATCAAATAAATCATGTTGCCTATTGTTCCACAAAAATACTTACAAGTTGAATGAAAAGCAAACAATAGTGCAGATTGCACACTATGTAAGTTTCACAAGATATCTAGAGGATATGTCCTTTATCATGAGCTTGTTGATTTCACAACTCGGCATATATCAGTTCCCTACTGACTTTTCTCCATTTCTTTTCCCAATGTAAAAAATCATATCTAGTCCTTCAAAACAACTTAAACATCTTTGGTTTAGAGAAATCTTTCTACATCTCCACCCTCCCAAAGACATACCTCTAAGAATCACCCTACTGTCCCAATTTTGAAATGGATCCCACTCACTTCTGATGGGTCATGATGTGTGTGTGTTTGTGTGTGTGTGTATAAATTATGTGTGCCATGGAATTATAGAAGGACGGTTCTTGAATCATCAGCTCACAGCAAGATAAGGAGCTGCCCCAAGACTGAAAATCAATTCTATCATCAAGTGTTTTGTTGAGTTGAGCTGACATTCTTTTCATAGTGAGACTTTCTTGATGAAGGAAGTGGCACAGACCACATTGTTGAGTGGTACTGCTCTAGAACCAAATGTCAGCAGTTTTCTTTTCTTCTTCGGTTAGAAAATGTTCTTCCCTCATCAGCTTCCATATCATGTCATATATCCCCTCCTCTGTAGCACTCACTACAATGTTATCATAGACTCAATTAGTACTTATCCATGTACACTTTTATTCTCATTAGACTGAGAGTTCCCAGAGGGTGAAAATGTGCCCTTTTCGTATTAGCATCCAATATATTTTCAACACAGGAGACACTAAGTGAAAGTTTAATTGAAACGGTGTCTTCTCAACTGAAGGTTGAGGAATTTAAGGTTTAGGCCAAATACAACATCCTCCTTTGCCACAATTCTCCTCCTGCAGTATTGGAACCTGACAGCAACTAGGTTGTAACCATGTTTGTAGGAGAGTACCAAAGTGGCAGCTAAAAACAGAAGGTGCTTAGAATGAGAGAAAGAATGGAGAACATAAATAATCAAAATCAGAAAAAAGAAGAAAAGAGATGGAAGTCCATCTGAGTAGAAGGAAAGCTGAACTATTTCTCATTGGTTTAATTTAATACAGTATTAAGAAACTATCTAGAATTCAACTAGAAAATTATGGAAACACAGGAATGGTGCCAAAGCCTAAATAGGACTGGGGATTTCATCTAGTTTTCAAGATTCTTCCCTATACCAAAGTATAAAAATTCTCTACATTATAAAATTAGAAGTGTTCTGAATGCTTAACACATTTTCCTAATAAATACAAACTATCTCTATCCATTCCACTTCCAGACAAGAAAACATGTAACAGTGCAAATTGTAAGAACTAGAATATACGTGTACACATACAAGGTAAAACTTAAAATGGAACATTTCAAACTAGTTAGGTTACACAAGAATACCAACATAGATCCCCTTGCATGGTCTAACATCACATTGAATCTATTGAGCCACAAAATCTAAAATTATCCTTGTAATCACATAGTAACTATTCAACCTATATTTTCCCTTTAACTATGTAGACCAGGTGTTTGGATATGAAAAGAGGACTTGGTACTAAATTTTGTCCTAAATTAGATTTGTGAACAAAAACCATTCCAAGTAGTATTTCAGTGTTCATATTTCTCAACTATGACTTCTTGTTATACTGATCTTTCACTTTTTTCACTACTGCTACTTATGTAAGATTTACTGTGATGTAGAGTCACCCCCCCTTCAGTAGGGGTGCATAAATGAGGCACTTCATTCACTAAGGAAATCTCTTTATAATTACAGGGATCATATAAAAATCCCCCTATCCACCATGGAAATCTGGTAGCTATTTCAATGTAACAGAAATACTTAACTATTCAAAATTAGATGAAGGGGCTACTGTCTGTTTTATTAAGTAAAAATCTGAAGGCATACATTTTTCCTCAAAAAATAATAAACAATACCTTTGAGAGAAATATTTAAGGAAACTAAATGCCTATGTATAGCTCATATATTAAACTAAATCCATCTCAATTACAATAATCAAGTTTTCTCTTTGATGTCAGCTTTTGATTCTTTTATTATGTCTGAATGAAATACCCAGTAAGTACAGAAGTAGAAGGATATTGAAAGGAAAATAGTACGAAATTAACATCATTTTTGTTTAGTTTCATTTCTTTGTCAAATTGTTTTATTTTATTAACTGTAGTATGTAGAGTCACTGAAAACCATCAATTACATGTATCCTTGTTACACTTTATGCAATACACAGATGAATTAGCTTCAGTCTAAAATGAACAATGAATTGACCTTTGTTTTGCACTAGGTACAACAGATGAATATCCGGATCAGTCGGACAACCTGAGGATTCAAGCTACTAAAAGATTAAAACAAACTGACCTATAAATGGGAATGACAAAACAACTTAAGACCCAGAATGATTAACAGTGGAATGTTAAGAGTGGGTAAGAAGACATAAGCAGGGGCCGGCGCCGTGGCTCACTTGGCTAATCCTCTGCCTGCGGCACCGGCATCCCACATGGGCACGGGGTTCTAGTCCCGGTTGCTCGTCTTTCAGTCCAGCTCTCTGCTGTGGCCCAGGAAGGCAGTGGAGGATGGCCCAAGTGCTTGGGCGCCTGTACTTGCATGGGAGACCAGGAAGAAGCACCTGGCTCCTGGCTTCGGATTGGCACAGTGCCAGCCGTAGAGGCCATTTGGGGAGTGAACCAATGGAAGGAAGACCTCTCTCTCTCTCTCTCTCTCTCTCTCTGTCTATAACTCTACCTGCCAAATTAAAAAAAAAAAGAAGAAGAAGAAGACATAAGCAGAGGAAAAAGGGAAGCGATAAGAGCTATAAGGTGATGGTTTGAGGAATTGGATGCATTCTACCCTATGAGAGATCCAGATTGAGTTCCTGATTCCTGGTTTTGGGCAGATCTAACCACAGCTATTGCAGATAACTGGGGAGCAAATTAGTAGATGAGAGATCTTTTTGTGTTTATCTCTTTGCCTGCCTCTATGTTTCAAAATAAATAAATACTATATTTGCTCTGGGTGCAGACTGATGCAACTATATAACAATGGCTTATTAATTTACACTTAAAGGCCATTTCCTCCCATAACTTTATTGAACTTCAATATCATGGAGAATATAAAGACAGTACCTCAGAAAGGTCATGGAAAATAGAATTCAAACATAAGCTTATTTTTGGTAAAAAGTAATTCTGAAATCCACACATACAACTGGTCGCCAAAAACTTCATGGAAATGTGTATTAGGAAAAGCTATGCATGGATTTCAAGACATTTGGAACCAAAATAAACTTATCTTTCAACTCCAATTCCATGAATTTTTGAAAGTATTCTCAGATACCTAAATGATGATATTTCTATTGGGCTAAAATATCTGGCAGCCAGTTTGCTATTTAGCATGGAAATTCTCTGGTTAGTATATTACATCCTCAGTTTTAGACCGTTGGGAAGGAGGTGGTCTAAAATAGTCTGAAGGCTGCACATGGAACAGTCAAGAGCAGGAGGCACCAACCTGTGCAGTTAGTGCACGGTGCACACTGTACAGCCTCCTGTACCCTGAAACTGAAGGGCTAACACACAGCCCTGGGGGTTCGCCTCATACTCAGCTACTGATCAAAAGCCAGAACAATAGAATTTTCACCAGCTACATAAACATGGTCAAAATGACCTTTATCCTCAAATTCTCTAAGCCTGTAAAATACAGTGAGGTTTAAAACTTTTTCAATGTGAGGCAGAATTAGCAAATGAATCATTCTTAAAAGTTACACTGTTCCTAATTAATAAGCAAAACTACGTTTATATTTCTCTGTAATCTGGGCTTACTGCTTGAGTTTCTCACTCAATCAGTACCTCTGAGTATTTGATTCCTGGGTCCAAGAAATAACTGCCGTGTCATTGCACACACCAAAAACCTCTACTTTGTTACATGTTAACAAACCTGTATTTATCAAATGCCAATATTTGCATATCTGCAGCCAAAAAGATCACTCTGTTATCTCAATTGCAGGTCTTCTACATATACTCTAAAATTCACAATCTTTCCTCTTCCTTAAATCAGATATACTGTACCTTCCTGCTCTAGGTTATGCCATTCTCTTTTCTTTGCCACAAAGGATTTCTAGGTGCCTCCTGGGAAAGGATAGGCACCATTGTGGGAGGGGCCGAAGAAAGCACACATAGATGAATTTGGTTTAAGAGAACCACGAGTCAGGTTCGAAAGGCCACGTGTGGTTCCATGGTCATTGTTCTATCAATATTTAACTTATTGAATAAAGAACTTCCCAATCATTTGATTATAAAAGACTTTCACCAGGTGGACTTTACAACTGGGCTACAGACTCTTTGGTAAAGTTTGGTTAATTATAAGTCCCTTTTCTGTTGGACAGTGTATTTTCAGAATGAAACAAACAAACGAAAAAAAAACCTGAGCATTATGCACTTGAAAGGTGATTCACAAAATCACCTTCTCTTGTGTAACCAGTCAACAAGCATGAGAAAATGTATAAAGCCAAATCACATCACAGAAAAGATGAAAAAGATGAAGAAAACTTTTCTCAGTCCTAGAAATCTGAAGACAATGCATTTTTTAGCACAACTTAAAGTGATACTTTCTTATCCAAATTCTTAGGTGAACATTCTCATGAAAACTGAATTTTGATATTTGCTCATTTAGCATCTGAAAAAGGAAATCAATCTCAGTGCCATGTTTTGTCCTTGGTAGTTGCTACTGGTTGTGAACTTGAAGCAATAAAGTTCAATAAATCAACACATTTGAACCCACTATAACATGTTTGCTTAGAAAATTGTTACAATGTGGCCAGCACTCTGCTACAGAGGGTAAAGCCACTGCCTGCAGTGCCAGCATCCCATATGTGCACCGGTTCAAGTCCCGGATGCTCCACTTCCGATCCAGCTCTCTGCTATGGCCTGGGAGAGCAGTAGAAAATGGCCCAAGTGTTTGGGACCCTGCACTCACATGGGAGACCTGGAAGAAGCTCCTGGCTCCTGGCTTCGGGTTGGTGTACCTCCACCCACTGTGGCCATTGGAGATTGATGGAAGACCTTTCTTTCTCTGCCTCTGCCTCTCTGTCACTCTGCCTTTCAAATAAATAAATAAATCTTTTCTTTTTAAGAAACCTGTTACATTAAAAAAAAGAAATCGCCAGCGCCGCGGCTCAATAGGCTAATCCTCCGTCTTGCGGCGCCGGCACACCGGGTTCTAGTCCCAGTTGGGGCACCGATCCTGTCCTGGTTGCCCCTCTTCCAGGCCAGCTCTCTGCTGTGGCCAGGGAGTGCAGTGGAGGATGGCCCAAGTCCTTGGGCCCTGCACCCCATGGGAGACCAGGAGAAGCACCTGGCTCCTGCCATCGGATCAGCGCGGTGCGCCAGCCGCAGTGTGCCAACTGCGGCGGCCATTGGAGGGTGAACCAACGGCAAAAGGAAGACCTTTCTCTCTGTCTCTCTCTCACTGTCCACTCTGCCTGTCCAAAAAAAAAAAAAAAAAAAAGAGAATTGGAGAATTGTACTGTTGTTTGAAGTAGCTGTTACTTTCAAGTTGCACTAGCATCACTATTAATTGTAAAAAATAGATGCTGAACGTTATCCCGTACCTTTCTGAATATTTTCATATACAATTTCCCGTTGAGCTAGTAAGGATACAGGTCAATGATTGGCAAAGTTTGTCTGTAAAAGGCTGTATAACAAGTATTTTTGGTTTTACAGATTATCAGGTCTCTGTTTCAATAGTTCAATGTTGCCATTGTTGCAAAATCTCTGCCTCAGACAGTATGCTATGTTTGAAGAAAGATTTTTGTGGACAATTGGCTTGAAAGATGTCTCTTTTTGTTGAAAAAAAATCAATAAATCCAACTATACTTTTTCCATAACACACCTTTAGAATCATTTTGAAGACTACTTGTATGCATGGGTATTCATGGATTTCAAAATAACTTTGCAACAAAACAAAATTTTCATTGATTTTTTTCATGGTTTTTAAAAGTATTTCTTTTTATAAACTGTCTTTAGTAAAATAAATTGAATTTTACATTTTATTTAGAACTTCTGCATCTTTGTTCAAAGTATAACAGGATTTTCTTTTGTTTTTGTGGATGTGTAGGGATGTGCTATTTTATAGTCTGCTAATGGTAAAAGTTTTAAATATATTTTGTTTGTTCTGAAAAACGTTCAATACGGCATGGGTATTCTCTGTTCCTTATAGACTGAAAATACTGGGGTGGTTACAGCCATCATTTCTGGACATTATTCCTTGAGTTTAAGAAAAAGAGATTTTTGTGAATAGTGTTTATATTTCCCACTTTCTTTGTGGTCCTATGAAATTACACATTTCCATAGGATTGTCAAATTTAATAATAAATAATTTTATGCAGTTATTTGCCAATATTGATTCAATATAATAGTTTGTAGTGACTTACATAAACACTAAAGACAGCTCCTATTTGTATGACTAAGTGTGGAAAATATGCAAGATAAAATCAAACAGTTCTTTAAACACCCGAACTAAGCTCTCAAAAGCTCTAATACTCCATAGAGTACATGAGTATCAAAAACGAAGATACATTATGAAATGCAATTGGCATTGATATGAATGCAGAACCCTTGTTATGGATGTTTTATAGAACATGCGTTCTTTCTAATACTGAAAATGCTGGAATATACTATAAAAATGTATCATCTCTGTAACTGTAACAACATTACCCTTCATCATCTTTAATTTTGTGCTTTTGTGTTTGCTCTTTTTAATTTCTTAATCAAAGGAAAAGAATGCCTAATTTTGACCCAATTCATCTATTTATTTCTTTTTAATGATTTTCAAGTTCTGTTTTATACTCCATTGAGGCTATAATATTACTACATGGTTCCTATTTTGGAAGTTAAATGTTTATTTTTCTTCAATTTATTTTGTTTAATAATGAAGATATATACAATTACAAATTTCCCTCAAAAGAACTTTGATCATTTCATACAAGTTCTGCTATCTTTCAAGAATTTATAATTTTGGCTCTTAACACAAAAATTTTGCAGTGCAGTTTCTTAAAAGTTCTCAAGCGATGTACATATATAGATAATAAACCAATCTTATTAATTACATTTATCAAATGTTCCATATCTCTATTTGGGTTCCATCTAACCCACCTATCAAAAAGAACCGGATACCTGAAAATATTTGAGTATGATTTTCTTTCTTACAACATCTCATATTTCAAACATTTTATCTTTTTTATTTTTAAAATTTATTTATATTGAAACAGATTATACATATTTCATACATAAAATTTATTGAGCTAAAATTTTCCCTTAAATTATTTATTTATTATATAAATATCCATGATAGTTAATGACATAAAGGACTTTGTTGGAAGAATTTTATTCAACTTGGTCTAATAATAACGCTGTGATTTTTATCTGTGGATACCTACAGTGTTTTCACCCTTCCTACTACTCGTAAATTTCTCCTGTTATTTTGTTGTCTGTCTTTATATGGAATATGAAAACTAACTGAATATACTTATCTTTAATAGGAAGTTTACCCATTTACATTTAGTTTGATAAATGACAGTTACTTTAAACTTTAGCTTTATATACTTTCACTTTTTGTCTGTTTACATTTGTTGTTTCCTATTTCTATTGGGTGTTCTGGTTTTTTTTCCTTATAGAAAAGGCCAAAGGCCATGTCATGTTAATGCTGTAAATATTAAAAATAGACCTCCTCAAAAAGAACCCCTCCAATTCAAACACCCTACTTATTGCAGGCATCCATTCCCCACAAGAGGCTCTTCAGTGTTTCCTATCAGGTGGGTGTGGCTGCCTGCCCCTTCCTTACGTGGATTCTCAGCTTATTCTGTTTCTTCTTAAAAGCCTGTTGTCTCCTAAGACATAAAATTGTATCTGTCTGCCATGACTTCCTAAATCAAATTCACAAAGGAAGTTCTTTGACATCTTACATATGGGTGTGCAAATTGTTCAATAAACATTTATAAATATACTATTTATGAACAAATAGAAATTTGAAGTGAGAAATACGGAAAAGCTTAATGTTTCTAGTAACATCATATCAACTGCCTCCTAAATCCTCAATTTAACTAAATGAATTAATTAATTACTTCTCAATGTAGCAATAGTTAAACCCAGTACAGAGTGACTACTTAGTGACTAAATTAAATGCTGATGCATTTATTCTGATTTTTTAAAGATTTTTTATTATCTATTATATTTATTATTTTATTATATTATTTATTTTTATTATATATTTTTATTATTTTTTTATTATTATTTGACAGGTAGAGTTATAGACAGTGAGAGAGAGAGAGACAGAGACAGAGAGAAAGGTCTTCCTTCCATTGGTTCACTCCCCAAAAAGCTATCACTGCCAGAGTTACACAGATCCGAAGCCAGGAGCCAGGTGCTTCTGGTCTCCATGCGGGTGCAGGGCCCAAGCACTTGGGCCATCCTCCATTGCACTCCCGGGCCACAGCAGAGAGCTGGACTGGAAGAGAAGCAACTGGGACTAGAACCTAGCACCCACATGGGATGCCGGCGCCACAGGCAGAGGATTAACCAAGTGAGCCATGGCGCTGGCCCTGCATCTTATCTGATTTTAAAAATGAGGGAAGAAATTTATTAATGGGGAGGAAAAATTTCAATAGCCTTTAAAATTAGCTCCTAAATTACATAGCATACAAGGGAGCCTTGGTAAAAAATTTAGGTTCCTTTTCCCTTGTTTCCTTTCCTTCAAAAAACTCACCATATGTACGACAACAATGAATATAAGCAAACTGCCTTGATATTAAAAATTCTTTATTAGGGGCTACTGCTGTGGCCTAGCAGGTAAAGCTGTTGCCTGTGCCAGCATCTCATATGGGCACCAGGTTCAGTCCCAGCTGCTCCACTTCTGATTTAGTTCCCTGTTAATGTGCCTGGGAAAGCAGCAGAGGATGGCCCAAGTTCTTGGGTCCCTGCACCTTCATGGGAGATCCGAAAAAAGCTTCTGACTCTTGGCTTTGATTAGGACCAGCTCCAGTCATTGTGGCCACTTGAGGAGTGAACCAGTGGATAAAAGAGCTCTCTCTCCTTCTCTCTCTAACTGTGCCCACAAACAAATCTTTATAAAAAACCCTTTATTAGTCAAACAGTATGATAGCAGAATATCTTCGCACAGATTTAATAGTTAGGTCACTCCCAAATTAAAATATATTTTCTTTTTCACAGGTCAGGTAACATGCTGACTTGGAGAAAAGGCAGCAAGGAGAAAGTGGGTAGTTTGAAGCAACTCATCAAAAAATAAAAATGAAAAGCTCACCTTTGTTCCATACCACACACTTCTTGTGTTTCTAGGGTCTGGACCTGGAATCCAAGACACTGAAGAACTGAACCCCATCTTACAACAGAATTAGTGTTAGTTCACGATCTTTACTGTGTGAAAAAAATGAATTCTACAGGAATGGTTTAAAGAGGTCAGGAGCTAGAAGTGGACTCCAGGACTCTAGGACTTCTTGTAGCGCTGTGAAAACTCTACAAGGCAAGGCAGGTGAGCATACATCCTGAGGACCATGCGAGCAGGTTCCTACGGCTGTTAAGTCCCAAGCTCATCTGCCAGATCTATTCACAGAGCCCCAGTATAAGGATGTACCCCAACGACAGAGAGGTAGGCTCCAGGGACATAATAAACTATTTTGGTTGCTCAGCTCCGTTAGAGAACATAACGAAATCTGTGGACATCCTCTCTAGAAAAGCTTGTAGGTACATATATTACAGTTTGGGATGGGGATTACAGATTCCATGAAGCTCATGCTACAATCTTTAAAGTGATTTAACAATTAGGGTAAGAACAGCTAACCCAAACGCTCATGTGCAAACAGTTCCCAGGGCCATACTGTAGGACTAGAGAGTTTTGAGTTGGAACATAACGAAATGGACACCCATATTACTACATTTTTAAGATCTTGCTCCTTCCTTTGAATCAAATTCGAGTGTTACTGAGCACAAAAACACGGCACATATAATCATGAATGATTTATCAACGTCTGAAATACAGGAGAGGGGCCAGCGCTGTGGTGCTGCGCGTTAAAGCCCCGGCCTGCAATGCCGGTATCCCATATGGGTGCCGGTTTGAGTCCCAGCTGCTCTACTTCTGATCCAGCTCCCTGCTGATGCACCAGGAAAAGCAGCAGAAGAAGACCCAAGTCCTTGGGCCCCTGCACCCATGTGGAAGACCCAGAAGAAGCTCTTGGTTCCTGGCTTTGGATCAGCCCAGTTTCAGCCATTGTGGCCATCTGGGGAGTGAACCAGTGGGTGGAAGATTCTCTCTCTCTGCCTCCGACTTTCTCTAACTCTGCCTTTCAAATACATAAATAAATCTTTAAAATATATATATATAAAAGGAACAGCTGCAAGCTAGCAGAAGAGTGAAACAAATTAGTATAATGACTCCATCTATCTCTATCTCCCATCTCCTCTTTTAAAAAATAAATAAAATAATCCAGGAAGCAAGCAGTATCTGATGAGCTTGGGGAGGGAGGGCTAACCTGGTTACCTCCAGGTAACCTAGTTGTTTCAGGCTCTTTTGCTTGACCAGTGAAGAACAAGTGCCTGAGATTTACTCTTCCTATCTCTGTACCACCCATCTAATCTTTTAGAAAGTACAGAAATGAACTTTTACAGAAATTGATGAAGTCTCTGTAGAAAAATAGGGATTAAAATAAAAATGACAGCTAATAGATATAATCTTCAATCCCAATGTATACAGATGATATATGTTTTTTGGAACACTGAATATTATAGTCTATCCAAAGTGACCCCTTGTTTTGAAATCCATCTGTTGTTAGCCTAATATAAAAAATATTTTTGATACTAATGTAAAAATAGCTTCAGTCTAACCTCAAAATGCTTTAAAGGTCTAAGGAGAGGAGGATGGGGGGGGGGGGGGGGAGAAGGAGACAGAGAACACACACACACACACACATTAACCAGCGAATCTCTTGTAGGCAGCAATTTCCCCAGATGAAGAGGTCACCACTGTTTAACAGTGCGCTGCCATGTTAATTTAGTGTGACAAGATAAAGCAGTAATCTCAGCTCCTGGAGGCTGGAACCCGCCTGCTATCGGGGGACATGCTCAAGTCGATTTGTACTGTATATCACTTCATACAATTGCCATGACAAAGCCCCCTGAGTTCTTACATGTAAATCTCTCAAACACCCCCAACCCCCTGCTTCCTGCAGGCCCCTCTTCTCTCTCATTGTCTCACAGTGTCTTTCTCCTAGCTTCACGTCCAGGTAGACCACATCCACTGAGCACTAATCTCTGAAAACTTAATGCTCTGCACATGATTAGGAACTCACAAAACACACCCCTCTCACAACCACTCTGTCAAGTCCCCCAATTTAAGAGGAGATGTTCCGGGACTTAGATAATCCACTGATCCCACTTGCATCGGCTTTTATATTTCAATCTGTCGTGTTAAGTTGTCAAGAGGAGCGGTTAAACTGATGTCTCATGATTCGAGATTTACTTTCCTAGGAATAAGTTGTCAAAGCTTGTCTTACTAAGTTCTGCCCAAAGAAAGCTAGTGGGTCTTTACTGCTATACACCTCACAATAAAACAATTAAGTGTTTTAGGTAAGGACATTTTGGAGATAGTCAGGCTTATAAATACAAGAATGTAAAACTGAATAAAATTTGGATTTTTAAAGAATGTCATCTGTGTAGTTCTCTCTGCATGAAGCAAAAACACCATATGTAAAAAAGGGGGAATAGACATGTTTCTATCTATGTAAAACAAAAATAGTTATAGAATCACCAAAAAGGACATAAGTGAATGGGGAAGAATTAATATGACAGGAAATGAAAAATGATCACATGAAACAAATAGGAAAGGGACAAGATGAAGTTGTATTCCATAAAACAAAGGCAAAGATATATGTTTAATCACCAAGAATCAGCAGTTGGAGACACACATATTTTAGTTGGGTGTGTCAGTTTTAGATGCAATATGTCAGATTTCTGACAGGCGAGCTGTTATATTACAAAAATCCACTTGTATTGTGCCTTTTCTCCATATCATATCCTTTTTACATCATCTCAAGCTGTCCTTGTGGGTAAAATAGAAGAGAGAGATCAAAGGACTGGAAAAGCAATAAACACAATACTAATAAACAAAGAGGGGAACCCCTCTTGGTACCTCTAAAATTCCTGAATGGACAGTAATTTTAAAGTGGGCTTAAGTATTTCAAACCTAAATAAATATGTTTATTAATAAAACAACAGCAACAAATACAAGACCCTTTCATTGTGTCCCAGAAGAAAGTGAGTATGTAGCCTTTAGGTAGGCCACGCAGGAAAATTAAGCTATTTTCAATGTCATCTACTCCGAAATGTTGTTCTATTTTGTGTTATTCTACAGATGCAACTGTTTTCCTCCGATAAACTGGAGAAGTGGAACAAGAAAGCTACACAAGAATAACGGTTGCCTATCAGAGAGGTTTGGAGAACAGCTATGCCTAAAGGAAGGTTGTTGAAGAGGAAGCTCACATTAGTGGCATACTCATCGTAGGATAAGCCCTGTGCAGGTTCTTTCAACCACGCATGATTTTTTATCTTTTTACTTCAACATGTGAATCAGGGAAGTTACGCACAGAGTGTATTCTCGGAGTACAGGTTTTGGAGACATTCACGCATCTATCTCCCTGACTGCTGTACAGCCACGTCTCAGTTAACAGAGGGGACAGGTTCAGAGAAAAGTGTCCTTGGGGATTTCCTCGTCATGTGAACATCACAGAAGGTGCTTACACAAACTTACCTGGTACAGCTTGTTACACAGCTAGGTCACACTATAAGCTTATGGGATCTCCGTCACATTGTGTTTTGAAATACGTGCTGTTAGCCACCCTGCCTGACTCTAGGGGTATGGTGATAAATATGACAAACACGATGTCCCAAAGGAGTCATAGAGCTGTCTACCTTAAAAGAGTTTGCATCTTGTGTTCAAGATGAATTACAGCCTAGGGTATGGGCAGAACTTACTGGTCAGACCACAGGACCACTTCAGATGGGAGGGGAACATGACTAACAGTCTTCCAGGTTAGTACAAGGAAAGCATGACTACCAGGAGCCCAAAAGAAAACACCACCTTTTGTTCTGGCAAGGACTAGTCGTTAGTCAACACAGTACAAATGATTCAAGAACCACAGCATCTATTAAGTGTTTGCTGCGTGCCAGGCACAATTCAAAGCCGTTTATGAGAATTCTCTTATTTACTTCTCACATTTCTAAATATGGAGAGCTTCTCTAATGATCCCCATTTTCAATTAGAAAAACAAGGCACAGAGAAGCAACAAAACCTAGACAAGACCAAGACCACACACCTTGCACTATTTGGGAGTGTAATGGCAACCTGAGCGGCTGAAGGGCTCCTCACCACCACAACATGGAAGACTATCTCACAGACTTCTCAAAATTCTATTCTGACTTGGCATGGAGAGATTTTTTTTTGTGTGTGATGATGATTGCTGTTGTTCCTGAACAGCCTTAACAACATTAAGCAAAAATTTGGCTGCCAATGAACATTATGTATGATAATGTAATCTGTCAGAAGTATACAACCGAGAGACGGTATCTCACATTGCGTGAATGGTCAAATGGTATCTGTCTTTCTAAAGTTAAAAATAACAACAAGGCAGTGGTGTTTGGTGCAGCAGTTAAGCTACCACTTGAGACATGTGCATCTCGTATCCGTTTGTCTTGGTTTAAACTCTGGGGATGCTTCGGAGTCTAGCTTCCTACTAGAGCGCACCCTGGGAGGCATCAGTGCACCCTGAGGGCCCAGTAACTGGGTCTCTGCCATTCATGTGGAAGACACAGATTGACTTCTTGGTTCCTAGTTTCAGCCAGGTCTAGCTCTAGCTGTTGTGGGCACTGGGGAGATTGGAGGAGTGAGGCACAGAATGAAAGATTTTGCCTGTCATCTCTCTCTCTCTCTCCCCTGTCTCTCTGCCTTTCAAATAAATAAATAATATTTTTAAATACTAATAATAACCCAATACATTAAATAAAAAAAGCTTAAAATTGCTGTTTGATTCTCATTTCAACAGCGTTTTTCTCAAATTTTTGTTTTCAAATACTTACATGTATGTGTATTGAATGCATCTGACGTTTAATAGCACATACAATTTCTCCAAGATCACAGAACCGCAACAGTTCTGAAGCACTTGTTTAACTATTAAGTGTTACTGAGTACCTGCTATACACCTGGCAATATAGTGTTTTATATATATTGACTTCTTTAAACATAATAACTACCCTTTAATTATATAATTACAAGATAGGTGCTATTGTTAAACCCATTTTACAGATGACAAAAGTAAGGCAAAGATATTTTCCAATCAGTTGCCTCATGTCATATACATATCAAACAGCAGAACATGGTCCCAAGGTTTTATCAATAGGGATCATGTACTTGCACTATGCTATCCAAACTCTATTACAGCCAGGACACAAACGAGTAGTGTTATATGGAAGTTTCAGTAAGTAAACATCCGGAATCACATCTACTGCCCAGTAGCCTACGGAGAACTTCTTGCACACCTTTTAGAAACAGTCAAATCCCTTGGCCTATTTAAAGTGAAACTCAAGTAATTGTTGAATGAGGGGCGGAATAAACAATGAAGACTATTTTTACCTGCCTGCCCACTGTTATTGCTAAAGGTTTTAAGAATGTTTATTCTGATAGGAAGGATTTCAGCAGTTACATGAGTGAAGAGGCAGTGAGTAGAGTTCATTAAGAGCTCAGGCTGTGACGCTGTGAATGGCAAACTTGACCGTTTGCTTACTCGGTATGTTGCCTTCATCACCGGACGGTGTTGCATCAGTAAACAGAGGCTCATCACAGTTCCAAACTCACTGGGTTGATATAAGATTTGCTGAGATCAAACAATACACAGTAGCCAGCACACAGAAAATAGTGAGACACTGAAACATTTTTTTATGATTAATTACATATCCTATTCTAATGAGTAGTGACTGTTCGAAATCTCCCATTTGAGTTATCAGCTTGAAACACAGGCTATAAAATATATTCACATAAGACTTTCAAAGTCGTTCTTATGTTGTACCAGTGACCTGGGTAAATCTGAATCTCAGATACTCAAGAACCACGTGTCCCTGGTGGCACAGTGTCTGCCAGCCACAGCTATGAGCCCGAGGACAGACACTGGGAAGGGGCCAGTGATCTCCCCCACGCCAGGATGTGTGCACGCCAGAGGGAAGGGTCTTGGTGGATAGAGAGGGGGTAAGCTGTCCTAGTACATTACTACATATAAGGCTGTAAATTTTTGTAACTCATCAATAATTGGTTTTGAGTATTACATGCTACTTACTTTACATTTGTACATAAATGCTAAGCCATCTAACTGTGCCTTTGGAGTTATACCCATGTCTTCCTCATATCCTTCCTCCTCTCCATATTAAATTTCTTAGTAAAAAATTTTCTTGTTTAGGGACACTGGCTAAGAAGATGAACCATTTTGTCTCGAGGCAGGCTGGATTTTTAAGAGCAAAGAATAGACAATAAAGCAAACACCTCTTCTCTGTATAATGACAACATTGATGGCCCCACTGCACCAGAAGCAGCCGTGGCTAAGTAAGACGCACAATCCAGCCACTTGTGGTCGTTTACCCTCTGATGTCAGTGTCACAGAGCTGGCCAAGGCTGCTCTCCTTATAGTCACACCTCATCTGCTCTCACGCATCATTCCTAAAAATGGACTGTGGGAAAATTTTTGAAACTATTTTGCCTTTACATAAAGGGAGATATGTAACCAAATGGACCGATTACAATTGTCAACTTCAGTTAGCTTTGTCATTATTCCCCACTTCAAATACCACAGAAATCTCCCTCTACTACTGCCCAATTAAAGAGGAAAAAAAAAAATTGGAATTTACTTTCTACAACAAGGAATAGGGAAGAAATGGCACAAGATTTTCAAAACTACAATCATGCATTCAGTTTTAACATCACCTTTAAGGCCAGTACAAATTATGGGCTTCTCTGATGTTGACGAAGAGGTAAAGGATTTAAATATACTTAATGCATTTAAATTCACCTATTGTGGCATCAAAACTATTCTAAGAATTCTGAGTTCAGATTGTCATATCTGAAGAAATAATTTTTTCTTGAAAGTACTTTTTTCCTCCAGTCTTCCCATTAGATTTTCTATACTACAGAATCCTTTCTACTTGTTAAACTTTTCACAGCAAATTACAGGTATTTGTCTTTTATACATTTTCCCAAAGAGAAAGCTGCATGAGTCTAGTGGTCAAAGTGTATGAAAAACATTATGTTGAAAATCCAACATTTCGCTGTATTCTTTTGGTGCCTTCAGTTCCTCAAGGTCTAAATGAAGCTAATGGTTGGGTTTTTAAAGAGGCTGTTGCTCAAAACCTACTTCTCCCTACTTAGGTCACTGAGTAACTAACTACCTGAGTAACACCGAGTAACTGCCTAACAGATAGGGTCAAAAGGAAATATGGTATAAGCATTGCTTGAGATGTTTTGAGGTCCCAGTGAGTTAACAAATGTTACAGATTCAATTTGGATCACAGAATCCAGGTATCAATCCTTATTTTAGATTTCTTTTGATGCCTACACATTGCAAGTGAAAAAAAAAAAAAACTGATTGCACATGTACTATTATTGTCACTCATATTAAGTTAATACAATGATACTAACATGAAAATTACTATCTAGCTACATTAATGATCTCCATCTCTATTTCTTGTAGTTTGCACCACCTTTATAAAATATTAAATTTAAGAAAGAAATGTGAAAACAGAAATAACTGAGTTAGGTCAAGAGCTGTCAGGAAGCTAGTAATAGGAAATGAAGGCCAGCACCATGGCTTAACAGGCTAATCCTCCACCTTGTGGCGCCGGCACACCGGGTTCTAGTCCTGGTTGGGGCGCCGGATTCTATCCTGGTTGCCCCTCTTCCAGGCCAGCTCTCTGCTATGGCCCGGGAAGGCAGTGGAGGATGGCCCAAGTCCTTGGGCCCTGCACCCGCATGGGAGATCAGGAGAAGCACCTGGCTCCTGGCTTCGGATCAGCGTGATGCACTGGCTGCAGCGGCCATTGGAGGGTGAACCAACGGCAAAAAGGAAGACCTTTCTCTCTGTCTCTCTCTCTCTCTATCCACTCTGTCAAAAAAAAAAAAAAAAAAAAAAATAGGACATGAAGAACACAGGTGTCCCCTAAAGCACTGGGTTCCCAGATATGTGCATTTGCTAGGTACAATCTCAAAAAATTATGTGGGAACCAACACAGAGTTCTGAGTCTTGCTTTGCTAATTATTTACAGTCAACCACAAATGATGAAAGAAAAAGATAAAATAACACAATCCTGCAATAAACTGAACAAATACAAGGGTACTTTCAAATGTACATAGAAAATGTTCATTGTCTTTTCATGCTCTTTTCCCATAACTTTTCGAAGAATCCTTATATACAGTATAGTTTTGTTGAAAACTCACTATACTATCCCTGTGTACTAAACAGCAGTGAAAGTGTTATCATAAGACCAATGGATCTTTATTAATCACACACAGTAAGAACAAAACTAGGCTGCCTGCAGGAAGGACTGGCAGCCCCCCACTCTCCTCCAGACTCAATGGATGTAAATGAGAAGGAAGTGTATGTCAGAGCACAATGGTGCCGATTCTCAGGCCCTGTCTGCCTTGCTGATAATGGCTCTATTGAGACCCACAAGAGAACCCTTTAAGAATGATTTCCGATGGAGGCAAATGGAAAGACACAAGAAGAAGAGCAAAAGAGGAAAAGTATCAAAGTAAGAAATGAGGACGAACTGAAGACAAAACATCTAAGACGCAGAATGTAGTCAGGTCAAAAACAAACCTGTCATTATTTTTAACTGACAAATACAAATGATCCCTTTTCTTTACTCTGTTAAATTAGGGTCTGAAAACAATAATTGAGATATATATGACCCCTATCCATTCCAAAGAGCCAGGAAGACCATTCAATTCTCCCATATTCCTTCCTAGTGTCCTTGCTAGTTCCAGTTCCCCTGCCAAGTATTTCATCATTCTTTCCACTGTCTCTAAGGTGGTCACCCGGATAAAGAAAGGAAACATTGAAATCCCCAATATCTACAGTAGTTACTTTCATCCCTGTTTACGGCAAGTACACACTTTACTAATTTGTTCAAACTTTATATTAAATGCTGTATAGTATACTCTTTTCTCAGTATGTTGAAGTTGCTTTGTTATTATTTCTGCTTGGAAAAAAATGTGGCAAGAGCAAAACTATATTTTAGAATAAATTAAAGACACTGCATTAATAGCAAATGATCTGACTTGTAAAACTTTTAAAATATCTAACCACCTACTAACTGTATTTTATAGTAACCATTTCAAGTTAGGCTCTTTTTGATCCCCACCAATGAGATGCCTTTCAACTGTGAATTGCTGATATCAGAATTACAATACTTTACATTGTGATGACTGTTTTGTCTATCTTACCCCCATGCTATATAAAAAGCCATATAAGGAAGAGAATGGTCTTCATTCACTTCTACAGATTTACTGATGTATGTTCATTGTATATACTTGAGTGCCATCTTTCTGCAATACTCACTATTAAATGAAAGACATTAAATCCCATTAGGTCTAATCTTCTTTAGCAAACACACTTTCCCCTAGGACCACAGCCTCAGAAGTTGCTGCTGATTCTGTTGTCACTGATAAGAATGCTAAGAGTAGGTCCTGATTAAATGTCCTGAAAAATCTCACAACTTCCACATAGCACTTTTTTTTTCATGTGAAATTATATTCATTAATTTCTCAAGGCCTGGTTAACTTTACAGTCCACAGTACTATTCAAAGTACAGTGGACATCATATAGATCGAGGTTGTCTTGACTTAACATCAGGACCCTTTTGTCTCCACTGTATTGAATGGATTATATGGCAATAGGACAAAATGATCTATTGCGTGACTTATCCAGCGGCTCTGGTGGACCCCAGCTGGTTATCTTTCACATGTCCCCATTCCTGTGAGTCCTGGGCATAATTTCCCACCATAGTACAAGTACAAAGATTGAACCACTTACATATAAACACAAGTTTGGGATTCTATCTAGATAAACAGCTTCACGTGGTATTTTGTGACAACAGTTACAGAATAACGTTTGTGACAATGTAATTTCACTGTATGATAAACATCAATTTGCCATAAAAAACAAATACAAACTTGTCACCATTTTCACCTTGTTTCAACTGAATTGGCCTTGTTCAGATAAGCAAGCCTATGTCATATGGAACCAGCACTTTATAGATAAACTGTGTGAAATCGGCTATGTGTGTGTAGAATGATGCTGACAACTATCATAATTTTATACCGCCACACTGCACATATGGCTTCCAAGCTTACTTTATCTGAATCTTTCTGAATCTATTTTCCATGCTATTAAACTGAGCACATTCCACATTGTTCAGAAGTAATTACACTTCTGTCTAGAGTATAGGAGACTGCTCTCTCTAAACAATGCAATTCTCATTATTTGAACTGACACAATAACCACACTGGCTCAACAACCAGCCTTATATTAATTCATACAATGTTTGATGCATGAAGGTAGCCAGAAATTTAAGAGCATATAAATAACCCCATTCAGATATAGGATTATCTACCATATTGTAATTATGGTCTTATTCTGTAACTTATTTTTAAGTAATCCATGTATTTTAGTTTATTCTCTCCTAAACTTTGTACATACTATTTTATACATAACACTATCCTAGTCGAGTATCAAAAACACATAACTATTAGATATGCAAAATTTATGTAAATATTATTTCAAGACACAGCTATAATATAGCAATTAAAATTATTATGGGCAAATAAAGAAACCCAGGAGCTGACAGTAAGCCTGATCAAGTAAAAGCCTCTCTCTGTCATGTGCATGGAGTGAATTCTTTCAGTATTTAAGGCTGGATTTCACTCATTAATGTCTTGCTATATATAATGTTATACTGAGAATCTCACCTATATGTCTAACTTTATAAAATATTGATTGAAGATACTTTTTCTTCTTTCGATGGATTATGGAAGAAACAGATACATAGTAAAAGTTGCTTTATGATAATTAGGATTTCTACAATGTTGACATATTTTAACACTGAAGTAGGGCATATCACTGCACTTGTATACCCAGAGTTCTATAACATTTCTAGAAAAATGCCAACAATATAAACAATAAATGTGATACAAATAACATCTTATTTCTAAATTTAATGGATCTTGAAAGATTAAAAAACTCACACTTAATTTGTAAAAAAACAACTATCTCTAGAGCAAGGAACTTAAATTATTTTGTTAAATAAAAATACCATGCTTCTCACTCAACAAAGAAGTTGCTTAAGAAGTCCAAAGAAAGTTTGGCTGAGATAGATTTATGCTTTTAATACAACAACAACAACAACAACAAAATACCAACTGATTATGCAGTAACCACAGGTGGTCAAGACTTTCATTTCACATCACATTTGACACTGGATCAAGAATTGCACCCATAGAAGTAGCATGCATCAGACAGAAAATGAGCACCAAAACGGCTCCCCCAGAGAGCCTGGCTGCTTCCGGTGCTGCTACCTGATTTTTCTCCCAACTTACTCTGATGCCCATAATTACTCAAGTTAATGGACATGAGGAGATATTTTGGCAGTCCTAGGTATTTTCCAATAAATCCATCTCTGGTATTTAAAATGAGCCAGAAATTATACTGATTCTACATTTTTCTGAATCTAAATCAACAGCCTCCAAACCAGCATTAAAAATAAATACAGAAACCATAACAAAAGGGGTAAGGGAAGATTGGAAAATTCATAGGAATAATACTAATCAATGGGACTGTGTGTTTTTACTCATGTCAGGATTAGGCTTTCACATTGCTTTTAACTTTCTGAAGATTACATGGATCAAATTTTGTTACTAATTGCTTGGTTTGATCATGAAAGCTTCAGGAAAGAACCAAGAGAGTCTTTCTCATGGACTTAAAGTCCTGTGTCTCAATCTTATATTGATTAGAAACTTGATTATATGAATATACACTTATAATATGCTTAAGACAGTTTAACCATAGTAGACTCTGAATAGTGAGTAAAAATTTTGAAGAAAAAATGAACTTTTAATGCTTTTGCCAGTTAGAGCTGTTTGGGAGCTGTTCTTAATTAGGCATTTAGTTTATTTCTCCAAAATACTAATGTAGTAAACACATCCTTCATAAGGAAGAATTACATCCTTATCTGACTATTCCAAACCTTAACACTTGCATGCCCTAAATCTGAACAAGAGATCTCAAACTCCTTAAAAGCTTTATGTCAACAGTCATTAAGGGCACAGAACTTTTATCTCAGAAACTATTTTCCAGCTTAAATTTTAAAACGCTCTCTAACATCAAGACAACATTACTTGAGTCACTCAGCACATTCACTTTGTCGGATCTACTTATGCATTACAAAATATACACTTCCCTAAATCTCTCTTCTTAAATTAAGAATGGAATATGAATTTCACACATAAATAGCCAATGAAATCTGCCTTTTGTTTCCTTAAATTGAACTCTATGATATAAAGACTATGAAACATCTTCTGTTTTCAAAGATACTGAATAGGAAAAAAATAGAGGATGTATTCCCTACTGAAATAAAAGGATCTATTATGAGAATATGACAATGGTCTAGTATCCAGAAAACAAAGGAGAAAGTATTCATATCAAATAATAATACTATATATTCAATCACTTTGATAAAAAAAAGTATCTTAATCAGTTTATTAGCTGAATGTAACATGACTTTCTTTCTGAAATATACCACATAAGTAAATAGTACTTTTGTAGTGAAATCTATAGAAAATACAGTAACCATGAATTAGTGTCTTTAATGACATTACCCAAAACATATTTACTGCTTACACACCACATAAACTCAGCCATTTAGTCAATAATCATAAATTGAATACTATGTGCTAGATCTCAGACTTGCCTGTGCCTCCAAGGAGAAATAGAATACCCAGAAAGGCAAGCATGTAAATGCATGAATTACAAATGTAGAGCCTGAGAAAGGATAGCAGTAAGTGTTGTGAAGGAAAGCAGTAACCACACCACTTTGGGAAGTACGGAAAAGCACCTATGTAGAGGGAATGTTTGAACCCACGCCTATAAGAAAAAAAAAAAATCATTTCACCAAGAGGGCAAAATGTCAAAAGGGGAAGCTTACCAGGAAGAAAAAATAAAACTATATAATTCAAAGACCGTCTGATACATGCATGAGCAAGTGTGGAAGGCTCAGCATGATGGGAGCATCAGGTACATAGAACGATACGGCAGCAGAGAAGACTACAGCCATCATCTTTGCTTGTCTATGCAGAGATTTTGCTAAGGTGAGAGTATTGGACTAAACTCCATAAGGAATAGAACACGCAGTAGATTAAAAAAATAGGAATAGCAATTTGAGTCATTTCTCAATAGGTCTGGAAAATTTGAGATCACACAGGTGACTGTTCCAACTGACTACCGAAGAGATGAAAAGCAGCTGGGATCAAGATCTATTTGATTCATGGAAATTTCAAAACCAGTTAAAAACATATAGTAAGACAAAGTGTAAGTCCCAAAGTCACTAAGGTGAATCATGTACCCAAACCACAGTAACTTCCAGAATACTAGATCTTATCCTTTAAGGATTGCACATCTGCTTGAGAATCTGGTAGGAACTGTAATGCTACTCAGATATGCTCATATCTACAGATTATTCATTCATTTCCAGTAGAATCATAGACCCCAGTTTTAAAACTTCTGTTTTAGGTGAAATTCCATTAGGGAAGAGATAATGTCTTATTCCAATCTATTTCTGTGATATTGAACATATAATTTGACACAAAGTAAGAAGTTTGGGGCCAGCACCATGGTGTAGCTGGTAAAGATGCTACCGGCACCCCAGATGGGCACCAGTTCAAGTCCTGACTGTTCGACTTCCACTCCAGCTCCCTGCTAATGTACCTGGGAAAGCAGTGGAAGATGGCCCAAGTAATTGGGCCTCTCCACCAACATGGGAGACCCAGAAGAAGCTGTTGGCTCTTGGCTTTGAGTAGGCCTGGCTTCAGATCAGTGCATGTCTGGCCACTGTGGCCATTTGGGGAGTGAACCAGTAGATGGAAGATCTCATTCTCATTTATTCATTCATTCTCTGTCTCTCTCTGTCTCTCTCTGTCTCTCTCTCTTTCTCTGTGACTCTGACTTTCAAATAAATAAATAAATCTTTAAAAAAATAAGTTCATAATTTTATTTAGTTAGACTGATTTCTCCATCAAAAACTGAATGGCTTCATTTCCCCTGATCACTTGCATGCTGGCATCCCCTCAGGTCACTATAACTCTAATTTGACATACTTTTCTATACTTATCCTGGAGGATACTTAACATACTCTCCCTTTTACATTTCTGGAAGTCTAGTTATCACCATGTATATTCACCCCCGCAAATTTGTACACATAGGTTGACACTTCTATCAAAACAAACAAACAAAAACAAACAAAAAAAACAATGTAAGAAGCATTATCAATACAGCAGTCTATAAGAAAAGGCAATGGTGAAGACATTAAGAAAGAAAAGGCATTACTGTGATGCAATGCCTCGTAGAATGTGACTTCCTTATCCTGCTTACCTGTGCACCACCCATTTTCCCACTTTCTTATTCTAGTTTGACCTTTTTTGACAAAGTTAATCATTGCACATAACTAACGTGAACTCTTGGCAGAGCAAAGAGGAAGGAATTACAGACAGGATGGTTTCTTTTTTTTTTTTTTTTTTTTTTAAGATTTTTATTTATTTGACAGAGTTACAGACAATGAGAGAGAGAGAGACAGAGAGAAAGGTCTTCCGTCTATTGGTTCACCCCCTAAATGGCTGCTACAGCTGGCGCTGTGCCGATCTGAAGCCAGGAACCAGGTGCTTCCTCCTGGTCTCCCGTGCGGGTGCAGGCACCCAAGCACTTGGGCCATCCTCCACTGCCCTCCCGGGCCACAGCAGGGAGCTGGACTGGAAGAGGAGCAACCGGGACTAGAACCTGGTGCCCATATGGGATACTGGTGCCGCAGGCGGAGGATTAGCCAAGTGAGCCTCGGCGTCGGCCCCGGATAGGATGGTTTCACTGCCAAATACGAGACATTGAGAATACAAAGTATGCCTGTGCTCCTGAGAAGCAGCAGCAGTGCACAAAGCTTAGAGGCGTGGACTCCACATCAGACTGCTTGGGTACATCCTCGTGCTAGCTGTGCCCTGAGCAAGTTATTTACTTCTCTGTGCCTCGGTTTTCTCATTTATAAAGAATTAGTAACAATGCCTCCAGCTGTGGGCATTTAGCCTAACAGTTAAGATGCCTGTGAGACACAATGCAGTATATAGGTTCAATGCCTGGCTTCAATCTAGACTTCAGCTTCCTCCTCATGCAAACTGTGGGAGGGAGTAATGATGGCTCAAGTGATTGGGTCCTTATGTCCCAGCAAAGAGACTGGGATTGAGTTTCTGGCTCCTGGCTTGGCCCGGCACAGTTCAATCCTGGCTATTTTGGGCTTCTGAGAAGTGAACCATAGGATGAGACTGCATTCATTCATCATTCATTCATTCTCTCTCTCTGCCTCTGTCTCTCTTTCTTTTTCCCCAACTCTCTCTCTTTCCAACTATATCTTTATTGCTCTCTTATAAAATTGTATAATAGGGGCCCGTGCCATGGCACAGTAGGTTAATCCTCCGCCTGCCGGCACCAGCATCCCATATGGGCACTGGTTCTAGTCACGGCTACTCCTCTTCGAATTCAGCTCTCTGCTATGGCCTGGGAAAGCAGTAGAAGATGGCCTAAGTCCTAGGGCCACTCCACCCGCGTGGTAGACCTGGAAGAGGCACCTGGCTCCTGGCTTCAGATAGGCACAGCTCCAGCCATTGCAGCCATTTGGGGGGTGAACCAACAGACAGAAGACCTTTCTCTCTCTCTCCTTCTCACTGTCTGTAACTCTACCTCTTAAATAAATAAATAAATAAAATATTTTAAAAATTGCGTAATCAAATTATAAAATTCCACTGACTTATTGTGAAAGTTAACTGAGTTATTCTATTATTATGAAGTGCTTAACACAGCATTTCTATATATTGGTAAATAGATGGTAGCTAAAACATTATTCTTGGTGAAAACAATCTTGGCACACAGACAAATACCCAAAGAAGTTTTGGTTTATGAGGCTTAAAATGTTGAACCAGAATATATACATCTAATGTGAAAACAGAGTATGGTGTCTACTACACAGCTATTAGAAGACATCTGATTTTTCTTGTTGATTGAATTCCACTTACAGTAATTCAATTACAAGAGCAAGTGGGTATATTCAGCACTAAGTACAATTTAAGATATGTAATAATTTCTTAGAAAAAGCAAAAAAGCAAAGATTTAACAGCATCAGAGCTTTCCTCAAATATATGAGAATGTCTAATAAAACACCTTTTCTTGACATAATCAGGCTCAACTTCATAGCACTGGCATCCTTGAAGCAGAAAGACAGCACAGGTCTCCTACTCAAGCAGCCATGCTGGATAGGGAAAGGTGGTGACATCGGGAGCTAAGTGCCCTGCTACCTTGCTCATGTGAAAATCCTATGTACTTAAGCTGCTAGGAAGGACAAAAAGGCCTGGTTTTTATTTGTGTGTGCTGTTTGAGCTGCAGCCAAAGATGCTATGCTGTCTTTTTAACTCGCTCCCAAGAAGCTGCAGTTTCCTAATCTCCCACAGTGATCCAGAGCCCAGAATGAAGGGCCAGAGGCATCACCCTGAGTTGCAGAGTCTAGAATAGGATGCAACAGGGAATTAGCTATCATAATAACAGCTTGAACAGCGAAGTCCTGTTAGAAAACTATAGTCTCTTTGAATTGTATTCCTTCTCAAAATCCCAAGTACTGTCAGGAATAATGTAGCCAATCTGGGCAAAGCAAAAATGTAAAGACGCAGAATTATCATGGTGGAAATGATCAAACTATGTTCACTGCAAAACTATCTTGGACAACCTTTTGTTTAGAAGAGTATGTTATCAAACTTTCACATCAACTACATCAACTACTTGTAAATGAGGGACCCTGGGGCCGGTGCTGTGGAGCACTGGGCTAATGCCCTGGCCTGAGGTGCTGGCATCCCATATGGGCACCGGTTCTAGACCAGGCTGCTCCTCTTCCAACCCAGCTCTCTACTATGGCCTGGGAAAGCAGTAGAAGATGGCCCAAGTCCTTGGGCCCCTGCACCCACGTGGGAGACCTGAAAGAAGCTCCTGGCTCCTGGCTTCAGATCAGCGCAGCTCCAGCCGTTGTGGCCATTTGGGGAGTGAACCATCGGACAGAAGACCTCTCTCTTTTTGCCTCTCCTCTCTCTCTCTCTACCTCTGACTTTCAAATAAATAAATAAATCTTTAAAAAAATAAAAAGTAAATGTGGGACCCTGACATTATTCTGATACTTTTTATGTTTTTCCCCCCTCTAATTAAATTGCAATATCTCAAAAGCAGGAATCCTAGAAATAAGAAAGAAAAAAGCAACAACAACAGAAAGTAGTTGCATGTTGCCTTTTGGAGCCAATTCACTCATAAAACATTCTAAGATGTCAGGAGTGAATCTTGTGTATGGTTAGTAAGTGGATGGTAATTATAAAGCACGGATTGAAGCCAAACTATTAGACAAGTAGACTGGTCAAAAAGTGATTGTAGCACAATAGGCCAAGAGAAACCTACCATTGTATTGTGCTGAGAAGTGGGAGTCCTAGGGCCACAAGTCTCTTGCGTCAGCAGAGAAACTGGCTGAAATTCCTCAGAGTGAGGCTTGTTGGGAAAACTCACATGCAAGGGAAGGTGAAAGGCTGGGAGCCCGTCACTCTCCTCTTCTTCCACTTTCTGTCTGCTTGTCACCATGGCTACCTCTCCATCTGCTTCCCCATACGGAGAGGCTGGTCGCTTGGAAGACATCCTGGAAGGAACAAAAGAGGAGAAAATAATGAAACCTCCACATAAATCCTTAATGCCGTCATTGTGTGGTTAGGGGCCATTGTAACAGAAATGCCTTTTTGTGCCGGCAGAGAGCAGGAAACCATCCAAATACCACTGCAAAGCACACACAATCAGAAACAATGGCCAAGCAGGTAGCAACAGAACAGTGCTTGTTTGTTGTGAGAATAATACACTAATATAGCCCTCTCTTGTATTCTGGCTTCTTAAACAAGAGAATTCACCTAAGAACACTGCATAATGAAAGACCATTCTATTTTAAAGGAAAGAAAAATACCCATCTAGTTTTACACTTTGATAGACCTCATTGAAGACAGAACATCTATGAATAGCAAATTCTGTTGGCAGTTTAAAAGCAAGGAAGTAACTAAAATTTCTTTCAGCAAAAAATAAACCAAATAAATAAATGATTGCCATTATAAAAATTTTGTGTTTTATTAAAAGTAACATTATTATGAAATGTAGAAATATCGGTTAGAAGCAAACCTCAGAGCAAATGGAAAAAGTTTGAAATTTGACTAAGGTTTATTAAGAATTAAATTTTATAATCACTGTTAATGAGAAACACTGAGAATTTTCTTTTCCTCTTCTCCGAAAACCACTGGTTTTTGGTATTTATTTCATATATCAAAGTTGCAAGGTACAATTAAAGGGGAAAAGATAAAATATTTCAAATGTATTTTCACATATCCATGAATGATTTAGATGTGAATTCTCAGAATTATTTATTCCTTAGAATACTTAAACACAGAAAAGATATCCAAAGAAAGATGTTTTGTTTTGATGAGCAATAGTCTATGAAAACAGGCTTAGACAATTGGACAAGAATTAAACATTTTCTTTGTACTTGAGTATGATTCAGAATAGTATCAGATGTTAAAAATACACGGCAAATATTTTCAGTTACATGAAAAGTTCTTTATCCTTTCATTGAAGTTTTACCTAAAATTAGATTGAGTTAAAATACTGAACTGTTAAAAAAAAAAAAACTCTGCCATAAGATGTACAATTTGATCTGACCTTGAAAAAGCAGTGTTTTTTGGATAAACAAAGCATTTATACAGAGTCATCCATTCTTATCCTACATCAGTGGGATGGCAGGCAAGAAAGTATTCATTCACTGCCACATTATATCCTTCATACATATTATTCATTATAAAATTTAAAACATCTTCCCAAAAGAAATGCCTCTAATCAATGTTGAGCCATACTATTTTTAACATTAAAAGTTGCAAAAGGAAAACGTATTCAGGTATTGAAGATGTCCTATTAAGACACAATAAAACCATAAAAAGAAATAAGACTTGGAATCAAACAAATTGGTTAAAATACTAATTGCACCACTTAGTAGCTGTGAGACTTAAAGCCTTTATTTCAATTTTACCTCATAGCTTTTTGAAAGTAAACTGCATGGTATAACAAACATCACTAGTAGAGTACATAACACAGAAGCCTTTCAAAAAACAATAGCTCTTGTTTGCTTTATAAATTATGAATTCAAAATTCAAACAATCAAACAAAAAAAAAAGAGGGAAGCAAATTTCCTCCTAAGATTTGAAGAATAAAAGCAATATGAAATACAAAGTCGTCCATCAGAGAAATTATTCCTGGTCAGCAATCCAGCAAACTTAGAAAATATATTAGCAAGTGTTTAACAAAGAAATATAGTAGTGTTGAGCAGCTAAGGGACAGAGGAAGATGAAGAAATATTAGCAGCTACCATGCAAGCACCGTCTGAAGGTGAGGTAGACATGGCCATCGCATTTCAAGTGTTTATAACTATTTCCAATCCCAATAAAGATTATTCCAAATATACTGTAAGTATGGAGGAGGATCTAATGGGCTGCAATTAGAGTCATTTTATTCTTAGGAGCATCATACCTAACACCAAACTAATATATTACTGTATAAAATATTCCTTAAACACTAGAGATACTCAACTTTTACTATCCTGATTCTGTGTCTTCTACAAGTGAAACTGCTAATTCCCATACACGGAATACGTGGACAAAACAGACTTCAAATATGTAAGGCCTTGGCAAAGTCATTTATCACAGTAAAATATTAAAGGCTGTTTTAATTATTTCTTGGTATAATATGTAGTTCAACTATGAGAAGATGACGCTTTTGTTAGACAAATCCTTTTATTTGTCATGTGTGTTGGCATTACCATTCTTACCAGAATTACTAAGTTGGTATTCTGTGCCTACCTGAGGATCAAGGGCAGTTTTTCAAAATCTCTAGGCTGGTCACAAGAACCAGTCTCTGGGTTGTCAAAAGACAGAGCGCTATCAACCAGCCTTTCCTAAGTTAATACCATCCTGTGACTTTCAGAACCATGATCTTTCTCAAGACTTCTTCTTTTCCAATCTCCTTCATAGTAATTATGAAAATGGAAAATTCAAAAGTAGACATAAGACAAGGTAAACACATAAGATGAGGATATTCTTTCCAAAACTTATAATCACTTTAATTTCTAAATTCACTTTATATGCACCAGGGTAAGCATTCTCTCTATGTAATCCTATATAGCAAAAAGCTTAAGGCATAAAACACTGAACATGAAAGAATCACGACATTAATTATAAAATATCACATATTTCACATTTAGTTCTATTCCACTGTCAGAGGATTACTGAATATTTTAATGTGTTGTACCTGAAAGTATGTTTAACAGAACATAGATAACAGACTTCTGAAAGATTTACTACATTTTTACAATATAAACAAACATGGTTATATTTCAACAATAGGTTGAGAAAAAAGCAAAATATATATCAAGTTTTGTAGAGTTTTTAATCTGTTGGTTGCACTATTAATGTTTACAACAACTCATAGTACTTCTAAAAATATTAAGAAAATCACCAGTGACATCAGTTTCTTGCATTTTTGTTGATATATCAAGGGGTTTCATCTTGGAAAGGGAGGGGTTAGTCTTATTTTTTCAAAGGCATTAAAAGGACACTACAAACTCCCATGCATTGACCTGCTGGTAGATGTAGCTTATACTACACTCTTTATACCACATGACTATACTGAGATGTGAGGGCAGCCTGGATTCATTTGAAGAACTAGGCTGATGTACACTTTTACGTATTCATTCTTATAGTAAGCCCTAGGCTTATTGTTGAATAAAACTCAGACATCAAGGACACCGACATAAGGTGGACAAATGTAATCTAATATGAAACTACCTTGTGGAGCTATGATTGTATAATAACAGTCCTTAATTCATTTTTATGTGGGGGTCAAAAAAAAAAAAAAACCTAAAGGAATTAATGTCTAGTTGTAGGGCGAAAGGGAAACTTTCAAATCATCAGTATTTATTGACCACCTACTGTGTGAAAGACACTTATCTAATGGGAATTTTAAAAATGTAATTCTAGCCCTCTGCTTTAAGAAGTTTTTGAACTATCTGAGAAGATGTTAAATAAAAGGAGGAATGTATGAAGAGAGTCCATCCAGGTTAAGAGCTAAATGACATTAGAATCAAAATTCCTGAGGGCTTCATGTGGGTCACAGCATCCTGAAATGTCTCACAGAATAGTCGACAGGTTAGGTTTTAAAGGAAAAGATCAAGTGAAAATCTTGGGATAAACGGAGAAGGATTTCATAAGGGAAGCAATGATAAAAGCTAGGAAGCAGAGATTCCTTTACAAGGTAAAACATAAAATCGAATTTACTCAGGAAATGGTGCTTTTACAACGAATCCCCTCTACTTTACTTCTTCTTACAGCATTCTACACAATCAGGCTACTGTGATCATCCTGGATAGTGCTTTAAAGACGACTAGGGTATTTGACTACTGGTGGAAGAATCTTCACATGTATTTTAACCACTCTCTCTGGAGGATGTCCCCAGTTGTGTTCAGATATGTATAGCAAATACAGAGATATGAGACCGCAGAATGAAACTAAATTCAACCTTGGTTGTACATTGGAATTACCTTGGCTCTCACCCTCAGAAATTCTGATGGCTCTGGTTCTGGAGTACAGGCTGAGTGCCAGAATTTTCTAAAACTCCCCAGTGATGTTAGCGTGCAGTCAAGGTTGCAAACCATTTGTGGTGGTCAGAACAATGCCGGCTACCTGAAACACCACTGTCCTATGGCTATGTTATCTTACATGGCAAAAGAGACTTTGCAGGCATGATTAAATCAAGGATAATCACAATCAAGTCAAAGAGATGACAAAGATGGTTAGGGAGGGAGAGGACAGATGGGTAGGAAAGAGATAACTGGGAAACTGGGAAATACTATGCATTGAAGACAAAGTATGAGGCCATGCACTGAGGAGTATAAATGGCATTCGGAAAAGGCAATGCAGCAGATTCCTCCAGAGAACCTTTAGCAGGAATACAGCTCCTCTGGCACCTTGATTTTAGAACTTCTTAAGTCCAGGACACTCAGGGAATAAATTATTATACAAGTCAATAAAGTGCTAGCACTTTGCTGCAGCAACTGGAAACTAGCATACCATTGATCTAAACACATTTCTTTCACAGCTGGTATTTTCTTAGTGTGAAATCCTCCTAAACCAGGTACACACTTGCCTTGATCCTGCAGTTCATTCAGTTTTCTGCTCAAATCTCATTTCTTCGCGAGACCTTCCTTAGTTCCTCTTAAACCAGCACCTCTTCCCTCCCATACTCCTTACTCTGTTGTATCCATGGCCCTTGCCATCAGTGGCGTATTTAACATTTATTTCTTTACTATCCATCTGGCCCTCCACAAGATTCAAGGAGATCAACTTTGTTTTTAATTCACAGCTACCTGCCCAGTACTTAGAATCCTTCCTGAAAACATGTCTATTAATAAACATCTGTTAAGTTAGTAGCTACTAACTAAAAGCAGCACCCCTCCCAACTCTGCCCAAGGTATTAATAGCTAAAAGAACAAACTGTTGGAAAGAAGGAAACCCACTCCAGCAACAACAGCACCTCCGTTTATTACTAATTTCAGTATACGGGAACACAGAAACTTTGATTCATCACGATTTTGAAATCTTAAGAGTTCTGTGTAAGTACAATGCTACAAAAGTTAACTTCCCCTAAAACTCGGCCTAGTTAGAAGTGGACATAGTGGTGCAGCAGATTAAGGTTAGGACGCCCACATCCCCTAAGAGTGCCAGTTTGTGTCCTGGCTTCTCTGCTTCTGATTCTGCTAATGTGAGAGGACAGCAAATGGTTGGTTCAAGTGCCTGGGCCCCTGCCACGCAGGTGGAAGACCCAGATGGAGTTCTGGACTTCTGGCTTTGTCTGGGACCAGCCTTGAGCATCTGGGAAGTGAACCAGCAGACACAAGATCTCTCTCTCTCTCTCTTTTCCCTTCTCTCTCTCTGTTCCTTTGACTTGCAAATAAATAAAAATAAACACTAAAAAAGTCTACTTAATTCTCAGCAGACTTATTACTGAGGAATCATTATTTCATACTTAAAAAACTGTCTGCTTAAGATGTGTTCTTTGCTGTAATTATTCTAGAAAATGACAGCATGTACAAAGTCAAAAGAATTTTGCATATGAAATAAATATAAAACGGAAGACTCAGAATAGAGATTGCTTTTGTTATATAGTAGTTTCTTTTAAAAGTTCCTTTCTTCCTCTCAGCATTTTAACCTTTGACTGGATAATTCAGAGATAAAGTAAAGTCCGAGGAAGGAGTGCCTTCTACTGGTTATTCTCTTGGAATGATAATATTATTTATTTTAAGGCTCACAGTTATGAATAAAATTTGCAAATAAATATTTAGAAAGAGGAAACTCATGTTCCAGTTTTCTCCCAAGCCTCTTCTTTACCAACCTCAAAGTATATCAACTCAACCTCAAAGTAAATCATCAACTTTTATTTGAAGTCCACTGGAAGCAATTAAACATCATTATGATTGTGACATTTCTCCATTTCTTTTGTTTCATTAGTATATACATTATCTAAAACAACACAAGCATCTGAAAAAAAGTATTATTCTTTGATCCCCATAATTCATAGCATGCCTTGCATATAATAAGATTTTAATAAATATGGGTCTATTTTTGTCCACTTCTCTTTATGTCGCCAAGATTAAGGTTGAAGTGTGACTAGCTGAAAAAGGTCTTTCCAAATTGCTCTGTATTTCTTTTTCCAAATATTCTACTCCTCTATGCTGAATGAAATATAATTAATTATGGAGCAGCATGATCCCTCAATGTATTTTTTCCTATGAATAAACAAATGAATCAAATGAATCTCTATTTTGTGCCAAGAAAATTACCTTTGTCTTATGAAGGGAGCAAGCGACTCACATACAATTGTTCTGATTTATGTTTAAGTTACAGTTTAGACGGAAACAAAAGACAAACCGACTCACCCATTCATCCATCCATTCATCAGTTAAAAAAAATTTTAGTGAAAGAAATCATGATGTCAAGAAGATTATGACATAATCGATAAATCAAAAAGGAATATTTTAAGGTAAGATGAGACTATAGAGGATAGATAATAGAGAAATGATTTCTCATTAAAATAATCAGAGAATGCTTCCTGGAAAATGTAAGAAAGCAACAGGATAAGGAAGGATGCATTTGATTTCAACAGACACAGAAGAAAGAATCTTTCCCTTCTAATAGGGAAAAGAACATTAGCAAATTAAAGACACTTACAGAATGATTCAAGATAGTGAACTGGATGGTTTGGCTAAGCATATTTTAAGAGGAGTAAATGCAGATAGGTGGGCAAAGATGAAAGGCAGGGATCAGATTAAATATAGTGATTCTGGAGAATTATCTATTCTGAATGCTTAAACCAAAACCTGAAATTTATAACTGAAGGCAAAGGGGAACTGGCAGAAGTTTGTGGGCCACTGATGAACATAATCAAAATAGTATGTTAGGAAGAAAAAAACTATTTGATAGCAGTAACTGATAGAAGGTTCAGGGTGGAAACCAGAGAAGTAGTAGTAGGTAGGATACATTCAAAGGAAAAGATACCACTGAACTGAATAATTTAGAGAACAATAGTGCTAATTACAGAAATATAAAATTAGAGGGGCCAGCACTGTGGTATAGCAGATAAAGTTGGGGTCTGCAGCGCTGGCATCCCACATGGGCACCAGTTCAAGACCCGGCTGCTCCACTTCTGATCAGAAGCGGAAGATGGCCCAAGCAGATGGATGACTCCTCTTGCTCTGACTCTGCCTCTCAGTAACTCTGCCTTTCAAATAAATAAATCAATATTTTTATAAGAAATGAAATTAGAAAGGCCAATTTGGGCAAAGTAGGAAATAAGGCAAGTCTCAAAGATAAGTCTTTGTCAATGGCAGGAATTTAAACAAAGCAATAGATAATCAGAAAATGCCAACCTTCCATGGAAGCAAGTACCAGAGCCTTTTAAACCCAAGAGTTAACCAATAATTCCAATTATTTCTCATTGACTTCTTCAAAAGGTTTCACATCACTATTATCATTATTCTTACTTTATAAAAGAGAAAAACTAAGTCATAACGTAGTTAAATATCTTTTGTTGCACTACCTTGTCTTGGCATCATACCAGAAAGCAGATCAAGAATAGAATTCTTTCTCCAAGGGAAAAATAGTAAGAAAAAAGGGCAGAGTAGCAGGAAAAAAAAAAAAAAAGCTAAATTTTTCAGTCTAATCCGCTTTTAAGAGACCAGTGAGGGCCGGCATTGTGGTGTATCAGGTTAAGGCTGGAGACCCAGATGCTCCACTTCCATCTATGGCTCCCTGCTACTGTGCCTGGGAAAGCAGCAGAGGATGGCCCAAGAGCTTGGGCCTCTGCATCCATTTGGCAGACCAGTTAGAAACCACCGGCTCCTGGCTTAAACCTGGCCCAGTCTTGTCTGCTGCTCCCATTTAGGGAATGAACCAGTGGAAGGCATCTCTCTCTGACTCTCCTCCCTCTGTTAACTTCGCCTTTCAAATAAATAAAGAAGTCTTAAAAAGAAAACAAGAAACCAATGAACAGGATGCTAGAGCAAATAAGAATTAAAAACAGGTTACAGTGACAAAAGCAGTGACATATTATTCTCTTAACCATTCTACAAAACTAAATACTCTGCAGAAGGCATTTACAATTCTAGACCATGACATTTATTTAGCTTATAATTTCCATTTCAATGTTCTCCCAAATACTTGCTTCAACCATTCACTCTCTCATGTTATGTTTTAGGTACAGGAGTAGAAGTTTTAAAAACAATTTAAAAGGACACATCTTCTTAAGGGAACACTGAAAACTGGATACACAAGATAAAATAAAAATCAGCAAACCTTCAAATCTAAAGAGGATATTACTTGTTTGGAGTTGTGTGCCTTATAAGTTCTTCTAGTGACAAAACAGTTCAGGACATGTACATGTACTTGTTTGGTTCTCTTCTTAATTAAAGCTGTTGTGAGAAGGCTAGTCAAAATTCTGAACTCAACAGTCCTGTATACTGGAGAGTTGTTCACAGTAGAATATTAGCTATCTAATATGGAGAAGAGAATCAAAACAGCTTGAACAAAAAGGTTTAAATTCAAAGGGGCAAAACGACCAGCACTTCTACTGGATGTATGAACAGAATTACACAAACTTAGCATTATGCCTTATTAAAGAAAAGTCAGTTTTAGTTATTTGTAATTTTAGATGATTGTTTGTATTTATGGTTCATTCTTTCCTTTTCCCTCTAATGGGTTATGAACATCTTCATTTTCCCACTAAATTAAGAGTTTGCTGTGGGTTTGCTCTGTGAATGTTCCATGTAAATTTCATAACCAAGTCTGTCATAAAGAGTATCCAGAACTCCCTTAAATAGAAAGTTTATTTGTGGTAAACATGCAGTCTATCAAACGTTGACAACATTTTCGCTTTTCTCTTAATCCTCTTTTCTGATGTTGAACATGCCAATCTCCATACTTTTCCACCCATGACTCCCCACTCACAAAGACCTCACTCCTTGTACTCTTATTCAGAGGCATCGCCAAGTTCATCAGGCCCTGGCATAAAATACAGATGGAAGCAGAAACATAGATTTCATAGAAATCTCAAAACCAGACAACACATAATAAAAAAAAGACCAGTCTTCCTCTTAATCCTTACTGTGTATGTCATCAGAGATCAACAAAATGCACCCTAACATGTATTCTAAAAAAAAAAAAAAAAATTATTTTTTAGCTACAGCTACTTGTGAATAGATTTAATATTCTGTTCTGAAATATAATACAAATTTGCACAAAATATTGCAATGCGTATTATAAAAGTTCAAGCTGTATTTAAAAATGTTAACCAAATACGCTGCAGTTACCAACAGCCTTTAAAGGGCTCTTTCTCAAAGCTGCTCCCTTCCTGTCCATTGTCATATGTTTCACGTCTGAGATGGTGTCTGCATTGTAACCAAGTATATCATGGCACCAATCCTCTTATCTGATGAGAATGGTGTCCCTGGAACTTCCTCACCACCTCTGTGCTCTTCTTTGCCTGAATCATTGTTCTTAGACAACAGCTTTACCTGGCCTCTATCATCCCAACAATGTCAAGTATGCATGGAGGATAAGAGCAAAAAAAAAAAAAAAAAAAAAAAGTAACAGTAATTTTCTCCCAATTTTCTCCCAGCAAGTGGTAAAACTAAAAGAAAAAGAAAAAAAAAAAAAACTGAAGTTAAAGATAGATAAGATTCAGAAATAGAACTTAATTTCCATCCATATCTGAATGAAATATGTGCTTCTTTATTAGTTAAGCACAGGATATTTCAGAAACGCTTGAATTACCATGTCTAAAGTAAGCACTGAAATTCAACTGAAGATGTCTTGTTGTGGTTTCTAAACAAAATAGAAAGGCATTTTTAAAGTAAAAATTAATGACAGTAAAATTCCTTCTACAGAGACTCAGAACTCAAAATCTATTTCTGGGGCAAACATTTGACCTAGTAGTTAAGATGCCTGTTTGGAGTGCCTGCGTTTTACACCCGTCCCTGGCTCCTGACTATACCTTCCTGCTAATGTGTCCCTTGGGAAGCAACAGGTGATGCCTCAAGTAGTCGGGTCCCTGCACCCAAATGATAGAGCTGGATTGAATTCATGGCTCCTGGCCTTGGCTGTGCCCAACCTCACCTGCTGCAGGCATTTGAGGAGTTAATCAATGAATGGGGGTTCTATCTTTGTCTATCCATCTCTCTCCCTGCCTCCAATAATAAATAAAATTTTAAAAGTAAATATTTAAAAAGTTCATTTTCACTGTTTTATTCTCTTACTGTTTCCCTAATTCTAAGCTTACTGTATTTTACTCCAAAATGTAAGGCTATGTCTTTTAAGCTGAAAACTCCCCAAAATTTTTTCTAAATAAAATTTGCTTTATTATGAATGACATAATAGCTGGGCTATGGAAATAAAATTTATCTTAGCAAGTAAGTGTGCCAGCTAAAACCTCTTATCTTTAGGCTTTATATTATTTTTAAATTAATCCACATTTATTAAGTGCCCCAAACAATAATATTCCTGATACACAGGAAGGCAGAAAGAACATTAAGTTTCATTAAACTGTATTGTAATCATTCCATAACGTTCTTATACTTAGAAAAGTGTTAGAATTCATTGCAATAAATCTGACAAGACTAAGTGAACACATATTTAAGAGAGTTTTATGATTCCTAAATACAAAATCACTCTCAAAAATCAAAGAGCTAGATAGTTTAACACAATTCTAGATTGTTTTGAAAAAAATTATCAAAGTTTTCTTGTGATTTTTAAGAATCTGGCAATAAGCACTTTTACTTAAGAAAGAGCCCTCCTCCTTCACCTTCATTAGAATCACCGACAATTTGATGTCCTTACCTCAAAATCAGAAGCTCCTGTGTTTGAATTATTAATCATTTGATCACAGAATCTCTAGAATCACCAAATATACTAAATTTCAACATGAAATTATGAAGAAACCATAATAAAGATGGATAAGACCTTTAAATGCTGGAGAGAAATTTCTAAGTTGTATATAAAATGACCAAATGTCTCAGTTAGAGAGAAAAACACACAAGTCCATACATAATAATTTGTTGTGTGTTATTTAACTCCTGTATTATTACATAGTTGTCATTCATCACAAACAGAAAAAAAATGTTTAACCTTCAGCCATTTACAGGTTAAAAATGTCAAAGTCCTTTTGTTCTGATTATTTATAAATTGCTGGAAATAATCTAGCATGAAGCCCTATGATTCTAGAACTTGTTATTTATAGTTAAAGACAGTATACTTTTTGAGGAAATAAAAAGCTTTTTCCATTTAAGCATGGGTTTTTGCCTTTCTGACAGCTCTAAGTCCACAGGATGTGGAGGGATGATTTAAATTTTACATCAAAATTGTGACTGCACTGGACTTTTCCCCTTTCTCAAGGGAGGCATTGTTCTTCCTTTCCATAACCAGGCGTGACAGCGCCAGACTGGAGTCATACGGCTGGTCTCTGAGTCAGCGTGAAAGTGCTCACCTCCTGAGTCTCCCCAGATGCTCGGCCCTTGTGTGTCTGGAAGCTCAGCACAGAGTAGCCACATACCCCATTCCTGGGACAGAAAGCACTGAAGGGGAGTAGAATCTGGTGATTAGCAGAATTTATCTCTTGTAGTATGCCCTGCATAAGCCTTGCATTAATAATGTAAAGTAATCCAACAAAAACTCATGCCTTTTATTTAATGTAAGTACCGTTTTATCTGACCCAGAAGTTCAGAGAAGTGATTGAACAAATTGACTAACAAGTAATTGTGCACTTCTGGCTTACAGAAATAAAGTCTTCAAAATCAGAAGTCTTCTGGATTTTTTTTTTTTTCTGAGACATATGGTTGCCACATGTATAAATTTCAGGTTATAGATAGCTGGATACACAGTGAAAGAACACTGTATGAAATGCTCATCTAGTCTCAACACTGTATTTCTTTTTAAAACTGTCTATAGAAACCCTGTAATAAGGAACCATCTTTTCCACTCTCTATCACAACAATTGCTACTGAGAGAGGGATTAATTCCATTTCTATTGTTCTATCCCTGAATGACCCTGTCAGGGAAGTTGGAGAGATTTCTGTGTCATGTGTGTCTATGCAGCCATGTGTGTGCAAAAGGGCAGGGTAAAAAAGAAAAAAGAAAGAAAGAAAAAGCCAGGGCAGGGGGTGAGGGGGTGAGAAGGAAGAAAGGAAGATGAAGAAGAGGAGAGAAAAGGCTTTACTATCTAATGATATGTTAATAGCCACAATTATTTTCTTTCTTTTTTTTTTTTTTAAAGAACCTAGCAAGGATCTAAGCACAGGCTAATTTAATCATGATCAGGTGCTTCCATTTTCCATAAAGTGCAAAGGTATTTGTTTGAAAGTTTTGTGTATTTTAAAAGAAAGGATGAAGAAGCAGAAGCTAACTCCTTCAGGTTTGTTCTCCCAGGAAAAGGAAAGGCAAGTGTGATGTGTGATGCCTAACTATCACACTACACTAAGAAACACTCACCTCTCAGTAGTGCCAGCCACTGTCTCCTCATGTGCTCCACATGCAGAGGTGTTCATATGCACATGTGTGTGTGTTTCCATACAGTATGTGTGGCCATGTTTCTAACAACTTATCAAAATAGTTCACCATGTCCATCACATTCATAGGGAAAGACGGATTTTCATGTATGAACATCACTGGTCTGGTCGGGAGAAGCACATATGCAAATAAGTTTGTTTTGATTAGGAAAGAGTGTCTTTTGCATCACTGAGATACCGAGTCCTCTGTAAAATTATCATTTCACACGTTTGGAAGGAAGCCTTGGTCATAGTGGACCTACCAGAACTTCACATTACTGCAAAGGCAAAACTATGAAGAGGAAATAAAATTTCACTTTCTGAAATAATACACTGAAGTAGTTATTCTGACCTCCTTCCCCAGGTCCTTATCTGGGCTTCCTCTTAAAGCCGCCCTCCCCCACTACTCTACTGCACTCCAGCCTCCCTCTCATTATGGGATAAGTCCAAAGAAATAGCAGATTGTTCCATAATCAACAGTGATTTCTTCCTAGCATGGTGTGGGGCTTGAAATAAAGTCTGTGGCATGTTTAATTTATTTAGTATCTAGTAATGAAGACAAAAGTAATTAGGTAACCAATCGAGTTTTAATTTCTTTTGTTTTCAAAAGTCACTGTGAAATCAAGCAAGTTAAGCCATCGAGAGCAAACCTCTGGAGAACAATTTCCTCTGAGTAGAAATAAGAAAGGAGGTTCACAGCTTAAAGGAGAACTAAGTGTCAGCACCAGCACTGTTGAGGACTAAGTTGCCCAATGAAGAGAAATATGATGATCCCTTACACCATTTGGAATCCAAATAGCCTAGCCAACGAATGGTTTACACACTGCTAACTTCAGACCCAGACAGGGCTCTCACTTTCTTGCTGTGTGTCCTATAGATGTGGCGGCAGTCTGCTTCTACAGAAGCTGCTGAAAAATCTACAAAGCAGACAATATTTATGCCCTATTCAAAAGAGAGAGAAAAGAACATATACCTAAGGCACAAATCATTCCTAGAACAATAGCTTGTTATGTGAGAGACAGGCATACTTGGAACTTTCTCAGAACTGAACTATTTGCCATCATAATCATGAGAACTCCAGAAATAAAGAGTGAAGCACTAGAGATAATGAGCATCTATCCACCCCAGCTCCCAAACAGTGGCATGCGACTCTTGTCAAGCTTATGAGAATACCGAGCCTCTTCACTGGTTCCTTTCCTGACAAAGCTCTTTTGCTTGGGTGAATATGAATTAAATCCATAAGCTTTCCTATTTTTCTTGTTTGACCTCTAAACTCATTTTATGTCTTAAATGTTTATCTTTTACCCCCTCCCCTCACCCCCATTAATCCTTCTGGTTTTAGCACATTCCCTGTTGTTTTCAGAGAAAAAAAAATTTTTAAAAAGCTTACAAGCATGGGTCATACAGCCACTGTGGACAAGTCAGGAATGTTAGCTCTTTTCTATAAATGGCTAAGAAGTGTTCAGCAGTAACCAAAAGGCTACCAGTTTCTTACCCCTGGAATTAGCCTAAGGAATAGTATATACCATACATAAGACAATCATCAACACCTTGGAATGGTATTAGCAAGTACAAACACACAAGAAGATCTCAGCACAGAATTTCAAACAGGGCTTACTTATGGCAGTAATATCACCATCAACTGCCCATTTGTTTATATTTCAAAAGCACGTCATATAGATAAACCTAACTTTCCCAATCTGTCTTGCTTTTCAGTCAGTCCTATGGCTAAGCATACACACTATAGATACTGTCACCATAACAGAAATATCTACTTTTAGATTTTAAATTGAGGTGGGAATGTAACTGTACTATTTGTTAAAATGCAGCTATTAAGAAATTTTATAATTTGCCCAGTCAAGTTACAAATTATCAAAAAAATTTAACAAAAACTGTCAGTAGGAAAACTAAACAACAACAACAAAAACTTCTTCAGGTATCCACATTATAAATCAGTAAAGGAAGAGCTAATCAAACACAAGCACAATCTCCAAGCTAGAATCCTGCACTTCCACACAGTGTTTACCATTTACCATTTTACAGCAACTGGGTCTGCCATCATTTCTGCTGTGTTCTACTGTTTTTGCCCAAAGCTTAACAAAGGTCCAGCTGTATAAACTAGTCCTGTCAAAGAACAGAGTTAAGGGATGGATAGAACAGGGAGTGGTGTCTAACATGCTGACCACTGTCTGAGCTTATGAGCATAAAGGAGCCTTGATGGAGAAGAGTAATCATCCATTGCTGTTTTCTTTTTTTTTTTTAACCTCATTACCACATGCTAGAACATTTTTTTCCCACTACCCAAACACCCCCATTCCAATCCCCCACAACTGAAAGAGCTTTGTGTTCCAAAGGGGACCAAATCCTCCTCATCCTCTCTTTTCCTTCTGTCTTGCTCTTTTTCTTTTCTTTCTTTCTTTCTTTTTTTTTTTTTTGATTGTTGTCAAGTTTATGGATGATCATTTAACCACTTCTTAAAATACTGGTTTTCTCGCAATCACACCATCCGCACATAGTTAGTAAAAGATGTTTTTTAATGGTTATACAAAACTTACTTGCTTTGGATTCCTTTCCACCAAAGTATTATCAACAACTTTTGAATTGAAGATAGTTATTTATGCTAGGGACTCTAGAAAATGATACATTCCTCTAAAAGCTAGTAAAGTCTATATACATGAGACAGAAGGGGGGCTAAAGTCAAGCTCATCTCAAAGAACATGCTTCTCATGGAATACCTATTTCAAATGGCACTGGCTGTGTGTACACACTATGCAGCAACTGTAAGATAAGATTCTGAAATGTGAAGGAAAGTTTAGGCTGAGTTAATTAATCCTTCCAGAATCCTAGCACTCACGTATCCAAGAACATCAAACAATGGGGAAGACTTCTAGATATTTTTCATATGCACTTCCTATTTTCAAGTTTGTCATTCTTACATACTATGTTGACATTATTTATAAAGGACTCAAGCCAAATTCCTACAACGATAGCCACTGCAGCTACAATGGTCAAAGAGCTAGCCAAACACACTAAATGCCCCAGGAAATCCTTGGGTACGAGCCACCAGACCTAGATGGACAGAGCTGTGTCATCTGTAAAGTTAGTTCTATTCTGGGTGTCCTTTGAGGTTGGGACAAATATTTGAACATTATTAAATCCTCTATTTATCCAAAGACCGCTGCAGCTGCATTGCAAGGCTCCTTCACATGGTCCTGTCAGTGACCTAAAGGGATTATCTTTTTTCAGAGAGGGTAAAAAGTGATTCCTTCACAAATCTGTATACTTTTCTATTTAACATGAAATGTATGTCTGTAATAGAAAACATAGTTTCCTTAAAGTGAACGATTAACTGTAGTTGCTTTCATGGTCTACCTCGTCCCACATTCATGGTTGGTGTAGACACAATGGCAACAGCTGTTCATATTTCAACATGCTTCTCATGATAGTCTACTCTCAGAAATAATTGAGTAATTACCTTCTAATATTTGGCCCCACTGAAACAATCTGAAGATATCAAAGCATATCAAATAACAATGCCTGCTAATATCATATCCAAACCATCATGTAAGAGCAGAAAAAGAGGAAATAAACAAAAAAATACTCTATTGCAAAGTGGAGCAATATTTAAAAACTCACTTTGCCCTTCCTTTAAGATGCTTACTCAACTCTCATGCAAAGTTTTATAAATGTTCTATGTGCCACTGGTAAGACACATAAAAACTATTATTCTGAAAAACAAAAATAAAGCACCAAATATGGCACCATTCTGTGACATTTTAATATTAATTAAAATAATATTTTTCCAAACGGAAAATATGCAAATGGTCAAAAAGTACCTAAGAAGATGCTCAACTTCATTAATCTTTAGGGAAACTCACCGAAAACCATGAGAAGCTTCCATTTCACATCTAGCATGTTTACAACAAAAAACAAGGACAATAAGAGAAGAAAGGATTAGGAAAATTGGAACTATCACAGATGACTGTTAGGGTTGTAAAAACAGTGCAGCTACTTGGGCAAACAGTCTGCAGGGATTTGCTCAGTTTTTCAACTTATTCATTTGGAAGGCAGAGAGAGACAGACAGACAAGTAAGAGGAAGTGTCAATCCACTGCTCCACTCCCCAAATGTCTGCAATGGCAGGAGTTGGCCACCAAGAAGTGAGAAGCCAGGAACATAAGACAGGATGCAAAACCCAGATACTTCATTCGGCCCATTGCTGCCTTCATCTGCTTTAGTGGGAAGCTGTAGGCAGGAGCGGGAGCCAGCAATCCAATGGAAGATACACCTGTCTTAACCAGGATGCTCAACATCCACTTCTGCTTTATAGTTTTTAAGGAGTTAAACACAGAATCACCATATGACCCAGCAATTTCCTGCTAGGTAAACACACAAGAGAAATGAAAACAGAACAAAACTCATATGCAAATGTCCACAATAGCATTATTCATAATGGCCAAAAACATGGAAACTACCCAAATATCTATCAGATGATGCATGGGAAAACGAAATCTGACATACTATATAATGGAGAATTTTATAATAAATAGGAATAAAGTACTAATATACGAGATGAATCTTAGAAATCTTATCCTATGTAAAAGAAATCAGTTAGAAAGGACTTCAAAGCATATGATTCCATTTATATGAAAGGTCTATAATAAGCAAATTTACAGAAAGAGCACGTAGACTGGTGGTTGCAAAGGATAGGGGAGGAGGGATAATTTGGAACGACTGCTAACGGGTATAAGATGTCATTCAGAGTGATGAAGATAGTCTAAAATTAGATTGTGGTGATAGTTGCACATTTCTGAAGTACTAAAAACCACTGAATTGGGGCCAGTGATGTGGCATAGCGGGTGAAGCCACGGCCTGTGGTGCCAGCATCCCATGTGGGTGCAGGTTTGAGTCCCGACTGCTCCACTTCCAATCCAGCTCTCTGCTATGGCCTGGGAAGGCAGTTGAAGATGGCCCAAGTCCTTGGTCCCCTGAACCCACGTGGGAGACCTGAAAGAAGCTTCTGGTTCCTGGCTTTGGATTGGCGCAGCTCCAGCCGTTGTGGCCAACTGGGGAGTGAACCAGCGGATGGAAGACCTTTTTCTCTCTCTGCTCTCCTTTTCTGTGTAACTCTGACTTTCAAATAAATAAATAAATAAATAAATATTTTTAAAAATCCCACTGAATTGTATACTAAATGGGTAAATTTTATGCTACGTGAATCAATTTCAATAAAGCAGTATCTTTAAAAACCTACAAAATAGACATTACTGTCTCCACTTTACTTTTAGAAATTGGCTCAGAGATATTATGTAAGTTGATAAAAGTCTCACAGTTAAAAAGTCATTGAACCAGAATTTGGATATATACCTGCTCCAAATACCCTAGTCTTTCCTTATTCATAGTTTTGCTGTCTATGGTTTCAGTTTCAGTCAACTCAATTCCAGAAATATTACATGGAAAATTCCAGAAATAATTCTTAAGTTATCATTTAGGAACCACTCTGAACAGTGTGATGAAATCTCATGTCCTCCCACTCCATACATCCCTGGACATCATCCCTTTGTTCAACGTTATCTGTGCTGTAAATAGTACCCACCTGTTAGTCACTTAGTAGCCAGCTAACTTGGAGATCAGATTGACTGCTGCAGTATCACAGTGCTTGTGTTCAACGCTTACATAGTACCCTAATGTTATGTCACAATGCCTACGTCGCTTGCCTCATTTCATCTCATCACGCTGGCACTGTACCACAGCACATCACTGCACAAAGGGTGAGTACAGGCCAAGAAGGTATTCTGAGAGGAAGCGCGCCTTCATATAACTTTTAATATAGTATATTTTATAATTATTTTATTAAATATGTACTACATAATTTATAAATTAAACTTTGTCATACCTTTGTATGCATAGGAGAACATACAGTATATATACAGGGCTTGGTACTATCTATGGTTCTAAGCATCTATTAGTATTCTTAGAATATATCCCCTCCCCAGGATTTTTTTTTTTATTTTTTTTTAATTTATTGACAGGCAGAGTGGACAACGAGAGAGAGAGAGACAGAGAGAAAGGTCTTCCTTTTTGCTGTTGGTTCACCCTCCAATGGCCGCCGCGGCCGGCGCACCGCGCTGATCAGATGGCAGGAGCCAGGTGCTTTTCCTGGTCTCCCATGCGGGTGCAGGGCCCAAGCACTTGGGCCATCCTCCACTGCCTTCCCGGGCCACAGCAGAGAGCTGGCCTGGAAGAGGGGCAACCGGGACAGAATCCAGCACCCCGACTGGGACTAGAACCCGGTGTGCCAACGCCGCAAGGCGGAGGATTAGCCTGTTGAGCCACGGCGCCAGCCCCCCTCCCCAGGATTGACACTGTGGTATAGTAGGTAAAGCTGCCGCCCTGGTTCTAGCATCCCAAATGGGTTCTGGCTCAACTCCCAGATGCTCCACTTCCAGTCTAGCTCCCTGCTAATGTGCCTGTGAAGGCAGGATAAGAAGGCCCAAGTACCTGGGGCCCCTGCACATACATGGGAGATAGAGATGAAACTCCTAGCTCCTGGCTTCGGATCAGCCCAGCTCCAGCCATTGAGGCCATTCTAGACAGTGAATCAGCAGAATGAAAATTTCTGTCTTCTCTCTCTCTCTCTCTCTCAATCTCTCTCTCTCAATCTGTGTGTGTGTATGTCTGTTTTCAAATAATATTTTAAAAAAGAATATATTCCACACATTTTCATTATAACAATTCAAATATAGAACATCTTTAAAAAAATGTTTTCTATTTATTTAAAATGCAGAGTGACAGAGAGACAGAGAGACAAAGATGTCTTCCAGCTGGTTCATTCCCCTAATGTCTGTAACAGCCTGAGCTGGGCAAAGTCAGAAGCCCCGACCACCATCGTGGTTGCCCATGTAGGTGACAGGGACCCAAGTACTTGGGTCATCATCATGCCTTCTCAGGTACGTTAGCAGGAAGCTATATCAGTAGAGATGGGACTCTGTCTCAAGTACAATACAGCAAGAGGATGTCCCAAGCAGTGGCTTAATGTACTTGGTTACAGTACACACTGCAGCTTTTTATGAGATAAAGAACACATTTTTATGAAAGAATTTAAATATAAGCCATAAAATTGATTTTTCCCCAAGGAGTTGGAAATGCATTTCTCATTTCAATTCCTTTTATTTGAATGAAAACTTTCATTGAACATGATTGTTGTTAGTCCTATACTAGGACAATGCCTTTTTCTTCTAACTTTTTTCATTACATATTTAAAAAAAAATTAATTTATGCCAGCAGTAGGCAGAAAGAAACAAATAAAGACTCCCCACATGCTCACAACAGCCAGACCAAGCTGACACCAGGAGCCAGGAACTCAGTCCAAGTTTCTCACGGGACCCAATTACCTGAGCTGTCACTTCTGCCTCCCAAGGTCTGCATTAGCAGAAGGATGGGGTAAGAAGTTCAGTGCAGGAATCAAACTCAGGTACTCTGGAGGTGGGCATCTTTACAGCTAGGCTAAACACCCACTCCTAGATTCTTTTTTAAGGTACTTCCCTTATCATGTTACCTCTTTGCATCTATGATAAACAAATAATGCTTTAAATGGAAACTGTGTACGGATTTATAACCCATTCCTATTTGTTACATGTGGCAGATGACTGCCTGCCCCCCCCCAGTATGTTCCTAACGATGGATAATTATTGTTATGATTGTTACTAATTTCTTTAAGTGTTTAGAGAAGATAATGTGGGTTATGCTATTGCCAGAGTTCAGCAATCTGATCCTGTATTTCATTCTTGTTAACACAAGGCCAAACTATCAGAACCTTCTGTTTATCAGAGGAAATGTCTAAAGGAAACACAACTGTTGTAAATAATTTTCAAAATTATTATTGTCTGTGAATGTGTTTTTCTTTCATCTCCAGAGTTCCATATTAAATCACTTTCTGTGCAATCAACTTCTGTTGGTGCTATATAACGAAGCCTTAAAAATTTGTTTTGAGAAAGTTACAGAGGGGAAGCAGAATGGATAAGCTAATGGTCCTTTAAATTTTTATCATAGCAGTTTGTTTACAAATATATTTCTACCATTATAAGAGTAGAAAATGATCCTCAATTATTAATATTCTATGATGCATTCCACTTATGATAGTGGTTTGAATTAATTTAGGGCAATTCAACATAGGTTTAATTAAATAAACATTGATTTGCCCAGACAAGTAACTTCAAACCAATTTAGAACTCCGGCTTTCCTTGAGGCATATATATCTAGAAACAAGTATTTCAATTTTTATTTCTTTGAAAATAATTTAAACTGTATCATGGTGGGAGAGAAAGAAACGAGTTCGAGGGAGGAAGCACAGACATTTGGATAATAACAACAGCTACAAAATATGTAAATGTGACCATTCAGGCACCAGTGCTTATAAATTCCTGAGGACCCAGACTGGAAATGAGTCAGTTACTATTCTCATTACTAATTAATGAATTGTTCCTAAAATAGGTGCTAGTAGCTCAAATTTATTCATTTTTACCTGCCCTAAAACATTATCTTTTGTATAAGAGAAAGTAATCTACTCAAAAATTCTACATTAAAATACCAAATCTCACTTTTCTGATCTTTATCTCCATTACTAAAACCCATCTTAAATGTAGAAGAAACTTTTAACAAAAATCAAGGTAAGTTTACTGTTGGTTTGTAACCTCTCTAAGCCACAAGCAGCATTTCTCATTTTTCAACCTAAAAATTCAGGATCTAATATAGGGCCTAATAAACAAGTATATGGGGTAATATTTAGGAGGATAAGTTTTGTTTAGACAAACCTGGATTGAATCTTAGTCACATACTTTTTTCTAAGCCCCATGATGATCACGTTGCTTAACCTCATTGAATCCCCATCTTGCCATTATGGGAAATGTCAACAGCACATTACCTAAGCATTTTCAGAAAAGTAAGTTAGTATATACAAAAGCATTTAGCACTGTACCACACACTGTATGTACCTTACAAATGCAGTCTATTGTCATTGTTGTTATTTGGAATTATATGGAACCTTATATAAAGCACTCAGCTGTAAAGCAGAGTTAAGGTAAGGATATGAAAAAACCAAATTAGTTTTGAGAACCCATCTGTGTTTATATACCTGGAACTCTGACAAAGAGTCAAGAATTATTTTAATATTTCTGTATATTGCCAAATTTTTATTTTTGAATTGAATGAAGACTATAAACTCATTGGGTGATACTAGGATTTCCGAATGTTGCCAAACAACTGAGGAGATCTACTAAGATTTGGGGCTTTCAAGTAACTTTCATTTCAATCTGGTTAAAAGACATCACCCCTGAATGACATCAAGAGCTACATGACTACTCTTCCTTCCTACATTGTACCAAAAGCTTGTCCCATTGCTAGGAATTTAGAATATAGTTTTTGAATATACAACTTATATAAAATAGATTCCCACCATCTACTTCTTCAGGGGAAGCTGAATCCCCTTGGGGTAAAGGAGAATAGGATATGTAATTATAAGCTTTTGAAATTGTCAAAGTTTCATTAGAAAGTAGTATTCACATGATCAGTTTCCCCTTTTTATGTGTAAGACTTAAGACTAAGAAATAATGTGAAACACGAGTGCTTTCTATCACTGGACTTACTGTACTAGCATAGCAAGAAAATCACTTTATGTAAGTTTCTCTTAGGTTGTTATCTATCAGCACTTTGAAAGGTCATTTGAGAATATTGAGGCTAAACCCAAAAAGGGATGACTTTTGACCAGAAAAAATCAATCTATCATGAAAAAATGAAAAAAAAAAGCTATTAAGAATTTGTTTGGCAACATATGTAACAATTCCCCTGAAGCAGATGCTTCCAATATTTTCCTATAAATTAATATCAATAATCTTGCCCATAGCCATTTTCAAAATGTCTGCATTGTCCACTTAAAAATACTTCACTCTTCCAATTAAATGTTTTAAAACAAAGGAGTGTGTATATATATATATATATATATATATATATATATATATATATATATATAAAACTCCTAACACTCCCAGTTTAAAAAAAAAAAAACTGCACTACAATTTTCATCAATCATTTGGCAAAAGAAAATCAATAGAGAACCAGGTATGCTTCTGCTGGCTATCACCACAAAAAACAGACTGAAGTAATAGCTCCTTCAAAACGGAGCGATGTCAAGATAGTTTAAACACTACCAATTACTTGCCATATGGACCATATCCCCCCAGCTCATGGAGTAGTTAGAAACTATTCAGAATTAATAAGCACTGCTGTCAGTGTACTGTCAAGAAATGTAAACCCTCATGCACATCGTGGAGGTAATGTTGGTAAGTACAAGGAATAGGAAATAACTATAATTTAAGGGAAATTAATACTCCAATGTCACCAATATTTTAATTGTAAACATTGTAAAAATACATTTCTATAATAAATAATCAATGCAGCTTTTCTAACTCTTAAGAACCCCTTAAGAACATTATCAAGGAATGTATTATTAGAATCTCCAGGGTAGTGTTATGGGCATCCAACCAGGAGCACCAACTAAAGTTAAATATTTTTACCAACTTTTCTAGAGATTTCTGTCTATGGAATTCCTATGAGGGATTTTAAAGTATCTTTAGAAATTGTTAACCTTTAAAGTTTTATACATGGATCTTTTGTGCGGTACATGGCAACCCTACTCCCTGCATAAATCAAAGGAAATTGCTGAAAAGTAATCATGCTGTGGCAGAACTACTTGTGATTTATTTTTTGTTCAGAACAGAACTTAAACTATTCATTCATTCATTTAATATTTACTGAGGATCCGCTATGTGCCATGTGCCCTATCTTGTGGAATGCTAGCATATAAACAAAATTTTAAAATGACAAAAGATTTTACAAATAGAGATGAGATAATTAAAAAAAAAAAAAAAAAACCTAAAAGCAGAAGTTCAGAAAAGGTACATTTAGGCCAATATTAAAAATATTTTTCTCTTGTAGGAGTTTAGCCTAGCCATTAAAAGTGCCATTTGGGATGCCAACATCCTGTATCAGAGTATGTGGATTTGAGACCTGGCTCTGCTCTCCATTCCAGCTTCCTGCTACTGCACACCCTGGGAGGCAGCATGTGATGGCTCAAGTGCTTGGGTCTTTGCCACCCACATTGAAGATCTGGACTGACTTCCAGGCACCTGGCTTCAGCCTGGCCCAGCCCCAGCCATTAAGGGCATTTGGGGAATGAATGAGGGTATGGGAGCATTGTCTCCATATATCTCAAGTAAATAATAAATAAAATTTTAAATAATAAGAATGCTCTAAAATAGCCAACCAAAAATAGTATTTTGCTTTATTCATGGGGTTGAGCTTATTGCTCAACAGTAATGTAACTCTTCAAACAGCAGATCGATCATTCATTAGAAATTTCTATACAAAGGGTCTTTAAGATTTAAAATGTCTTAGATGAAAAAAATTATGTATGAATTTAAAAAAAAAATTTGGACAAAAGTGAACATCTTTAGTTTTTATATGAACTCATCATCTATGTAGGATTCATGCCCACCTCCAAAAAGTTACATTAGCTCACTTTCACGGTTTCTTTCTTTAATTATTTAATTTTTTCATCCACTTGAAAGACAGAATGGTGGGGGACAGAGAGGAAGGGAGAGAGATTGAAAAAGAGGAGGAGGGAGACAGAGGAAGCGATGGAGAGAGAGAGAGGGAATATAGAAGAGAGATAGAAACACTCATTTTTTATGTGTTGGCTCACTCCCCAAATGCTCACCAAAGCCAGAAACCCAGAACTCCACCCAAGTTTCCACATGAGTGGCAGAGTCCCAAGTACCTGTGCCATCACATCTATTGCCTTCCATGACACATTAGCAGGAAACGGGATTTGAAGTGGAGCGGCTGGGACTCAAACCAGCACTCCAAACATGAGACGCAGGTGTTGCAAGTGTGCAGCTTGAACTATTGTGCCACAACATCTACTCCTATGGTTCCTTTTAATGCTGAGATTTTTTTTTAAAAGGGTAGGATTTGCTAATATTTCTGTACATATTATGAAGATCAACAGAATTTAACAGATCTAAAGAAAAAGAATGAAATGTTGGAAAAAGTAAAGTATTAGAAGTTTCATGAAAACCAATCATTTGGACAACTACCTTGTAATTATGGCTAATTCTCCGTGAAACAGTAAGTGATAATGTGAATTTTTTTTGAATTATACAGCATACTTTTCTTCATTTTTAACGATAAGATGACAAACACTGATAGTAGGTTACATAAATTACATTCTAAAACTGGTAGTAGATTCGAAATGTTTAATCTTTCCTCTTTCTTCATCCAAGTCTCTGCATCAATTTGTATTAAATATAAATACAAGACATGTATATGAATATAATAAGTGCATGTTTCATACCTGCTAACGACCCAACTCTGGTATTTTTCTTTATTTTCTGCTTCTCCATTTCTTACTGAATTTCCAGGCTCTTTCATCCCTGGAAATTTTTTTTCTTTACTCAAACTATTTAAAGTATCTGATTGCTAGAGATTTCTAAATTGGGGTAACAAGGGCACACAATTTTAGCATTGTTTCTTTTTCTCTAAGTGTTATGTGCTCTTCTACCACAAAGAAAGGACTGATACTAAGTCTTAAAAAACTATTTCAAAAACCCAAAGCTAGCAATCATCAAAATCATAGAGTGAACTAAAAACTGAGGTTAAAAATGTTACCAAGTAACTCTTGTCAGCTTTTGAGCTGGTTATTTGCTCATTTTTATCACCTGGTATAAAGCCTTGGTATATGCTAAAGTTCTGTTACATTCAACCATACCTATCAAATAGTTTACCAACCTGTTCCAGGAGTTCATATGCAAGAAAAATACTCTTTTTTAATAAATCACCCATTTTAATATTTTCCTAAAGCTGTCAACAGTCTGTCAAAATCTGAACTAAAATAATGCTGCATTCCATGAAATCACAAAAATTGAGAGATAAAAATGTATCATACAGGTAATAGCAATGAGTGAAGAATATGGTTCTGTAAACATGGCTCTGGGTGGCGATCTAAGTTACAGGCAGATGGTAACATCCAAGCCTGTATGCAAGCCAGACTGCTCCCTGCGACCTGACCCAGACTGCGTCTTCAGGTGGGACTGTAGCTCAAAGTTGCCAGTCCACCCAATTACAAGGAAGAATCCAAAGTCTGGAGTTCAATGAGAAATTTCCAGATTTTTAATTATTAAACTCAAAAGCAAAACAGTAAGCACCCACAGCCAGTCCATCAGTTTATGATTTTTGCTTTTTGAATGTGAATCTAACAGTAATACAACATTTGTATCAGAACTATTCCAAAATAATCTCAGTACTGGCTGTCACTTTAGTCATGGCTTTCACTTAAATGTGGTAATAAAATGTAGCTAACATTTATATAACACCTAACAGCACACTGAGCTACATTTACCTACCTACCTACCTTCCCATCCATCTAATTTTAAATTTTTATCATTTATTGTTTATTTATTTGAAAGGCACAGAGACATATTTAGACTAAGAGACAGACCTCCCATCCACTGGTTCACTGCCTAAGTATCCTCACTGGCTGGGGCTGAACCACAGAAAAGCCAGGAGGCAGTAACTTAATTCCCAAATTGGTGAAATGGATTCAATTACTTGAGCCATCACCAGCTGCCTCTCAGGGTGCTCATGAGCAGGAAGCTGGAACTGGCAGTAGAGTCAGGACTTGAACCCAGGGATTCTGGTATGGAATGCAAGCAGCATTTTAACCCGCTGTGCAAAATGCTTGTCCTATGTCCATCCAGTATTTGCAACAGTCTTGCAAGTGGACTCTCTTCCTGTGCCTATTTTATGGCTGGGTAAGTCCAGGGACAGAAGTGAGAGGTTGACAAGGGACAGAAGTGAAAGGACTCCCCCAAAATCGCACAGCTGGAAAGTGGCTGGGGATTCAACCTTGGCCTTTGGGCCACTTTTAGCTTACAGTTGAGGTACTATCTCCTTTGCAGATTTCCCCTGATGTACATGAAGCATAAAAACTCTTTTACAAAAAATGACTTACTACGCAATAAGCATATTTATAACATTTATGAAAAGGACAATCTGGAAAACACAATTTAGGCTTAAAATGTTGAGACTTTTGGGTGGTTTGTTAGTAATAATTGACTTTAAAATTTTCCCAGAAAACCTTCCACATAAGATCAGTACAATTTGTTATATACAAGGATACTTTAAAATGTTCATGGAAAAAATAAAATTAAAATAGACTTGGTGCAAAACAATTTTAAAATCAATACAGTTTTTGTAGAATAATCATTGTTAAGAAGCTTTTTTAAGGTCCCTTGGATGCTTAGATTTCAAAAGCTTTCTGCACCAAAAAAATTATCTTTTAATGCCACCTTCCATGAATATTTTTAAGTATCCTCCTATTTATTCTGCCTTCAGTAGCCCTGATGCCAAACCTCACCATTGATTTAATCAGAACTTTTGTCTAAACCTCTATTCACTATGCCATATTCTATTCACTGATACTGTTTTCTCATATCTGCTTGGGGGAAAAGATTAATTTAAAACACTGGTCATAGTGAGTTTCTATGTAGAAATTTTCCAATACAAGTAAAATCATTTGGCAACAGCAGTAGAAAATAATCTATTTTTAGTGATTTCCTTTTGTTAATTTTAATTTACCTGAAATTCAATTTCCTAATTCTCACCTGCTTGTCTCAGAGATGACTCTTTGTGTATTTCAAATAAGAGACATACTTTGAGACTGCCTCCTGTAGGATTTACAGAAATATGGTAGGTAATTATCTAGATTAGTAAAAGACTAGTTCTAACAAAATTCTCAGCATAAACTAATGTCATTTCAGCTTCTGCCATCTTATTCCTCATTTAAAATGTATTTATTGATTGATTTACTTATTAGAAAGTAGAGACAGAGATAGAGAACCACCATCTACTGGGTTCACTCCCCAAATGGCCACAACATCAAGGTCTGGGCCAGGGTGAAGCCATGAGCCAAGAACTCCATCTTGGTCTTCTACACTGGTGTCTGGGACCCCAACACTTGAGCCATCATCTGCTGTTTTCCCAGGTGTATTGGCAGGGAGCTAGATCAGAAGTGGAGTAGCCAGAACTCCAACTGGCATTGGCACTGGCATCACAGGAATTGGTTTAAGCTGCTGCATTACAACACCAACCCCTCATTTCCCATTTTGATTCAAAGTCTGATCTGGGTACTGGAATTACAGCTGTAGTGCAGTCTACATATGAATAGGAATGAAAAATTTCTTGTTGTTTCTGTGAATCTTCTCATAAGCGACAAGAGAATAAAAGAAGGCCACTGGAGAGATGCAGCCACCAAAAACCAATGAGGGTGGGGGTGTGGGGATGGAATATGTGTGTGGAAAACAATCTGAAAAAATCTTACCTACTCCCAAATTTCCCGCAGTCACTTGAAGAGCCTCAGAATATATTGTTTGCACAATATATCTACTTTACATAACATGATTTAAAAATCTGTTCAAGATAGGGTCTATAAACAGTGCTGGTCATGGTTAATAGCAAGTGTTGTGGAAAGGGTATGTATTTTTTTAGTGGATAACTAAGCATAGCTACTATAAATAGTAGACTGGCAACTTTATGAAGACAAGAGATTGTGCACTTTCTTCATTTCTCTGAACCTTGGGCTTGTACAGTTTTGGGTTCATAAAAGATCTGTTCAGTGACTGTCCAAATATCTAACACAGTTCTTCCACCTATTTAGTTGAAACAACTCATTTTTCACAATTCACCTAATACACTGTTTCAAAAGGAGCCTCGCTCAGAATAGGCTCGCGGATGCCAAGGAAGCCCAATAAAGCAGCACAAAATAATCAACAGGAGCAGCGCATCAATCAGAGGACGTCTGATCACGATTAAACAAGAGCATTTTCAAAACCTCAAATTTCCGTTCATAAGGAGAATTTAAAGCAGCTGTTCAGCACTAGCACAATGTCTGCCCTAAAAGGTTTTTTTTTTTCTTCTTTTTTTCAAGGCAAATTATGGCAGCAGGGAAACTATTGCTCTAAGTCCTCAAAGTTGATATGACCTTTAAAAAAAAAAGTACAAAATCCAAAGGGACAATTTTACATTTTCATATTTCACTGCAGACAAAAACAATTTGGTATTCCAATGTTGGGGCCTCTGTTTTTAAACATGAAGCCGAGGTGTTTCCCTTAGAAGCAAAGGTCTTAGGGGACATGTCTGTCACAGCAGTTATTTTCTGTTTCACTTGTTGGCAAACTTGCATTTCAAAACAACAACAAAAACGAGCCTCCCCAGCTCCCTGTAAACCAAGGAGGTAGAAACAAGAAATATTTCAAAGCAAGAAGGCAAACAGACTGTGAGGACTGAAACTCAGACCAAAGGCATCTGCTCTCCAACTCACACTCCCCACAACCACCCAGCCTTCGTACAATCTTACAGATTTTCCTAAGAGATGTTGCCATTTTAGCTTTGTTTTTCCCTAAGTTCTGGCAATACCCATCACTGCAGGCAAGGCAGCAAAGCCACTAGCAGAATCCAAACCGGAAAGCAGAAAAGCTGTTCTGTCTTTTCTTCCCTGCCACTCCATTACTAATTTATTTTTTCCAAAGTAAAACTCCCTTATTCTATCCAAAACAGCAATCACTAACTTCCAGCACCTAACAATCGCTTCACAGAACACAGACAGGATCACACACTGCGGGGCTGAAAGCTGGCCGAGTCAAAACCCTGGACAGTTTCCCCCTGGGCTCCCACCTTTTTTCAGAGAGAAATAATACTATAAACCAGCTAGTGTGTTCCTCCTTAAAAAAGACCAAAGCAATCTTTGTTTTCACTCCTTTCTAGCATAGCTCCTCCTGAATCCCACCCAATGTGGTGGGTGCCAACACGGCTTCCTGTTCAGTTTTGATTAAAAAAGAGAGACAGAGAGGGAGGGGGAGAGAAAGACAATAAATCGGAAACACCAAAGTGTCTAATGCCATTTGCTACTGATTATCAATATATCATTTACAATACAAGAATATTACTAAGATTCTTCAAAAGATGTTTGTCATTAAATCCACATATAGTGCTTGTATTTTCCCCTTTAAATTTACAATTAACAGCCCACAAGATAAACCCAAGATTTTGCATCAAGAAAAATATCTCTATTTGTCAGAGTACAAAGAGAAGAACAGGAAATCCGCCCGCATTCATGGGTCACTTGTATCTTACAAATATTTCTGTCTATAATTTACTCTATTTTGCTTCACACGCATAGTTGAAGTTGAAACCAGTCCTTAGATGATAATGACAGAGAAAATCATCCTATAGATAAATGGTTTCTGTAACATTCACATGTAACATGTGTCATATATATCCTATGTAAAAACTAAGATCAAGTGCCATTAAACCTATATTAAGTCTGAAAATTCAATCCAATTCAGTAAGTATTTTTGTAGTGTTGTTAATATGCTTGGCAAGAGGAAATAAAGATTAATGAATCTTAACTGGGGCACTCACAATTAGGTGACATCACAGGCTACTGAATACAAACAACTGCTAAAAACTCCATCTTAACAGACGAAGAAAGAAGATCCTATGGAAATCACAAAGGTAATACATGACTCCATCAGTCAGTCAAGGGAGGTTTCCTAAAAGAGGAGGATATACCAAAAATAATTGTATGCACAGTGCGAATGAAGAAGTGCAAAAAATCAGGGAACAATGTACAGTGGATAAACACCAGGCTGCAAGGTAGGAATTGCAGATAGCCAGATAAATGGTAGGGTAAATGCTGGAAGGTTAGATTGAGATCTGATTATTTAATAAACATCACTGGAATACCAAGAGCACAAGGATGCTTAAAGCTATTCAGAGTTACCAGAAATTATTAAACTAAGAAGTGCCATGACCAAAAGAGGCATTGTCAGAAGCTCCATAAGGCAATTCTTGTCCTAAGATCAAAAGTCAGCTTTTCTCTATTGCCTGCATAATATGAGACAATAGTGCAGTTTGGGGTTCTCACTGCCTGTCCCAGGATAAGGGTTTACACTTTGTATCTTTGTCACACAGTTTCTGGCCACACACAAGGCTCATCATGATTACAGTTGTATTCATGATGGTGCTCAATCTAGAGTATTCCTTCAGCCCTGTTACCAGATGCTCCAAAAGCCTACACAGCCTCCATGTCCCGGCTCTAAAGCCACCATCTTTACAGAACCTTCACTCTACATGGTATGAACATACTTCTTGGGGTTCCCATGACATTTTGTGGATTTCTACCATAGCTGTTACATAATGTGGACTCGTGATTGCGTACATAAACGTTTCTGCTGCTGAAATGAATGATGCTGAGGAAAAATTTCTGCCACTCCTTTTCCATTGATGTTACCTAAGAAGGTTCTGCATTTAGTAAATGCTCAACAAACAGTCCCTGAATTATAACAAGATAAAATATTTAAATATTTCTAAGTGATCTTGAAAATTTATGAACATTACAGAATATCAAACATCTCATATGACTATAATATCCCAAAGTAAGACACAGGAAGTGTCATATCATTGCTTCTGTCATAATTAATAAATAATATAGTCATTGCTTCCTTAGCCTGTATCTATTAGTGTAGTAATTCTTTGTGAAATTTATTATAGTGCTTGGATCAGACTGTAACATTAAAAATTCAAACAAGGTAACATGGTAGACTAAAATATGTGAGGGTAAATGTAGAAAGGCCTTATATATCTTGACTAATGAAAAGCGAAAGTTTGGTGGAAATGCAAAAAAAAAGTTGAAGTAATATTTTTTAAAATTATGCTTATTCACTTTTATTTTATTTGAAAAACAGAGACAGATTCCATGTGCTTTTCACTCCCCAAATGCCTATAACAGACAGAGCTGGGTCAGGCAGAAGCCAGGAGCATAGAACTCAATCCACGTGTCTCATATGGGTGGAAGGGACCCCAAATACTTGGGCCATCATCTGCCACTTTCTGTTGTATAAATTAGCAGGAAGCTGGATCTGAAGCAGGGAGCCGGAATTCAATCCAAGCACTCATACATAGCACGCAGGCATCCCAAGCAGGATCTTAACTGCTATGCGGAACACCTGGCCCTGAGGGAATATTTTCTTCTCTTTCTACCTGATGTTCTTCAGTTAGGGGTAAAAGCTATACACATATCAATCAGGTGCAATAGAGAAAAACCACATAATTGTAGTTGACCCATTTCCTATCCTTCCATTTGTTATTCTCTTTAAATAAGTGATTTGCTAAAAATGTTAAATGTAAAGAAAAACATTTAGAAAATGGATCAAAGAAATTCATATGATGAATATAGAAGGGAATTTCTCTTAAATGATATTGAAATTATTACTACTGACTTCAGACCATCAAATAATTGTTACTTAAACAAGGTCAATGTTTCCAATCTAAAAAAAAAAAAGTTTTGTTGAGTTCATGTAATTAAATCCATGTAGTTTTAATTTTAAACTTCTTTTATTCTTGTTTCATAAAATAAGTTAACAGAAAACACAAGTCATGGTGTATTTTCCATGTATCATGCCAACAAATTGTCACAAATATGTGACCATCGGCTTTAATTTTGTAATGATCATAGTAACATAATATAGCCACAAACCACAATTATGACTTACACATCAATACAATGCTTTGGCTCTCTTACTGATAAAATCCAGTAGAATTTTTCCTATACCACAATGAATTTAAAATAATTATGTGTGTGTTACGTTTGAATTAATTTTCTGAGGAGTCAATTTCTGAGCGCATGGTTTATCAGTGTGATTTTTAACATCCCACCAATGTTCAAATTATAATCAAGTGTTTCATTGTTGGTCCCTGACGTCATCTTCTATTATACTCCTCTGTTAAGTAACAAGGAAAACTTCAGATGCAATTTTGAAATATAATTGGTAACGTAAGTGAGAGGTTCTGTAGAAAGTATTTTCCTTTGAAAATTCCATCTCAAGGTCAAGTTAAACATGAAGATGAACAGTAAATGCAAATGGTGAGTAGTTATCTGTCTCTAGGAATGTTATTATTACAGTGATACTTTAAAATTTTATTTGAGAGGTTTATAATCACATAACACTGTTTCAAGCTGGGGGAGTCTATCCCATAAGTGACTTTGCCAAAACTAATCTGTTTGAAATCTGGTAACACTTTTTTTGGGGTGAAGGAATGTAAAATTTTTTTATCCCAATTTTCCTATAAAGAAACTGATCTTGGAAACAAACTAGAAGAAGTTATACTTGCTTATGTTGTACTGACAATGTTACCAATAATATCTTATTTAATCCTCACAACAACTTGGAGTGTAATTAAAGATGATAATTCAATGACTTCAAAAAGAATAACGCAGCACCCATCATTTAGAATGCATGTGGGCTACCAACAATCAGTATAACCATATTGGTTACAACCGCTGACTCTCAGCCTTGCAAGCCGCTAGGAAGGCATACTAGTAAGAAAAGTGACATGCTGAGGTTTCCTGTATCTGTGACCAGTGTGATATTTCCACAACATGGGCAAAGCCTTTTAGTGATAGGCTACGGCAGTCTACAAATATCACTGCCCCCCAAAAAAAACTTTTAAACACATCTTAATATGTGTGTTTATTCCTTAAACCCTGCATGAAAAGAATAAAATACGTATTTCATATCATAAATGTTTATCTTGAAAGAAAATTTCACTACTTGTAATCTATTCTATCAAATTGGGAGATACCAAATTCAATTTGGTAGTAAGAAACTGCATGATTATTGTGTAAAGAGCTCTGTTTAAAACACTAGTTACGACACCCACGTCTGGCACGGGTGTTGAGGCACAGCAGGTTAAGCTCTGACGTGGGAACAACACATCCCATACTGGAGTGCCAGGTTCAAGTTCTGCCTGTGACACTTCTGATCCAGCATCCTGCTAATATGCCTGGGAAGGCAGAAGATGATGGCTCAAGGATTTGAATTCCTGCCATTGACATGGAAGATCTGGATGGAATTTCTGATTCCTGGCTTCAGCTTGGCCGAGCACTGGACGCTGTGGGCAACTGGGGAATGAACCACAGGATAAAAGTGCCCTTTTTCCCTCTCTCTCTCCCTCTTCCTCCTCTCTCTCTCTTCCCCTCCTTCTCTCTGTCATTCTGCCTTTCAAATAAAACCTTAAAAACAAAATAAGCTGGCATCTCACATCAATACCCAGCTCCAGTTCCTGACTCCGGCTTCCTGGGAATGCAGACACCGGGATGTAGCAGTGCTGGTTCAAGTAAGTGCATTCCTGCCATCCACACCGAAGACCTGAATGTGTTTCAGGCTCCTGGCTTCAGCCTGGGCCCAAATCTGGCCATTGTATGCATTAAGGAGTGAATCAGAGGACGGGCGGGAGCTTGTGTCAGTCATTCTCTCTCTCTCTCCCTCTCCTTTCTCTCTCTCTCTCTCTCTGTATGTGTCTGCTTCTCAAATAAATGTTTTAAAAAATTATTGCATATTATCAAACTCCCTTTTCTCTGCCTCTTAACTATTCTAATGAGTATTCAGATTCAGCTAAATAAAACACATGGTTTCTTCAGAAAGGCTCTTGGTTCTCTGCTATCTTCTGCTTCTAAGAGAAGCTTTCATGACAAACCCATGGCATCTTACTAAAGGCACTCCTTCCCATTTTGTCATTACTTTTTCTACTTGCCTCCAAGTCCATATCATTTCCTTCTCTTCTCTCTCTCTCCTCTTTGATTCTCACATTACATGCACATACACACACAAATACATAAAAGCAGTGCCAACAGACCCAAGATCAGAGACAGTGAATGGAAAGTACTTCCCTTTTAAAAATCATCATCATGACAAACAGCTACTTTAATCTTCCTGTTCACCTCACAGGCAACAAATCACTATCATAGTTTAAGGACAAGTTATATCATTTTTATTTTGTTCCTCCCCAAAAACTATGATGTCAAAATCATGACTAGAAAATAGAACTTCTGATTGATTTGCTTTTTTTTTAAACAACCATTGTTAGTCTGCTATAAATGACTTCAACTTTAAAGCTCATGAGTGAAACCAAACTCCTATTTAATGTGGTGATATCACATGTTGCACAAAAATATAGAAATTCTCCCAAAGAAGTTCACCTGGAATCTCACTGGTCCCCAAAAAGGCATTACATTTTTCACACTCTAAAGATATAATGTCCATCAGATGGCCATGGGATGCCCTTTCAAGTAATGAGCGCATCAGGGAGCAGTTGGAAAGGATGGAACCACAGCTTCTAACAGTCATGGAACTCCCCAGTGAAAATTTGTTGGGCAAATAAGGAAGGAACTGGGCTGTAGCAGAGCTCCCAGGACAACAGGGTAACAAATCTAAAGGGAAGTCAAGTGAGCCCAGAGAAAGCACAAAAGCCAAGAAGCCTCAGTAGGGCCAGATACCAGGAAAAATACAGGTCCTGTCATGAGTCCAGGCAGCCAGGAAAATCAAGATCGGGGAGATTCAACATCTGTAAGCAGAGAGCCCTTTGGAGGCAGAAATGTCACTTTTCTTTCTGACCTTAATGAAGCTCAGTATTCATGTAGGGTCAATGAACTGCATGGCAATCAACAGGGCAGACTTTAACTGAAATAGAACTCTTCACTGTTAAAGCCCAACCCACCGAAATGGGGAAGATGCAGAAAACCTTACGCCTGTAATATTCTCAATAGATGTCTCCATTTCCAATACTATAAAAATAGTTTTATGCACTTTTATTCATCTCTCAGTTTAAATAGGCAAAGTACATTCTCTTTGCTATAAACAACATAAATACTTTCCCTAGGTGCTCATTATTCACTGCATATACAAAATTGGCATTTTAAAAAAAGGAAATTAACATATGGTTATCCTTTGATAGAGTGGGACAGATACAATTTATATCATCCTGGCACTTAATTTTAACAAACTGAAATCATAATTCTGATAATAACCTTTAAGGATCCTAGGACTGACCACTAAAGAAAGTAACAGGAAATATCAAATAAAAAATTTAAGCCCTTAAAAGTCATGAGCAAAATAATCTTCATCTTATTAACTCATGTAGATGTAGATCAATTTCAAATCTATGTTGTCTATCATTCTCTTTGGAATAGGTGAGTGCACGAGAAAGAGAGAGAGGGAAAGAGGGAGGAGTAGGGGGGAGACGGGGAGAGGGGAGGGAGGAGAGGGGGAGAGAGAGGAGAGAAGGGGAAGAGAGAGAAGGGGAAGTTGGAAGAGAGAGATAGGGGGAGGGGGAGAGAGAGAGAGAGAAAGACAGAGAGAGAGAAATCAATTTCCCATCTGATGGTTCATTCCCCAAATGGCCCCAACAGCCAGGGGTGGGCCTGGTTGAAGCCAGGAGCAAGGAATTCCATTTGGGTCTCCCATGTGGGTGTCAGGGTCCCAAGCCCTTGGGCCATCTTCCACTGCTTTCCCAACCACATTAGCAGGGAGCTAGATGGGAAGCAGACCAGCCATGACCATTCTCTTATGGTATGCTGGCACTGCAGGCACTGGTCCAACCTGCTGTGCCACAACGCTGGCCTGCTCCATTGATCTTTACGACTTCACAGGCAGAACTCATGGGAGAACTCGTTCACATACTGTTTGACACTATTAAACATTCTACTCTGTCACCAAAATGATGCCTTGCATAGAAGTATCTTAATTTCTATTATCCACTGCTATCTGAAAATTGTAAATTCACAATCAAGTAACAGCTTACTAACTTATGGCAAATGAATTTAATTAGTAAAATGACATCCAAATAGAAATGAAAATATATTGATTGTCTTTCTGGTAGTCTCTCTAAGCAAATACACTTTCTAAAAAAGAAAATCAAAACACACAAGCTCAGCATGGAAACGCCAGTAGCCCAGCAGCTGGCACTGTGAGCAGTGGGGTTAACCTCCAGACTGCCAAGCCAGCATCCCACACAGGCCCCAGTTTAAGTTCTTGTTGCTTTGCTAATGCATTGGAAGGCAGTAGAAACTGGCCCATGAATTTGGTCCCCTGACACTCATGCAGGAGATCAGGTTGGAGTTCTTGACACCTGGTTTCAGTCTGGCATAGACCTACACACTGTGTGCATTTGCGGGGGGACCAGCAAGTGGAAGATCTTACTCTCTCCCTTACTCTAGGTATCACTCTGCCTTTCATATAAATAATAAATAAACTGTCAAACAAACTACCAAAAAAACCTGTAGTCACTCTTCAAACACATGTAGAAAATTCAAGCTAATATAAAATCTTAAATTACAGTATACTATACAAAGTTATATATCAGACGACGATATAAGTAAAAACAAAAAAGTAAAACCATCAGTTGAGAAACTATAAAAAAGGTAATTTGGCTGCATTTATCTTTGAACCTTAATTTTTCTGATAATAAAAAAATTCTATACTATGAGTTGAATAATATCATATAGCCAATTAAATTTAGGGGTCTTTAAAGTATGAACCACAGTTCATATCTTAAAGAATCAGCCTTTATGTGAGGGTTGGACAATAAATATCCAATACAGAAAAAGAGAAAATGAACATTTTAGATATTAAATATTATTTAATCCCACTGTGAAATAAAAGAAATTACTTTCCAAAAAACAAAGTCCAACTGGTGATAAACCAACCACACAGAGAATATAACTAATGGCTTACATCAAGATATGTATGACCTATACTTATACAACAGTTTTCAATTTTTATGAACATGTATGGTTTCACCTGAGGATATCTAACACATTTGAAGATAATTTTTAGAAGTTCTATTTTTGAGACCTAATATAATGACAGCTTGTATTGAACCAACAGAAAATGTTATATTTAGAAAGTTTGCAGTTTTAAAAGATAGTATTGAAGTTTATCATCAATGAACAGGATTGTAACAATTCAACAGTTTAATCAAATCACATCATTCTTCAGTATTTCCATTTAATAAAAGAGGATAGTCAACAGGCTGCTGAAAACCAAAGCTTTGCTATAATTTCTCCACTCATCCTCACTCTGACCACACAATGTCTCTTTTCAATTCAAACCATGCATTCAGAACTCCCTTTCTCACCCCTCACAAACCTTAGTGGAATGAAGGGCATTAAAAGTAAGTAAACAGCCAATAAATGTAACTACATTACTGAGTCATGTGGGGAGGAGGGCAACACGCAGAGAAAATGGCTAAGTTGTTCACACTGGTAAAGCAGACTTTGTTCCATAAACTTTCCAAGAACACAGGTAGAACGCTTCATTTTTAATTCATTCAAATCCATTTAAAATTTATCTGAATGCAGCAATTTGGCTAAGTTATTTTCTGCTCATAAAATGCCATTTTTATTAACATACCAAGGAAAAATATAAATATGCTCAGCTTGATATTCTGACTTTTGAAGATCAGCTTCATGAAAACCTACAAAAGAAAGCTCTGTAACCATTTATAGGGGAAGAAGGATGAAAGCCGAAGGAAATGTGTAACATGGGATTATGGCACAGTTACACCCCAGACATTAAATTAACAAGTTTTAGGTCCTTCAGTATGGTTATACTGGTGTTATCAGGACTTAAAATAAACTCAGTGACTCCTCTGATATGATCAGCAGCATTTATTAGATATTTAAAATATCCAAAAACCAGTTTTGAGTTGTCTGTGATTCGTCTGTTTCGGTCATCAGGAGAACCCTACAAGGTAGACACCACCGTTCTCTCTCCTTTACAAATGAGTAAGCTGAGGCAAACAGAGAGAAGCTAACCAACCTACCCAAGGAAACCACCTTCTACACTGTGGGATCAGCTCTATACACGACAAAGTGACCCTCTAGCCAAGTCCTGGCCCATATTACTGCCTGAGTCTGGAAGAAAATTCTACTATTCTTCATTTTCAATTGCCATCCCCTCCTCCAAAAGGCCCTCTCTCACACAAAGATCAGGCAGAACTAACTCTCCTTGTGCTCTCTCCTAACACCCTGAATCTACTTACCTCTCAACAACACTTGCCTTTGTTGCAACTGCTCTTTCGTGGCTATTTCCCTATCAGATTATAAACTTGGTGAGGACAAAAGGCATACATGTCTTATTCACTTTTAAGTGTCTGGAAGCTAGCAGCATTTAGCATATATAAAATAGTTACTTCCTGAAGAAATACACAAAGACTATTACAAATACATAAAATACTATTACTTCAAAAACCTGTTCTAACTTCAAGGTGGCATTCAGGAATTCCTATTCATGACTGCAAATACAGACAATTCACCCTCAATAGCACTAGTACTAACTATATCAGTACTAATTCAGTATTAACTATATCATTGCTCTAATTTTAAGTACTTTAGATACATGTAATTAATTAGTAGCCACATACAAAAAGCATTTTACTTAAGAGAAAATTGGAACTCACACAGGTTAAATAACTAGCCCCATATCACACAGCTAGTGAAATTTACAGGCACAAGTTGAGTCTAAAGGTTTATGCTGCAGATGACCATGAAATAGGAATTTTCAAACTGATAAATTTGCTGGTTGAATAGAAAGGAATGGCATCATGCAGTTACAGTAGGGAACCAGAAAATGTCAGCAACACAAACATCTCCACTACACAGCTCTTGATGTAAATTTCTCGGATGGGAGAGTGGTAGACTTCAAACAATAAACTGTACTGTTTTTCCAAATTTTATGAAATATTTTAGAAACTTCAATGAAAATTCTTTCTGAGTTTCAGTTTTGGACAATGGTGAACAAGAGTAGAATTTGCTTTGACTGTGTGAGTTGGAGCCTAGCATTTTTTCATAAAGCACAAACATAGCAATTTTAAATAGGAACTCTAACAAAATACACTTTTACATCATCAGGCTATTGTGTGGACTTTGTAATCAGTATTTTTTCGTTATTACTTATGAAGAATTTGGTATTTATGACTACCTTCTGAGTAAATTTTTTGGATGAATTGTGATGGTTTCTCAGACTAAGCAAGCCCTATTTTCTCAACTGTATCAACTAGTACCAAGCAGCTCTATGTCAGACAAATCACCACAGCTCAGACAGCTTGCTTATTATGGTTTATATCTATTAAAATACAACACCCCCCCACACAAAAGTCTCCATCTATCTCAGACATCAAAGTTGACAGGTGGTAGGTACTGACTACTGACAGCCCTAATGATAATCTTAAGCAGTGTAAAAAACAACAAAGGTCTATAACTGTCTCAGAAGTTCTGTATCTAACCTGAACCTACTTGTGAGGACACAATCACAAAAATCCAGCTTGTAAGACAATGTATGAGACAGATCAAAAAAGCTGACGTCAATACCAAGACTGACAACACTCTATTTTCAATTAAATGTAATACCCAATATTTGACTTAAATTTAAAAAGAATAAAGTTATGGATGGTATTATTGGGATGATTAGAAAACACAGATATAGACAGGATGTCCCATACGGTTACTGTAGTAAAGGCAACGTTCTTGGGTGTGCTGATGTGCTTGTAGTTATACAGGAGAATGTCTTAGTTCTTAGGAGTGTTAGCCTTTCACTACCAAATGTATTAGAAAAGAAAAAAAAAAAAGGTATGGATGCTCACTACAGTACCCTTTCAACTTGTATGTACATTTGGAATTTCTGATAAAATTAAACAGAGAAAACTGACAGAGGGTTCTGTATCCGAATAAACTATGACTATTTTAGTGACCACATGTTTTCTGTCAGAGCAAATGGAAAACTGAAAAATCTTCTGGCCGATGACTTAGATTTGCCCACATGACCTAGAAGTGCCTATATGTTGTTATAAACGGAAGTTCTGAAATAATTACGCTAAAATCAAAACAACTCCTTTTGAAGGTATGCTTCAGTTTGCAAATGGGAAAATGGTGTTTTCTCAATGATATGTTCATACTGATAAAGTGGTAAGTTGTAAAATGTCTTTAGTTCACATTGATGTGTACTTTTGTTCCACCTACAAATTATTAACCCACTAATTATTCATTACCTATTATTAAATAAATATATGATGGGAATATTTCTTTATCTACATAATTTAAATGTAGATACATAAATAAGTCATGACAAAGCATAAAATTACCTTATCTATTAATGTAATTCATTTTGTTAACTCAGGATAACTTTTTAGTTTATTTAAGATTTTATTTATTTATTATGTTTATTTGAAAGAGGTGAGGGTGAGAGAGAAGGAGAGTGATGGAGAGAGATACTCTACTAAGTCCATGTTTCAAATGCAGCAGCCAAGGCTGCACCAGGTCAAAGTCTGTAACCAAGAAACAATCCAGGTATCTCCCAATCATGGTCTGGACCAAGCTATTTTAGCCATCACTGCTGCCTCCCAGGAAATTCATTAGTATGAAGCTGGAATCAAGAGTGGAGCAGACACTCTCACCCAGTTACTCAGATGTAGGATGTGAGCATTCTAAGCACGCCCACCTCAGGATGCCTTTTAAAGCTGAGTCAACTTGGAGGTCCCAAAGAGAGGAAGTATTGGCCCAATTCTCCACAGACACCATTTATTTATCATGATGGACAATGAGTAATACAAAGTATTCACAAGATCAAACGAAGGTGGCCATGACAATGTGGTAATGTACCCAAATCTAGGGTCTCACTGGGACACTCCTCAGGTGCTTGGGCAGATCCAAAAGTGTTTCCTGAGGAAAATTCATGGTTCGTCTCTGTGTATTCCTAAACCTGCAGTCAATTTAAGTACAGAGATGGGAGTGCCCTCAATCCAGGCAAGAACACAACTCAGTCCAGAACTGATTGTTCCTCATCTCTTAGCAACAGCCTGGATATAACAACTGTTATTTAAAGGAGATAGTTTAAAGGACTTGTTAGCCTTTTCTTAGATCTCTGCCTGTATCCTTTCACCAATAAATCTACATACCTGGCAAACATTAGTTTAGCTACTTCTAGAAATGTCTTCTCACAGTTACCATTCAATATTCATTCTCTTGTCTGGTCTCTACTAAAAATAGCAATGTACAGAATTGCTCTCAAACTTTTTTGCAATGTTTCTGTTGAAGACAACTTAAGGGTTCAGAAATCAGACCCCTCAAAACAACTGTGATTTCTAATACAGGGGTGAGTTTCTTTTTTATCAGAACATGTAACCATTAACCACATTATGACTGTCAAATAACTCAAAATCATTCTCAGCCAAACTTTAGCTTAGAAATAATTTTTTTTTACTTTAGACACACACACACACACACATATATAAATTATTCATGGCATAGAATACACTACATTTAGTATATTTTATATACAGATCATATGTATGTATACAGTGTACATATTTATTTGTATATATGATCTCTATATAGTAAATATTTTATGATACATGAATAATGTATAAAACATGAATATTTTAAATAGTTTCTCATCCTTCAGAAAGCAGTTGTAGTTCTAATAAATTCTGTACAAACCACTGACTTTAACATAATTTACTACAGATACAACAGCAGCAGTTCAATATCACCTGCCATTTTATGCAGAATATTCTTGGGACTCTTTCTAAATGATTAAAATCTACTTTAAATAATAATATACATTTCCTAAACACAGTACGTTAATATTAGTTCTTATTTAAGCAATAAAATCACCCATGAAATATTAATTATAATCCCCACTTCACAGATAAAGAAATTAAGGCATAGAGAATTGATTAACTTGAGAAGATCACATACCTAAAAATGATATAAAACAAATTTAAGACTTCCAAGCATACTATTAGCTATAAAGTTAGATGGCCTCTGCTTAGAAAGGTATCAAGAAATCACAGGTACCAGAAGCCCCACATATCTATATATGGTACATCATTTGCAAGATTAAAATTTAAAACAGAGATCCATAGATCAGGTCAAGCCTACATTGATATGTTAATTTAATTGTAAAAGTAAAAAAACAACAACAAAAAAAACCACAGTAGTGTAAGACAATGAAGTTCACCTCCATTCACAAATGCCTTACTGTTCCCTTCAAATTACCACTCTATTTTATCATCACACTGAGTTTTCTACTGGAAATGACCAACCTGTTGTCCAATAAGATCAGTTTAGTATGGCTACAAGTGAGATCCGAAGATCAAAACCATGAATTATATCATTATTTAACAATTCATCAGAAAGTTTCCCACATTCATATCAAATAAATGTGAAAACTATGCCATTCCTAAAAATTACTACACTGTAAAGAGGATTCCTGGTTATTGAGCTAGCAAAAACAAAGCAGGTGAACTTTCGAAGCAGAGCTATCACTTGTCTGTAAAATAATTTCAACAGGTGGTTTATTGTGAAAGACTGGAAAAAGAGACATTTGGGAAATTATATGTAGTTATACTTCAACCAGTGGGGCATTTCTATGTATAACGTGTGCTGAAAATCTGTATCCATCACAAACAATTCCTGGTGGCCATTACCAAGAAATCCTTGATGTAAGTGTCCATGAGTCCCCTTATCCATCACCTACCCTATAAGGTCATGCCATGAATGAATTAAAAATTCATGATCTAATAAAAATTTGAATCTTGTATAACAATCTTTATATGTCATTTATGATGTCTTTATTTTTAATATTTACTCAGCATCTAAAATAACACTTAGAATAGTAGCTATTTAAAATATAATTTGCTGAATAAATGAAGCCATTCCTATTAAAACCAGAGAAGATTATAAAGTTAGGGAAGTACTTCATTACATAGAGCAACACAATAAAGTTTTGGTGATGAGTGAGGGCTTTGGAGTTGTACTATCTGGATTTGTATCTTCCCTTGTTACTTACTACCTGTAAAAATTAACCAACTTCCTATGTTTCGTTTTGTTCATTTGTCCAACGGGCACGAAAAGTAAGATTGTCGTGAAGCCACAGTGGAATAACACATGTAAAACTGGCACATAATTTGTTAAATGTGTACCAAATGTTAGTTCTATCTATCTCTATTAATATCCCCACATGTACACAGAAAGAGCTTGGATCATATGTTGTGGGTCAGTTTCAGAAGTCGTGCGTATTATCAGCTGGGATACAAAAGATGAAAACATTCCTATCTAACTACAAACTTCTTCAAAATAAAGATACACATGGGGGCATTTCAAACCATAAATATAAGGGCCCCTTTCAATCATATAGTCTCTAAAATGATTAATACAATGTGTAAGGGAACATCTTCCTCTCCTTTGTAATCACACAGAAGTTTAAAGGAGTGACTGTTCGTGGAACAAATGATATACACATCTGATCAAGTCAGTGTGACTATTGTGGCTTCTTAAAAATGGCAAAGTTTCACCTTCTCAAAGAAGAAATCTGAAAAAGGAAGACAGTTAATAATATCTCAAGTCTGACTCCCTGCTACCCTACTGAACTGTGAACCTAAGGAGTCTAGATACAGGGAGAGATGCTCATTTTCCTCCTTAAAGCATCGCTGTCGAACAGAAATGCAATGGGGGCCACAAGTGAGAGACTCATGAGTGACTTCCAGTTTTCAAGTAGCCACACCAAAAAAGTAAAGCGTTGTAAATAATTTTAATAATGCAATTTATTTAAGCCAACATGCCTAAATGCCAGTTCAACATAGTACTTTTTTAAAAAGTAGTATTATGCATTCATTCTTCAGTCTCAGTCTGTGCACTTTTTATTTACAGCACATTTTGGTCCAGACAAGCCACATTTCAAGTGTTCGATAGTGATCTGTGAGCAGCAGCTACCATATTGGAAGCTCACATACAGAAGGATTCTGAGGGCATTTCTTTTACTAAATCGCCTCTTCCTCAAGAGCTAAGAAGCAATCAATACATATCGTGCAATTCATACAAGCTAGAGAAATCAATAAGCTAACACATTCTAATGGCTCAATTTCCCCAATATTTAAAGAGGCAAAGTATATTTCAGCTAAAGAAAATATAATAGGCCAACTTACTACTTAAAATTTGTAAATTATTAAAAAAATACTTTTTTGCCCACCGTGGGCTAAGAAATTGTCTATAATATTTCTTACCAACTATTCTACAATTTAAAAGCTTCTATAAATTATTTGCCAATATTATTCTTTTGAGCTTTTAGGCATTTCTCCTTCACCATTAGGTGAGTGAAATGGGTCAGGTAATTTGATTTGGCCTCTAATTTACTATTGATAGTATGAGTTTCCTTTGCTGTGATAGAACAGTACTGCTCTGATTAATACTATAAATTCAGAACAAATGGAAACACATTAAATTCAGAAGTGCTTCTGGACCATTAACTTCCATGCTGATCTGACATGCAACATAGTATGTAGGCAACAGACTCAGGAATACAGACTATTCCTAAAGCAAACACTATTTTATCTCATAACCATCTGGGGTTCTCATCCCAAGGGCCACTTGCTATCTTTTAATATCCTGAGATACAGCACTAAGACCTACCTTATTAGCAAAACTCATTCCTGCTAGAATAAGAAGACTGACATAGGAGAGAGATTATAGAGGGAACAAAATTTTGGCTAAGACCCTTGTTTTCATTATTCAGCTAAAGAAAATCGTTGCTAACACACGCTTTCAAAATTCTATGGTTTTTGCTAAGGTACCAATAAAAGTGATACCATTCATAACATGGACAGTGGACTCTTTCATATATCGCCTATAGTTGCAAACTTAAGTGCCAAGCAGATGGTTGAAATCTGTTTTGTATAAAATGTGTGCTTTTTTTCCAACTGTGTTCTTTGTATTCATATTCAGCCTAGGTTTCAGCCATCAAAACACTGGCACTATGTCGATCATTAGCAGCATTTTAGACAACTGGCAACTAAGGTATTCACTGTTCTCCACAAAATGTTCAGCTAATATTTCCCAGATGTATAATTAAGGCAAAAGATCATCTTCTTAAATTGGTATCAGCACTTTGGACGGCTTCTGGCTTTCAGCAGATTATATCAGTGGAAAACAATTTTATATCAAAAGTAAGCGTTCTGTTTCTTGGGTGATTTTGTTTGCTTGTTATACAGCTGCCCATAAAAAGAAAGCTATATATTTCCCCAACCATCCTCTACAGTCTACAGAATATGTAGCTAAGGCAAAACTGCTCATGCCACTTTCACTGTGAAAACCTATAGTATACTATAGATCCTAATTTCTTTAAGTTGTTTAATACTTTCTCATTTTCCAATCATTTGCGTAAATAATACTTTGAAAAGTACTAGCATGTGTGAACTTTTTACATGAACAGAAATCACTGTTTTTATTGTTCAATAATTCCTTCTATAAAATGATTCATTCTCCTTACTTTGTCCAAATAAATAAAATTGACATAAACAAACATATTAAAACAAAGATAATATCAGCAAATTCATTATTCAAAACCTTGATATATTGATAATTACAAAAATAGTTATTAAGGTTTCAGACATCCAACACATGAAATGACAAAAAAGGATGTGTTTTTAGGGTACTTAATAAGCACTCAGAAGAAACTACAGTTGCATTGCTACTATTTAAGTGCTAGCTACCTAGAATCAAAAATCTTAAGTCCATTTAAGAATAATTATAGCTAATTAAGCACAACACTAAGAAGCAAGTCAACCAATTTCTCACAGGTATTACTTTATATGCTAAAATAATTTTTAAACAGCCAAGTAGTATGTTATCAAACAGCAATAATAATTTTATTAAACTACTGATCATTTTGCATTTGCCAAAAACTAAACCTAGTTTTGAATGGCTGAATTCAGTTGCTTGCATTCAGAGACATCTAAATATTTTTATAAATTTTCAAAAGTTTAAGCCACTTGATTAGCATTGGGAGATAAATAATTTTAATCTCATTTCTAAGCCCATTTCATAGATGCATGGCTGAAACCCAAAGAATTTAAGTGACTTACACATCACAAAGTTTTAGCTCTTGATTTAGAAACTGGAGGAACATATGCCAACTTTGTATATAACGAAATGCTGGATTATAAAATATATTAGCAGTAAGTTGCCCAACTGGATGATTTCCAGATTTCCTTTCTTGCTTAACAGTAGGATATTTGCACATTTCTCTTTGGTTTTAGTTCTAAATGTAGTTCTGTTTCAATAAGGTTGTTTTTTTTTTTTTCCCACAACCTTTATATCTATACAGGGAGAGTAAGAGAATAAGACCCATTCTTTATTCCTAAGTTAGAAGTGGTATAGATTAAGTAAGAGTTTCTATATCACAATTATTAAGCACACAACTCATTTCAACGCAGCAAATTCTTATGTCATCCCAAATGGATGGACACCATAGAATTGAACAGAGATAATACAGGTCTTCAGATGTATAGTTTAAAATTTTGTTGCTGATGGTATAATAACACTTTTTCCCCAAAACAGCATGTTTGAAAAAAAGCATGTGATGTGCCAAATGTACAATATTAACAACATGTGAAGCTTGTTTTCTCAGATGATACAGGGGCTTTTTTAAATGCATCTTTCATTAGTTGTTGTTCTACTCTCTTGCTTCACAGGGTTTAGCATCTCTTTTCCTGACGTTGCCAGTCAGGAACTAAAGTGTATCAAGTTGGCTAGCCTGATGCTAATGCTAAACGTTGTTTAATTTAATTTTCACAAACACTTAAAATCTTTCTTTAGACTACCTGTTTATAATCTCGGTTAATCTTGCTCCTTCCTAGTCCAACATTTTATTTATTCATGTGAAGAAATATGTCTACAGCCTTCTACTGCCTTCATGCTCTGCCATCAAGTCTTTCCCTTTTTTCTCTTCTCTTACCCTCTTTAATAGACTTTCACCTCTTCGACCTAAAGCACCACTCTCAGGCTTCTCCCCTGTCCCCACACTGCCTCATTCAGTAATCCAGATACAACTTATCTTTTACATGTTCTGACTGTTGAGGATGATGATCTAATGTACCTGAGACGGTTAAGCACACAAAATGGAGCCTTGTCTTTTGAGACACTTCAAATATTTCACAGCAAACTTAGGCATTTAATCTGAAGTAAAAAGGAGACACCATACTTACGCCTGACAACTCCTAAAATATACTGTGGTTGCTTGTTTTGCACAATGGCAGCAACTTGACCGATAAACTGAGGTGACTGGGCACGTGCAGGCTAGTTATATGATATAATGTCTCTCCAAAGGCTGCATAAATGTGAGAATTCTAACCACTAGAGTTAGGAGCCAGAGGTCTTCAAAATACAGTTCAAAGTAATGGAAATTTTAGAGTTGAGATATTTTAGAACTTACTCAGCTCATCATCTCACTGCACATTTTAGACCAAAAGAGATTGTAAAGAACTTGAGATACATATTTAACTAATAACATCTGCTTCTATGTTAAACTTCCAAAAACTAAACAAGACCTGTGAGGACACTAACATGTAAACCTTACTGTATCCCCTTCATAATTATTTTATTCCTTAAGAGAGATACTCAAAATCCACAAGGAAAGTTCACTGGGTAAGTACACCTTACGTCTAACATGAACTCTCTCATCATCTCACCCCCAAAATCTCAAAAATTTCCAAATGTTACTCAAGTATACCTTGATTCATCAAACTCCAATTCAGATTTTCCATTCCGTGTGCAGAACAACATCACTCTCGGGTCTTTAAAGCTGGAATATTATTGTGTATCCTATTGTAGCACATGCCAAAGGATTCTGTGTTGCAAACAAACAACAACAACAACAAAATGGGAATGGAACTTGTTTGTTTTTCTATGAAATAAATCTTCAAGATTTTCTCCCAGCTTCACTAGGATTTGGTAGAATTTATTCAAGAGATCAATTGCCCTGTCAATGAAAAAGTTTCTCCTGAATTTCAAACTTTCATGTTTAAATGTGTATGGCTATTCTATTTCCCAAAATAAATTCTTCATATAATGGCTACTGACTCGCAATTATTTTTTAATTTATTTATAGAAGTATATATATTCTACTCCTTCACATTGATTCTTTAAATTGCTACCAGTGTCTTCTGGATATGTTTTCATTTCTCAAGAAGACTGCTTTTATAACATTAAATACTCTTAAACTGTTTATAGGTCAAATTAGACTCATTTTATTTTTCCACTAATGCTTAGACTTTTAGAAACAATTACACTGACAATATTTACATCCCATAATCCACAGGACTCTAAAACCAATACCTTTCCCTTTATTGCTCAAATCCTACCTACTAGACTTTGAGGGCAATAGAAGTTCTATCTGCAGAACACGGCACTCATGGTTAGCTTTGTTTTCTCACTTGCAGGTATTCTGTCTGATAAATGGTACTGTGAATATTACATGAAATTTTTGTTCTTATTCTAATGATGGTATGAGATGATAAATAGCATGCCTCTGTTATCGTATATTCAGTTAGTACACATTCAAGTTCAAAGTGGAATGAGTAAGACACTGAATACTTTTTGATTACCAATTGATTCTTTCCTCTACTAAATAATGGGAATACTGTACACTATCCTTAAGAATCTTAGATGCAGATCTCTTCTATTACATATCAGAACGAAAAAAAGAAATATTACCCTCAAATTGATATGACATCTTCCTGCAATCTCTTTTTAAACATATTATGAAATTCAATAGCAAATAAAAAAAGGGAAAACAACAAAGCGACTTCAGGACAGGAGTTAAAAAATCTTTGGACTTTGTAAATTATTGCCCAACAAACTGTGCCCTCGAGTAAATAACCAGAAGGAAGAATTGTTGGCAAACAATACTTTACCTCTACAATTACAATAAAAATGTTTTATCATTTCATCATGCAACCTATATTAATTGTGAAAAAACTTCACAGCATAAAGTATTACTCTTTTTTTTTTCATTTTGTGTTCTCTTATGTTAAGGTATATCTCTCATTTTCAATGTGTGTGTTTCCTTTTCATTAGGATGCTATTATATAATATAAAATTGTTGAAAATGATGTCAACAGATCACAAGGATGTTTTACAGTCTGCTCTCAAACAATCTATGTACCACCCCCTGCCTTGGTACCTCAATCCCAATAATATTAAAACAGAAAATAGAGTCAAAATCAGTACTAGAGTAAACGCTGACTTCATTTTGAAACAAATTTTGATTTAAAAAGAAGCAAGAGAACATGATTTTGGTCTGTGTCTTCCTTTACTACTAGGTTAAGAAACTGACAACAGCCAAAGCAGGCACACACATTCTTTAAAATTTGCTGCTTAGTGTCCCAGCTGATCTCACTCCCTTACACTGCCAATATAAAAATCCGACCAGGTTTAGTGACTCTGAAGGTGGGGGGGCAGGGGGTGGCTCTGTGCAGTAAACTCCGCTTCTTCATATTGTATTTATTCAAAGGCATCTGATGCTTGGGTTTCAATGCCACAGAAATGATCTGGACTAGGAGGGGAGGCAAGTGTGCACAGAGCATCATAAAACCCTGGGCATCGCCACGATGAGAAATATTAAAGTGGAGCTACACATACATTTTTTAAGAAAGATCATATCTTCTGTTTTTTAACATTTTCTTTTCTAAAACACACATTCTTTCAAAGATGTGAAGAGCAGAAATAGAAACGTTGTTGCATATGAAAGTTTCAACGGTTCTGCTGCCAGCAGCTTTTCTTTATAGTGTTCCTCTTACCTACAGTGTGTGTTGGCACTGGCAGGTAGCCCTAATTCGTTAGTAGCCAAATTATTTTTGTCCCGAAAGTACGAGAAATCTCCATAGCACATGAATGAGACATGGTTTACTAGTTTACACACATTTTTATAACTCCAAGAAACCAAAACTCATTCACAAATGCTCTCGTTTCAGCAAAGAGAAGGGCCACAGAACATCACTTGGGATTCTTGGTCCCCATTTCTCCATGAGGAAACCGATCTTTTCAACTTCCATAAAGAACTTTGATCCTTAATGCAAGAAAAATAAGCAGCTTTCTTTACACCACACTCTACATTTCATCTAAGTCAAAACACATCATGACCAGGCATTAAAAAACAAAAAATGTCATTCAGTAATAAACCTAAATGTCTCCAGATAACAAGTCATCACGGCAGCACAGTGGGTTTCAATAGCATGGTTCACAACAAGTAGCATCCTCTTACTGCATGATCACCAGATACATTTACACACTGCTATATACCACCTTCACTACGTTACAGAGCAAAGAGTAAGAAGAAACAAGCAACACTTAGAAATATGTAACACAAGTGATGATTCAGCCACACCAAGAAAAAAAAAATCGACTCTGCATTTTAACACAAGACCAAAGTCAATGCATTACCACTGAAGAGCCAAGTGACTGAAACGTTACTGAAATAAAAGATCTAAAATACAATGAAGCAGGATCGGGTTTGAATTCATTTAAGGTTCAACCTAATTTCAAACACCTATGAACATCCAAAAGGTTTTGTTTTTAATTTTCCTTCTGTCATGTTTTATGGGCAAAAAGTCCTTAAACTACCTTGTAATAGATTAATTACTTTGAAGCTGGGTGACAAAAGGGCAGAATGACCGGAAAATGATACAAAAGAAACAGCAAACGCATGTTAACAAGTTTATCAACAAACCTGGGTAATTCTCATGAAGTACAGATTAAGGTTCAGTGGTTCCAAACTGGCAGCATTCAAATTGGGTTCATATTTGGGTTTTTTGTTTTGTTTGTTTTTTTAAACCACCTGTCCTAAAACGACATTGTTTATGCTAATTATCTTTGTTTATGCCACAATTCTGTTTGTTTACTACATTCTTTTAAAATACCATATCCCTGTAAACAGTTCTCACCAGAATTCTTCTAAATCTTGTTTCGGTCTGGTCCTTCTCGGCAGCCCACTGAGCAGAACGCAGCCTCTACAGTGAAGGCGCAAGAGCTGGGAACAACTTGGAGTCTCTGACTCCTGAGGCTGGCAAAGGCAGGGAGGACTGCTGAGGTTTTACTCTCAGGCTCCAAGGGAAAAGGATCCTGAATGTGGAGCAATGCAACACCCCCCTATTGGCCAAGCAGAGCCATACGCCACAGTTATCTCCAGACATGGAGGAGCTCTCCAGAAGTCAGCAAAGCAAAGAATGGCTCACCCTGCAGGGAGCGGAGAAAGACCCAGACGTCACAAAGGACAAAACAGTCTTCTCTTGAACCATTATCAGTTCCACACTGAAATGAAGGAATAGGAGGCATTCTCCTAAAGTGTGTTCCAACACACACTGTTCATTTGAGGAAAACTGTATCACTCTTGATTTTTTTTTTTTTTTCGTGCTCCAGCAGTATCGCTTGATTAGTATTTGTCTATATGGCATTCAGCTTTTAGGATGAATGTAAATGATGATGTTACCCATCAATGAAAAGGAAGGAAGGACAGAATGCATGGAAGAAGGAAGACTGTGCTAGGTTGCAACCCATCTCTTATAAAACAAAATGCTGCTGTCAGGAAGAGGTCACTTCATTGCTGTGGTTGAATCTCTGAACATCTTTTGACCTGACTGCCATCACCTGAATCAGGGATCGGCACATTGGAACCATACTTGTATAAAAGTTAGTGCACCAGAAAAACTTACATCAGTGTGCTTTCCACACTATTAACCTCACTGATATTATGAATTAATAACGAGTGGTGGATGCAAACAAAATCTATCAGCTACACTTATTTAAGTGAGCTACCAAAAGGGAGGAATTCAGACAACATAATGTGCATCTGCATTGTAAAACACACTCATTAGGTGGCTGAAGAACTGATAGTAGAAAGAACAGACGATAAAAACCAGACTTTACTCGTCACTGTAATTTTGCTATCTAAATACATCACGAGTGTAATCCATATGAAATAACTCCCAACTCTACACGGGACTAGTGTGCTTAAGAATCAGGACCAGTGTGATCACTTGCCTCTCACACATGATGCATAGATGTATTTTTAGTTAAAAGCTCCCAAAGAACAGGTAAATACTAGAACATGTGCTCACTATATAGAAGAAACATAAGAATGTACCAACGTGTGATGTAGCCGTGTAACAGTCACACATCTCTATCACACCTGCTAAATAGGGAGCAGCGCACAATGCCACCTGACATTTAACCCTTAATCGTTCTCAGCAATCAGTCCGCTCTGCTGATGCCAAGTCTACAGGATAGTACTCCAGTCTGAGTGTGGCACAAGTGTGGTTTTGAACTGCTTCAGGCAAGCTGCATTCCAAACCAAGAGCTCAGCTCAGTTCGCTTGCAAATTATTGAGACGGCAATTAAAATCTATAGACACCTTTTCCCCCATAAAGTAGTAAATGAAAAATAAGTGGAATGATCAAAGCCTGATATCAGAACTTCCTGAAAACAAAATATCAAACTCACAGGTTGATAGCTGCCATTAAGTGGCAGAATGTGGATGGATAACTTGCCTTTGATTCACACCTAAGGGGTTACCTGCTAATCTGAACAGATTTATCACGCATGAGTGTGATGGTTTAAAAAAACCTTTCTAATTAGGTTGAATAAATCTGTCTGGGTAATAAATATTTTATTACTATAATCAAACTGTGGGTAATTAAAACACCACTAATGACAGAGATATTCCTGCAACCCACTAGCAGGAGTTTTGTACGAGAATTTTACGGATCAGTTTTCCCGCGGTATATGATGCATAGTTCTCTCTTAAGAAAAAAAAAAAAAAACAAGTAAAAGTTTTCTAGTGAGAATAAATGATTTCTTTAGTCAGTAGAATTGCAAATAGATTTGATGAGACAATAACGCAAATAAGTTAATTTTTATTGTAAAAGGTTCTACATTTCCAGTGTTCCCTTCAACATCTAAAAAATAGGCTTTCTGCTGTCTAGACCCGTTTTGAGAGAAGCAATCAAGTAGGTGACACTATAAGCCTCATCTGCTTATTCCTACTGCCTTCAATTTCAACTTTTTCTTTTCCTTTAAGAGCACTATCAACCTGTCTGAAGCAATCATCTTATATTTGCTTTTCAATTAAGTCTCTAATACACAGCAATTAGAAAGTTTAACAAGTAGCTCTAGCCATAAAACTATTAGATTACAATGAAATAGGGCAAATGTAAACTAAAAGGAAAGAAATATAGCATTATTGATAAATTACCATAAATGACTGTAGCTCATTCACCAGAAAGAAGCTCAGACTGCTTTAAGGCAAAGACTCTCAATATTTTTCTATTAGCAGTAGCAAGAAAGAGGTGACATTCTGAAAGAAAATAACTTTATGCCACAATCTTTCATTATCTAAATATGTAAATTCATTGGCTTTTAAAGAATTTAAGAGAATTCAGGTATTCATTCTAATGACAGCAATACTAATGTTTGGACCGTGTTGGCAACAATGTCTGCTCTAAATAAAGAGATGTAGAAGACTTTTGATACAAACACTTTTTCAGAATGTGCTCCGCCTGTTCACCTCCCACCTGAGAATCCTGTGTTGCAGGACCATCATCAGTTAAGATAGGGATGCTTGAAAATAAAAATGAAAAATCTCATGTTCTTTAATCTTCAGAATCACTGTTCTGTTTGCTCTATCTCATGAATATTTTTTAACAATGAAATTGTTTTTATTTCTTAAGTCTTTCAAAACTGTTCATTAACCTGAGAATATTGCCCAAGTCTGATTCAAGGCTGATCATACAAATATAAACAAATTTCACTTTTGATCCTGATATTTAAGTGTTATTTTTTTTAACTTCCAAATAATCTACAAGGAGGAAAGAATAAATAGAAGATGGATAAACTATATCGATAAAATTAGAGGGAAAATGGGAGCACTGAAAACTTCTACAATTCATGAGCCCCAAAAACTTCTTTGTGTCCTCTGCACCACAGTTCTCTATCTCATAAACAAATCTGCAAGTCTCCTTTTCAGGTTTCTAAGTTTAAGTGAAAAACTCATCGATGGCAGGTGGGCAAATTGAATAAAAATTAACAGTCAAGAGAAATGATTGACTATTCAATAAAAGTTGGAAATAGTTGAAAAGGCAAAATATGATAGTGTAACGCATCATCTATACTTCCTTTAAAGACTATAAATATTCAATATTGTGTCTACATGCTATACTCTATGTGGGTGACTACAGATACACTCACCCGTACAAATTCAATGTAAACAAATAGTAATGATTTACTGAAATTTTGTATGTATTACCAATTACAACCACAGGGGAATTATTAAGGAATTGTGTATTGTATGATATTTTTCAAAATAATCTTAGCTACAAAGATTTCCAAACATGATGTCTATAGTGACAACCCTATTGATTATCACTTGCTTATTTAATTAGCCAGTTAGAAAAGCATGCCTCTGGATGACAAAAAAAAAAAAAAAAAAAAGAGGGAAAAAAAAAGAAATTCTCACCAGGAAGAAACAAATGTTAAGAGATTTGAGCATCAGAATAGGAAAGGGAAAAGTTTAGCTTAAAAAGAGATAATTGAAAAAATACAAATAAAGTTCACAGCAGGAAGCCAGCCTATATAGAGAAATAGGCTACAGCCTGTTAATATGTAACTACCTTTTTATAACAATAATCTGTTAACAGGCTTACAAATCAGACTCTGAGTTTTATTTTGAAAAAGTGTAATTAGAATTAAAGAATATTATCATTTAAGTGCTACTCTGTGCATGCTTGAAAACTTACTGGGTTAAATTAGCAAATCACTACATTAGGCAACAGTATGTTCCAGTATGAATAACTCCAATACCTACATATGAAATAAGGTTGTATTTGCAAATAAAAGCTCACTAATTAAAAAAATTAATGCGTACTTTGAAAAAAATTAATTCAAAAGCTGTTAAGCAAGCTGACCCATTCACTGGAATTATCTAATGAGGATGCACCTTCTTAATTTAAAACAAGAGGAGGAAATGAGACAAGAAGACAACACTAAAGTATACATGTTGGCTATTTTACTTTCCTCACTCATGTGCTACTCGCTTGTCTAATATTTGACCACAGTCAGGCGTTATTTTCTTCTCAATACGCTTTTTCTCTCCCATGGCTTCACTTCTAGAATGTTTTAATCTTTGTCCTTTCTTTTTTCGTCTTTTCATATCAAATTCAGTCGTTTGAGCGATGAACAGCTTGACTTAGCATATTTTTAACCAGCTGGTCTAGCACCTAGCTTGCATTGCATAGTCAGATACAACAAATGTTTATACAGAAGGTAGCTTTCATGAAAATGAAAAAAAGCCTGGGTATCATGCATCCTGGCTTTTTTTAGCTTTTTTTTTTTTTAATTCACCATACAGAATACAAAGTTTGAATTCTTTTTAATGGCAAACAAAATTCTATTTATAGATCAAAAAGATGAACTTATGCTGGGATAAGAACTCAAATTGAAAAATTGCAATGTGTACTTATAGGAATATGAAAAGGGCTAAAATTCTTTCAAAGCCCGGCTTTACTTGCAGCAACATCAAATGGAGGTATATGGCACACATTTCTCTAAATAAGAACAACTTAATTACAAATACACTTATTCCCATCCTAGCAAAAGGGAAAAAATACAGTAAATCACAATTCTGTTCAGACAACTAGCACGGAAAGTGGCCTCCAAAAGTTAGGAAGGCAGCAGATCCAATCCCCCATCCCATTTCTCCTGTTCATGGCACTTAAAAGTATAATCCACTAATATATACCTGTGATGTTAAATATTCTTTAGAAAAAAATAATAAATCAGCCCTACTCTCTTATATCAACAAAAGGTCGTGTGCTTCCCTGAGCAGCTTTCAAAGTTTTACGGAAGGATCAGATAGGAACTTCCAGCCTCGGCTGCCACCACCACCAAAACCTTCTGTCACCCCAGAAATTACAGGAGACAAGGATGCTGAAAATAATAACACTCGCACAAACGCATTCTGAAAAGGTGTAGAAGGGGAGGGAAAAAAAAAATCAACGAAGGGGGAAAAAAAGTAAGGGAGTAAACGAGAAAGAGAAGCAACGAGTGAGGGAGAGAGAGGGAGAGGGAGAGAGAGATGCTTAGTGCTCATTTCATTTCCTGTTCTAGGACGCAACCTAAAAAACACGAGCAGAAATCTCTCTCGGAGACTTTGCAAATCAGTTCAGTTTGGTCCGGGCAACGACAACACAAATCAGCTAAGGAGACTGCGGGAGCCCTGGCTGAGGGCTCCCCCTGAACACACACGTTTTTGGGGAGGCACATCTTCCAGGGGATCCCGAGACCACTGGAAAACGGGAGAGTTGCGCTTCAATATCTGAGGGTGGGGGGGGAAGACTGTACTCACCTTTCAAACTCCTGAGGTAAATCAGGGTCAGTGAGCATGCTGCAAAAGCACAATTTCCCTTTGTCACAGCAGCCACCTAGGATCGCCTCCAACTGAACCTGTCAAGTGAGTCCGAACCTTCTACACCAATTGATTTTCTCTCTCTCTCTCTCTCTCTCCCTCTCTCTCAATCTCTCAATCTCTCCCCCCTCTCCCCCTCTCCCTCTCCCTCTGCCCCCCTCCCCCCCTCTCCCTCTCCTAGGACTCCTTGACCAGTCTCTTAAAGGGGTAGCGCACTTCCAGCAGCGGGGTCTGGCCGCTCCCCCTCCTCGGAGCCACACGCTCCGGCTGCAAGGCACTGAACAACCTCAGGGTGCCTGTCCTTTCCTTTTAATTCTCTCTCCTAGACATCACCCAGTGTGAGAAGTCAACTCATTTAACACGTCCCCCACACTCTCTCCCCTCTAAATAATAAAAGTCACACACACACACACACACACACGCATCGGCGTGATACTGTAAAATGCATTTGCCGCTGCTGGGGGAAAAGAAAAATAAGTCTGCACACTCACAGCACCCCGACGCAACGGCAGTGATTAAGTAATTAAACAAACAAACAAACCAACAAAAAAAGGATGAAATGTTTGCAAGCGCGTTTCTGCACAAAGAATTGTTATTCCTCCTCACCCCTTTCTAGGCTCCCGGAGCGCACACGGAAACACGCGCACTCACACACACACTCGCACACACGCACACACAACAATCAGGCATTGTTCTGCGGGAAGAAAAGCAACTTTGACAGATTGAAATATAGCAGAGGCCCCTTCAAGGAAACCTGTAAACAACTTGTCACTCACTCTGTCCGGCTCCCTGTTAGCTCGTGCTTTCCACAAAGTGCTGCGGACGTCCTGGCAACCCAACCAAAGTTTCTTCAGCTCCAAACTCCATGAAACACGATGTGCGATGTGGAGGGGAACAGGTATCCACATGCCAAAATCACGCGCACCAGCCAGCCACAACCCCCAGCCGAACCCCGACATAAAACCCCAAGGAGGGTCCCCAGCAAACTGTCCCTTGTGGGATGGCCGGGGAGGTCAGGGGGGAGGCAGCGCTGCCCTGGCTGGGATCTCTTTAATTTCCTCTGCCCGGGCGGCCACAGATAACAAGGTGGACTAACTGTGGCTTTGCGGATCCTGAGCTGGCTGGCAAGGCACAGCCTCCATAGCAGTTCCAATTATCTAGATAAAAATCTGGCAGGCGAGGAGGGTGATCAGGTAATGTACCTTTGACATGAAATGACAGAGGCACACGCACACACAGAGAGGGGCACTTACACAGACACGCACGCAGGGACGGAGGCTGCCCCGCGCACCGCAGCATCTGGCCAGGGAGTAGGCACACACTCACCACCACGAGATAGTGTGCATTCTTACACACACACACACACACTCAGTCACTCACACGCGCTCTCCACTCCTACTGGGAGGGCTCATTCTGCACAAAAGGCTACATTACAGAGCCCGCCCCAATAAGGGAAAGAGAGGAAAAAAAAGCCTTCCATTGTTGTGAGGGCAGGTCAGTTGATTAGATTTTCTGTGGAGAATTCCACGAGGAAATACCCTTCAAAGCCGAAGTGATTAACTGGGGGCTATTCTGGAAATGGAACAGACAATGGCTCAATAGTCTGCACAGCCCATGTCCAGGCTGGCACTGAACTCACTTAAAAAAAAAAATAAAAGCCAGACTCCCTGTTCTTTTCCACACATCTCCCCCAACCCCCTCCACTCCTTCCAACTTCCCCTCCCAATTCCTTTTATTTTGCAGCTGGACAACATTAAGGGCCTTTAAAACCACAAGGGTTGACCCCACAGCAGTTTGATTAGGTCCCACTTTTTTTTTTTTTTTTCCTGGCGACAGGCAGACAGTAAGTTTACTTTTTCAAACGTACACAATGACACACCATACACATATATTCCACACAGAAAAATCAATTGTTAACCTTCTCATGCTACCAAATTTATTCTTCGTTCAACGGTTAGAAATTTGGGGGACCCAAGTTGATAATAACTTCATAATGAGACTCATCACTCATGAGACATCCTAAAAATATATGTGCATGCACTTCGAAATCAATGTGGAATAAGAATCAAGCATGTCACTATGGAGTTATGACACTAACAAAACACAGAATTATGACCCACCCTGAAAAAGCTGTTAACAAGGGATGTGGCAAAAATGACTTGATGCTGACATGATTTTCATTTTCAGCAGTTGGGGAAGGGGGAAGGATATTACTCACTATTCTTTCTTGTCATTAGCCTCAAATTATTTTTTATTACAGCAACAACCTATTCCTACATAGAAAAATGAGAAAATTGTTACATTTATTTTAAATAAATTATTCTTTCAGCCCTTAAGGGGCCTGCAGTCTAATACAATCTGATAATGTCTACAAAAATCATATTTTTCTTCTATTGTTAACCGTGGCTTTGGGATTGGGGTATCGTTGCTGTGTAGTTACACATGCTTCAAAAATATTTACTGTTTTCCCCTAAAATTTTGCAGAATGAAGAGTAGGTTATAGGGAGCCACAGGAGCTGGAGTCAGGCAGAGGAGACAGAGAGAGCATAAGAAGGAGACATCGTGGCAGCATAAAGATAGAAACAAAGATAATGGCCATAAGGCAGGATGCTGAGATCCGTATGGTCCCAGCTGCTGTCTTGCTACAGCTACTACCTCTGGTTGTTTCCACGAAACTCCAATCCAGAAGGTCACCAGAGCAGGTAAGAGACAGCGTGAGAGTTTGAGGCCAACGACAGTATAAAGGAAAGATGTTCATCACAGAATCTTCTTTATCTGTGGGTTGGTTTTTATAGACACTTAGTATATGTACATATGCAGATATGTGCACACATGCCAAATAAACACAACAACATACAGGAAAATGTTAAATGCTTTGAAAGTTAGCTTCAGATCTCAGTGTATCCTATAAACATGCTTGTGGTCATTAAAAAACAAACTCTTTCTTGCAGTCATCTTTGCTCAAAGAGCTTTAACAGAATACGAATCAGATAGAGTATTTGCAAAATAAAATAATGATCACCCTACTAATGATAATTTGAACGAATGGAACTCAAAGTGCAAGAGGAACTTAGCTCACATAAATTAACCCATGGATCATACATGGTGTAGAAAGGAGTAGGTATTTCTTGTACAACACTAATTTTCCCAAAGTTCAAACTTGGGAAAATTAATTTTAATTCATATAAATGCTTAGCAGCGCATTTGTTACTTGAAGCCACATTTTGTATCTGCCTGTTTTACTTGTGATACCATTGTATAGAATAATCTGAAGCTCCAGAATTTACAGCTGAGTTTAAATCCCAAGATGTTATACTTTTTTTCAAACTGACCTTAAAAGGCTTTCAGGTAATTGTTACTAAAAATTAAATTTTACAAAATCTCTTTGTCACTAGGTAAATATGGTTTTTGATGGCTAAATGGAGTAAATATTTTTAAATGTACATCTCTAGGCTGTAAAAGTTTTTTTTATTTGAAATCCATAATGCAAATTAGCATTTCTGCTACATTTTAGAATGTCAGCAAAAAAGGAAGATGGTTCCAAAATATTTTGGTCAAATCTTCCCACTGGCTAGTTAATGATCCAATAAATCTAATTTTTAGTATAAAGTTAGTGTTACTTATAAATCATCTTTTTATTTTACGTTGTGTTAAAATGTTTAAATACTAAACATATGTTCATAAATTGCACACAGAATTGTTAAATAAATCCATATTCTTTATCAATTATCTAAAAAGTGTAAGATACCCAACTGATACATTATATGTGTCAATATATATAATTTATATATTATATTATACAGGCAGTTTTCTCTATAGCAGAACAAATATTTCAAAGTGATCTTTGCTATGCTATTGTAAGCAGGATAACAGAAACTGTCATAATATACGTGGACTGAGACATAGTTCTGTATTCATCTAAAGTCTATTAAATGCTTAACAGTATGTAAAGTGCTATGGTTTAAAAACAGAAGAATTTAAGAAAAATGCATAGCAAATCTACTTTTATGTAAAACTGACCAAGTTCCCAATGTACTGTTCAGAATCGAAGCTTCCCAAGGTCAATCTGGTAAGATGTGTTAAAACCAAAATAAGAAAATGAACAAAAAACAGTGACAAGAAGTTAACCGCACAATACTTAAAACAGTGGACTATAGAAGTATGATCTAGAAACACCGACAAACAAATACAAGTACATCTTCCAAAGATGACCAAAGCACAAAGTACAACAGAAATACCATAGAACAGGTTTCTATTTAATGAGTCTCTTTGACACTGCTGTGGTGACATTATGGAAAATGGAATGAAACTGAAAAAGTATGCTTCTCAGCTCAGGACGTTTCTACTGCAAATATAAAAAGGAGAGGCATACGGGCTAAGAAAATAAAGATATGCTAGAAAACACAGCCAGAAAATTCTCCAAGAGAATACCAGGAACTTTTAAGATCATAAACAAAGTTATTTCCAAAGTTAACCCCTTTTCACGCAAAGATTTCTAATAATTTTAAAAGAACATGGTTTCCTTCCTCTATTTTAGGATAGAACTGTTTGACTTCTTCTATTTAATAAATGAAATTGAAATATGTAGTCAAAGGTACAGACTACACTTCACTATGTAATATGTGTTCCTGCCACCAAATTACAGGATTCATGCCTCATGAAATATGGAAAGCTATTTTTGGGGAAATAAAACTTTTAATATTATAACCACAATGAATTTAGAGCCTATCAGTGTCAGACAATACTAATATTAGATTGACTAAGCTGATATAAAAGGCATTAAAAATATTTTCCTGCATTATTGGTTATTTCATTACAAACACATTTTTTAAAAAGAACATTCTCTGTTTCTAAAAAAAATAAAATTTCAAGTAATGTACATCTCTGAGTCATTCACCAGATGCCCAGTGAGCTCACTACTAGCCTATAATAAGTAAAACTCTGACTTAGCATAGACTACAGTTGTGTAATACTGGACCTCATCAGAAAGCCATCTAAGAAACTCAATACTCTACACCTTCTTTTTAAAGATCTAAGATTCAGTTCTCCAAAATGCCCATCTGTCAGGGGACTGGCATACAATAGCCTACAAATTCAAGGTTGTTCTAGTTTCTACTGTCTGTCCCTGAGTCAGAATATACAAATAAATCACCTTCAGATGGCAAAACTGAACAATCAGTGTTGTTCCAGAACACCTTAATTTTACGTCTCTCATAGAGATGATGGCATCTCCAGTAATAGCTTCCGCTATTTGATCTTATTCTCTCCTTCTTCAAAGTCACTTGACATTTTAAAGTGCTAGTTTGTATTTTTGATGGATTTTCTGTCTACATGATACATCTTCAAAATACATTGTTTCATTTAATATTCTAAACAACTATAGGAGATATGCAGTACTATTATCCTAATTACAAATGAGGAGGTCCAAAACTATTAGTAGAGATGGGGAACACCAATGTTATGCTAACTTTCCTCCAAAGTTCTCAAATGGCAACAAATGTTGATTTAACACATGCAGCATAATGGCAAATAAGCAATGAGTGCACAGCGAAGTGCTTACTAGGCATTTGTTGTTGTTGTTGTTTTTAATATTTCATTTATTTGAGAGGCACAGTTACAGATAGAGGAACAGAGAGAAAGGTCTTTCATCTACTGGTTCACTCCCCAAATGGCCACAATAGCCAGTGCTGGGCATATATGAAGCCAGGAGCTTCCTCCTGGTCTCCCACATGGGTGCAGGGGCCCAAGCACTTGGGCCATCTTCTGCTGCTTTCCCAGGCCATAGGAAGAGGGCTGGATCAGAATAGGAACACCCGGGACACGAACGGGCGACCATAAAAGATGCAGGTGCCACAGGTGAAGGCTTAGTCTACTACGCTGCAGTATTGACCCCATTAGGTATGTTTTACTGCTAACTAAATGCCCAAAATTGTTCAAAGTCAGGTTGAGTGAAAACTGTGCCATTCTCAAAAGTTACTTGATACACAGGGTGGTTCTTTACACAACAAAGGAGTTAAAGAATAAAGTTCTTACAGTAACAAATACCCAAATTACTACTAGTCTTCCTGCAATAAAGTCAATTTTCTGGTTTCCATCCAACTATTTTGTGATGCGACTTGTGTCTTAAAAGAAAGAATCAAGGCTGTTGCTATGGCATATTGAGTTAAGCACCTGCCTGCAGTGCTGGCATCCCATGTGAGTGCCACTTGGAGTCCCAGCTGCTTCTCTTCCAATGCAGTTCCCTACAAATGCACCTGGGAAAGCAGCAGAGGATGGCCCAAGTGCTTGGGACCCTGCACCCACGTGGGAGACCAGGAGGAAGCTCCTGGCTCATAGCTTTGGATCGTCCCAGCTCCGCCATGGCAGCCCTTTGGAGAATGAACCAGCAGATGGAGGATCTCTCTGTTTCTAATTCTGAATTTCAAGTAAATAAATAAAGTTTTTTGAAAAAAGAATCAGTTATTTCTATCAAAGCATGTAGATCAGGAGAATAAAATCAACTCAATTAATGGTGTCTTACTTTTTTACTCATCAGATAATCATCTTCGTGAAGATGAAACAGGACTCTGGTGGTAAAAATCAGATGAGTAAGGAATCCATATAATCAATCAGAAGAGAACCATTCAAATAGGATCATGCCTTTTCAAAATGCTCTTGGCCACCAAGCTTGCTGTAACTTTTCAACTTGGAAAGAAATTCGGTGAACTCACTACACTAACATTTTACCTGGAGACAGCAGCAAAGTGAGAATGGCACCAGTAAGTGGCTTTGTTTCCTGATTGACAATGTCCGTGGAATACTTTAGTACACAAGACTCAGAGAACTTTTCTCACCATAAACATACATATTTTATTTATATTAACTAATCAGAGCAGTAATGAGAGCTACTCTGAGTAAAGCAAGAAAATATTTAACTGACTTCATTTTTAAAGTTGACTAGACTTATTTATTCTGTATATTCATTGATTTCATATTAAGTGAATGATAATTGCCTTTAAAAAAAGGATTCATTTATTTGAAAGGCAGAATGAGAGAGATGAGAGAGAGAGATCGTCCAACTGCTGGCTCACTACCCAAATGGCTGCACATGCCAGGGCTGGGCCAGGTCAAAACCAAGAGCCTGAATCTCCATCTGGGTCTCCCATGTGGGTGCAGGGGCCTAAGAACTAAGCCGTCACCTGCTGCCTGTCCAGGTTCATTAGCAGAAGCTGGATCAGAAGCAGAACAGCAAGCAGTGGCTAAACTCACTGTGCCCCAATGCTGGCTCCCTGAATGACAATTTTTATTCATAGTAAATGAGAATGTGGCCTATTAACAATGTTCAGTGTACTTGTATCTAGAATGACACAGGGGTCAAGTTAGGAGGCCAGCCTCTATGCTTTCACTTCTAAAGATGTGATCTTGCCTGTCTTTGACATCCCAGGGAACATGATTCCTGAGCTCGCTCTCAGCTCTGAACTTATGGGGCAGGCAATTGATGCCGCAGCAGTTGTCACCTCTTGAAGACCTCTGTGGAGTCCTGGCTCCCTCCCAATTCCAGACTGCTGTGAATGAAAACCTTTGGGATATAGCAGTGATGGCTCAAGTACTTGGCACCCACATGGGAGCCCTGGAGTGAGTTCTGGGCTCCTGGCTTTGGCCTGGCTCAATTTTGGCTGTTGCAGTCACTTGGGGAGTGAATCAACAGAAGGAAAATTTTTTTTTTTCTTGCTCACCCTGCCTGTCTTTCTCGCTCTAATTCTCCATCATACTGTCTGTCTTTCAAATAAAAAAAATATTGTATTTCTATAATATCTTTGTTGATAAATCAATTCATAACTTATAAAAGTTCTTATAACACACATTGGAAGACTGTTCCTTATGTATATTTAACAGTTATTTTGACCTTTCAGAGTATACGATAATTTGTGTACACACATCAATAAAAGAGAAATAATCCCTTTTACTAAAATTAATTCCACTAAGTTGAATTATGTTACAATGACCAGCATAACTTAATAAAAAAAGATATTTTCAAAAGAACAATATTATGACTAAGTTGATATATTTGTGATTCTGAAAAATTTTGTGCTTGAATTTTCAAGTCACAAGTTTGATTTGTTCCCATTAGAATACTTGCATTTAGTAGCATTACCTAATTCAATGAGAGAATGAAAAGCAGTTTCTTGCTATTTGAATGTCTCACCTGTCTGATGGAACAGTGATTGGCAAGTGGGGCAAATAAATAGAAGAGATTCTTCCCTTATGCAGAATTTCAAAACATCAAGTGAAAAAATCAAAGGCAAACTAAAAGTTGTAATGTCAGAAATCCTGACAGCCAAATTGTGTCCAAGACAGCACAGTTTTTAAAATGAATTTTGTGGACACTCTGAAGAACTGCCAAACAGCTTCTTTTTTTTTCTTACTATTATTGTTAAGAAAAATTACTCACTGCCACAATTTAGGAAATCATTCAGTCACACTATGCACAGGACAAAAAACAAAAAATAACAAGAAGCAGATAATATCAGGTGAATATATTCAGTTATTTAATAAGCATTTAGATATCAAGTGGTATATAATTGGGGCAGTATATTTGTTACAGGAGTTTAAGGTGGTACTTGGAACACTCACAGCCTATATCAGAGCATGAGTCTGAGTCACTGTTTCGCTTCCAATTCCAGCTTCCTGCTAATTCCTACCCTTAGAGGCAGCAACTATAGCTGAAGAGACCTAGACTGAATTCCCCTGGCTTTAGCCTGGCTCAGCCCTGGCTGGCTACTGGGGAGTAACCACCGGATCAAGTGTCTGTCTCTGTCTCTGTATCTCTCTCTCTCCCTCCCTTGTTGCCTTTCAAATAAATTAGGTATTTTAAGTGGTATATTATGATTAGAAAACATCTAAGTAAATAACTATATAGAAATCATGATTCTATAAACAGAAAAATTTATTTCTAAATTTTGCATAATGTCAAAGCATAGACTAAAAGATCACAAGCATCTGGACGGTACGCTAGCATCCTAAATACATGTTAAGAAAAAAATCATAACTTTAAAGTTATGAATGTAATTCCTGGGAAACTAACTTCAGCTTTATTTAGTCTTCTTGTTATACCATTATTTGTAGTCTTAATGAACAAGTGAACGTAATAAACACTATTTTTTTTTTTGACAGGCAGAGTTAGACAGTGAGAGAGAGAGACAGAGAGAAAGGTCTTCCTTCCATTGGTTCACCCCCAAAATGGCAGCTGCGGCTGGCGCGCTGTCCCTATCCCAAGCCAGGAGCCAGGTGCCTCCTCCTGGTCTCCCATGCAGGTGCAGGGTCCAAGCACTTGGGCCATCCTCCACCGCCTTCCCGGACCACAGCAGAGAGCTGGACTGGAAGAGGAGCAACTGGGACAGAATCCAGCGCCCCGACTGGGACTAGAACCTAGGGCGTTGGCGCCGCAGGTGGAGGATTAGCCTAGTGAGCTGCGGCGCCGGCCTGTTCTATTTTTTATTTATGGATTTATTTATTTACTTGAAAGGCAGAGTTACCGAGAGGCAGAAGCAGAGAGAGAAAAAGAGAGAGAGGTCTTCCACCTGCTGGTTCACTCTCCAAGTGGCCGCATGGCCAGAGCTGAGCCGATCCAAAGCCAGCAGCCAGGAACTTCCTCTGGGTCTCCCATGTGGGTCAGGGGCCCAAGGACTTAGGCCATCCTTTATGGTTTTCTCAGACCATAGCAGAGAGCTGACTGGAAGTGGAGCAGCCCGGTCTTGAACCAGCACCCATATGGGATGCCAGCACTACAGGCAGCAGCTTTACCCACTATGCCACAGCACCAGCCCAATAAACACTGTTCTTAAACTGTCTCTGTACCCCAAATTTTACTAAGACCCACAACCTAAAGTTTTTTCAGAGCTTCTTTTCTGGGACGCACACTCCAGTTAAATGCAGAAAGGCAAAAATAAACTTTTTGCCATAGAATTATGAGCAAGGATAAGAATATTCTGGCCTCTTTCATAAGCATTAGTCAAATTACCCAAAATCAACAATTTTCACACAAATTAATTTTCTCAACAATTCTAATGGAAAGTACAGGTATATGGGGTCGGCACCGTGGCTCATTTTGTTAATCCTCCGCCTGTGGCACCAGCATCCCATGTGGGTACCGGGTTCTAGTCCCGGTTGCTCCTCTTCCAGTCCAGCTCTCTGCTGTGGCCTGGGAGGGCAGTGCAGGATGACCCAAGTGCTTGGGCCCTGCACCCACATGGGAGACCAGGAGGAGGCACCTGGCTCCTGGCTTCAGATCAGCATAGCTCTGGCCGTAGCAGCCATCTGGGGGGTGAACCAATGGAAAGAAGACCTTTCTCTCTGCCTCGCTCTCTCACTAACTCTGTCAAATAAATAAATAAAAAGGAAAGTACAGGCATAAAAATTAACTTCTTTCTGGTTTTACAGCTAATAGAGGCAGACACACAGTTGAAACCTAAGTATTTTGATTAAAAATCTGGTGCCTGATCCACTCTACAAGGTAGCTGCTTCCAAAGCCTGTATGTAATCCAAGGTAAAATAACAAAAGTGTTATTTTGTGAAACAATATTCTATGTTAAGTAAATGTAAGTAAAAAATAATTTCAAAATAAGATGACTAGGGGCTGGTGCTGTGGCATAACAGGTAAAGCTGCCACCTGCAGTGCCACCACCCCATATGGGTGCTGGTTCTAGACCCTCTGCCCTACTTCTGATCCCGTTTTCTGCTATGGCCTAGGATAGCAGTAGAAGATGGCCTAAGTCCTTGGGTCCATGAACCCACATTGGAGACCCAGAAGGAGCTTCTGTCTCCTGGCTTTGGTTAGACACAGGTCCAGCCATTGCTATCATCTGGGGAGTGAACCAGCTAATGAAAGACCCCTCCCCCCTCCCTGCCTTTAAATTCCATATCACACGAATTTTCTGAAATCCTCTCAATGGTTAAAACAATCTAGTATTCATGAATTAAAAAATCAATGAAACAGAAGAAAAAAAGCAAACACATAGAATTTAATATATTCTATAGTAAATTATATAAGTGGTACTCAACTAATGTTCTATGATTTCTCCATCACCAATATGAACAGGACTATAACTTTCACATGGATCAAAGATTTAAAAGCAAATCATAAATTACTAGAAGGGAACAAGAACAAATTAAAATATAATTTTAGAGAAGTTGTTACTAACAATAGATTCAAATTCAGAAGTAATTAAGTAAAAATTAATCATTCCAATTATCAAACATGCAAAACTTCTCAGTAACAAAAGGCACCTTATTTAAATAAAAAAAATACCCAACAATTACCATATCCAAGGAAATTGCTATACTCTAAGACAGGTAAAGAGCAATAGGGTAAACACCAACCATACAGTAGTAAGACAGGAAAATACACATATATAAACTGCTCAGAGGAAATCAAAATGCTTTCTAAACATGTATAAGATATTCAACATCTTCCATTGTAGTAAATGTCATTTCTAACTACAATGTGATAACCATTTTAACCTGTTAAATGGACCAAAAAACTCAAAACTTTGTTGAACACTAAATGAGCATTATATTATATTATTCATTCAGAATTAAGCCATTTCCTCCCTCCCTTGGAAAAAATGACCTGTACTTAGGGAGTATTCCGAACCCACTGACTTTGTCTTAGACACATTATTTGCTTTGGTTGAAGCAATATAGAGCTTTCTATTGGAATGCTTGAATTGACTCAGTGTCCTGCTCTTGTTTTTACCTTCCACAATGAAAACAGCACCTTCTGACAGGAGCTAATTCATCAGCCCGGGTCTTAGAGAAAATAGAGAGCTGGAATCAAATGGATCTCAGCTCAAGCCAATCAAGCCAACATGCAATGGACTCTTCCCATGAGGTTCCATCCAGAACCATTATGAAACATATATATATATATATATATATATATATATATATAAAGGAAAATTATATATATATATATATATATATATATATATATATATAGGCACAGACAGAGACAAAGAGGTTGTTAACATAGCAAAAACTTACCAAGACAGTCTTAGTGATATATGGAAAGACGCACTACTATGTATTACAAATAGAAATGTATATCAAAGAAGCTTATGGACAGCAGTTTGAAAATATCTATCCAAATTACAAATGCAATTCTCCTCTTCTGGTAATTTATGTTAGAAATATGCTTCCGCATGCATAGAAATGCTCAGTATAATAGCCTGTAATAGCAAAGAATAGGCAATAACTCAAAAGTCCATTAATCAGGAATAGAAAATACAATGGAATACTATACAGCTGTATATCTCTACCTTTTTCAGGTTAATTATGCATAAATTATTTATGTATACATATAACTAAACTAAAAACTCTCCAGTGCTTGCTAGATATATATAATCAGGTATATCAACTATTTTCAGTGTTTCTCAAATTGAGATCCACAGAACCCAGACAGATGAGTTTGTAATAGTGGCTGGCACTGTGGCATAGCAGGTTAAGCCTCCACCTGTGGTGCCACCATCCCATATGGGCGCCAATTCTAGGCCCAGCTGCTCCTCTTCCAATTCAGCTCTCTGCTATGGTCTGAGAAAGCAGCAGAAGATGGCCAAATGCTAGGACCCTTGCATCCACATGGGAGACCCAGAAGAAGCTCCTGGCTTTTGGCTTCAGATCGGCCCAGCTCTGCCTGTTGTGGCCATTTGGGAAAGGAACCAGTGGGTGGAAGACCTTTCTCTCTGTCTGTTCTTCTCTCTGTAACTCCACCACTCAAATAAAATCTTAAAGAAGCCTGTAATGGGTATTATGTCATCAGTAAAACTCATTTTTTGAAAGACCAAAATTCTCATTTGCAATGATAAATGTTTACCTGAATTTCAAAGACCCCAGTAAAACATATAACTGTCTTAGGAGTTTATATATAATTCAGATTTAAGAGATGATAATTGATACTATTAAATCAAAACACTTTAATATGTCATATGACTTACTCATGCTCTGACCTAGTCTACTTATCCAGCCTCAGCTCTCTCCTTACACAACATGAACAGTTGCTGGTATATAGCTGGTTTTGGCCTTCTTCTGCACTGTCCTTTGGCTTCCTTGCTATTCTTGAATATTTTCTCCACTCCCTTCCTGGTATTTGTAAAGCTAATTTCTACTCATCCTTAGAGATCTGTTGAGGTTAACAGTCCCTACTGGAATCCTATCTTGATCCAACGCCTGTCATTCTTCCGTAACACCTACTTGATTCTAAACTCAGATAGATGCTAGCCTTTTTCATTCTTGTATGTTCACAATCATTTCACAGCATTGTGGTGCCATGGTGTTCTCTACCTGGAAGCCAAGATTCTATACTGATGTTTACTGATATTGCTAGACCACTGCATAATCTGTTCTTAAGCTTAGGACATGCTCCCTTCAATGTTGTCTAAGTGTAAAAGTACTTCCTCAAAGAAGTCTTCACCAGACAGGGATGAAAATATAAGATTCAACAAATACAGGAGTGCAAAAGTACATAGAAAACCCAAGTGTTAACAGAAGTTTGGAAGGTGGAACTTTTTGATGGGAAAAGTAATGACTCTGGATTTAACATAATGGTAGATCATGTAATGGTTTCCAACTTACAGATGGGAATATTACACTGAAGTGTGTAAAATTTCACAGAAAAAGTAATTTTTTGATTCGTAAATATGAAACTCTGTGAGATAAAGTGAGAAAAGCCAGAAAGGATAAAGTTTTAAGGAAAGAAAAACACCATGAGATTTTAATTTTTTTTTAAAAAAAGGTCCAATTAAAAAGCCATTGATTATTGGCAATTAAGTAGTCACTACAGAGAATTACTCCTAAAAGAGCAAGAGAACAGAGTTCATTTCAGGCAAAAGGGAATCATCAATTCTACAGCCTCACTCAAACCCTGCATTTACACACACAGATTTTATTGGTCTCCTTAAGAAAAATTTCAGATATAACATACAATCTCCACAATAGAAACTGCATTATATAAAGAGAAGTATAACTGAAGGCATACTCCATGAAAAAATACCAGTGAAAAGAAAAAAAATGCTGAACTTTTTTTTAAAAAGTCTAAAATTTTTGAGAGAAAAATAGACCAGTCTCTGCTTTCATAACATAATGGGTTTCTTTATTAATTTCATAATGGCAATAATCCCTGTCAAATACAACTGCCATTCCATTTTTCCATGTGGCCAGATGCTGTTTTGGCAAATACACAGCCACTGCCATTTTGACTGCATTGAAAGTGAACAAGTATGCGATTGCCCATGGTAGTCCTTTTCTTCCACTATGAATGATTTGAATCTTATTTTTGATCTAAAAATATTCCATTATATCTCTTTATTGATAGATTTTCCTGTTATTTTACTTCAAGGTCCTGTAGAAATCATTAGTGACATTATGCCAAGGGCTGAACCTCATAAGCAACCTGAACATTTTGATTCACTGAAAGAGAAACCCACAATTGACTAACAGAAAATGTGATGATCCTGTCCAATTAAAACCGTTACATTAAATGTAGGAAACTACTCTTATCATTCCGATATTCTGGAAGTATGACAGGGGAACAATAAGTACCACCACTGATGTTAAAAGATGTCCAGACTTATTTGGTTAAGGAAATCAAACCAATTACTTTGTAAGGAAATTGCACTATTACATAAAAGACATTCTAATGGATGCATCTAAGTACAGTAAAAGGGCAAACAACCTCTAAATTAAAACATATTTAAATAAATCCTTAACCCAATTAAACAAGGAAGAAGCTATCCTACTAACAGACTGACAAAGCACAGGAAAAAATAGAAAATGCCACAAAAACAAAAGGCTAGTCATAAAAAGCTCAAATGAGTTATCATTGACATTCTGTTACTTCAAAAATAATAGATGTAGCTCATTTCTCTTCCCCTATGATCCCTGCCAAATACATACACACACACACACACACATCGCTTTTCTGGTACATACATGCAGTTCTGGATGCACTCCGACTTGTTTAAATTATTAAAGTGAGTATGGAGATTCAAAGTATCATCTCTGATCCTTTTGTCTGACACATAAAAAGAACAAATTTCGATATTGGAGAGGACTAGATTGGTCAACTTAATGCCTACCTTTATTTATTTATTGTTTATTTGTTTATTTATTTATTTAATTTGACAGGTAAAGTTATAGACAGTAACAAAGAGAGACAGAGAGAAAGGTCTTCCTTCCGTTGGTTCACTCCCCAAATGGCTGACAAGGCCAGCACTGTGCTGATCCGAAGCCAGGAGCCAGGTGCTTCTTCCTGGTCTCCCATGCGGGTGCAGGGGCCCAAGCACTTGGGCCATCCTCCACTGCCCTCCCAGGCCACAGCAGAGAGCTGGACTGGAAGAGGAGCAAACGGGACTAAAACCCATATCGGATGCTGGTGCTGCAGGCTGAGGATTCACCAAGTGAGCCACGGTGCTGGCCCCAACGCCTACCTTTAAAGACCTTTCACCAACATGGTGCACGGCATTAACAACTCACTGTATCCTGAGCCCACCATGCTTGCATGCCTGGATGAATGCAGTACAAAAAAATGGAAGACTATACATTTTATTCAATGCATAATTTTGCATTTATGGACAGTATTTTAAACAGGCATTCTACAAATATAAAGCTGCTAATAAACTACTTATAACTGAGTAATAAGAAAACGAAGCTATGTAACCTTACAATTCTTCCTCTAAAACAAAAACAAGGGTGGATATTCAGCCTAGAAGTTAAGATGCAGGGCTTGGATGCCCATATCCGATATTAAAATGCCAGAATTGGACAGCCAGGTCTTGCTTCTGATTCCATCTTTGTATTAATGTGTATGTAGTATTTCTCAATCTATCCCTCTCTAATAAATTAATAAAGGCTAGGCAAAGTTTATAAAAAATGGAGAGCTGAAATACTGAAGAGTAAGGGTGAATTTGTGTGTATGAAGGGGGTCACAGCAGAGACAGAATGGAACAGCATGCCAACAACTCTCTCAGTCCTCACTCTCCAAAGCGTAGTATGAAAGCATCATCCCAAAAGAATTCTAAATGCCTGCAGAAACAATTTAAGATATACTATGAGTGATAACTATTTAAGAGTTCAAAATATTCATAAATATTTGGTAACATGCACAATAAACGCTTTAATTAGCATATGTTTGTCTTCTACCTCCTATTATTTTTCTCACGATCCAAAAGTCCTATAGAAGTTTATCACTATATTTCCCATAATTCACATATACTCCTCAGAAACAGTTGTTTAACATTATCTTTATTTATTGGGCGAACATTTTTGGGGCAGAAAAGGCAGACCCAAATCGCTGAGTATTTTATGTTTCCTTGAGATACACATAGCTGTCCACAGCAGGTGCCCAGAAGTGCTCCCACACAACATGTTCACATCTCTTTGACCCCAGCCTTGCAAAGAGCTCTAACATAATACACTCCTAGAGAAGGCTGTCAAATGTTCAGGTGTGTACAGTCCAGGACAACGGGTGCTTCCCAAGTGTTTCCCATGTCCTTTATTGCTGCTATTTCTATCAATAACATACCAGTTAATTCTGTATACTTGCTTACCTCAGCATTTTTAACCATATCCTGCACAGCAAAAATGGATTTAATCTACTATTTTAAATACACATGTATGGCTATTGATATAAATACACATGAGTGTGTTCAAACAGTTCATGGGAAAATAAACATTATCATTTAATCCCATTTTCCCATTGCTGTCAGAAGCCTGCACACATGGGCATCTACAGATCTATAAAATTAAAACTGTATTTATGTGTTTTAACTAACAGTGCATCTTGAGAAGCGAGCCTTTGGACAGTGACCCATTACATCAACATGTCAGCAGGCCTGGCTTGCTTTATCAGAGATCTGCACTGGATGTAGCAGCCAGCAGAGGTATGTACAGACCTCAAGGAGAGCGACCACAGTGCATGGCCGGCTCCCAGCAGCCCCAGCACCTGTGGCCAAGAGGTCACGGGCCAGGTGTGCGTGTGGATGTCCAGCAGACTTTGTACATGCTGCATGGTCTGCAAGGATTATGCTAACTGCGGCACTGTCCACCAACTGCTCTTCTTGTGAGGCCCAGGAAACTTCCACATTCAGTGGCCAGAAAAGCTGTTGGGGGTGTCCATGATGTCCTGAACACAGCGGATGGCCACGTGTCTGGGCATTTGCAGGTGGCTTGCACCACCATAGTTGACTTAAGTGTTTACCTGCCTATCAGTCTGTCTCTGGGTTTCACTGATGACTTGTGGTTCAACACTAGCAGCAGAGCACCTGGGACCACTGTCGGAGCCTAACTAGACAACAACGGCCACCACAGCCAGGTCAGGGCTGGGGTTGACTTCAGGTCTGAAAACTAGACGAAAAGCAACCAGCCCTGGATAACTTCCTGGAGAAATCAGAGACAGACTTCTTGGATAAGGGCTCACAATGCCCCTGTGGCTGTCTCTAGCCTGACAACCAGAACCACTCTGTACGCATTCATACAGAAGCAACATCTTTGAATTAAAACTGGCTTTGCAGTACTTTCACACTGACTGTCCAGACCAAATACTCAGCTGTAGAGATTTCTGTGTTGCTCATTGCCTGATGCACTTTACTTATTGAAGATTCCAAAGCAGCAGCTGAATTGTCTTTTCATGGGAATATATTCAGTCCTAGGGATGTCTACAAAGATGGGATGAGAACTCAGCACCTTCTCTCTTTTTTTTTTTTTTTTTTTTAACAGGAACTAACCTCTAGGGGCCCATACTGTGGCACAGTGGGTAAGGCAACCACCTGCAGTGCCGGCATCCCATATGGGCACCAGTTCGAGTCCTGGCTGCTCCACTTCCACCCCAGCTCTCTGCTATGGCCTGGGAAAGCAGTGGAAGGTGCTCCAAGTCCTTGGACCCCTGCACCCACATGGGAGACCCAGAAGAAGCTCCTGGCTCCCAGCTCTGGCTGTTGCAGTCACCTGGGGAGTGAAACAGTGGATAGAAGACTTCCCCCTACATTCTGCCTTTCAAATAAATGAATAAATTAAAAAAAATCTCTCCAGCTCCCAGTTTCTTCAGAGGAAAATCCAAAATCCAGAGGGAATGGGGAAAAACAAACAAATAAACAAACAGACAGCAAGAAATTCATTAAGAGGTTGGTTTGGGCCATCGAATGACCTGGACTGGAATTTTCTGCTCCCAGAATGGCAGAAAGGAGAAAGGAACAAATTTGTTTCTATTTAGACAAAAAACTGGAGGGCAGGAAATTCTGTGTACTGGTCACCATTATAAACATCTGAGTTAGAAGTTAAACGCTGCGGGGGAAGAGAAATGCATTAAAACTAAGTTGATTTAAATAAGTATTTTATTTTCCCAGAAGTGAAATTAAATAAATGCAATGAAGCGAAATGTATTGAACTGTCTAATGCAGTTAAATTTTATTAATTTAATTATCAGGTGAACTTCTGAACATTTATCCTGTATATCGAAGAAGGCCAGATTTATTCAGTATTTGTACTAGATACTGCACATAGCTATAATAGATACTTAAATATACTGATTTAGTTATCTAGAGGGATCTGAACCACACAGTCATGTGAATGAGTGCATTTCTAGATCTCATCTATAAGCTTCCTGAAACTGTTGCCTCATTTGTAATTTGGGGGGGATAGCAATCCGTATTTTGAAAGACGATACATTCAATATCACGAAGTGCATGAAAAACGCTTTGTCAGCTGTGAAATGCCATGTGTTAGGAGTTATTACGACCAATAAAGTATTGTTTATAAACTTAGAAAACTACCGTCAGCACATAAATCACACAAATTTCTGTGTAAAATGACCTCTTTCATTATTACTGCTCTTGTTTTCCTCGAGTGAATGACGCTGGAAACAGCAGTAAGATGCTTCATAGCAGCTGTACATATAACCCGTATTCAATTATGTTCAGATTGTTTATGTTGCATACAATGCGTGCCATAAGAAACAAAAACATTAAGCATCTGAAATGAGCATTTAAATGTTAACAATAGTTAAGCATTTCATTTATCACACAATTTGTACGAGGTTCAGCATAAGCACACACATGTAGTAAGGGAATGAGTTTGAGAAGTCAACACTAGGTGGGTCCACCGTAATGAACTGAACATTCTGAAGTGCAATGTGAGGAGTATCAGTCTAAAAAAGATCTATAATGAAGTAAAAACTCAACTGGAATTGGCCGAGATGAACATCTCAGTGGTATTTTGAAAAGACATACGACATACATAGAAAATATTAAAGGTAGCTCTGCAAAATATTTAAATTATCTCTTAATCCACTGATTTTGTATGTAAAAATTTTTTCATAAAATTTTATACAGTGTGCAACACATGGTAGAAATAAGAGATACATGTAAAGCCTATTTACTCTCCAGAATAATAGTTCCCTAAGTATATGACATCTCCTTAAAAGCAATAATTTTAAAATAAATTTATGATTTCACAGTCATTTTAAGCCAATGGTTATAATAGAGTACATTTAAATAAGTACATTTTATCTTGTTTAGAAGGCACTGTGGCATAGCAGGAAATGTAAATAATATCATATCTTTCGGTATAAAAATGAAGGATTGGAAAGGCAACTCAGTTTTTATAATAATAATATTTAATGATTACTTAATAAATAATTACAATTATTTAAGAAAAATATAACTCGTCTTATCTGATTGGCCTGACTTTTCGTGTTCCTAGCTAGAATTTTTTTTTGTAGAGTATGAAATTTAGTTTTGTGGCTGAGAAGATTCTTATACAATCAAAAAATATTTAAATATCTAGATTAGTGATAATCACGGCTCACATTTAGTAAGTGCTTAATAAACTGAAAAGTGCTGTTACAAACACTTTGAATTAGCGCTAATGTTTGTATCATACAGATTAGGGCATAAAATCAGAGATACTAAATAATTTGGCAAAAGTCAAATAAGTAGTTGTTGTCAGAATCTGAGTCTCTCATAGTTTCTTGACGCCTTTCCAGCCCTTCCTCAAAGGGGCTGTCTACTCTTCCCACCTAACCACCTTACAGCTACTTCTCAGCAGAGCATGGCTTTCACCCACACACAGTGCCACCAAGACTACTATTCCTGAAATCAAGAAAGGCCTCCCTATTACCAAATCCAATGGAAACTCTTCAGGTCTTGCACCGATTGATTTTAGCCAACCCCTCCTCTATTTAAATACCCTCTTTTCTTTACAACAGTGCTCCTAGTTTTAATCCTACTTCCCTGTTTCTTTTCATTCCATCTTTGCCCAACCTTGTAATGCTGGAGTTGCTTGGCTGGAGCATGGCTTCTTTGTCTTCCCCCTCACAACAGAAAATTTCATTTAACCTCATAGTTTCAATTATGCATGTATGTCACAATTCCAGAATAATATTTTTATCTCAGACTCCTCTTATAATTCTGCATCTTCTCTCAGATGTCTTACAGGCATCTCAAACTCAATCTGTCCTCAGAGTGAATTCAGCACGTCTCTACCATCTACTCTAAGTTTCCTATAATGATAAATGGAGTGAATTTCCACTTGGTTGTTTAGGAAAAAAAAAAAAAAAAAAAAAAAAACCTAGAAGACAATCCTCAATGCTTTCCCCGACTCTCCCGCACCTACTCAGTCTCCAAGTCTTTTTCTAAATATATCTTGAATCATTTAATTATCTCTACTGTCACTGACACCATAATAGTCCAAATCATCACCATCTGCTGCTAAAATTCTATAATTATCTCTTAATTAGTCTTTCTTTACCCACTCTTGCCCTCTTCAATCCATTTTTCCCCCTTACAGTACCCACATTGATGTTCTTCAAACAAAAATCTGATCATGGTGTTTCTCTTAAGATCAGTCTTCAATTTCCCTCTTAGAATAAAATTTTAAAACCCTTAACTGTCCACAGGGCACCTTCCTCATCGTGACCAATGTGCCATCACAGCAGTTTTATCTCCTTAACTACAGTACACACAGTCATTTCTGAACTAAGGCTTTTGTGCATCTTTTCTCTGTAAGGAATGATCTTTATCAAAATTTTTACTTGGTTAATGTCTATATATAGTTCAAGTTTTAATTTAAGTTTTACTTCTTCTAGGTAACTTTTTACAATGATTTGTCTTTAAAAAAAAAAAAAACATAAAAACTTATTTGAGAGGCCAGCATCGTGGCATAGCAGGTAAAAACATTGCCTGTGATGCTGTAATCCCATATGGGCACAGGTTGCAGTTCTGGCTGCTCCACTTCTAATCCAGGTCTCTGCTAATTCACCTGAGAAAGCAGTGGAAGGCAGCTCAAGTGCTTGGGCTCCCACACTGACATAAGAGACCCAGAAGAAGCTCCTGGCTCCTGGCCCTGGCCTGGCCTGGTCCAGCCCAAGTTATTTGGGGAGTGAACCAGCAGACAAAAGCACTCCCTTTCACTTTCACTTTCACTCTCTCTCTCTCTCTTTCTCGCTCCCCCAACTCTGCCTTTCAAACAAATAAATCTTTTAAAACAAACTTACTTGAAAGGCAGAGTGACACACAAAGAAGAGACATACAGATTCCCTCTGATGATTCACTCCTCAAATGTTGGCAACAGCCAGGGCTGGGCCAGGCCAAGCCAGGAGCCCAGTATGACCTCCAGGTAGCCAGAGGGTGGGTGCTAGGAATTAAAATCCTTAGGCATCAATTACTGCCTCCCAGGATGCGTTAGTAGGAAGCTGGATTCCAAGAGGAGTTGTCTGGACTCTAATGAGCACTACAGTACGGGATGCTGGTGGCCCAAGCAATGGCTCAACCTGCTGCACCTTAGTGCCTTCTCTTTTGAGTAGCTTTTATCTTTCTGGAGATTGTTAGCACAACTTAGTTTGCATTGTTGGAGCACCGTATGGTATTATTATATCTTTTCTTCAGGGTACAATGTGATATTCCACATCTAAAAAGTTAATAATATCTAGATCAATATTAAGCTAGGTCAGATGAGAGAGTCGGGTGCCACTTGTGTAGGGCTCAGGATTATATAATTTGTGTTTACTCCCAAACCAGGAAACAGAACAAATGTTTCGTTTATGTTCAAAGATACAGGCATGAAGAAAAAGCTCCAAAGTGCCTGTATCAAGAGAGACCCCAAAGTCCTGTGGTTATCTGTTTCTTCCCCCAAATTGAGTGGGCAATCTACTGAGTTGGAGAACCCCAGGAATCCTTCAGCCACATAGTATGATCTGGTGTCAGCATGTACAAACTCACCCTATGAGCATGCACATGGTCATTCCAGTAACAGTTAAACGAGGTAACATCCTATTTCACACAGCTACATTAGTCAGTAGGGTTTATCACAGAAATGTGAAAGTACTGTTCTCCTTCCGCCTCACCAACTTTCACCTGACTCATTTCTGAAACAGTTTTATTGAAATATAATTCACATACCACTCAATTCACTCAGTTAAGGTATATACATCAATGGGTTTTGATATTTTATGCAATTAATTTTTCTAAGAAAATCATGGCTTTGTATACGAGCACTTCAGTAAGTTCATGGAAGATGGAAATAAAAGACGTGTTTAACTTGGTACCAAAAAAATTCAAATCCATGCAGACTGGATTTCCTCAAAAAGTTCACAGAAACGCCCATTATCAAAAAAGTATGTGCAGATTTCAAAATTATTGCCCTAAAATAAACGTATGTTTAATGCCACTTTCTACATGCTTTCTAAAGTATTCTTATATATAATAAAATTTGTTACTTTGAATGTACAACTAAATGGCATTAGTTACATTCACAACACTGTACAGCCATCACCACTTACTATTTCCAAACTAAGTTCATCGCATCAAACAGAACTGGAACAATTAAACAGTTAATTCTCCAACCACACTTCTCCCTACCCTCTAGTAACCTACAATCTATTTTCTCTAAGTTTATCTATTATAGATATTTCACATAAGTTTAAGGATTCAGTCTTTGTCCCTTAATGTCTGGCTTACTTCACTTAGCAAAAAGTTGTCGAGGTTATCTATACAGTAGCATGTATCATTCCTTCTTATGGCTGAGCAATGTTCTATTACATGATTAACCCAACTTTGGCTATCCGATCCTTTGTGGATTGACAGAGTTGTTTCCAGCTTTCAGTCTACAAGCAGGTGAATCCCAGATTTCAGTTCTTTTGGGTCTAAAACTAGGAGTGGAATTGCTTGGTCATACTGTAATCCTGCATCAAACTGTATGAGGAACCACCACACTGCTGTTGATAGCATTCCCACCAGCAGTGTGTGAGGGCTCCAATTGTTCCACATTCTTACCAATAATTGCTATTTTAGTAACAGAATTAAAGCCATTCTAGTAGAAGTGTCTGCTGACTCACTTTTGTTCAGCCAAAACAGATTTACCCAGAGATTCAACCACAATCACCACTATTCCTTCCCTTACAGTACCGATTTACCTTCAAAATAAATTAAATTAAAAATGAAAACTATGATGGGTTCAAAGAAGGTAAAAGCAATAGATAAATTTGTCACATTTTTGCAGGTCTAGCAAATGAAATAAATACACAGTATTGTAACTTGCTTATTTATAGAATAATCAAGTACCTTGTTAATAATGAACAAAGAACTAGAATGTTAATTCTTCTATGCTTTGCAAATCTGTTGATTATATTGCCAATTAATAGATTAGAAGAGGGAAAGATTAACAGATTGGGAGCTGCTGAGTGCTAAACACTGTGCAAGCACTTTATACCACTATATTACACATTCCTCAAATTAGAGAATAAGCATTTATTACTTTCCCATTTTATAGATGAAAAATTGAGACTCTAGAAGAAATACACTTGCAAGAGGAGAGGAATTAGAATAAATCAATGGTTTCCTAAACTTCACTACAGTATTCATTCTTGTATCCAAAAAGTACACATAATTTTGTCTAAGATCAAGTGTAAAAAATACATATATATATGTATATGTATATACATATATATGTATATACACACATATATATAATGACATATATATTAGTCATTCAAAGAACTTTTACACAACACTCCAAAATATGAAAGAGATTTTTTTAAAAAACTATTCAGCTTTGCTTAAAGAGTGGGGGAAGGCAGGAGACCTGTCATGAGACCTTGCCCTGGCCCCTAGTGCTAGCCCAGAACTAGCTTGAAATAAAGACAACTAGTATTCTCAGGCTCCCTTAGGTTATAATGTTAGAAAAGCATAAACGCTTTATGGTAAATCATATTACAAAACTAAAAATCAAAACCACTAAAAACACCCAAGATGGAAGCAGGTATTTCTCCTAGTGGCTAAGACAGATTAACACATTCATGTCCCACATTGGAATATCTCAGTTTAATACCTGGCTCTAGCTCCTGAATCCAGCTTCCTGCTAATAAAAACCCTGGGTGGCACGAGTGGTAATTCACAGTAACTAGAGACCTGTTACCCATGTGAAAGACTGGGATGGAGTTGCAGTCTCCTTGCTTTGGCCTGGCCCAGTTCCCGTCATTGAAGGCATTTGGGGAATAAACCAGCAGACAAATCTCTTTCCCTGCCTCATAAACATCTATTTTTAAAATACCCTGGGTTAGATTTCTAATTTTTTTCTTTAAAGGTATTTATTTTAATTGACAAATACTAATTACATATATTAACAGGATACAATGGATGCTTGCTCTACACAAACATTGTAGAAAGGTTCAATCAAGCTAATTAACATATCTATCATCTCACCAATATATCATTTTGAGCGTGTGTGGTGAGAATATTATCAATTTATTCTATTAGCAATTTTGAAATATATATTAATACTAAATGTACTTATCATTCAGTGCAATAGATCACTTAACACAATTCCTCGAGTCTAACTGGAACTTTCTGTCCTTTAATTCACATCTCCGCCTTCTAAAACCCTTCCCTTACCCCCAGTCTGCAGTAACCTCCTTTCTATACTCTGTTTCTGTGAGACTGACTTTTTATAGTCCACAAATAAGTAAGATAATACAATATATGTCTTTCTTGACTGGCTTGGTTCACTTTGAATAAAATCCATGGGATCCATCCACATTGTGTCTAGCGGCAGACTTGCTTTCTCTCTAAGCTGGTAGAGTAAAAGACACATGAATGGAAATTCTCTTTATTCGTTCATGCATGGACGAATCGTCAGGTCGTTTTAATATCGTGGCTAATGTGAATAAAGCTGAAATGAACATGGGAGTATAGATATTTTTGACGTATCTATTGCAATTCCCTTTTCTTTTTTGTTTTTGTTATGCTTACTGGCATTGATGTTGTTCATCTTAAGTGATTTGACAAATTCTGCACTGTCATTCCAAGTTAGAATGAAACAAAATTTACAAAGACATGATCTAACAGTATTAATGATGCAGGGATTATGGGAGGAAGAATCAGTATAAACAGAAAAATTCATAATTAGCCTATCTTCTTTCTTTTCAGGAATCTAACAATCTCCTTGAAAGAGTTCAGTTAATTCTTTGATTCTGTGAACCCAGTCGACTTCTGGGCAGGAATGACAGAGACACAGTGTAAGCAAGAAATCCATCATTCTGAAAGAAACTATAAGAGAAAAATAATTTGTGAGGTTGTTGTAAAATGAACTGATGCAGTAAGAGAAAATAAAGATCATGGATGAAGGGCCGGACAATGGTTTAGTAGGTTAATCCTCTGCCTGCAGTGCCGGCATCCCATATGGGCACTGGTTCTAGTCCCAGCTGCACCTCGTCTGATCCAGCTCTCTGCTATGGCCCGGGAAAGCAGTAGAAGATGCCCCAAGTCCTTGGGCCCGGACACCCGCGTGGGAGACCCGGAGGAAACTCCTGACTCCTGGCTTCGGAGCAGCCACCTCCACATTGTGACCGTTTAGGGCATGAACCAGCAGATGGAAGACCTTTCTCTCTGTCCCTCTCACCCTCTGTAACTCTACATTTCAAATAAATAATAAATAAAATCTTTAAAAAAAAAGATTATGGATAAAGTTTTGGTAAAATGAAAATTAAAGAAAGCTCTAATAGAGAAAATGCAAAGTTAGGAGAAATTAATAAGGGAAGAAAATTTAAAACGTGTTAAGGTAAAAGAACGAAAAATACTAAAGAGTAAGATATTCTAGATATGGTTGGGGGAATCTATAAAATCAGCACTATTAAAATAATAATAATCTCAAAGTAAATCATCTCCATTTGATAAGGGAAAAGAATTTTTATTTCACTCCACATCAAGATCTTCAATTCATGATGGGTTATGTCCCAATAAGCCTATCCTAGGTTGTAAATATTGTTAAATGAAAATTCATCTAATACAACAAACTTACCAAACACCATAATGTAGCAACACAGCACACTGCAGAGTACCAGCTGATGCCCTCAGGTCAATGGCACTGACTCAAAGCTGCAGCTCTCTGCAGCAGCCTCACTTGCACAGGATCCTCAAAATTCAAACCCTGAAGCATGCGTTCCACTGACTGTGTAACTCTTTTGAACCATGGTATAGTTGAAAAATCCTAAGTGGAGTCTTGTCTGTATATTTCCCTTGTAATAAATTTCAGTTCTAAGAATAATTCAGATTAATTTGCATTGGTCTAATTTACTATGACATGTAGATATTCTTAATCACTAGAAACAGCGACATACCCTCACACGGAAACCATCTGAAAGACAGATCTGTAAAAATCTTACAAAGTGTTTGCTTCATCAGTGAAAGTATCTTTTTTTATTTTTTTTAAGATTTATATATTTTATTTGAAAAGCAGAGTTACAAAGACAGAGGGAAAGACAGAGTTTGAGAACTTCCATCTGCTGGTTCACTCCGCAAATAGTCGCAAAGGCTGGAATTGGGCCAGGTTGAAACCAGAAGTTTCTTCCAAGTCTCTAACATGGGTCCAAGAGCCCATGCACTTGGGCCATCCGCTACTGCTTTCCCGGGCACATTAGCAGGGAGCTAGATCAGAAGTGGAGCAGCTGAGAATCCAACTGGTGCTTTCATGGGATGCTAACACTGCAGGTAGCAGCTTATCCCACTATGCCACAGTGCTGGCCCAAGTCAAAGAATCTCAAGGTTCTCTTTTCTTGCGTACAACTCAGTACCATAATAGAGTGGAACTAGACCCTAATTCTTAAGATGAATTTGTTATCAAGAATCTGATGCATATAAAAACCTGAAACAAAAAATTTGATGCAAAAAAACCATGAAACAAGATTGATCACAAAGCACAAAATACCAAATACCAAATCATTGATTTGAGCTCTATTTATTCTTCATGAATCTAGATATAACTTTTACTTTTGTGTTTATTAGTTGTTAGTTGTTCTGAACTACAGTTTGGCTTCTCTTCATCATATTCATTAATACTCTGCTATGAACCATTTGTGTTATAGAAGAATTGGAATATGATACGTTTCCTTCTTGTGCGGCTGTGTGATGTCATGATTGAGTTGATGGATGGCGCAGAATTATGACACAGGGGGGTTAAGTATCCCCTGCTTGAAGTGCCTTTTTCCCATATCAGTGCCTGGTTAGAGGCCAGGCTCCTTCAGTTCTGATCCCACTTCCTGCTAATGTGCCTGGTTGGCAACAGTATGAAGATGCATGAGGAACAGTACTGGACGGCTCAAGTACGAGGGTCCTTGGCACCCATGTGGGAGACCTGGATAGAATTCCTGGCTTCAGGTTTCTGCCTTGCCCAAGCCAGGATTTTGTGGGCACTTGGGGTGTGAACCAGAGGGTGTAAGACTCCTCTTTCTGGCTTTCTCTGTCTTTTCCCCTCTGTCAATTTGCTTTTCAAATAAATAATTAAGTTAATCTTAAAAAAGACCACGGTGAGATGTAGAGCCAACTGTCCTGGTTGACATTCTGTCTCTGTGACTCATTAGGCCTTGATGTGCCTCAGTTTCCCCATGTTCAGGTGAAGCTGTAAGGATAAAATCAATGGATATACATAAAGCAATAGTTAACAGTGCTTTGCACATAATATGCACTATACAACTTTTGGTCTTAAGACCAGAAAGAAGTCAATGACTTTTTTTCCTCTGACATATGTATTTAACCCACCTAGTTACTTAACCTAAAAAAAAATTATCCTTAACTGATTTGTGAGCAAAATTCTGATGTGTAAATTAAAGTATCATCTTCAGCTACAGACATTAGCCTGACATATTCAATATAACTAATTTTAGCTATTACATATAGCAATGAGAAAAATTAAAGATTTCATATATACTGTAAATTTATATTAAGGAACTAATCTTTTTTTTTACTGTCTGGAAACAGCGGATTCAAAAATAAAAGTGAAGTAATTTAAATGTGTTCAGGGCGGAGAACTTAGCAAAATTCTTGAAGAGACATAACATGCTTTTCTCTGAACTGTTATAAGAAAAAACTCTATCTGGAATTAAATAAATCTAAAATCTTTCTTATGAAAATTGTTAAGAAACTGACACCAAACAGTTTGCCTCATTCCTGGGGAAATGTACACTGTTTCCAATGACTTTCTGTTTTACAGACCATCTTTAAGCAGAAGTAAACAGATTAACCAGGTATATACTAAAAGAAAAGAAAAGAAAAAGGTAAACAAGAGTAGGAAGCAAACAGACCCAAGAAACAGATCCAGAGATTGGACTGATTTTAACTAATTTATTAAATAGCAAATGAACACAACATTTGCTAAGATCAGAAATCACATGATAGTAAGTAGATCAGGTAATACAATGAATACTACTTGGGATGCAATCTGGAAATTCACTAGACATTCACATACTGGTGGATTTAAAATTGTTATAAATTGTTATAAAAGTCATTTAATTAAGTATGTAACTATGAATACATGGAGTCCTTGCTATCTGCCTGGGCTGTATAAAAACCACCAAAGCCACTGATGAAACTCCCTTCTAAAGACCCTGTATACACTATTGGGCCACTACTTGCTTAAAAAAAAAAAAAAAGATACCAACATCCATATAGCAGCAACAAAAATGCTGCTGATTTAGAAGCAAAAAAGAATAAGCCGTGGAAACAAGTACAGGAGGCAAAGACAAAAAAAGAAAAAAAGTAGTTAGAAGAAAGGGAATTCTAATTCTAGAAAGATAGCAGTTTTCCCCAAATAAACTAAATGACTATGTTCTGATTGAACTTTGTATTTTCCTTCATTACACATCCTGAAATCCTTAGATTCAAAAAACTGGGGCTGAGAAATGGACACAATAAGAAGATAAGATTTATACAAAGAGACTATCATCTCTAATTGAATGTGCATTAATTTGGTCAACCTTTATTTCTTCCAACATTTCCTAGAGGCCATCGTCATAATACTAGAGAGGGTTCACAGGAGGGGTAGTGAGGGAATTTAGTTTAGGCATTTGGAGCCAAAAAGGATGCTATGCTATCCCATCCACTCTTTCAGTTCTCAGAATTTGAAAAAGAACAGTCGGCAGAACCGAAGGGTGAGGAAACCAAAACATAAAAGAAAAAGGTGAAGATGCATAAGGGGAAGTTAAAAGTCTTGAAAACAAAATTTTATCTCATTATCTTTATCTGGGTCACACCTGCATCTAAAAAAGGAAAAACAAATAAATGCTTTACTTGTCCCACTGGAAGCTCAGTCCCATCCCACCCCCTACAACCTATTAGTTCTAGTCCTGTCAGAACTGTAGTCCAGATTCTAATTTGTGGATTAAATAAGCTTTTGTTGGCCGGACTAGTTAGCCAAACACAATCCATAACCTTATTTTGCAGGAAAATGTGCTGTGAATTCCAAATTCCAAACAAACTACTTGAAACAACCTGTTCACAAGTTTGGGACAGCTTGTACATTGTATGTTTTGGATTTCAGAAGTTAAATGACACTTTACTGTATAAAAATGAATTATGGCATGTGCTTCATATAACTATTATTAATCTTCAATAAATTCTGCTGGAGTAAACCCTCAAAGGTGTGTCAACTTATTTTAAACCTCTGCAAACTCTGCCTGGTACCTTTCCAAGAACAGATTGACTCACGATATTTTCAATGTCCAAAAATTTGTCTTTCAGTCATAAAGTAAAGAATACCATGTTGCACATTTCAACACTTATGTCTTCTTCATCTTCAATAAAAATGAAGTCTAAATGTAGCCAGTATCGAAAGGAAACCAATCAAAAATATCAAAGTTGAAAAGAGTTTCTTCAGATTTATTCTTAATAGAAGAAAGAAAATTTTGGAATTAATAATGGGGAGAATGGACAGTATTAATTACACACAAAACTAAAATTTGACACTATGGAAGTGATATCTGGTTTCCCACCACATATTATTGATATAAATCATTTTCCCAAACTACTCAAACTCCTTTAAAAAAGCATTTTGCAATTGTACCTAGTATGTTAGAAATAATGTGAACTGTTCCTTTCAATCTAAATGTAAGGAATTCATTGCCTTTTTCATATGCCAGTTGAGAACCAAGCCAACGAAACCCTTGAGTATTTTTTTTTCACTCTGGAATCCATACCTACCTGTAAATTAAGTTGCTCATTTATTGGAAATGTAGGACAAGTTAATACTGAATATGATTAATCACTGTTATACTTTTTGTTCCCCTACAAATGAATTAAATATATTTTCTCACATACATTACTAAATGATTCACTACTTTTAGATGTTATCTACTAAAAATGCATATTTAGAAAATTTACATTATCTATCACTCTTCCTTTTTCCTCCTCCTGTATGTTTTTAGATGAATTTTTATCTTTAGTCACTACTTTTCTGATTTCAACTAAACGTATATGGTAATGCTTTATCAATTAAGTTAATAGCTATCAAAGCTGAAGAATTAGTAAATATTTCCTCCAACTCTCCTGTGCTCTCAATTAAAAAAAAAATGCTAGCTATATATATTGTTTAAGAATAATTTTTGTTTATTTGAAAGGCAGGGTATTGATGAGAGATGGAGAGAGAGCCAAGGAGAGAGAGAGAGGGAGAATCTTTCTTCTACTGGTTCACTCCCCAAATGACTTCAACAGCCAGATCTAAATAGGCTGAAGCCAGGAGCCAAGAACTCCATTTGGATCTCCCACATAGCTGGCAGGGGCCCAATTACTTGAGCCATCCTCTACTGCCTTCCCAGGCTCATTAGCAAGAAGGTGGATTGGAAGGAACTTGATTTACCACTCTGATATAGGATGTCAACATCACATGCAATGCCTTACCCCAACCCACATAGCCTCAATTCTGTCCCTTTGTTTTTATATTATAAAGGTTTATCATTCATATTGTCTTTTGTCACTTTTTTTTGGGGGGGTCACTATAAGCTGATTCCTTAAAATTAAAAGTACTAGACTGACAGTGCTGTATACTGGGTTAAGCCACCACCTGAAACACTGGCATCCCATGTTGGAGTATCTATTCGAGACTGGGCTGCTCCACTTCTGATTCACCTCCCTGCTAATGGACCCAGGAAGGCAGTGAACGGTGATTGAAATACTTGGCCACCCACATGGGAGACCCCATGGAATTCCAGGCTTAAACTTTTAGTTTAGCCCAGCCCTAGGTGTTGCAGCCATTTAATGACCAGTGGATCAAGAATCTCTTTCTCTGTCTCATCCTCTCTCACTGTCACTCTTTCAAATAAGAAAATATTTTTTTTTAAAAAAGAGTACTAACATTTACAGTATTATTTTAATTCTATCTATAGAACGGAGTCATTTATTGACTTCATAAAAATAAAGAAAACATAATCTATATTTTTTAAAAAAGGAAGAGTCTTCCAAACATCAGAATTTAATGAATTCTCTCATTTTTTCCTGCTTCCTTAGCTTTTTAAGGCCAGATGTAGCTACCATTAGTACCTCTATTTCACTATTCCCTTTTCTAAGATTCAATTGTTTGTTGTTGGTGTTGTTATTTTGTCCAAATAATGTTTTCACAGTGGGTGAGTCAATAGTAAAAAAAAATAAATTATTGCATGAATAAAAGTATCTTTTGCATAATATAAGGTACAGCTAAGTATCGACCTTTTTTTCCTAACTTTAAAGATATTGCTTCATTCTCCTTAAGCATTCACTAATACTGGTGAAATTTTAACAAATGTATTTCCATTCATTTAAACTTAGTAATAAAATGTAAAGTTCTAAAATCTCAGCACAATGTTAAGATGTGTAAATACTCTTAATGTCATCTATTTATGAAATTAATACCATTGACATTGGGAGGTAATATCAACAAAAATTATCGGTGCATATTTAAGAAAATTTTCAAAATTCTATTATGTGATTGTCTTATTCAGAGCATGTCTAAAAGTTACGGCAAAATGGCATTACTCATGGTCTAGTTTCATTTGGCATTTCAGATAGAAAAATAGGCAACCCCCTGCTTCTTTCTCCTCTTCCCTTTGTCCTCCTGCTCTCTCCCAGGGAATCACCTGGCTCCTGAGCCATCCCTTTGTCCCAAGGATGAGGGCCCACTGCAAGAAGGTTTTCTTTGGGAGGCCAAGATAGGAAAGATTTATGCAAGCCCTGGGAATAGCTAGGACACTGTGGGCACAACTTCCCAGTTCAATGCTCCTGAAGTACAGCATGGAAGATTTGGAGATGAGGTTTCGTGTCTGTGTGGACATACATCCTCGGCTCCTCACATATTCTCCTTGTTGGGTACATGACGGATAGATTAGAGGTAACAGAGTCTAAAGTAAGTCTGAAGACACTATAGTCTATTTTAAGGGGTTTCACAACACTTTAACTCTGTCTATAAGACATGGGTCCTCCACCAGTAACCAGGATCTGCTACTAGATATCCAAGAGTAATTGCACTAGCTACATACCCTTTAGAAGACTACAAAACTTCTTAGTGGAAGGCAAGAAATGTGGTCATTATCCAATTAGGAATTATATTAACACCTCTCTTAACATAGCCCTGAATTAGAGATAGCTAAATCCTTCCATTCTGGAAAACTCAAGATTTCAGTGAAATGTGTTGCAATAGCAGGTAAAGCTGTTGCCTGTGATGCCGGTATCACATATGGGTGCCAGTTTGAGTCACAGCTGCTCCATTTCTGAGCCAGTCCCATACTAATGGCTTGGGAAAAGCAACGGAAGATGGTCCAAATGCCTGGGCCCCTGCACCCATGTGAGAGAGGGGAATGGAGTTCCAGGTTCCTGGTTTCATCCCAGGTCAACACTGGGGAGTGAACCAGCAGACTGATGATCTCTTTCTGGGTCGGTTCCCTCTATCTGTAACTGTGACTTTCAAAATCAATGAATAAATCTTTAAAAATAAAAGCAAAATAGGGGCCGGCGCTGTGGCACAGCGGGTAACGCCCTGGCCTGAAGTGCCGGCATCCCATATGGGCACTGGTTCTGTCCCGGCTGCTCCTCTTCCAATCCAGCTCTCTGCTATGGCCTGGGAAAGCAGAAAGCAGAAGAAGACGGCCCAAGTCCTTGGGCCCCTGCACCCCCATGGGAGACCTGGAAGAAGCTCCTGGCTTTGGATTGGTGTAGCTCCGGTTGTTGCAGCCATCTAGGGAGTGAACCATCAGACGGAAAACCTCTCTCCCTCTCTCTCTCTCCCTCTCTCTCTCTCTCTCTGCCTCTCCTCTCTCTGTGTAACTCTTTCAAATAAATAAATCTTTAAAAAAAAAAAAGAAAAGAAAAGAAAACTAGTGAAGTGAAACTTTACCTTTAACCAATAATCAAGAATTTTTCTGTGTATTTTAGCTGTAAGGCCAACGTTAACACCCGAATATTGCCAAAAAGCAGATCACAAACTCTGCACAGTCTCTGCTTTATTTGCTGGGCTTTTAAAAATTCCATTTCCTAATCTTCAATGGCCGACAGTTTAGTCAATGTGACTCCTTGGCACTAATTGGCAACTTCCCTGAGAGTGACTAATTTCTAACTATTACACACACACATGTTAATTACACAATATATACTTTACATAATATATATACACACTTGTGAAAACCTTAGTTTGAGTGTCTGATGATTAATTTAGTTCATTTGTATAAAATAACTGTATGCGGCTTTCCGAAATTGAATGAAGAATCCTGAAAGTATTGGATGATGTTTCTTTGCCCATTTCTGTCTTTTTTTTTGGAGAAGTACAAGGTTAATAAATATTATCAAATTAATGCTCATTTTTCTAACTTCCCACTTAATATTCAATAGTTATTTTTGCAAATTCATGAATATAATTCTTTTCTAGTGGCTTCAATGATTGCCAGGAAAATAACTGGAATTCCTTATATACTGATGTGAACATAAAGCAGATGTCACTGTAATATTAATGGCAACGCTGCTGTAATATATGACACTGACCTAATCATTAAAAAAGCCAATGGTGTGCTACCCAGAAGTCAGAGGCCATGCTGTTTTCTGTATCTGCGCAAACAGAATACTCAGGGGAGAATGGAAATATGTACTTAGAGTGATCTCCTGGAGAAGGAATTAAGCACTGAAGAACATTTTCTATCTAAACCCTAGTCTAGACCTTGGGAAGTATGTATGAAACAAAATTTTTGGGCCAGCTGTGGTGAACTGTAGGTTAAGTCTCCACCTGTGTCACCAGCATCCCCTATAGGTGCTGGTTCAAGTCCCTGCTACTCCTCTTCTGGTCCAGCTCTCTGCTAATGGCCTGGGAAAGCAGTGGAAATTGGCCCAGGTGCTTGGGCCCCTGTACCTACATGGGAGACCTAGAAGAAGTTCCTGGCTCCTGGCTTCAGATCAGTCCAGCTCTGGCCATTGTGGCTATCTGGGGGGTGAACCAGCAGATGGACAACCACTCTCTCTCTGTCCCTCCCTTACTCTGTAACTGTGCCTCTCAAATAAATAAATAAATGAATTTCTAAAAAAACAAAAACAAACAAAAAAAACCTTTGGCATGAATTTAACCATAAACTGCTTTTTAAATGAAGCTCATTGTCATGACCTGCAGGATACTGCTCTCTAATTCAGGATTTTCAGTCTCAAGCCAGTGCAGATGCTAGATCTGCCTCTGGGGTAAGACAGAGTCAGAATGCTTCTAACATTCATGTAAGCATAACTTTGCTACCTCCCTTATGGGGTAAACAGGGTACAGAGAACCAGGAAAGAGGGGTAGAAGACAATGGTTGCTTTCTATTTTTTATAAATCTGTCACTCTCCCGAGTCTCCACTCAGAAATGTGTCTAGAATCCTGCTGCATACTGAGAACTATTCTGCTAAGAGACAGTGGTCATCCATTCTTTTAAAAAATTTTGTTTATATAAGGTAAGCAACTTTCATGTAATTCATATATACAGAATTAGGAGCAAAATGATATTTCCACCCTATCCTCCCTCCTGCCCAAACTCCCACTCTCCTTCATCCTTCCTTATTTTTTCTTTTAATTTTCACACATACTTTCTACTGATTTTATAATCACAAGCTGAACCCCCAACTAAAAAAAGATTTCAACAAACAGAAAAGCTACTGTGCCACAAGAGTATAGACAAGGGCTATAATAATACTCAAATCTTTTTATTTTTATTTATTTATTTATTTGACAGGCAGAGTAGACAGTGAGAGAGACAGACAGAGAGAAAGGTCTTCCTTTGCCGTTGGTTCACACTCCAATGGCCGCTGTGGCCGGCGCACAGCGCTGATCCAAAGCCAGGAGGCAGGTGCTTATCCTGGTCTCCCACGGGGTGCAGGGCCCAAGCACCTGGGCCATCCTCCACTGCACTCCCGGGCCATAGCAGAGAGCTGGCCTGGAAGAGGGGCAACTGGGACAGAATCCAGAACCCCAACTGGGACTAGAACCCGGTGTGCTGGCACCGCAGGTGGAGGATTAGCCTATTGAGTCACAGCACCGGCCACGAAACTCAAACCTTAAAATGTTAGTGTTGTTCATCCGTTTTGAATGGTGACTGAGAACACCAGTCACTGGCCCTAGACTTTTTAATGTTACTTAACTACTTTCAACAGAAATATATAACAAATAGCATATATAAATATTTTAATCCTAGAAGCAGAAAACCAGGGAGACCAGGAGAGAGAGACTGAGAGAGAGAAAGAGAGAGATTGACAGATTGTGAAAGTATGAGCGAATGCTATCCCATCTTCTGGTTTATTCTCCAAATGCCCAATACAGCCAGGGCTGGGCCAACCCAAAGGCAAGAACCAAGAAATCAATCCAGGCTTCCAACATGGTGGCAGGAACTCAGCCACTTAATCAACCACCTGTTGCTCCCCAGGGTCTTCTTCAGTAGACAGCCGGAATCAGAAAAGCCAAGACTCAAAGCAGGCACTCTAATACAGAACACGGGCACTTAATCAGAGTGTTAACATGCTCCTCACCTTGTGTAATTCAAGCTTTCTAAGTAGTCACATGAAAAACAAAGTACATGAAAAGGTGAAAATAATTTTGAGAAGTTATTGGATCCAATATATCCTTAACATAATATGAAAACTTGCATATTTTCAGCTCTTCTTTTCTTACTATGTCTTTGAATATAATGTAAACTTAGCACCCTCCATCTGGAATAGCCACATTTCAAGTTCTCAGTGCCTTTTAACACTGTTTTAACGGTAGTCGTTAGCTAGTCTACGGGACAGTGCAGCAGGTGTGTCGTATTTGCCTTTCTCAGCCCTCTGGTTCTTGCAAACCACCAGCCTAGAGCGGTCAAGATCCTTAATTGATCTTGGAAAACAAGCAGCAGAAAATAAATACTAAGGCTTGCTAGTCTCTGGAATCCACTTTTCTGAAGTAAGTCTTGACAACCTTGTTTTACAGAAGCTCCTGGATTTAAAGATACTTTGTATGCATGACGGGGCCTCTCCACAGGCTGTGTGGCCTTCAGGTGAGCCTCACTCGCTTCCCTCTACGCCTTAGCCTCCCTGGATCGTTCTCCACCTTCTGTGTTGTACTGTCAAGTTCCAATCAAGATTTCAGATTACAAGTGTAGTTTCACCAGAACATCTGGAAGTGGCAGCATTTCTGCCAGTCTGGTATAGTGTACATAATGTGAGGTCAGAAGATGGGTGTCTGATGCTCTCAATTAGCTAAAGAAGAGGGAATGCACTTTCCTCATCTGAGAATTTGGTGGTTGGTCTGAATGAGCTCCAGAGTGTGTTTCTCTGTGGGAATTAAGATGACTGATCAAGTAATTAAGTATCTTAAAGGCATAACTCTATAATCATTTACTGAATATACTCATGTATTAGTATTCAGAATTATAAATGAATTCTAAAACTGTAAAATGCTGAATGTATGATATATTATTGCAGAAATGAGTTTTTAAACTTTTTTTTTAAACAGAAGAAATGGATTTCTATGGGATGATGATAACTAATAAGAACCTAGAGGTTAGCACTCTGGCATAGCGGGTGTAGTCTCTGTCTGAGGTGCCAGCATCCCATAGGGGTGCCGGATTGTATCCCAGTTGCTACATTTTCAATCCAACTCCCTGATAATGAGCCTTGGAAAGCAGTAGCGGAAGATGGCCCAAGTGCCCAGGCCTCTGCACCCAGGTGGGAGACCCAGAAGTCCCTGGCTCCTGGCTTCAGATCTGCCCAGCTCTGGCCTGCTAATGCACCTGGGAAAGCAGCAGCAGAAAATGGCCCAAGTGCTTGGGCCTCTGCACCCATGTGAGAGATCTGGAAGTCTTCCCCGGCTCTTGGCTTCAGATCTGCCCAGCTCCAGCCACTGCAATCATTTGGAAAGTTCACCAGTAAATGGAAGAACTCATTCTCTCTGTCTCTCCCTCTCTCTTTCTCTGTAACTCTTTAAAATAAAATAAACTAAAAAAAAAAAATAAAAAACTTACAAACTACAATTATCTTAAATTTCCTCCCAATTCATTATTAAATTATTTCATGTGAAACAAGGGAACCTATTTTTAAGATCAAAGTTTACAATTTTGTCTTGTAAGTATTTTTACTGACGCCATGAACAGGAGTGTCAAATTGTTAAGTCAGCAACAGGAGTCACTGTGTACTTACACCCCATGTGGGATCTGTCCCTAATGTGTCGTCTAAAGCCAAGTGATGCTATGACTGGTACTGAAACAGTATTTTTATACTTTGCGTTTCTGTGTGGGCGCAGACTGATGAGGTCTTTGCTAATTATATACTGAAGTGATCTTCTGTATATAAAGAGAATTGGAAATGAAAAAAAAAAAAAAACCAACCTGGTGTTAAAATGGAAATGGCATAGAAAATTAATTAATTTGAAAAAAAAATTATGTAGGATCTCTGTCTTTAATGTGCTGTACATTGCTATTTAATGCTATAATTAGTAATCCAATGGTAGTTTTTTCACTTGATGTTGCTATATGGGCAAAATGTTGAAATCTTTACCTAATATATACTAAACTGATCTTCTGTATACAAAGAGAATTGAAAATGAATCTTTACATGAATGGAAGGGGAAAGGGAGCGGGAAAGGGGAGGGTTGCGGGCGGGAGGGAAGTTATGGGAGGGGGGAAGCCATTGTAACCCATAAGCTATACTTTGGAAATTTATATTCATTAAATAAAAGTTTAATAAAAAAAAAAGACAAAACAAATAAAAAAGCGAAAGTCAAAATTAAAACAGGAAAATTAAGCATGATTAATTTCTAAATTATTTTCCAGATCTATAACCGCTCACAATAAAGAAAAAAAAAAAAACTCCAAAACAAAACAACCTCTACACTTTTCACATTTCCCAATGGCTCATTCCCCTGTTTACCTTTTGTATATTCACTGGTTCATCTAGTTAACAACTTCTTTCCTTTGAAAACGTGTTTTATATCAGTACTGTGCTAAGCATCAGAGATAGAATAATATACAAGATACAATTCTTACCATAAAGAAAATTACAGAAACTAAGGGTCAGAGAAAGAAACAAGTCATTTTGACACATTGGGCCAAGTGCTACAATGGGAGGGTGCCTGGCCTAAAACGATCTAAAAGGTACAGAAAGCAACAGAGGAGAGCATTCAGCCAGTGCTAGATGAGTCGGGGAAAACTTTCTAAGAGAAGGAAGTTCTGGACTGCAGCTGAATCCCAGGTGACTCAGAAATCCTCCAAGGGGCACAAGCCTTGGTTGGCTGAAGGAAGCTGGCGTGCTTCCTGCAAAGGTACATTGCACTCATTCCTCTAGCAGGAGAGAACGTAACCATTCTAGGGAACAGCGGGGTATCCCAGCACGACAGGTCCTGTGTGTGCAGAGAAGTAGTGAAGACAGACAAGATGGAGATGTAGAATCTGAGTTTGTAATTGCCAACATCGGACAGCAGACAAATTCAGAAATCATTTGAAGGAGCACATGGTTGAGAATGCCAAAATAAGGTTAAATATCAAATTGTAGACATTTTCATTCCGTGAACCTATTGCTTCCACTAAATTGCCACTGCATGCTTAAGACAAGGCTCTGTTATACATCTTGCAAGTTAAAGTTTGAAAATGTTGCTTAGTAAAGATTGAGTAGGCATTTGATGGAATGGACAGCTAAGAATAATTGCAATTAGTGTATCAGCTGTTTCTTCTTAAATATGTTTTTTAATGTATTTGAAATGCTTTAAAATAGGTTGTTCTTTAAGTATTTTAAGCATCCCCTCTGTAAGCTCAAATAAAAACCTCATTTGCATCATTTTTATTTTGTTAAAGAGAGAAAGAAACTGCTGCCCAACATTTTAAAAATGGTTATATATTCTAAATTGGGTAGATCAAAATGATTAGGTTTTCACTGTATTTTTTTTTATTTTCCACATTTACTTCTCTAAGTGATAATAACTTAAAATGCATGCTAAAGGCAGATAACTGGAAGTTTGTGATTAAATTACATTACCCAGATTTGCCTAGGTTTTCTTGCACTATAGGACCTAAAGGCTCTACATAATGAACAAAGAGAACTTAAAAAAAAAGACAAAACTGAATTGAAAAGCTACCACATATACACACAGAAACCAATCCGCCATCTTCCCTGGAAACATACTCTTTCTTTTTTTTTTTTTGAGAAGAAAAGCGAAGGAAAAAACCGTATTAATTTCCTGCTGCTTCTGTACCAAATTATCACAAATTTAGTTGCTTCAGAAACATATATTTATTCTCTTTTGGAGGGCAGAAGTCCAAAACAGGTCTTATTGAGCTAAACTTAAGGTATTGGCAGGGCTCCCTTTCTTTCTGAAATCTCCCGGGACACCTCATATTCCTACCTTTTCTAGCTCCTTTAAAGGTTGCCCAAATTCAGTGCCTCATGGCCCCTTATCCTTACACAACACCAGCAGTGGTAGACTGAGTTTTTCTCAGGATACCATCTCTCAGTCTTCTCTTTCTCCATTCAAAAAGCCATGTGATTATACTGAGTCCATTTGCATAGTCTAGAATAATCTCTTCACTTAAGATCGACTGATTAGCCATCTTAATTTCATCTGCTATTTAAACTTCCCCTTGCTATCCAATATGAATAGGTTGCTGTGATTACAATGTGGATATTCTTGGATGGGGCCATCATTCTGACTGTCAAAGACAGTGTTGAAATAAATCTATCTTTAACCTACATTGTACAATAGCTATATTTTTATATATATATATATTTTTAGAAATCAAAAGCACTCTATTTTTGAAAGCAAGAGATTTATGTTTCTTTGAAAAATTATCATAAATTTTATGTTGGGAACACTGGGGAGTATATATATATATATATATATATATTTAACTGATACATATGGAATTGTTAATTACTGATCTGATCATTTTATATCATACAGGTACATAAGCACGTTTTTGTCCTGTAAGATTTCATTGGAACATGAAGCTAGGCTTTTATGGACTCTCCTAGAAGGCATAAGATACCTAAGGCTAATATTGTGGTATAACGGGTTAATATGTTTCCTCCAACACTGACATCCCACACAGGAACCATTTGGAGTCCCAGCTGCTCCACTTTTGATCCAGCTCCCTGCTAATGTACCTCAGAAAGCAGCAAGATGGTCCAAGTCCTTGGGCCCCTGCACCCACATGGCAGACCTGGATGAAGTTCTTGCCTCCTAGTTTCAGTCTGGCTCAGCAGCAACCATTGCAGTCATTTGTGGAGTAAATGACAGGATGGAAGACCTCTCTGTCTATCTCTCCCCCCCCACAACTTCCTGTAACTGTGCCTTTCAAATAAATAAAATAAATCTTTAAAAAAAGACAAGATACCTGTCCTCATGGAGTTTCAGAAAAAAAAAATAAAAATGTGCATGTACGAACTGCGAACCTTTCTCAACAAGGACCTCTCATCACTTTAGGTGCTTGTTAAGTACAAATCACTGTTACTATCAATATCAATCAAATTAACGAGGTAACAAAAATAACAATTAGCTTTTATTACATGAATCATAAGATGCTATTAAATGAAAATATGTGTCTCATCAATTAGGTGATTCATCAGTCCATAAAGAAAGTTGAAAAATGTACTTAATCAAGTGATTGAGCTGCATGCTACTAAACAACTCATTTGAATGATCTTAGAAATGAAATTTTTTTACGTTGAATTAATAGACTATTAGATTCAACAGAGGTGAAAGCTTACTTTCAATGTTCTAGAGAGGAAAATGAACAGTTAGAAGCTCATAATCCCTCTTTTGATTCCTGGAAAGATTTGTGTTAGACTCCTTCAGGTTAGCCAACCATTTTCCTTATACTTTTTTTACTTTCAGAAACAAAAAAAAATTAAAATTCTACTTTCAGTTTCTCTTCTTTTTGTGCTAATCAGAGATTCATTTTTAAAGATTCACTTTTCACTCTGTTAGAAAAAAACAGAATTATTACTTCTCTCAACTATAAAATGTAGGAGAGTTCAGTTTATTAATAAACTATATAAACATGGCTAATCTCACTCACTGACTTAAAATGTTTATTGAACACCTACTATGAGTTAGATAACATCTTAGAAATGTGAATATGAGGGGAAACAAGACAGACAAGGAGAGACAGAAGCGATATGTAAATTAGCCAGATAAAAAGATAAAATGTTGATAACTGCTACACAGAGAATGAAAATGAATTATGTAATCAACAGTGACCTGAGTGTCTAGCTTGTGTAGTCAGAGATTCTCTCTCTAAAAGGATGGCATTCAAGCTGAGATATCAATAGCAGCGAGCAGCCAGTCATGTAGGAGTTGGGAAAAGCATACTCGAGCCACACGGGGGGACTACTTCCCACTATAATGGAAACAAACACTAATGGTGTGTCTGAGGCACTTATGGAACACCATAGGACCTGGATTGAAGACCAGCAGGCCAGCAGGCTGGAGGGACCTTTCTATTAAATGGTCTTAGGGGGTAAGCTAAATCACATCATGGAGAATTCTGAAAAATAGGGGGAAACAGATGATGAGGATTCAGTGAATTTTAAAGTAAGAAGAGAACATGATTTTACATACATTATAAAAAGCTCATCCTGACTTGTATGTAGAGTATGGGTCATAAGGCTCAAACGAAGTAGGGAAACAAGCTTGAGATTCCACCAAGAGATGAAGGTAGTTCCCTAAAATTATGACACCAATGAAGAAAACTTTGACTATCCACTATCTTTGAGGGAGAAATACAATGAATTTGGTGGCAGACTAGGTGTGGAAGTAAGAGAGAAAAACCATCTCTAACATATAGGAGTCCATGTTGAGAAAGAGGTTAGAAGACTATGTTCTTTACAGCCATGGACAAGACAAACAGAGGGGCAGGTGTGTGGGTTCTATTTTGGCTGTGCTATTTGAGATGCTTACCAGACATCTGGGTAGAGATATCAAGTCTTTAGTTGAGTACATAAATCGAGAAATGCCAAGGAAAAACTTGGGCTGGAAATGAAAAATTTGCGAGTAATTAGCTTCTGGGTGGTTTTTGGCATAGAAGACTGAGTGGAGTAACCCAGGAAGAATACATTGGGAGAGAAGAGAGCCTGGGACCTAAGAAAGGAAATCCTTGTATTTCAAGACTGAGCAGAGGAAGTCAGCAAAGACGTCAACAGTCCAGCGGCACAGGCCGTAGTTTTGAACATTATAGGGCACAGATCAGAGGAAATTAATGCCTAATATATTTAATATTTTGAATTAGTTTCTTTGGATGATGGTTGATATGCGTATGTAAGATCAAGCAAAAGTATTTGGTGTGGGAAAGAGGAATAGGAAGGGCCCAATTAAGAAGAAAACCACAAATTACCAAGCACTAATTAATGTGATTATATGATTTCCTTCAGAAGTGTTCATAAGTAAGAGACAAAAACAAAGAAGTTTGTTTAAACTAAAGTGGCTACACTACAACAAAGTGGGGATTTCGCAACAGTCAAGAGAGAGAGAGAGAGAGAGAGAGAGAGAGAGAGAAAGGCTACTCTAGTAAGTCTGCATTCAACATGGAATTCAGTGAAGCTACGGGGGACTCATGGCTTGGGAGAGTGGGGAAGACTCAAGGGTATAAAGTTTTCTGACACTGAAATACAAGTCTGGTTGGAGCAAGAAACTTTAGAGTCTGCTCTGCATTACTCCAGGGGAAGTCATTCCTATTAAATATTCCTAGAGTTATGCTCACATAGAATCCAATGTGAGTAATGTTTTGTCTCTAGAAAATACTACATGGAAGCCTTGTAGGAAGAGAAGGTTGCTGTTAGAGCCTTGAAGACAAAGTTACGGTTCCAGAGGTACAGCATTTCTTAGTGATGATAAGGAACAGAGTTTAGCCATGTAAGTGGCTGAACAGACTGTTACACTGAAAGGACAGTTGACAACGATTGTAATCACCAAAGGAAGAGGCATGGGAACTGTCAAAATCAGTGACATATTTATAGAGTGAATGACTGTGTCCTCCTAAAACTCGTATGAAGTTGCCAGTGGGGTGGTGGTGTAGCAGGTTGCGCTGCTGCCAGCAATGTCAGCATCTCATATGAGCAGTAGTTCAAGTCACAGCTCCTTCACTTCCAATCCAGTCCCCTGTTAATGGCCAGGGAAAGCAGTGGAAGATGGCCCAGGTGCTTAGGCCCCTGTACCCACGTGGGAGACCTGAAAGAAGCTCTTGGCTCCTGGCTTTGGATCAGCCCAGCTCCAGCCATGGTGGACATTTTTTTTTAAAAAGATTTATTTATTTATTTACTTGAAAGTCAGAGTCGCACACAGAAAAAAGGAGAGGCAGAGAGAAAGAAGTCTCCCATCCACTGGTTCACTCCCCAATTGGCCACAATGGCTGAAGCTGTGCCAATCCAAAGCCAGGGGCCAGGAGATTCTTCCAGATCTCCTACACGGGTGCAATGGCCCAAACACTTGGGTCATCTTCCACTTCTTTCCCAAGCCACAGCAGAGAGCTGGATCGGAAGTGGAGGTGGAGCAGCCAGAACTCATACTGGCACCCACATGGGATGCTGGCATGGCAGGTGGTGGCTTTACCTGCCACACCACAGTGCTGGCCCCTAAAATAAACCTTTAAAAAAAAACTCATTTGTTGAAACCCTACCTCCCAAGTGATGGTATTAGGAGGCAGGGCCTTTGGGAAGGAATTAAGATTAGATGAGGCCATGAGAGTGCAGCCCTCACGAATGAACCAAGTATCATTTTAAGAGTCACTAGAGATCTTGTTTTTCTGCTCTCTATCATGTCAAAGGATAATAGGAATTGACAGTCTGTATCGCTTACCAGAGCCGAACCAAACCTTATCGGCACCCCAATTTCAGGCTTCCTGGCTGTAAAACTGTGAGAGATAACTTTTTGTTGTTTATAAGTAATGCAGTCTATGGTGGTTTGTTACAGCAATCAGAACGAACTAAGATAACACATCCACAACAACAACAACATAGCAGAACTGGCTGAACTTCACAAAGATAAGACATTGAGATATAAAAGAAAATCTCTTGTTTAACTTAGCATTAATCAAGTTTGCAAGGCTACAAAGGGATAGTGTCATTATGAATAACACTATAATTCTATGAATAAAAAAGAAGGGGAAGGAAAGGAGGAGGGAGAGGAATAGGAAAAGGAAGATAGGGAGGGAAGATGAATAAATAGAAAATAAAGAAGACTTTTGACAAATTAAGACAAAAAAAAAAAACAAAAAACTGAGCTACCGGTTATGGCATCCATCTACTTAATTGTATGATTCTCTCAAAAAGCCTCTACCTTATTCCCATCTGGTCTGTTTTCACAACGCTATGCAAAAGCGCTTTTAAAAGGCAAAACGGATCATGTCACTCATCTCTATAAACCCTTCAACAGTTTCCCATCATCCACAGAACGATGTCCAAGATTCTTACTTTGACAAAGACCTTATGATCTGACCACTGCCTATTCCTCCGGGCACACTGTGCAGTGCAATCACTCATCATTCCATGCAAACAGCGTATTTCTTCTCATATCTCTGTTTAGCACAACATATTCTACTGAACTATGACATGCTTTGAAAACTGAACCATATTCTCTATGAAACCACCTCTAATTTCCCACCCGTCCCTTTCTTCCATCTCCTAACTTCCTTATACCAAGAAAGTTCTATCACCCCATCACCTCCTATCCTTCACAATACTTCTATACCCAAGCACTCACATACATTTGCTGCAAATGCCTCTAAACTTTTGGAGGGCAAAGAGATTATTTCTTCACACAGTGCCTGGCACATGTAAGCATGCTACAAAAATTTCATAGAAAATTAAATTCAAACAATTTTTTTCACCAAAATAAACTTATCTGTTACTTCCATTTTCTACAAATTTTCTGAAATGTCCTTATTGTAGGTGTTCAACAATATCTGTTGCTTATATAAAACAAAAAGTTTGACTTCGAATTAGTGAAAGGTACTACATAATATGTACAAGTTTTAACTCACAATACAGCCAAACTAGACCATTTTGGACAATTTTCTAGATAAGGATACACTTAAATTTAACTGTTTAATATAGGCCAAAAACATTATCCAAAACCCCAAAGGTGAACTGAATTTTAAAAGACTATGTTATAGGAATATAATACTTTGTATATTACACACGTCACATAGCACTAGTAGGGAAGTCTGGGCCAATGATATTTCTGAAATGAAATATATGAATATTCACACAAAATGAATAGCCTCATATCACTTCAGTTTATGTATTCAACAAAATAAAACAAAAATTTTATAGTATTTTTTACAAGTTTGTAATTACAAAATGAGATGCAAAATATTTGGAAGTACAAATAAGGAACTATATACCTATATTAAAATGTTATTTGGTAATGTTTTGTCAAACCTAATTTTAAAACTTTATCAAACAGACTAGTAGGAATTATATTTTAGTATAGATTTAATGGTTTTCTGACTATTTTAAAGTGCATGTGAGTGAAGTTGAAGATCTGCTCATTTAATTGCTGTTTATAGTACTTGCCTATTTTCTTGCTAGGGTATGGTCTTTTTACTTTTTGTTTGTTGGCGTCGGTGTGTGGCCCAGCAGGTTAAGCACTCGCTTGCAATGCCAGCATCCTGTGTCAGCACTGGTTGGAGTTCTATCTCCTTCTCCTGATCCAACTCCCTGCTCTTGGACGTGGGAAAGCAGAAGATGATGGCCCAACTAATTGGTTCCCTGCCACCTTTACGGGAGATTTAGGTGATGTTTTTGGGTCCTGGTTTCAGTCTGCCCAACCTCTGGTTTCTTCTGCCATATGGGAAGTGAACCAGTGGATGGAAGATCTCTTTGTATCTTCTTCTCTGTCACTGTACATTTCAAGTAAATAAATCTTTAAAAAAACACACACACACACACACACTTATTTGTTGAATTCTTTTAGTACACCATTGGGGCCTTTGACTATAACATAAATTCAAAATGTTTTATCAAAAAAGAAAACATTAAGTTGAAAAAAGTGATTTTATAAATATGAAGAAATTAATAGCCAATATTATTACAGAAGGGACTCTTATTAACTAGCTACTTCCATTTCCCTCATTTGATAACAAAACAATGCATTTAAATAATACAGAGGATCTAATTCAGTAACCAGATAGATGAATACAGGAGTTTTCTCTTTTACTTTGTATATAATTACGTAGAATGAGTAATGAAATGACCTAATCATTACATTAAGACAAACTTCCTGGCATAATCTGTAACTCAGGTAACATTTTTATTTGGTTTCAGGACTATGTTGTTGATCATTTCCAAATACTTCTTGTTAGAATGTCTTCAGCTCCTCAAAGAGACAACTAACATGAAATCTTATTTCCTATTAAGTAGCTTTCTAAAATTATATTTTCTCTATCCCTATGTTACTTGTCAGCCTTTATCAGCTGCAAGAATAAAAAAAAAAATAATAAATTTCCTGTTCTGTGAAAGCCTTCCCGGTGTTAGCTGGAGCCTATTAAAAGAAGATGCCAGGGCAGTGCTGTGGTGCAGTAGGTTAACACCCTGCCCTGAAGCTCCAGTATCCCATACGGGCTCCAGTCCCAGCTGCTCCACTTGCGATCCAGCTCTCTGCTATGGCCTGGGAAAGCAGTACAAGATGGCCGAAGTCCTTGGGCCGCTGCACCTGCGTGGGAGACCCAGAAGAAGCTCCTGGCTGCTGGCTTCGGATTGGCACAGCTCCGGCCACTGTGACCAACTGGGGAGTGAACCAGTAGATGGAAGACATCTCTCTCTTTCTTTCTCTCTCTCTCTCTCTCTCTCTGCCTCTCCTCTCTCTGTGTAATTCTGGCTCTCAAATAAATAAATAAATATTAAAAAAAAAAAGAAGAAGAAGAAGAAGAAGAGGCTTTCCTTTAAAAAATTCCTAAAAATCTACATCTTCTAAGTATTTTTTGAGGAGCACTTTCTTGTTCTGGTAATACCCATAACAGTAACTCAGAGTAAAAAGCTAGATTATGTTCTTTATTGCCCTCAAGTAGGGAGTAACTCTAGTAATTTGCACAAAAACTGATATGCCCCAAAAATGATTCCTTCTGGAATCAATTTATCATTTGATCATATTTATTGACACTGTTTCAATGCCTAAAAGTATGTAAGTAAACAATTAAAAAGATAAGATCTCATAAATGATTTATAAAGCTGTCATTAGTAGTGGTTTCTTTTTTAATGTGTTTATTTTCACCTTAACTTATACATCAAAGAGACGGAACTCTTCCACCAACTTGCTCACATTCCAAATGTGTACAACAGCCAGGGCTGGGCCAGGAAAAAGCCAGGAGCCCAGGACCAGTACAGGTCTCCCTCATGAGTGTCAGGGGCCCAAGTACTTGAGCTATAACCTGCTGCCTCCCAGGGTGTGTATTAGCAGGAAGCTGAAATATAAAAGGAGGTGGGTCTTGAAACCCTGTTTTCTGATATGTGATGTGATTATCCCAAGCAAAGTCTTAACAGTTGCACCATATGACCACCCCGACCATCTCTTTTCCAATGTGATTTATTAAAATAATACTAATAGTCACCAGATTCTGAATATCATTTTTATTCTAAAAATACATCTAATTTCAGATAACTTTTTTCAATGAGCTTCCTCTCACTGTTCAATATAATTCTTATACAATGCCAAAAAACAAATGCCAGAGGGCAGATGTTTGTCCTAGATGTTATTACACCAGTTAAGAGGTCCATGTCTCATATCAGAGTAGCTAGGTTCAATACCTGGGTCTACTCTAGATTTCAGGTTCCTGACAATAAAGACCATGGAAGGCAGCAGCTCTGGGCTGGAGATTCTGGCAACCAGCTAGGAGACTTAGTTTGAGTTCTTAGCTCTTGATCCAACTTGTCCCAAGGAATGAAGCAGTGAGACACAGAGTGCTCTTTCTCTCTCTCTGCCTCTCAAACACATATACACATACATGAGAAACAATTACCTTTAGAATCTTAAGAATGTAAGTACACACATATCTTCTTAGACCACAAACGAATAAAACCAGAAATCAACAAGAACAACAGAACATTTTACAACTACCTAGAAATTAAACAACACACTACTGAATGACCAATGAGTCACTGAAGAAATTAAAAAATAAATCAGAAAGTTTCTTGAATTAAATGAAAATGAAAATATATCTTAACAAAATCTGTGGATACAGCAAAAGCAGCATTAAGAGAGAAATTTATAGCATAAAGTGTTTATGTTAAAAAAATAGGACTCAAATAAATTATCTAATGATACATCTAAAAGACATAGAAAAAAAGAAGAAAAAAAACAGATCTCAAAATTAGCAGGAGGTGAGAATAATTAGGATCAGAGCAGAAATAAGTGATTAAAGCTAAAAAAATGCAAAAGATTAACTAATAAAAAGTTGGTTTTTGAAAAGATAAACAAAACAGACAAACCCTTAGGCAGGCTAACAAAGAGAAAAAACTCAAATAAATAAAATTAGAGATGAAAAATGAGCCATTATAACCAACATCCTGAAATACAAAGCATCATAGCCATACCACCCTAAAAATGCTAGATCTTGTCTGATCTCAGAAGAAGGTGAGGCCTGGCTAGTACTTGGATGAAATAGACCACTATGAATAACTGTATGCAAACAACTTGCACAACTTCAAGAAAATGGATGTATTCCTGGATATATATAACCTACCAAGGTCAAGTCACGAATATATAGAGAATCTAAACAGCCCCGTAACAAGCAATGGGATTGAAGCCGTCATTAAGTCTCCCATCAAGCAAAAGTCACGGGTCTCGTGGCTTTATGACTGAATTTTACAAAGCATGCATAGAAGAACTAACTCCAATACTTTTAAACGACTCCAATATATTGAATAGCATAGAATTCTGTCAAATTCTTTTTATGAGGCCAGCATCCTGACACCAAAACTAAAAAGACAGCACAAAAACTGCAGACTTACATTCTTGATGAACAGAGATGCAAAAAAATCTCAACAAAGTACTAGTGAACCAAATAATAACACACAGTATACATCACTATCAAGTGGCATTTATCCCAGAGATGCAAGGATAGTTCAACATTCACCCCCAATAAACATCATAAACCACATCAACACATTGAAAAACAAAAACCTTATGTTCATTTTAATAGATATGGAGCAAACATTTTCTAAGACTTAATATCTCCTCATGGTAAAAAACCTTCCAAAATTAGGCATGGAAGGAACATCTCAAAATTATAAAGGCTATATATGATAAACCAACAGGCAGTATCATACCAAATGTGAGAAAGCTGATAGCCTTTTACCAAAGATCTGGAACATGACAAGGATGCCCACTTTCCCCACTCTTATACAATATATTATTGCAAATATTAGGAAGAGCAAATAGGGAGGAAAAAGAAATAAAGGGCATCAAAATTGGAAAGGAGGAACTCAGAACACTCATGTTTGCAAATGACATGATGTTGACATGGAAAAACCTAAACACTCCACAAAAAGTTGTTAGAATTGCAAATTCAATTCAGTCAAGTAGCAAATTACAAAATCAATGTACAAAAAAAGGTAGCTTTTCTATACACTAATGATGAATTCACCTAAAAGAGTAATCAAAATAGAAATGCCATTCACAGTTGCCGTACAAACACAAAAATCAAACTTAGGAATAAACTTAACCAAAGACATCAAAATTTCTACAATAAATATTATAAAATCCTCATGGAAGAAATCATCAATGAAACACATGCAAAAATGCAAAGACAGCCCTCGCTCATGGTTGGAAGAATTGATATCATTAAAATGTCTATTCAATATAAAAGCATGTAGTGCTTCAATGCAATTCCTATGAAAATACCAATTACATTCTTTTTTTTAAGATTTCTTTATTTATTCAAAAGTCGAAGTTACACAAAGAGGAGAAGCAGAGAGAGAGAAACAGGGAGATAGAGAGAGAGGTAGAGACAGAGAGAGAGGTCCTCCACCTGCTGGTCCACTCCTCAGATGACCACAATGGCAGGAGCTGTGCCGATCCGAAGCCAGGAGCCAGGTGCCTCCTCCAGGACTCCTGTGTGGGTGCAGGGGCCCAAGGACTTGGGCCATCATCCACTGCCCTCCCAGGCCACAGCAGAGAGCCGGATCAGAAAAGGAGCAGCCAGGACTAGAACCGGTGCCCATATTGGGATGCAGGCGCCTCAGACCAGGGCATTAGCCCACTGCACCACAGCGCAGGCCCCAATTACATTCTTTACAGAATTAGGAAAACAATTCTGAAATTCATACAGAATCACAAAATACCCAGAATAGCAAAAGTGATTCTGAACAAAAATAAATTAAGCTAGAGGCATTACAATACCTAATTTCAAAGCATACCACAAAGCTATAGCAATTAAAACAGCATGATACGGGCATAAAAATTGACACATAGATCAGTCGAACAGAATAGAGAGCCCAACTGATTTTTTACAAAAGTGCCTAGTCCATACATGGAAGAAAGTATAATTACTTCAATAAGTGGTGCTAGAAAAATTGGATGTATATATGCAGAAGAATGAGAATAGATCCCTACCACTTTCCATATACAAAAACTCCACAAAGATTAAAGACCTAAATTTAAGACCTAAATTTAAAACTGAAACTATGTAGCCAATGCAAGAAAATGTAGAACACTTCAAGACAGTAGTATAGGTGATAAGTCCTTCCTAAGTACCCCCAAAGCACAGGAAACTCAAGCAAAAGTACTCAAAGGGGGTTATACCAAACTCAGAAGCCTCTGCACAACAAAGGAACGATCAATAAAGAGATAGCCATGGCCGGCACCGTGGCTCAGTAGGCTAATCTTCCACCTGTGGCGCCGGTATTCCGGGTTCTAGTCCCGGTTGGGGCGCCGGATTCTGTCCCGGTTGCTCCTCTTCCAGTCCAGTTCTCTGCTGTGGCCCGGGAGTGCAGTGGAGAATGGCCCAGGTCCTTGGGCCCTGCACCTGCACGGGAGACCAGGAGGAAGCACCTGGCTCCTGGCTTTGGATCAGTGCAGCTTGCCGGCCACATTAAAAAAAAAAAAAAAAAAAAAGAGAGAGCCAACAGAATGGGAAAAAATACTTAGAAGCAACCTGACAAAGGATTAGTAACCAAAATATATCAGCAACCCAAAAAACAAACAACCAAGCCAGTTAAGAAATGCAGAAAGAACCTCAACAGACAGTTTTCAAAAGAAAAAATACAAAATGGCCAACAAATATATGAAAATATGTTCAACATTGTTAACCAGCATGGAAATCCAAGTCAAAACCATAATGAGGTATCATCTCATCCCTGTCAGAATGAATATTATCCAAAAGACAGAGAGTAACAAATGCCGGAGAGGATATGGAAAAGGAAGAACTCTTATACACTGTTGGTGGGAATGTAAATTAATGCAGCCACTGTAAAAAACAGTACGGAGGGACCAGCGCTGTGACATAGTGAGTGAAGCTGCCATCTGCAGTGCTGGCATCTCATATGGGCACCTGGCTGCTGCACTTCTAATCCAGCTCTCTGCTATGGCTTGGGAAACCAGTAGAAGATGGCCCATGTCCTTGGGCCCCTGCACTCACCTGGCACACCCTGAGGAGGCTCCTGGCTCCTGGTTTTGAGTGGCAGAGCTCCTGCTGTTGTGCCCATCTGGGAAGTGAACGAGAGAGGACCTCTCTCTCTCTCTCTTTCTACCTCTGCCTCTCTTTAACCTTGCCTTTCAAATAAATAAACAAATCTTAAAAAATAAAAAAAGGAAACAGTATGGAAATGTCTTCAAAATAGATGATAAACTGTCACATGGTCCAAAAATCCCACTAGTGAGTATATACCCTTGAGATATGAACACACTGTATCAAAGAGATACCTGCACCACCATTTATATGGCAACACTGTTGATAGTAGCCAAAATATGAAATCAATCAAGGTATCCATCACCAAACGAATGAATAAGGAAAATGTGCTAAAGATAGATGAATATACACGGTGGAATATTATCCACCTATAAAAAAGAATCAAATGCTATCATCTGCATCAAAATGGCTTCAAGCAGAAGATACTATGTTGACTGAAATAAGCTGAACCCAAAAAGACAAATAACGCATGTTCTCCCTTACATGTGGGCACTAAAATTAAAAAACAAAAATAAAAAAAGACAAAAGTAAGAAATGCCTGTGTATCAGTGCTGCTGCAAATTGTTTTATCAGATTTTGTTTCATATCTCTGTCAAATTGTTAAGAATGATATTCTATAGTTTTAATGATCTGTGATTGTTTTAAAATTTACTGTAAATGAGTGGAATAGACATTTTTTCATTTTACTATTGTTCGTAACCCTTGCTTTTACCTCTGTTGAACTATGGTCTTTTTACTTTTTACTTAACGGTTTATTTAGTGGCGCATGAAGCCTTTGACTGTAATGTAAATTACAAATATATTATTTGTAATTTGTATATGTATATGTATATGTATTTGTATATGTTATTTGTAATTATAGCAGGTAAAGTGACTGCCTGCAGTGCTGGCATCCCCTATGGGTTCCGGCTCGATTCCCAGCTGCTCCACTTCAGATCCAGCTCTCTGTTATCGCCTCAGACTGCAGTGGAACATGGTCCAACTACATGGGCCACTGGACCTGTGTGGGAAGACCGGAAGAAGCTCCTGGCTCTTGGCTCTGGATCAGCCTAGCTCCAGCCATTGTAGCCATTTTGGGAGTGAACCAGTTGGATGGAAGAATTCTCTCTCTCTTACTGCCTCTGCCTCTCTCTATCTCTGCCTCACAAATAAATAAATAAATCTTAAAAAAAAAACAAACTATGTTATCTCAAAAAGGAAGGAAAGACAGAAAGAGGGGCAAAGAAAGGAAGGAGAGAGGGAAGGAAATATCATTATATTATTAGATTTGTATCTACGATCTACATTAAATCTGTTTGCTATATATTAATATCACAATAGAGAAAATTAAAAATAAGCAAGAATGTTGTACTGATTACAATTCAAACATATAAATGTTTGCTTAAATAATTTTATGTGTTATACAACACATAAATTTTAGACTTACAATGGAAAGGAAATTCTTCCATCTAACAGTTTCTCAAAGCCAAAGTGAACTTTCTTTAGTTTCCTGAAAATCCAGTTAGATGGTTCTGTATCTGAGCCACAAAATTAGCCTGACAAAAGACAAGACTCTACCCTGAATGCCTCTCCTCACCACCTCGCCTGCACAGGACATGTGAATGAAAACCAAAAGGGGCTAGCAAAACTAGTACAGCACTGATTTCTCCTGTTCCTCACTCACTTCCTTATCAGTGGGCATAGTGACAACTCAATCCACCAGCAAGATGGGGACAGTGCCACACAAGTTGCTCAATTCTTCGTAATATAGGAAAGCACTGATCAAGCACTCAGACTTTGTGACAACATACACTCTGGTACATGGGTCTGAGAACGCAGCCAGTTTGAACTGATACACAGTAAAGCACTTAACATTCACTCATGCTATTCAAAACAATACACATGAAACAGATAATGCAAGAACACTTCACAGTTATGCACAGGCTGATTTCAAATCACTTCATTCTAAAGAGGAACAATAAATAAGTCATAATAATTAACAGAACTTTGGTGAATCAGGGTATCACTATGGAAAACAAAACCAAACAAAACCCCACATACCTATTTTGCTATCTACCTTTAATCTGCTTTGAAACACACAAGAACACTGAGTTTGCAAACACAATGTTTATTTTTTCATTTGGAACAGCAAAGTAAGCAAACAGTGTCAAAGCAGGCAAACTCTCATCATGACAACTTCATCTCTGTCACCAATACACCTCCCTCTCTCAGATAAACTCTGTGGCACAGATTCAGTAACTTTTCCCTTATGACCTCCAACTCCCCTCACTGTCCCAAAGCCACATGGGAGCCAAAACGAATTAAGACTTTCTGGAATCTTTTGGTTAAAGACTTTTCTTTAAGTTGTAATGTGAAGAAAAGGGCAGTGAGAGAAAATCTCAGAGGCAGTAGTTATAAAAGAATGTTTCCACAAAGATGTAGCACCAGGAGGAAATCTGAAGGGAATGAGCAAAGACACTGAGGAATAATGAAGTAAGTGAACGTATAAAGGGAAGAAATACTGCAAAATCATTTTGAAAGACAGACGGTCACAAAGAAAGAAACTGTTTGAATATTCCTCATAGGAAAAATTTTCAAGTAACTCACAATTTAGAGAACAGCAATAAATTATCCTTTTTTATGTAAATTTTACTGAATAATCAGAAATTTTCCTTAGTGTGTAGGAATAAATACTGTGTATGAATTGATGGTGAATGGAAAGGACAGATGGACAGGTAAAGACGTATGTTTTAATGGAGATATAGGTGTCTATATGTTTGTATCTGTTACCCTCTATATGTTGATTTTACCTCTGTTGTATTTCTGTGTTCAAGGATGCTATGGCCAATACTGTTTTCTTTCAATTTTTTTCCTACTTATTTTCTGTATTTCCTGTTCCAGGAGAGAAAAACACTCAAGTGTAGCATGAGGGTGGTATGCAAGCCTAAGAGGAGGGACTCCTATAGCATGAGACCTTCCTTTCCTGAAGGGCTAACCCACGCATGTATGTTCTCACTACAGGTGTTTGGGTAGCATATTTTCCAAACCTTCATAGACAGATAAGGAAAAGTTAGATTGAGCCTTTCTGTGGAGTCTGATAAAACAAACCAAGATTTTAGAGTTTTCCTTCGATTATCGTGATTTGATAGAGGAAAACATCCACAATGACTGGATCACAAAGTGACATAAATGCCATCTGCAGAAACAGGCATCTATCACCTACAGAATGTCCAGAGTCAATCTCTGCGGGGAGAGTACTGCAGTTTGACCCAAGATATGCCAAGTCTATTTTCTTCCAAGAAGTCCCTGGTGCTTCCAAGCACAGCCCCTGCTGGGGATATATTTTAGGCTCCAAAGTGAACAGAATGTTAAAAACAAAGATTTGTGAGAGTCTTTTCTTGGCAAATTTGACAACAATTTGTGCCTATTACTTTGTAATTAGTCATATAGTAAATGAAATACAGGATATGATTTACATGTATATATATTTGCTACTTACCAAGAATATGAATATAAATACCGGTGGAAAAATAAATGCTTAGGAGAGCAAAGGAATGAGATGGGGGGGGGGGGGATAGAAATTAACTTGTCGTTGTTCTTATTTGCCCACCGATCCTTTCAGACAGAACCTTGGATTCATATTCTAAGGACTCCAAGGAGGAACATTTTACTACTTCAAAAGATCTAGTCCAAAAATTTCTCCCCATCTTCTCTGTCTCCAGGTATTATCAATGACAGCTTATGTGGGACAACAGGATTAATGGTTATTCTGCCTTTTCTTATCCACTGATGTTGCGTCTCCCTACATTATCTATAAAGCTGACAAACTTGAAGAAGAACCTGCAAAGAGAAGTATGGTCATCCCTCTCCACCTTTCCCGTCTGATCTAGTATCATGAGTACCCTTCTTGTCTGCTACAACCACATGCATTTCTTCTTAGGCCTCTGAATTTACCATGGGTTTGTGCAAACACAGTTTCCTTTATCTGCAAAGAACTTCCTGCCTTCTCAGCACATAATCAACTCCTAAACATCCTTCATATCTCAGCTCAAACGTCAGTCCCCACAGAAGCGTTCCTGGACCCCTTGACTTAGTTAAATCGTTATTATAGGAAGCTACAGCTCTACTTCCAGCATACTGTCATGGGTATTTTTTTAGTGTGTATGAATACCTTATAAATATATATGTTCTCCAATAGATTGGTAATTTCATGACGGAAAGGACAATTACTCATTCTTAATATAATTGTATTTCCAAGGCCAATAAAGCACTTGGAATCTAACCTGCAGACAATAAATATTACGCAAATGACTGACTGACTAATGAATGAATTAACCAATGAATGAAGCAAGAAACTCACTACCTCCCTTCTCTATATTGTCTGATAACTTACTTAGTGGCATAACAATCAATGGATAATTATATTCAAGATCTATTATCAGCTCTTCAGAAAATTATCACCTATTGTAGCTTTTAAAAGAGATTTATTTATTTATCTATTTGAAAAGCAGAGAGACAGGAGAGACAGAGAGAGAGAGCTTCTGTCCATTGGTTTATTCTCCAAATGACCACAACAGCCTGTCTCAGCCAGGCCAAAGACGGAAGATTCCTCCAGATTTCTCACGTGGGTTCAGGGACCCAAACACTTGGGCTGGGTTCAGGGACCCAAACACTTGGGCCATCCTCCACTGCCATTCCAGGTGCATTAGCGTGGAACTGGATTCGAAATGGAGCAGCGAGGAATCGAACTGGCACCCATATAGGATGTCAGCTTAATAGGCAGCGATTTAACCCACTATGCCATGACACCGGCCCCTCCTGTGGATTTAATAAAATCAATGTATTGGAAGTTAACTAGGGGCAATCTAAGCCCATGTTATATAGCAGATAAACAACAATAAAAGTTTAAATTAAAAAATGAATTAATACCTTAAAGATATTAATGTCTGCATATCAAATTATTACAGCTATAATTATAGAAACAAAAAGATAACTATCTTCAAATATGAAGGAAAAACAATAACACTAACTTCTTGCGTCCCAAAGAGGTCACATCGTATTGTAGAATCCCACTCACAAAGGCTGAGATTACACCAAAAGCTAATACTGTATTTAGAGCAGTTACATGTTATTGGCTTATAAAAATTTTCCTGGAACAGATGCCAAAGTGGACAGGATAAAAATTATGTAAACGGAACTAAGCCCAGCGTGAAATATCCAACTCTGAATGTTCTTTTACTATGTCTTACTTTAGGATATATGTATATTGTAGAATGTAAGCCTAAAAATTCTCAGAAAAATTCATTTGGATAGTGGAGTGACTGATGTAACTCAAGAGAGAGTTACCTGAATTATTAGCTGTTTGGGTGTACTGAATAAAGACAGGGAAAATCCAAACCAGTAAATGATGTGATGTAACATGTAGTAGAAGACACTATTATACTGGGCAAAGATCACTGACTTAAATCCTGGTATTGTTCTGTGACTCTCACTTAAAATTCAAAGAAGGAAAAGATGTTCAACACTACCAACCATGAGAGATATGTAAATCAAAACCACAATGAGATACTTCTTCACACCCACTAGGATGAATGTAATGATAAAAAAAAAGTACACAGAAAATTCACATTGGTGAGGATGTAAAGAAGTTGGAACAGTAGAAATGTAAAATAGGAGGTCTACTAAGGGAAACAGTTTGACAGTTCTTCACAAAGCTAGACACAGAACTTCCAGGCAATTCTACTCCTAGAAACAAATGTGCATACAGGAACATTCCTAATAGTACTATTCACAATAGACAAAAGAACCCATTGCCTACCGACAGATGAGCCAATCAATCAAATGTGGTACACAGATGTGATGGACTAGTACCCAGCTCTGAAAAGGAATGAAGTATGCGTGCACACTACCTTGTGAATGAGCCTTGGAAGCAGTATGCTAAGTGAAATACGGCAGACACAAAATATGATTCACTGTATGATTTTATTCATATGAAATATAAGTAAGGAAATTCTTTAAGAAAAATATAAGAGCAGGCGTGTGGTAGCCAGGGACCGGTGGGAAGAGAAACAGGAAGTAACTGCCTAAAGAATAGCAGATTCTATTTTTGGAGTGAAAAAAATGTTTTTGGAACTACACAAAAGTGGTAGTTGCACAAAATTATGAATGAAGATGCTTCCAAATTGCACACTAAAAATGACCAATTTTAAGTTACATGAATTTCACCTAAAAAAAAAAGAAAGACTGAAGAGAAGCCTTCCTGAATAGCCATGTTAAAAACTCAGCAAATCATCTCCACCAATACAATGATAAAACTGTCCAAAACTGGAAAGTGATTAAAGGCACATAGAGTGAAATATTTATTCAAGAGAAACTCCCAAGCTACAGTAAAACACTGGGAGTCTGCAGCCTTTTATCCTGGGGCATCCTTCACCTCCTTTACCGGCTCCCACCTCCTCACTACTGTGTTTCTACCAGGCACCGGAAGAAACGCTACTGAACAGAAATGATAAAGACCCTTCCTTGGGGTGCTGAGAAAAACAACAGCAATACTGAGTGCCAAGGCCAATGCCACACCTTGCCTGAACTTCTACTACTGGCAAGCAATGGATCTACCTGCAGTCAGAAATGTTACTGGCACACTTAGAGGAAAAGGCAGTTAGAGAGAGGCTTAACAAACTCCTATGCATGCCCAGGGGTCCAGAAGGCTGTGGGATTTACCACAGGAGCATGGAAAGAGCCCTACTTTTCCATTCATGCTTACCTGAACATAAGGTCTTTTATAAGCATAAAATTAAAGAAGGAAGAGATACATGACCTTCTTAAACTCTGAATGTCTCTCTTGATTCAAACTCAGATTTATCCGAAAAGGGTGAGATTCATACTGTCTCAATATGTTTAAGTCAACCACTGACAAGTCACTGTGTGACCACTAAAATGATCCAGGGGAAACCTCAGGAAGCCAGATTTTTAGAGTGAAATTACTGAGGCCAGCCTTGTGTCATAGCAGATAATGCTGCCATCTGCAACACTGGCATCCCATATGGGCACCAATTCAGGCCTCGGCTGCTCCACTTTCAATCCAGCTCCCTACTAATGTGCCTGGGAAAGCTGCAGAAGAGGGTTCAAGCATGGGAGACTGGGATGAAACTCCTGGCTTCATCCTGGCCCACTCTTGGCTGTTGGATCCATCTGGGAAGTGAACCAGCAGATGCAAGCTTTCTCTCCCTGTCACTTCTTCTCTCTGTAGCTCTTCCTTGCAAATAAATAAATAAATCTTTGGGGACAGCGCTTTGGCGCAGTGGGTTAACACCCTGGCATCCCATATGGGCACCAGTTTGAGACCCGGCTGCTCCACTTCCAATCCAGCTCTGTGCTGTGACCTGGGAAAGCAGTAGAAGATGGCCCAAGTCCCTGGGCCCCTGCACCTGCGTGGGAAATCCAGAAGAGGCTCCTGGCTTCAGATCGGCGCAGCTCCGGCCATGTAGGCCAATTAGGGAGTGAACCATCAGATGGAAGACCTCTCTCTGTCTCTGCCTCTCCTCTCTCTGTGTAACTCAGACTTGCAAATAAATAAATAAATCTGTAAAAAAATAAATAAATCTTTAAAAAATGAAATTACTAATTAAATTTTAAAAAGAGAAACAGGCAGAAATGTCAAATGATGCACACTGTGGGTGAGACAGAATCCACAAAATTAGTCCAGGGAAATCACTAAACAAATAATAGCAACAATAATTTCTGAGAAATTTCTGAGAAATTTCTGAGAAATAGGTGGTGACAAGATCAGAAACCAGATTACTATACTACATTCTCAAACTGTCCAGTTTGCAAACAAAAATTATGAGCCATGCAAAGCCACAGAAAATTGTCAACCATGTACAGGGGAAAAAGAAGCTACCAAAGACTGTCTCTAAGGGATCCCTAATGTTGGACTTGCAGACAAAACCTTCAAGATAACTATAATTATGTTCAAAAAAGTAAAATAAATTGTTCAAAAAATTAAAAAACCATGTTTTAAGGCAGAAGGAAAGTGTATCTGATTAAATATGTTAAGACCAATACTAAAATTACAAAACAAAAACACACAACACTGAAAGTACAGAGAGGGAAAAATAAAGTCAGCACAACAAAACGTTATTGAAAAGGTGCTACAGAACATGTGCACAGCCACAAGAGAGAAGGAGCAAATTTAAAGACCAATCATTGAACGTGATATAATAATCTTAAGGAGGAGAAAGAAGGGGAAAAAAAGAATTAAGAAACAGAACAGAGTCTGAGAGACCCGTGGGTAAATGTTAAGTATAACATATATATAAACAGTCTTAAAAGGAGGGAAAAAAAAGGATAAAAATCATTTATGTAATAATGATCACAGGCCTCCTAAAATTAATGGAAAACATTAATTACATATAATCAAAGTATGTTCAGCTTCTTGGATGATAAACAAAATGAATCTACACTCAGAAATATCAAAGACCAAGAGAAAAATTTTAAAGGAGCAAACAGAAAAATGATGCGTTGTATGTAAAGGACTCACATACAGCAGAGTTGTCGTCATTCTCATCATGTCACCAACAACTAACAGGTAAGATATTTATTCAGGTAAATATGAAAGGCAAATTGTGTTCATTTGTGCACATTTGCTTCATTTAAGTGAATTAAATGATAATTGCATACTGTGTTACCTTTCACATAGAATCTAAAAAAAAAAAAAAAAATGAATACTCAGAAGCAGAAAGAACAGTGGTCACCAGAAATGGAGGAGATGGCAATGTTGGTAATTATGTGTAACACTCCAATTAAAGGAGGAATACATTCTAGAGACACAGTGAACAAAAGGGTGACTCTAGTTAATGTATTGCCTACTTGAAATTTGCTAAGAGAATAGAATTTAACTAGTTTTAACTCATACACAAAAAGTAATTATATGAGGTGTTAGCTATGTTCATAGCTTAATTGTGGTGGTTTTTATATTGTACACATATATCAAAACATCACTTTGTATACCTTGAAGACATACATTTTTATTTGTCAATTATACCTGTAAAAAGCTTAAAAAACAAAAATAAATAGTCTTAAAAAACAAATAACTGTAAAAGCAGTAATTGTGATATAATCAAAATGCTGGAAGAAAACACGAAACTGTTAATTAAAAATTTTATATCCAGCAAACATTCAAAAACTGAGAAGAAATGAAAGTATTTCTAGGTGAATAAATGATTGAAGAATTAAGTATCAGATACTTTCCCTGAAAGAAACACTCAAGAAAGTTCTCTGAGCTAAAAGGTAACAACACTATGGGGCCGGCACAGTGGTGTAGTGGGTAAAGCTGCCTGGGAAAGCAGTAGAAGATGGCCCAAGTCCTTGGGCCCCGGCACCCACCTGGGAGACCTGGAAGAAGCTCCTGGCTTCTGGCTACAGATCAGCACAGCTCTGGCCATTGCGACCATTTGGGGAGTGAACCAGCGAATGGAAGATTCTCATTCTCTCTCTCTCTCTCTCTCTCTCTCTCTCTCTCTCTCTCTCTCTCTCTGCCTCTTATTTTCTCTCTGTGTAACACTGCCTTTCAAATTAATATATAAATCTTTAACCAAAAAAAAAAAAAAACAAAACACAGTAAACCACACTAGACGGTAAAGTTGATTCCACATCAAGAAACAAAGAATACCAATAAAACAGCATAAAATATAAACACTCTTCTCTTATTATCCTCAGTTATTTATTTAAAAAAATTTTTAAAGATTTATTTATTTATTTGAAATGCAGAGTTACAGATAGAGAAAGAAAGAGAGAGAACAAGGGAGGGAGGGAGGGAAGGAGAGAGAAGGAGAGAGAGAGAGAGAGAGAGAGAGAGAGAGAGAGAGAGAAACTTTCTATATGCTGGTTCACTCCCCAAATGGCTGCAACAACTAAGACAGGCTGAAGCCAGGATCTAGGACGTTCTTTCGGGTCTGCCACTTAGGTGACAGGGGCCTAAAGTACGTGGTCATCTTCTGCTGCTTTTCCAGGCACATCATCAGGGAGCTGGATTGGAGGCAGAGCACGAACTGGCACCCTTATGGGATGCCACTGTTGTACATGGCAGCTTAACCTGCTGTGCCACAATGCTGGCCTCTACCCCTTAAAATTTTTAAAAGGCAATTTAATAAAATAAGAATTATTTAACTGTAGTGTGGGACTCATAACATGTGAAAATATTTCATTTATGTGTTTTATATATTGCTAATATTAGCCTATGATATATATGTATCATTTATGATATGCAGCATAGAGTCTGTGTGTGTGTATATATGTATATATTCACATACATACGTACATAAACACATATATAAAGGGGGGGGATAGAGTTATAGTGAAGCCAGAAAATTAAAGCTGATAAACAGATGGCAACCTCAATCCACAGAAAGAAATGAAGAGCATGAGAAAAGGCAAATAGATGAGTTGAAATATATATAATTTGTCCATTTTTCTATAAACATTTTAAAATTTTTGATTTAGTTATTTTCAGTTTATTTCAAAGTCAGATAGGCAGATGGAAAGAGATCTTCCATTCACTGGTTTAGTCTCCAAACACCTATAACAGCTAAGACTAGATCAGAACAAAGTTGCAGGAATCCAGGTATAGACATCATTTGGTGTCTATACCAGGCACTCCAATATGGGGTGTAGGCAACTCAAGTGGTAACTTAAGCGCTCAGTAAAATGTCAGCCCCCTTTTCCTAATCATCTCAATGGCCAATGATAGTATGAACCAATAATTGTACAGCATTGAGTATGTAACACATACGGATACAATGTATATTATAAGAGGACATGAGTGTGGTTTACAGATTGTGACAAATATATTAATATGTTAATAATAGGATAATCTGGAGTGGGGTGTATGGGAATTCTTTGTGTAACTTCCTAACTTTTATTTTTTAAAGTTAAAAGTATTCTGAAATAAAAACCTTACAAATAATCAGAAGGAACAAGAAAATAGTACCAGGAGGAGGAGAATTCAAACTATATTGAAGCAGAGTCTTTATTTTATAAGAATTAGGCTAGTATCAATCTAGATTAGAAAAATTAAGAACACATAATGTAAGGGCTGGCATTGTGGCATAGTAGGTAAATCCACAGCATCCCATATGGGCAACAGTTTGTGTCCTGGCTGCTCAACTTCCAATCCAGCTTCCTGCTACTGTGCCTGGAAAAGCATCAGATGATGGCCCAAGGATTTGGGCCCCTGCCACGCATGTTGGAGACCTGGAAGAAGCTCCTGGCTTCAGTCTGGCTCTGTCCTGGCCACTGCAGCCATTTGGGGAGTGAAACAGTAATTCAAAGATCTGTCTCTCCTCTCTCTGTAACTCTGGCTTTCAAATGGGAAATAAATCTTTTTAAAAATGCATAATATATTCTCTATGAAAACACTAATAAAATAACTTTATACATGGATTTATATGTGTATTTAATAAAAAAAAAAAAAGCAATTAGAGGAAGGTAAACATCGCAATGTAGGCAATAAAATGACTACCTAGGAGGGGCCAGCATTGTGGCACAGCAGGTAATGCTACTACTTGTTATGTTAACATCCCATATTGGTACCAGTTTGTGCCCTGGCTGCCCAACTTTCAATCCAGCTCCCTGTTGTTGGCCTGGGAAAAATCAGCAGAAGATAGACCATGTGTTTGGGCCTCAGGTTATCCACATGGGAGACCCAGAAGAAACTGCTGGCTCCTGGCTTTGGCTTGGCACAGCCCTGGCCATTGCAGTCATCTGGAGAGTCAATGAGTGAGTGAAAGAATTCTCTTTTTCTGTCTCTCTCTCTTTCTGTCTCTCTCTTTCCTCTCTCCACTGCCCACCCTACCTCCCTCTCTAAATCTGACTTTCAAATAAATAAATAAATAAATAAATTTTAAAAAAAGGATAACATAGGAACAAATAAAAATCTGAATATAGAAAACAAAAGCAAAATGAAAGCTGTCATTTTACAACAACTGCATTAAATATAAATGCATGATAGTGTACAATCAAAAGGCAAAGACTTTAAAGACTTATTAGATGCTATCTTTAAGACACACTTTAAATTCAAATACACAAATTGGATAACAGCAAGATGGTAGAAAATTAATACCATGCAACAGAAATAAGAGAAATTAGCCAGGATATAGAAGATTTAACCAAAGCTATCAAACACTTATCATGACATTTAAAGAATATTTCTCCCAGTAGAAAGCACATTCTTCACAAGAGACATGGACCATTCTCCATGATAGTATATGGTGTATGATTTAAAAAAAAAAAAGTGTCTCTGATCTTAAGAGATCTGAAACCCTAAAAAGTATGTGATCTAACTAAATTGAATTTAAATTAGAAATCAACAACAGAAGCAAACTTAGGTAATCAATATTTGGAAATTAAAATCACACATTTCTAAATAACCTATGTATCAAAGAAAAAATCACAAGGATAATTAGGCAGTAGTATGACCTCAATGAAAACAACAACAAAAAATTTATTAGAAAGAGCTAACGCAGTGGAAACTTTTAGCTTTAAACTCTTTTAGTACAACATAATAAAGACATCAAATCAATAATCTCATTGTCCATCTTTAGAAAGTAGAAGATAGAAACTAGCAAACTAATTCAAAACCAGGAAAAAACAAACAAACAAACAAAAAAGCAGGAAAGATTAGAGTGGAAATTAACAAAAGGAGGAATAGAAAAACAGGAGAAAAAATATCATTAAGTGCTCAGTTGGTTCTTTAAAAAGATCAATAAAACTGAGAAACCTTTAGCTAGACTGACAACTGTAAGAAGATACTTATTACCAAAATCAAGAACAAAGGCAAAAACATCACTATTGACCATACAGAAAGATTCCTAGAGGCATTCAATAAAAAAAGCTAATGACAACAATTAAACAAAACTGAAATGAAATGGAATATTTCCTAAATAGAAACAAATTGTCAAAAATGGTTCAAGAATAAGTAGAAAATTTGAGCAGATCTATAATTATTTTAAAAATGGATTTTGTCATTTTAAATCTTCCCACAAAGAAAAGACCAGTCACAGATGGCTTCACTGGGGAATTTGCTCATTTACAGAATGCACAACCCCAATTTTTCACAAAGTCTCCCACAAAATAGAGCAGGGGGAAAATCAATTACCAACCTACTTTATTATGCCAATGATACCCTAGTGCCAAAATTGGGGAAAAAAATCCCAAGAGAATAAAATCACAGGACAATATTCATCTTGTTATAGACAGAAAAATGTTCAATAATTATTAGCAAACTGACCTACCAAAACCTAACAAGAATTAAACACCACAACCAAGTCGAATTTACCCCAAGGTAAAGGATTGATTTAATATATAAACATCAATTACTGTATTATGTCATATGAGAATAAGCAACAATAAAATGACCACTACAAAGGATAGAGAAAGGCAATTAAATTAATATATGCCTACTCACTATAAAAATTCTCAACCAACAAACAATAGAAAAAAATTTTATTCTTAACAAAATAAAGGGGGTCTCATGATTTTTTCATTTAGCACCATACTAGAGGTTCTAGCTAAATGTAATGAGTTAAGAAAAATAAATCAAAGTCACCCATAGTGAAAACAAGAATTAAAAGTGTTTTGGAGTAGGTATTTGGTACAGCAGTGAAGTTGTCACCTATAGAGACCCATATCGTGGATCACAGTGCTTATTTGAGCCTAGCTCCTCTGCTTCTTATACAGCCTTCTACAAACGTTCACTCTAGGAGGCAGCGGAGGATGGTTAAGTACTTGGATCCCTGCCAAACCAATGGGAGAAACAGACTGAGCTTTGGACAGAATCTGGGGAGTGAACCAATAGGTAGAAGCTATCTCTCCACCTGCCTCTCTTTCTCTCCCTCCATTTCTCTGCCTTTCATACAAAATGAGTAAAATTTTACATAAAAAATTCAGTTGTCATTACTCGGTGTTGAATGCTATAAATAGAAAGTGTAAAGGAATCCACAAAACTGCTAAATTAATTATTCAGCAAGATTGCCAAATACACTTTCTATATACTCGCAATGAATAATCTAAAAAATGAAAAAAGAATGTCATTCACAATAGTATCAAAAAGAATAAGATATTAAGGAGTTATTTTTTAAAAAGTAGTATGAGACTTCTACACTTAAAACAACCAAATACTGCTAAGAGAAATTACAGAAGCTCTAAATAATGAAAAGGCATTCCACATTAATAGATTGAGAGTTTCAGTATCTCAAGATACAAATTGTCCTTAAATTTATCTAGACACTAAAAAATCCCTATGCAAATGCCAGGAAGGCTTTTTTTGGTTTTTTTGTTTGTTTGTTTTTACAAAATTTTCAAGCTGATTTAACAATTGAGAAAACACAAAGGAAAGGGAACAATATCTCTGCCTTTCAAATGTATACATAAATCTTTTGAAAAAGCCAAGAGAGACCCTATCTTTCATCATAAACAAAAATACTCAAAATTGATCATAGACTTAAACATAAAAAATATATAAATGATTAGAACAGAAGAAAATTCTTTGGGGTCTTAAAGCATGACACATAAAAGAAGAAAATGAAAACCTCACATTACAAAATTAAAATTATAAATATTAAAAACTCATGTTCCGGGTCCAACGTTGGGGTAAAGCGGATAAAACTGCTGCCTGAGACTGTGGCATCCCATACGGCCACCAGTTCGTGTCCCAGCTGCTCCACTTCCACCACAGCTCCCTGCTAACGCCCTGGGAAAAGCAGCAGCAGATGGCCCAAGTGTTTGCACACCTGTCACCCACAGACAAGACCTGAATGACGCTCGGGCTCCTGGCTTCAGTCTGGCCCAGCCCTGCACCTTACGGCCATCTAGGGCGTGAACCAGCAGATGGAAGTCCTCTCTCTCTTTCAAAAACATAAGTATTTTAAGAAGAAAATAAAGAAATATCCATTTTTAAAAAACTTATTTTCTTCCAAGGACACAATTAGGAATAAGAAAAGATAAGTCACAGGTCAGGAAGAATATTTTAAAGTCATATTTAAGATACAGGGCTTTTATCCAGAATATATAAAAACTCTTTAAGACTCAACAAAACAAACAGTCCCATTAGAAATTCACAAGAGAGTTGAACAGACATTTCAGCAAAGAAAAAGGAAGATTAAGTGCATATGAAAAGATGCTCAGGAACATTAATCATCAGGAAATATAAATTAAAACCACCCAAAGCCATCACTTCCCACCCACAATGACAGCTTGTAAGACACACAGACTGAAGGTAAGTATGTACACCAGGGCAACAATTTTCTTTTTTTTTTTTTTTGCCTTCATTTAATTTTATTTAAGTTATAATTTTTTTCTTCATATATAAAGATTTAGGAACACAGTGGCACACATACCCCCCACCCTCCCTCCCACCAACATTCCGACCCTTCCTCCTACTCCCTCTCAGATTCCTATTCTTAATTTTTTTTTTGAAAGATTCATTTATTTATGTCAAAGTCAGAGTTACACAGAGAGAGAAAGAAAGTCAGAGACAGACAGAGGTCTTCCATCTGCTGGTTCATTCCCTAACTGGCTGCAATGGCCAGAGCTGTGCTGATCTGAAGCCTGGAGCCAGGAGCTTCTTCCAGGTCTCCCACGTGGGTGCAGGTACCCAAGGATTTGAGACATCTTCTACTGCTTTCCCAGGCCATAGGAGAGTTGGACTGGAAGTGGAGCAGCCAGGACTCAAACCAGCCCACATATGGGATGCCGGCATTATAGGCGCCAGCTCCCCCATTCTTAGTTTTTACAATGATCTATTGTCAGTATACTTAATGGTTGTATAGTTAACCCTACCCTAAGTAAAGGAGTTCAGCAAATAGTATGAAGAGAAAAAGAAAACAAAACATTGTTCCTCAATGGAAGAGACAAGGGCTATAAACAATCTTCTATTCTTATAATATCAGTGCAACAATTTTCAAAACAGTTAAATATAAAATTACCCTAAAACCTGGCAATTCTGCTCCAGGTAACCAGACAAAGAGATAAAAATATGTCCCCTAAAGACTTAAGTGAACGTCACAGTAACGTTATTTGTAACAGACAAAAAAGGAAAGAAAAACAAACGTTCAAAGGATAAACAAAATGTTTAACCATATAATTTAAAATCAGTAGAAAATAACAAATAGCTGATGCATGCTACAACGTGGAATAAACTCTAAAACATTATATTAAGTGAAGGAAACCAAACCCAGAAGACCACATGATGTGTGATTCCAATGACATACACTGTCTAGCAAGGTGAACCCATAGAGAAAGGAGCTGACTGGTTCTCTGGACTGAGAATGAGGACAGAGACTGACTGAAAATAAGCATGAGAGATCTTGGGAGGATGATGGGAAGATTCTAAACTTAATGGTGCTGATGCCTGCACAGTTCCACAGATTTATTTTTTTAAAAAAAATAACTTAATAAGATGCCTACAATCAATTACTTTACAATGCAGATGACTTTTGATGAAGTTGCTACAAATTACTGAAGAAGAGAAACTTCTTCAATCAGATTATCAGAAAACACCATCTGTAATATAAAGTAACGTCTTAATAAAATCTTTGTGCCAGCGCCGTGGCTCAACAGGCTAATCCTCTGCCTAGCGGTGCCAGCACACTAGGTTCTAGTCTCGGTCGGGGCACTGGATTCTGTCCTGGTTGCCCCTCTTCCAAGCCAGCTCTCTGCTATAGCCCAGGAGTACAGTGGAGGATGGCCCAAGTGCTTGGGCCCTGCACCCCATGGGAGATCAAGAGAAGCACCTGGCTCTTGCCTTCGGATCAGCGTGGTGCGCCGGCCATTGGAGGGTGAACCAAATGGCAAAGTAAGACCTTTCTCTGTCTGTCTCTCTCTCTCTGTCCACTCTGCCTGTCAAAAAAATAAATAAATAAATAAATAAATAAATAAATAAATAAAAAAGAAATTCCCTTCAAAAAAATAAAATAAAATCTTTGGTTTTTTTTTTATTACAAATATCAAATTCATGCTGCAAATGCACTCCCCTGGTTACATCTGACTACTCTCTAATGCAAGACACATATTAAGCATGTTTCTGCTTCACAGATTTTGCATGTTCATGTCCCCTGACTGGCGTGAAATTCCAGAATCAATGTGATACCTGCATGGCTCATTCTTTCACTTCATCAAGTTGGCTGATCAACTGCTACCTGCTTGAAGAGGACTTCAATATCTAAAATAGGTCTTCTGTTCTCTCTCCTCCCTTTGAGTTTATATGTTTCCTCCTCCTCATATTTCTATTTATTTATTTATTTATTTATTTTGAGAGGCACAAGCAGCAAAAAGAGCAACACAGAAAAGGAGATCCGGACAAACACCCACTGCTGACCCATTTTCCAAATGTTGAAAATGGCCAGGCCTGGGCCAGACTGAAGCCAGGAAGTCAATCATGTCTCCCAGGTAGGTGACAGGTACCCAACTATGCGTGCCATCACCTGCTGGCTCCCAGGATGTACATGGGTAGGAAGATCGAATTGAGAGCAAAGTTGAGACTCAACCAATACAGTGTACAAGACACGGACAGCACAAGCAAGGTCCTAACTGCCAGGTCAAACAGCCACCCCCTTCATTATATATCATTAAGGTTTATTATTAAATAGTCAAAGAGCCCTATAAGAGTATCTGACACACGCTAGAAATCCAATGACTATTTGTTGAATGAATAAATTGTGTCACAGCTATATCTATCCCTGTAAGTGATAATATTTGAAATTATCTTTTAGGAAACTGTTAAAGTGCAGAGAGGCTAAACATACCCAAAAATGAGCCCTTGTTGTGCTACCTCTGCAATAAATTATCAAAGCTTAGAAATATTTACTATTTGTTTACTTCGTAATTTTTTTCTATAGAACAAACTATACAGAAAAAAACACTCCCCAGATAGTGCTTGGAACGTCGAGCTGCATCTGGAACAGTTTCTGCATTGATACCCACTCTGGATCCATTCCTTTGGCGAGGTTTATGACTGGCTAATTTAAATAGGCTATTGATGTCACAGGGCTTTTGTAGTCATCAATAATGGGAAAAAATTATTATCCTCACCCAGTCGGTGAATAGGAAAGCTTTTGTCAGAGCATGCAGCGGTCATTCTTAGGCACATAAAGAGAATCCCTGTGTTCCAGCAGGCTGACAGAACAGAAAGAATATTAAAATAGGAGACTGTCCTGAAAAGGAAGGTAAGAGACCTCTTTTCCTATACTGTCTCATTAATGGCTTAATCATTAAGCCCAGAATGTTAAGAGAACAAAAAGCCAGGGAAGATTAGGGGCAAAATGCATTTCCCACTGTTGTCCTCACTTGTGGAGCCGATCCCTCAGCACACACTCCCAGTTTCTCACCGTCCCCTCACTTACTGCTGTCTCAGGGATGTGCAGAAACTTTTTTCTAATCCTCCTTCTCTGAGGATTTGAAAGGAGACACTGAGCACCAGTTGCTGCATCCCTGTCTCTTCTTGCATTTGGGAGCTGGAAGTTGGCAGGGATCACAGTTCGTCCTGTGCTCTGGTCCTGTGAGGCAAGGCCTGCCCCTGCCCCTTCCTCCCTTGACTATGGAGGCAAATCTGCCTCATGCTGGCACGCAAGAACTAGAAAAGTCTCTGCTCATATTCTCCGATCCTACCTTCATCAATACTAACGTCAACCTTTCAGTCTCCATCTATCTTATCCTTCTACAAAATGCCCACTTTAAAAAAATGCAGGCAGAAAAGATTTACTTATCAGCCTTTTCTCAACTCCAAATAGGGCTTAACTGATCAGTATTAATAACATAATTGAAGGAACAGAAGCAGTAAGAATTAGGGAGTACTGAAGTTTCTAATGTTCTTCCTTTCTGAATTATTTTAAAGTGTGTCCATTTCCTTAGTTTCTCAATGGTCTTGTAAAATCTTCTTAATTAAATTTAAGGAACAGGCTGAGAGAAAAAGCAGATTGTCTTTGGTACAAGCCTCCTGGATATTTTTAATGGTAACTTGCATTCAAGAAGCTCAAAATGACTGCAGAGAGAAATGACGATAGAGACCAGAAAGGAATATATCTGAAATGAGAGCCTAAGATTGTTCTTTTGCCAGTCCATTAATTTAGGGACAGTTTGATCAAACCATTTGAGATGACAGGAGAAAAGAACAGATGAAAAATGGATGAAGCTACTCTTACCAAAACACTTTTAACGGATTTTCGGTGCACATTTTATAGAATATTATGCCAAATAAACAACTATTCTAATATAAAGTGCCCATAGTATCAATTATTATCCCTGTCAATCAGAGAATGAAAGCATTCCACAATGGGCCTTGACAGAACCGACTATTATGATTGTTTCTGCAATGTTAGAAATATGTAAATGAAGACACTTCAAGAGGATTTTGACACAACAGGTTTAACTGATAGGGCCTAATTATGTCAGTCAGTGGAATTCAATTACCAGGAGGCACGGATGGACATCCTGGATGCAGAGCTGAGATTAAGTCTACCCATACATTTTTGAGATGTTTTTGAACATAGGAAAGAAATTTGAGCTCTTAATTCTCTCAGATTATTTCTTTAAGATATTATGATTCCTGATTTTAATATTAAGTGGAAAAATAATAAAATACTTTGTGAGAAAATACAAATACTTACATTTTGATTAACTTGTAGGAAAAACGTTGTATTACTAAGAAGTTCCTTCCCTCCCAAAAGCTTGATGTGGCTAACATAAAGTAACTGAGTGTCTGGTAGGTGGTCTCCAAAGATGGGTTCTGCAAGAACCATGCTATCCAATGGTCATCCCCAGGTGAATTCAACCCCCAGGTGAAGGCAGCTGGCTGGCCCTGTAATTCACTTTTTGGGCCTTTGGAACATAGGGGAAGTGATACTGCACGACTTCCAAGGCTACATCATAATAAATCGTGCACTGTCCATCCAGATCTCTTTGAAATACTTCCTATGCGGGAACCCTGTTACCCTACAGGAGACTGTCATGCTTTGGAAGAGCTAGCCCTACGGAGGGGCTGCATCTATTCCAGCCTTCCCAGCTGGAACTTCAGACGTAAAAGATGAAGCCACCTTGTCTGTTCAGCCCAATGAGGCCTTCAGATGATGGTAGCCCACCTGTAATCTGATTGCCAGTGCTTAGGAAACCCACAAGTGAGAACTATTCAGCTCAACCCATTCAGATATCAGAATCATGAGCTGTAATTTTTTAAAAAAAATTATTAGTGTATGTCTCTAAGTTTTTGGGATGGCAATGTGACTACAGATAACTGTAAGTGGGCAAGGAGTACTATCAGACTAGGTGGGGTCAGGAGACATATATTAAATCTTGCACTGACAAGGTCTGTGGTTTTCTGCGTATCTTCAGTAACATTCCCCCAAGAAGAGATATAAATAATCTGTGTACCTCTAAGGTATTTACCTTGAAACTTCTATGATGTTATAAAAGTCAAAAAGTGGCCTCCAGTGATTAATGAAGACTATCTTATGATTCAATTATAGAAGTGAGAACTATCAGGTCACATGGTCTAAGAATATTTTGAAATCTTTGGTCAAAATGGTATTGTGTTCCACCCATCGGTAGTCTCCTCCCAACTCATTCACCTAGAAAAGCTTTCCAAGTGAAGGCACAAATGTTGAAAACCTAAACAAGAAACAACAAAGTAAATATTTCTTTCTAGAATGATGTTATGGGTCTTGTACCCTTCCAAAAATTATGTCTTCCAATCTCTATCAAGGTCTTCATTATTAGTATTTTCTTCTCTTCATGCAATCATCCAGCTCTGAACCGAGCTTTGTATTTAGTTTATGATTGCAGAAACACAACTATTTTCATACATTTCCTCATAATACACAATGTTCAATTGAAACAAAATTTATTTAATAACTTAGTGGCAGCAACTATCCTATACATCATACCATATATTTATCAAAGTTCTTTCACAATCAAGACAACTATTAATTTTTTACATACCTCTCTCTACTAGATTCCAGTTCCATAGGGGCAGAGATATTTACTGATGTATGCCAACAGATATCTCCAGAACTACGCCTGGCACATACAGGTTCTCAGTAAATACACATAAATTGAACAAACACGTATATATGTTTGGAGAGGAATGTGAACAGCAGTAGCACATTGCAATGTATCCTGGGAAGTGTGATTCTTCTAAGAAAAATGTTAGATAGGAAGAGACAGAAATAGGAGTTGGCAGTCCCTTTGCTTAAATAAGACACACAAGAGGTTAAACCAGAAGACCACATCTAGTATCTACAGAAAATAAAGAGAACTTGTAGCTTATAAAAAAACTGCCATTGCTATCAATTGCTGCAAATTTCTTCAAGAATTTTTCTCTAGAAACTAGAATAAAATTCTAAAATACAGAGTTCAGATGTCATAAATATCAGTAGACTAAGTAGACTTAGTCCCAAATAGCAAACTACTTTTTTCTTGCTTCAAATAGTGAATATCAGTATTTATGATAAAGGGAAATCACGATAATAATGTAGCAATAAACTTGCATTACTCTAGAAAAATTTTTGTAATATGACATGACTATTTATACATAGGCAACACTGCTTATTTTCTGAGTATCTATAGAATAATTAATCTTCAAAAAACAAAATGATATTTCTGACTTATAAATGCTTATAAAGCACATGTAAATGTGTATACAAATACACACACACACACATATTTTTAGATGAATCTCATCTAATACAAGTAGTCATCATGGTGATTTCATACCAATGGCCCGAGAATGGCTTCCTGTTTTCAAAGGATTGGAAAATATGTTTTATCTTACCACCAATGTAAATGAACACGGTGTGACTCCATTTCCTAATATTATTTCTTTCCTAAGTCTCTCCCTTCTTTCCATCTATTCTCTTTTTTATCTCTCCAAAAGAATAGTATTCCATATATTTTCATCGAAAAAAAATTTATACTGTGGAGGAGGAAGAGGTACTGAACACTCTGGCCCACTTCTAGAACTGTTCCTTTGTAGCAACATCTCCTTTGTTGCTCTTTCTTCTTGCTGTGCTGCAACCTGATTCATGCCTGAGTTGACTAGAGATAAAAGCACCTTCACACTGGAGGCACAGGTTAATGGTGACGATTCTAAAGCAACAATTAAGGATAAATAAACTGCAGTGGGTGATGAGTTTCACTTTGGATCAGCACACACAATCCACTCATTATTTCTGTCAACTTTTCAGATTATGCTTTCACTAGGAATCTTTGTAAAAGAACAAGTATTAGCATGGGCCAACGCCTCTAAAAACTGACTAAAAAATTAATTTCTTCTATTGATTGGTGATACAAGTTCAGAAAAAAATTAAACTGATATCTATTTTGATGATTCTTCACAGCCCTTGTCTCTTCTACTGAGGAACAGTGCTTTCTTCTTCATACTATTGGGTGAACTCTGCTTTAGGATTAACCTTACAAGTATTAAGTAAACTGAAAACAGATCTTGGTAAAAGTAGAGTTAATGGGAATAGGAGAGGGAAGACGAACAAAGGGTTGGCATGTGAGTGGGAGGGAGTGTATGGTGGGAGGTATCATTATGTTCCTAAATCTGCATATATGAAATACATGAAACTTGTCTAACTTAAATAAAATAATAAATAAATTTTTTAAAAAAAAAAACCTTGCATCTCTGATGTCAGAATCACACTCAGTTGAAAATTACTCCTAGGATTTGCTTCAAATTTTATATAGCATCTGGAGGTTCATGTGTTTCTTAGCCACACATTAGTTTTACTCACCTCTCATTTTGTGAGGAATCAGATACCAACAGTGCTCTAAAAACTAACAAGATTCCTCAGATTGCAACTTCCACAGGAAAAATGAGAATGGTAAATTTGCAGAACCTTAATCTGTAAATGAGCTACTTAGGATACAAGCAGATGTTTATTTTTATTTTTCTTTAAGCAATTTCCTCCCAGAGTAACACAGGCAACTTAAATGAAATACGGTCCTTTGCAAGATGGAATGAATGCAACTTAATGAAGACTACTCATGTTCATGAGAGCAATTTCCAAGTCAACATCACAAATGTAGCTTTTATTAGACGTGTTTTTCACACTGGAAGGGATCAACTACTTTCAAGGAAATTTCACATGACTAGGAAGTTACTTTCCCATTGTTCCTAACTTTATCTGCAACTTATGAGAACAAAGATATGAATGATGAAATGATGAATCTGAATTTTTTTGAAACTCATAATGAGAAGTAGATAATTCTAAAGCAAATGAAAACATTTTATAACCAGGGCTTGAATCCCTCAGAATCAAGAATTATAACTTGATGATCACAAAACTCTATTCCCACAAATCTAGGCTTTGTGTTTGTCTTTATGACTTGAAAAATAATACCAGATACTGCTAGCTCTTGTATGAAAAATCTCAGAAGAAATCAGATGTGCTTTAGGATGAGAAATCAGCAGGTGGCACTCTTTCCTCTACATCCATTTGGAACCACTTTTTCAGGGCAGAATATTAGAAGTTGCTTCTTAGGAGGTCTTGAGTGAGCCATGGTAACTCAATATTGAAGACCTGGGATAGCACTTGTGCATTAGAGAACCAAATCCTTCGGAAATCTCTTAGGTAGACATATCCTTCTCCTCTATTAGTCATACTAAGAAGTAGCTATTGCTATCTCATCTAGCCGTTCCTGTATTCCCATGCAAGATTAAGACATTCTGTAGTTAGAGAACCGTGTCTTCCCAACATGAACAAAAATATGTTTCTGTACATACTAAACAGTCTTCACATTTTCATTTCCCTACCTCCTCAGCATGTAATCAATCAAAGTCTTTATAAAGAGATTAGGTGTTCCATATGTGACTCCTGGCAAGCTGAGAGCAGGAACTGGATGGACTGATGACAGACGGGTGAGGAAATAGACACTGGTGTAGTCTTAGTGAGTGTCTCGCAGAGCTCGGTACTCTGTGTAAAGGAAGCTATTCTTGTGTTGGCATACTTACGACTATTTCTCTGTGCTCGTTTATCTATGTAACTTAATATTTTCATAACAAAAGAGGTACTGAAAAAATGTCCTCATATTCCGTAGTTTAATAATAATAATGAAAAAAGTTATTTTCAGATAATAAGAAGCCATCTCATTTGTCTATTGAGAAGAGGACTTCTAAAACAAATTCGCATGTTAGTTCCTCACCACTGGCCAAGTGTCACAAGCTTCACAAAGATGCTCTAATTTTTAAAAACAATGTGACATTTGGTTATATGACCTCCATATAGTAAAAGGTCATTGGGAGAAGACTTTGTTGAGGCTATGTTATTGTACACTACTTTATCTTCTCTGATTGGAGGGACTCACAGGCAAATCAGAAAGCTAATCAAATTTCCTGCAAGGACTCAACAAATAGTGCACCATTTTGAGGGCTTAAGTCTGAGATTCAAAGCCTACTTCTGTTGGTTGCTGTTATCAAAGAAATAAATCTTAGAATTTCATAGTTTAATTTTTTTCATAAATTTCTAAGACTGCTGATAATTTTTATTTCATGTGAGATGCCTCATTTGGAGCTTCCCCAATGGGTTGGGTGGGTGGTATAGGAAAGAGTACAGATGTTCTCAATGGCTTGAAAAGTCTTAAGCACAGGATCAGTTTGGTAGGTATCTTTTTCTACTTCCAAAAAGTAGGGAGAGATGGCTCATACCTTGGAAGAAAGGCATCTGTTCGTCTATTAATGTGTGTGCTCCTGAGAACCCTTACTAACTCATAGTTTTTATGAAAAGATGTATTTGCCTTTTATTAGGAACGCATCCTGTGAAAAGATGAAACATGCTGGCGTTTGGAGCACAGATTCTGCTGGGCATTTTACAGGAAGCTAGCTGCTCTGATTGAATCAATGCAATCTATGACTAGAAAGCTCAGATAAGCCAACATTCCCCCTCTTGGAGCTCCTGTAACTGTATGTCATCACACATAACCTTCCCAGATAACTACTTATTATGCACGATGGCATACCAACCAGTGAAAACATGATGCCAAAAGCATTATCCTCATCAGAGCCTGTGGGTTGAGCCAACTCGCCGGAAGAAGCCCTGAGGTTTCTGAGCCTTTCAGCCTTCAACCCCTTTTCTGGTCACTGCCTAAAAGGCTGCATACAGCCTGGTAGTACCACATATGCCTAAGCCAAGTAAATGGCCATCTTATTGTAAAGGCTTACCAGTTCTATGCGCAGCAAAGTAACTAGAACTGAGTGCTTAATGACCCTCAGTCTTGGGAAGACCCAATAGGTTTGTTGTCTTCAAAGGGACGTCAAACCATCGCACACCTTATGCACCATCACAAATGAAATGGTAGGCTTTGGGAAAGTCACTTGGAAAAAAAAAAAGTAGGAAAAAAAAAAACCAGTTAATTTGCCAAGACAGAAATTAAACTCATAAGTAACCTCATAGAGTCACTGATTATTTAATGTAGAATTTAAAATGACTCCTTAAATTCACAACCTGGGGGCCTGGTTCTGAATACAGACAACAGGGTGTTGAGAAGCACCGTATATTATTTCATTAAGTGCTTTTTGGGAGAAGGGGATTTAGAGGTAAAACTGCTGGCTTTGTGTGGCAAGGTCATGACCTTTGACAACTTTGGAGCTTTCTCTCTTTCATCTTCTCACCCCTCTGAGACCCCTACCTTGCAGAGGAATCAAGCCCATAAGCCCGGGCCAGACAGAATCCAGCATTGTTGTGGAGCAAGGTTCTCTCTCTCCCTCTCGTTCTCTCTCTTTCTGTCTCTCTCTTTCTCTCTCTCTCCCTTTTTTCCCCCTCTAAACAAAACAGATCTGAACTGAGCCAAGGAAACAAAAATGTATTGTTCCTCGCAGATGGAAGCGAGTGTCGCCTAGGTAACCAGATTAATCTCCTTTTTCTCTCCCTTCCTCTCTTGTAGTGCGGTAATCGGTGGGCTCTTTTCACAAAAAAGCCAGCCTCAAAGCTGGGGCTCTAACTAGGTTCCTAATTAGCTGCAATTTACAATGAAGACAACATGATGAGATAATAGAAATTTGCAAAATAATGACATACCTCAGCAAAATATTCCTCCTCCTAAGAACCATTTTTATACAAAAACAATAAAGAGGGCCCTTCTAAAGCAAAGCTGGAAAATGGTGGTGTATTATGTGACACAGAACATTATTGTTCGCCTCTTGTTCCCCCAATCAACAGCTTATTGTTTGGCATCTTAAATAAAAATGACTCAAATACAGGCCACATAATGATCTCCATTGCGCTAATACACTGTATATACTGAGTAGTCAAAAATGTACGGGATCCAGTGCCAGTGGGGCTGATAAAGTAGCAGGGCCCAGGAAGGTAATTTACAATACAATGCAATAAGCATTATTACTGTTCTTAATCACACATATCTTTCTGATTCCTGTCAGGATGCAACTCTGACATCAAAAAAGGGCACCCAAAAGGAAGACTGCTCGTTAATGAAATATGATGGATCACATTTGTTTTCATGTGGTGGTTAGCTCAAATGAAGCAGCCTCCAGACTGTTAGCCAACAGTATTCTCTTGTGTGACATCAAAGACTACCATTCAATGGGGGCAGAAAAAAAAAATCACAGTAAGACAGCACAGAGGGAGGAGCTCCTAGGAACTGAAAGAACCATTAATAGTAATCTCTACCTTATGTCCAAAGGAACAGAGCATGGCAGAGAAGGGGGTGGGGGGGTGAGGGGGCGGGAAGGCCAAGGCCAACCAGCCACTGATTTCACAATGAGGATCATCAGCACCTATGCTGATGTAGAGAGAACGGCACAGCTAACATGCAGTGGGCGAGATGTGACATTTTGCTGTACAAGAGCGATTTGTCACCCGTGACAGGAGGTGCAGACCCTCGTGCCTTGTCTGAATCGAGATTACAGCATCCTGTGAAACATGGGATCCAAATAATAAAACAGAATCCAATGCCATGTTTTGCATCAACAAGAATCATTCATAAATGGCAACAGATTGTCTAACCAATCAAGGGGAAAAAAAAAACAACCATACACAAAAAGTAAGTCCACATTTGCTTATGGACTAGTAATTGTGAAGAGTACAGCTGCACATACTTCAGAACTAATGGCCCCTGGACTTTCCCATAAATAACTACTGACTAAAAACCAATTGGCCAGAGACAGAAAAAGCATTAACCCCTTGGTCATTTGGCCCTCAGCTACAACAAGACAACTAGATCCCCTCACAGAGTAATTAAAAGGTAACAAGTAGGACAGATTAGAGAAGGTGCCAAATGGGCTCTAATGACTTTGGAGGAAAAATTGTTGTATTTGGTAATAACATTTGCAGAAATGCAAAAAAGGAAGACCATCTGGGTGTATCACAACCCCAAAGAGTTTGGCACCTGCCTTGTGGAAATGTGGCCATAATATCTTGACTTGCATAGGGCTATCAACCTTTTCCAAAGATTTAAAAAAAAAAAATTGAATTTCAGCCAAGAAAGAAAGAGAGCAAAAGGCTGCGACATAGTGCTGAAAGCCAAGGGTTGGTGGTCATAAATATCTGGGTCTCTGCTTCTAGATTTTCCATGGATTTGACATTTACTGTAAAATGAGATCTACTCACCAAACAAGGTTTACTTTAGAATTTTATGTAATCCTTATAAAAATGTTTTCATCCATAGTTCACCAAATGACTCAATGTAATAATTTTGATAGACATAATGAAAAGGAATGTGTTTAACTCTGAAGTGACTATATACAGCCCTGGAAGAAGAATTTTCGACTCTGAGGCATTATCTAGCCTCTGTTTCCATCTCTGCAATCTGTAAGGGATAGAGTTTATCTGTTGACATTGAAGAAATTCATAACATCAATGACCCCGGCCTATCAACTCCTCTTTATCCCTGTGTGCTGGTCCTGAAGCTCTCATCCCAAATGAACCCTTAATCTGCCTTTTCTGTTCATCTGCCGTAGGGTGGCTGAATCCAATCTGCAGAACCATGCAACAGCACAGACTCGTGCTGCTACCTTCTCCACCTCCCCACTCCCCACAAAATAAACACAAACCTATGCTCTAAACCCCATTCAATAATATTTCTAGTGGTCCTTTCTCTTCTCCTTCCACTCACCTCTGGTGCTGTCCTAAACCCTCACCACTTTCTCAACTTCACTATCCCCAACATTTTCAGATGACCTCACTTCCCACAGAAGTATATTACCTGGTCCATCTACACACATACATACACACATCAGTTTCTGCAACCTTCCTTTAAATATCTCTGCATGGTCAGAGCATGGAGCATCTTTCCCTCTGAGGTGAAACGACCAATAATGGCTGGGATACACTCTGCTCATATTCCCCAGGACCTTTCTTCATCACGTTTTACCAAGTTTATTATATTGCGTGTTCTACAAATTCATTCTCCTTAAGCTACCCATGTGCTCCTATCAATGTCATCCTTTCTTCACACCCTGTTTACCCTCCAACTCCTCTCCTCTATCACCTGCTTTCTCAGAGACTGTTCTTTTTAGCCCAATCTCACTGGTCAAGTTTGCTGCATGGCCTGTTATTCTAAGAGGCTTTAAAAAGTGAACTGAGGCTGGCGCTGCAGCTCAATAGGCTAATCCTCCGCCTTGCGGCGCCGGCACACTGGGTTCTAGTCCCGGTCGGGGCGCTGGATTCTGTCCTGCTTGCCCCTCTTCCAGGCCAGCTCTCTGCTGTGGCCCGTGAGTGCAGTGGAGGATGGCCCAAATGCTTGGGCCCTGCATCCCATGGGAGACCAGGAGAAGCACCTGGCTCCTGCCTTCGGATCAGCGCGGTGTGCTGGCCGCACTGCGCCAGCCACAGCAGCCATTGGAGGGTGAACCAATGGCAAAGAAGACCTTTCTCTCTGTCTCTCTCTCACTGTCCACTCTACCTGTCAAAAATTAAAAAAAAAAAAAAAGTGAACTGAGGGGCCAGCACTATAGCACGGTGGGTTAAGCCACCACCTGCAGTGCCAGCATTCCATGTAGATCCCCTGGCTGCTACACTTCCCATCGAGCTCCCTGCTAATGTGCATGGCAAAGTAGTGGAAGATGACCCAAATCTTTGGGCCCCTGCACCAATGTGGGAGGCTTCTGGCTGCTGGCTTTGGCCTGGCCCAGAATGGCCGTTGCAACCACTTGGAGAGTGAACCAACCTATAGAAGATCTCTCTCTCTTTTTCTCTCTTGATGTAATTCTGCCTTTCAAATTAAAAAAAAAAAAATGAACTGAAATACATTCTCCCTTGTTGTTTGTTGCTGTTCCTAAAATTTTAAGAATTTTTATCTGTATTTTTATGAATCTGAATAAAGAGCTGATAATATTGTAAGAATGGAAAACAAAGTATTGAATATATGTATCAAAGTCCAAATCATGATGAAAGTATAAGAATCCCAGAAATGCAGAATTGCAAAGATCCTTTGATTTAATCCCCTTCATTTGCCAAGTTGGAAAAAGACTTGGGCTAGAATCTGAACCAAAGTTCCCTGACTCCCAGTTCAGGGCTCCCTCCTCCAAATTCCGTTCTCTGAATTCTCCCCTTCACACTAATTCTTGCTCAAACATAAATTTAAATAAATATAATCTCATATGGAGCACAATCAGTAGAAGGCGGCAATTTGAATACAGCATTGTATTTAAACTCCTAATTCAATGGAGAATGTAGAGACATCTCTACCCCATGGAGACCTATTAGCTTTCATAGAAGCAAAACACAGAGTAGAAAAATACACTGGAAAATCTGGGACCTGAAACAGAGTTCATAGATAGAGAATCAGAGAGTTTTAAAGAAGAAATGAAATACACAGATCAACTGAACCAACTTCCTGTTATTTGTTGGTCGTCTTTGTTTGTTGCTTGTTTATTCTAAGGTGTGAATCTCAGGAAACAAAAGACCAGAAGGCATAGGAACAGCTGAGATTATCCTCTTTCTGCATCTCTGTCGAAGCCTCCACTCTCCAGAAATGCAGAGACCACTTCTCCTAGGTTAGTCAGGCACATGGAGGGAGGAATGAGTTACTTGTGAGAGTGATGCAAAGATCCTCCCAAGTTCACAGCCACAGCAGGTATTTAATGTATCAGGGTCTCAGAACTGATTTACCACTGTAAGGAGCCATTTTCCCAGGAAGAGGTTTAGCAACCCAGCAGAGATGCAGCTAAATATTACTTAACATTATTTGATCTACATCAGCACATTGTATTTCCCTCCTAGATAGGAGAGGCAGTTGAGGGAAGAGCAGCCATCAGTAACTTTTACCAAAAGGACCAAAAGGTTATTATTAAAACCCCATGGGGGATACACACAGCCTGTGTTTCACACCACAGGCCAAAGCCAGTTTGTGAATCTGAACTACAATTCGGTCCTTCCCAGAAAGAAATTCTTCAGAGAAGGGAAGAGACAAAACTACTACGTGATTTTGAATTCTCAAAGTACCTGCGTCAGACTCACTTTTCAGTTGCTTTAATCTTACAACATGTTGACTCATCAATGCTGAATGGTCCTTATCAGAGGCACTAAACTCTACACAGTAAGAAGTAGCTAAGGGGCAAAGTTCTTTGGGCTTGGGCCCTACCATGACCCAACCTCTCATACCCCTATGAAGATGTGAGGTGTAGTCTACTATACCTCTCTATGTGACTCAGCTAATCCCTTTAGTCACAAACCTGGCCTTCACTCCACCCTATCCCAAAGTCAAGACAAGGAACACTTAACAAAAGGAGCTCTCCAGGCCCAGAGATCACAACGTTCAGGCAGTGCTCTTTACTTAAAGGAAAAAAAACAATTAAAAGAAACCTTGGAGTCATCTCATTCTGCCCGTTTAGCCTCTTCAGCCCTCAATGTGTGGTTAGCAAGTGCGGCAATCAGGGCTAAGGCCTGCTATCATTCGGCCTTAATTAAAAAAGACACAAGCAGCAGAGCTGTGAATTAGAAACGTAGCTCCGCACTACCCCTGATTAATTCGAGGCTCATGTTGGATTAATAACTCCAAACAAAGAACAAAAGGAAATTGTTATGCGAATTGCAGCCCTCCCAGGCCAGACAAAGGTCAAATCACAGGATTTCAATTTCATCCGGAGTCGCTTAATCAACTCCCTCGGAAGGAAGACCATATGTAGTTCTGAAAGCTGCCCATTGTAGTCCTCTTGTCACTGGACCTGAGAGACGGCACAGTCATCCTCTCAAGCTCGTCTCAATCGCTTCTCTTCTTTCCCCTTTAATATGACAAAAACGTCATTATGAGCAGCGATTAAAGAAGAAATCTGCCCTGCAGAAAACATCCCAACAACTGCTGGTTTATGGAAGAAGCTGGACGCTGCTGGCACGGAGCCTACAGAGCTTGCTCTCTTTCCTGAGAAAGGTCTTCAGCCGCAGCACCCAGAGTCACCACCACCACGAGGGTGACATCATCGGCACAGCACTGGCGAGGCTGAGGTCCCTCCCAAATATGTGTGCAGATGACAAGGAACAAAGATACCTCCTGCCTGGTCAATCAGAGGAAAGCGCACAAAAGGTGCACTCCGTGAGGCTTTTCAAACTTTCAGAGCACATGTCCCTCTCCTGTGGCTACATTAGGGTATTCCATGAGACAGACTCAAGGGTCAAAGTGGCTCATGAGGCCCGAGGGACACAGCCAGCCCCTGTGCCTCTCTTCCCGCACTTCCGGTTTCACCCACATTCAGAGTTTTCTTCGCACATGGGATTGATGTAGGTTGAAAATGACAGATTTTCATTGGCAAGAAGGGATTCATTGCTTTGGAGATGTGGTGACTTCCACTCCAGCACCAACACTCCTTACCTTGTCAGCACCCAAGTGCTATCAAAGGTCAACTCTCAGGACTGTTACAACACTATCCTGAATGATTAGGAGCCAGCGTTTCTCAAATTCTGGAAAATTAGGGAGTTCTTCCAAATGACAAAGGTGTAATATTTGTGGATTTAAATGCGAACATTCGAAGCTAGTCCTTTGGCTGAATGCAATCAGCAGCAGTCTCACAACAGTTGTGGCAAATGCAACTTATTTATTTTTTTATGTATTTTTTTGGTGGGAGGAGGATGTTTGCTGATGTATTGGAGAAGCAGAGAGAGAGAAAGAGAACGAAAGCGCTCTCATTCACTGGGTCACTTCCCAAATACCATCAAAAGTCACAGTGGGAGACAGGAGCCAAGAGTTCAACCCAGGTCTCCCACATGGGGGCAGGAACACAATTATCTGAGCTATTTCCTGCTACCTCCCAGGGTGCACATTAGTAGGAAGCTGGAATCAGACTGGGAATTGAACACAGATATTCCAACGTGGGATGCAAGCATCTTAAGTACTAGGGTAAATGTGTGCCCCATTAAATGTTAAATCTCACCTGAGGTTATTCACTGACATGCTTAATGAAGTCCCCTATATGTATCACAGATGTTCATATCCGTGAATTTTTAGGGTTTGTGCCAACCAATCAGATATGGCAAGATTTTTAACCTCTGCCATGTGCAACGGTTGTCAACTTCATGTATTCTAGATTTGGTCTCCTGGGAAATCCCATTTATTTCTCTAAACACCCATATTGTTTTCTCAGGACTTCTCTTACTGAATGTAGCATTTTCTCATGGATGTCACATGATTCATTCATTTGTGTATCCCTTTGTTCCTGGAACAAATATTTCCTGAGTGTCTATTAAGTGCTAGGCACTGGAGGAAAAAAGGTGCCTAGAACTCAGATGGCAAGGCAAAGTAATGCATGGTGAGTCTGAAGAGGCAGGTGGCCCCTTATACATAAAAGTGGCCCTGTAGGCCATATGAAGCATTTTGGCGTCATCCTATTCACTGTAGGAAACCTCTGAAGTGGGAGAGATACAATCAGAACTGTGCAACCATTATCATTTGCCTAGCATTCCAGAAGACCTCCAGGAGTTGAATATGATTCATTGTTGTCTCTTCTCAATGCCCAGCACGATGCTGTGCCCTAGAGTGGAACCTCTCTCCCAAGCATTGGCAGGGCTGATTCACTGGTCATCACTGCCCCAAAGGTGTCTCTGGGTGCAGTTAAACGGGGCATCTTATCAAAGCAGAAGCATTTCTCAACCAGATTTTTGCAAGCCAAGCAAATTACAAAGCATTTTAGTCTACTGTTTGTTCAAAATCATTGAATGAATAAATGGCTTTTAACTCAACATCACACAGGAAGAAAGCAATCACTGAGGACATCAAGGGCCTCCACCAAACTTCTCCATAGCTAAAGGCCTTACATTCTTTCCTACTTACAGCCGTATTGCTATTGTTTGGATTCGATCACTTTCTCAAGGGAAAGCAGTTGTTTCTGCCTTCTGGGATATCCAAAAGTAATGGCATTGCTTTTTCCAAATTAACCCCCATATCCGAAACATAAAGTCTACCACTTCAATTTAATAATTATCAAAACAATTACAAATTTATCTGTGAGTCATAATTCCCCAAGAGCATTCATGCAAGCTATGTTTCCTATGTGACATGCAACTATCAAGTAATGAGCACATTCAGGAAGCATATTTAGATGTTTGTTACACATGGAAGAACAGCTGCATCAACAGAGCTTTTTGAGGATTATTCTTCAAGTTTCCTCTAAAAGCCACTTCATTTCCTTTCTGAAAAGCCGTATTACTTGATCTGCATATTTAACACAAACCTCAGACATTCCTCAGAAATGGAATCCATGTTAAATTTTTCTTACTAACTCCAAAACCAGAGAATCTGTCCAAATCCCAGACATAAAATGCCCATCTTGTAGATTTTTTAAAAAAAGTTTTGTAGAGCTGAGAGGTAGACTTGACAGAGTTCTCCTCTGCTGGTTCACTCCCCAGATGTTCACAATAGCCAAGACTGGATCAGGCAAAAGCTGGGAGCCAGGAAATCAATCCAGGTTTTCTGTAAGGGCAGCAAGAACCCAATTATTTGAGCCATCACTACTGCCTCACAGGGTCAGCAGTAGTAGGAAACTGGAGTCTGCAATTAGAGCTGGATGGGGAATCCAGCTGTTCTGACATGGGATACATGAGTCTTAACCAGTACCCTAACCACTAGAATAAATGCACATCCCTATCTTATAGATATTTTAAGTCTTAGGGTGCCTAACTAGAGAAGGAAAATCTATCTCAGTATCACACTTCAATATAAGTTACCAACTGATCACTAAAACTCATTACTTCTTTTACTGGATTTTGACACTGGCATATGTAGTATGAAACTGGTGTCATTTTAAATATTTATTATTGGAACTGACAGAGAAAAATTGTATAAATGACTCTGATTATATACTGAGCTATACTAGGGTAACTCAAAAAAGTTGATGGGGACAGGTGTTTGGCGTTAACACACCAGTTAGGAAACTTGCAATGCACACTGGAGTACCGCATTTTGATTCCCAGCTCTGGCTCCTGATTCTAGCTTTGTGCTATAAAGTGCACCCTGGGAAGCACCAATGATGGCTCAAGTAGTTGCATTCCTGCTATCTTGCATGGGTTGTGTCCTTGCATGGGAGATATGGTAATGAAAGGCATTTGGGAAGTGAACTAGATGGGAGCTCTCTATCTATGCCTGTTCACATCTCCAAAAAACTCTTGTAAAATAAGAATCACTGTATTCCTAAAATTGAACTTATGAAATGCATGAAGTCTATATTCCTTAAATAAAAGGTTTCTTTGGGAAAAAGAAAAATATTCAGAGTTTATATGAAATCTATGAATATTTTTCACAATACATATTTTATCAACTTTTGAAGACTCCTATTTTACAAAAATTTCAAAAAATGTTTACACCCAAACAACTTTTCATTCTGTTTTCCATGGGAGAGGGAGCAGGAAATGGGAGGGTTGTGGGTGGGAGGGAAGTTATGGGGGGGGGGGGGGGGGAAGCCATTGTAATCCATAAGCTGTAGTTTGGAAATTTATATTCATTAAATAAAAGTTAAAAAAAAAAGAAAGTATCCTCATATATAAACTTTAATTTCTTTTTCATTAATTAAAAAAAAGAGCTATGTGGTACAGGGCTCCACTTTACTTATTATTAATTCATTCAATGATTCTGAGTCCTAGCTGTGAGCCAGGCTCTGTGAATATGGCCGTGAATGAAGCAGACATAATCCCTGCCCTCAGGATGCTTTCATCCTCTTACTGAAATGTAACCATTAGATAATACTTTTAGCTCAGAAGCTAATTGGTACACAGAAGTACTTCTTCTCTATCTGGGAGGATACCAGAACATACAGTGGTTAAAAGGAGTTAATTACGCACTGCAAGATGGCAGACTTAAATTTCACACATTGTAAAAGTCTACTTTGTTTTAACCATAAAATTTCTTTTGATACCTTATAAAGTGAATTTTGCTTACCCAAGCAAAATGTCAAGTGAATTTTGAGACAATGAAAACATACAGTCTGCCATTTCCATCTAGACTGCACTGTACCACATTAACTGAAACCAAGTTTTCGAGTAATACAAGTCAACTTAGATTTAACCTCCTAAATAACTGTTATATGACAGCTATGAAAAGTAATAAAGCTTAAAAATAACTACCAGAATCCAGAAAATATGGAAATTCATAGACGTTTGCTCAAGATGCATATTTTGCTTCAAAACAAGTTGAGCTGAGTAAATTCGATCACATTTCAGACATTTATAAATATGTGTAATAATTTTCAAGCACTAATTCCAAGTTACTACACTCACAAATGCAATCAAAGTTTCAAGTAGAAGGGGTCCATAACATGTCCGTGTGAACAGAATGTATTAAAAAGGACTACAATTCCTCATTCCAAGAGCACACCCAGTGTGTAATTCTGAGCACTGAGCATCTTTTTGATGTAATTATGAGACAAGAATGAAGCCTGAGTTGAAGAATTCCAATTTTCACTGAGGACAGTAGACTGAGATTGGTAACACACAGTGAATTTCTCTGCCCTATAGTCAATTCCAGAAATAGTTTTAACATAAGAACTTTTACCTCACATGTACATAAAAAATGTGATTGCTAAAACAAATGAAATAAAAAATAACTTCACTTCCCTCACTAAACATTTATTTTTAAAAAAGATTTCTTTTATTTATTTGAAAGACAGATTTACAGAGAGACATAGAGCCAGAGAGTGGTCTTCCACCCACTGGTTCACTTCCCAGTTGGCTGCAATGGCCAGAGCTGAGCCAATCCAAAGCCAGGAGCCAGGAGCTTCCTAGGGTCTCCCACAAGGGTGCAGGAGTCCAAGCCCTTGGGCCATCTTCCACTGCTTTCCCAAGCCATAGCAGAGAGCTGGATTGGAGTGGAGCAGCCAGAACTCAAACTGGTACCCATATGGGATGCCAGCGTGGCAGGGTGGGGTTTTAACCTGCTGCGCCACAGCACCGGCTCCTCACTAAACATTTATTAAAACCTTCCCTTCCACTACATGTTAAACTTGTTGTTACTTCAGAAAAATAATCTTGGGGCTGGCGCCATGGCTCACTTGGCTAATCCTCTGCCTGCAGTACCGGCATCCCATATGGGCGCTGGATTCTAGTCCTGGTTGCTCCTCTTCCAATCCAGCTCTCTGCTGTGGCCCGGAAGGGCAGTGGAGGATGGCCCAAGTGCTTGGGCCCCTGCAACCGCGTGGGAGACAGGGAAGAAGCAGCTGGCTCCTGGCTTCCGATTGGCATAGCTCCTGCCGTGGCGGCCATTTGGTGTGGGGAGTGTTTAACCAACAGAAGGAAGACCTTTCTCTCTGTCTCTCTCTCTCACTGTCTAACTCAGAAAAAGAAAAATAATCTTAATCATGATGTTAAAAAAAAAAACAAAACTATGGAAATAGATAAAAAATGTAAACTGTGCTAATTTGGTTGTATAAATCTACGAAGGAAAGGATAGGAAAGATTATAAAGAAAACAGAAAGCTCCCAAATGGTGAGCTCAGAGCAAAGTTGGGGAGGACGGGCTTTTGATCCTGCAGACAACACCAGTGCAAGATGCAAAAAGATGAGACACGAACCCTGTCAGCCAAAAGAGGAGGCAACCAGGAATCTGGCAACCCTGCTGAACTCAGCCTGTGTCTAAAGGACAAGAAATGTATTTTATAAATTCATATAAAAGGTTTGAAGGTTACACAATCAATGAAAAGAATCCAATCTAGAAAGAAAAAAACTGAAACTACTAGCTCAACTCTGATTCTCATGCTTAAACATCTCTGCTTCTACTTTTTAACATAATAAATCCATTAGCAGCTTCCCAAAGAAAATATTATTTTAGATATGGAAAACAGCGAATCTGTCTGGCTTTTCAATATTCCTAGAAGAATGTGCTCTTCTTGGCCTAAGGAGATTCTACCCCGATCTAGTGATACCTCATACTTATTACAGGGAAGAGTACAACACTCCCATAGACTCCAAAATGAGATGACAACTAAAAACCTGTGGGCAGTATTAAAGCACCAAAAAGACATCAAAGCAATTCATAAAATGCAACGGTATACTAATAATACCAATGACTGCAAATACTAAAAAGAAAATATTCCACAGGAGTAGAATAAACCACTCGTTTGTGACTATTCTATTTTTTAGATGAATCAGAAAAGTGAGATGGTCTTACTAAGGTGAATAGGATTAGCAGGAGAATAGTAAACAGAGGAACTCGAAATTTAACCATTAACTCCTGAAGATCAGATTTGCTTTGGAATCAAAGCCCTTCTAATAGATTGGATGACAGGATTTAAACCAAATCTTTGAATCTGAACAACTCGATGTGGCTTAACTTCTTTGTGAATGACTAAATTCAACATAGCTTTACTCTTAAAAAGTGCTAAGATTAGAAACAAAACATCTCATAATATTTAGAGTAAACACACTGAAGAAAGAAGCAAAGGAAAACTAAATTTGGTCTTGATGAGTTTGGCTCTTCTGCTTCCTAGGAGAAATGGTTTTGACAAGGGAACCAAGGAAGTAAAGGTTTCATTGATTCTTCCTTCCTGGAACACAGAAAACAACCTCATCTCAACATGCAAAGACTTTCTTCAACTCTGTATTAGATGATCTAAATACAAAAGTTTTGTTTGTTTTTTTTTTTAATCCCCAGGGGAAAAATAGGAAAAAAATGTTTTTTAAAAAAATCATTGAAGGCTAGCGCCGTGGCTTAACAGGCTAATCCTCTGCCTTGCGGTGCCGGCACACGGGGTTCTAGTCCTGGTTGGGGCGCCAGATTCTGTCCCGGTTGCCCCTCTTCCAGGCCAGCGCTCTGCTATGGCCCAGGAAGGCAGTGGAGGATGGCTCAAGTCCTTGGGCCCTGCACCCACATGGGAGACCAGGAGAGCACCTGGCTCCTGGCTTCGGATCAGCGTGATGCGCCGGCCGCAGCAGCCATTGGAGGGTGAACCAACGGCAAAAAGGAAGACCTTTCTCTCTGTCTCTCTCTCTCTCTCTCACTATCCACTCTGCCTATCAAAAAAAAAAATCATTGATTATAATTTAAGATTTTTATTTTAAAACTTTGTATTCATTTTTAACAGATTAAATATAGTTCACAGACATAATTCTAAAAATATAATGGTATTCCCTGTTTCCATCCCTTCACTGACTGTAATTTAACAGGGGCTGGATAGAGCTGGGGAGGACTTGATAGAGAGGATGCTGAATCTTGATAGGAATGTTAAATGAAGTGCATGGAGCTCTTTAAAGTTCTCCATAGCACATCTGCAACAGTGGTAATATAATCTCATCCACTCTGAGAAGAGGAAGCCACAGAGGGAAGAGAGCATTGCTATCAAAGATTCATACCAGGTTGCCAGGACTTTATAATGATATAAAAATAAAACGTGAGGCCCCACCAAAAATGAAGTGCTTAAGAAATATTTAGATATGGCTCAAACTCTTAAAAGGTTAAGCTTAAAGCCTGGTGGAACCAGGAAGCTTCTTATTATACAGGTTATAAACTCATTGCCAATGGCACAAAACCTCAAAACTGTCTCTAAAATAGACATTGACTTATGTATTCCTTTACTATTCTTTTTCTTTTTTTTTTTTTATTTCAATGTTGGAGTTATGCAGAGAAAGAAGGAGAGGCAGAGAGAGAGAGAGAGAGAGAGAGAGGTCTTCCATCCACTGGTTCACTCCCCAGATGCCCACAATGGTTGGAGCTACGCCAATCCGAAGCCAGGAGCTTCTTCTGGGTCTCACACACAAGAGCAGGGGCCCAAGAAGTTGGGCCATCTTCCACTGCTTTCCAAGGATGTAGCATAGAGCTGGATCGGAAGTGAAGCAGCTGGGAGTAGAAATGGCGCCCATATGGCCTTCAGGCCAGGGCGTTAACCCGCTGAGCCACAGCACCAGCTGCTGTATTCCTTCTCTTATTTAATGCCATGGCATGCTTGTCATGGCTAAATACGCCTACTTCCTCATAACATCTTCTGTATACAGGGGCTTCTAGGTTTCTGAACTCCTAGACCAGATGCTTATGTTCCGAAATTCCTCATAACGCATAACAAGCTTTTATTTATGGGTTAATAACTCCAATGACTTTAAGCCCCACACATGTAATTATAACTCTCAAATCTCTACTGACTCCACACCACCATAACCAACTACCTTCCACATCTTCTTTTGTGGATGTTTTGAAGATGCCTAAAATTTAGCAAGTCTAAAGTTAAATTCTCTATCTCTCCATGTTCTTCTTCAGTATTTTTTAATGGCACAACCATTCACTGAAACGCCAAAGCTGTAAGCTTAGGGATCATCCCCAACATCAGTGATGATGCACTCTGGATCCATCTTGCTAAATATCTCTCAAGTCTGCTGCTATGGTCACATCATTGTACCTTAGGCAGATGCGCAGCGAGATGCTGAGCAGAGACATGCTAACTCCTGCTAACATGTTTCCCAAAAGCTATGGGAAAGGTAACATAACATGGTATTTTAAAGACCAGAAAAATTGTGCAAGGAAGGCAGTGTGAAAGCAAAACTGAGATACACATGGACACTTTCACACTGAAGACTGTTTTCAATGAGCCCATTTCCCCACCAAAGTCACTTTCTTGCCTTCAAGTTCATTCTCCCAAATTAGAACTCTCCCAGACCTGCTGGTGTGGACTACACATACTTCCCAACTCCACTGTTGTTCCCCTTCAATACATTTTCCACTCCACACCCAGAATCACCTTTTGAAAATGCAAACGAGGTGGGGGGGAAGCCATTGTAATCCATAAGCTGTACTTTGGAAATTTATATTCATTAAATAAAAGTTTAAAAAAAATAAAGAAAATGCAAACGACATCACATCAAACATCCTGTTTCACAGCACAGTTGAAAGAAAAGATCTTCAACAATCAGGTATTTTTTTTCTGCTACCCTACTTACTGTGCTGTCTGCTACTCCTTACTTCTAATCTGGCAATTCATTGATTTCATCATATTTTCATCACTTCTAGCCTTATAAATATTAATCCATGGCTTTGTGGTTCAAGAGTAGAGGGAGCATCCCTGGCTGGCTAGATGTTGATGCTTTCTCATTACACCTTTGTGCTACCAAAACTTTGGTGGCAGCCAACATTTTGGAGATAGAATATTCATTTAAACTTCCACTTTTTCTTCTAGTGTGAAGATCCTTGACAATAGGAAATCTTAACTGCCTCATTCGCTGCAAAAATACCAGCACTTAGCACAATACCTGTCATACAGCAGAGACTTCTGAACATGGCTGCAGGAAGCTACACATCAAGCAGTTGAAACAAGTTCATCTAAAGTTAAACTAAAAACTGAACAGTAAAAAATACATGTTGATTGTCCCATAAGAAGAGAGAAAAGTGGCATCTTTCACTAACTGCTTGAATTTGCATGCTGCTATGCTGGTACAACAAACAGACTGATTTAAAAACCAAATAGCAGCATCTAAGAAGTTGTAACAAACCCTGGATTAGTATAGGATGATAACTAAAGGATCTGCTATATTAAATCATGACAATAAAAGTAAAATCCCTCCATCTATTCCTGGATTATGTTTAGAGCTCAAACTAGAGAGCTGTAAATGAATAACAATGAATGTATGCCTCTGTGAATGATTGAAAATTGAATCACATTTTAACTAGACCATATTTGTAAGTCCCTTTGGCTGACATAACTACAATTCAAACTGTATACTAATTAGTGGCAAACATCTATTTAATATTATTCAGTGGGTTTGTAATGTGCTTTTAAAATTTGTTTCTGGAAACAAGACAAACTGTATGTAAAAAATACGAATGTTGACAATTTAAGCCAATAAGCAACTTGGTCTAGTGCAGAACCAAATACATTTTTAAAAGAAATGACTATATTTTTCTGAGCAATAATGACTAAAGATGCTCATGTACAGGAGACACAGCCAAAAATCTTAAAATACAGTTTTCCCCACACAATGATGACATATTTAACAGAAAATTTATGTTGTTTCCTATTGACTATATTGCTTAGCAACTGCTCATAATTCCTCTAAAATTGAGATATCCCCTCATCAGTTTTACATCACAGTTAAATGTACTTCAACAAAATATTTACCAAGAGCCAAAAATTCTCCAACAGATTATTTTTAGTTATATGAGGACTTAGAAAAACTTGATGGAAGGGCTGGCGTTATGGTGTAACAGGTTAAGTCACCACCTGCAGTGCTGAGATCCCATAAGGCTGCTGGTTCAAGCCCTAGCTTCTTCACTTCTGATCCAGCTCCATGCTAATCACTTGGTAAAGCAGCAGAGGATGGCCCAAGTCCTTGGGCCCCTGCAACCATGAGGGTGATCCACATCAATCTCCCAGCTTCAAGTTTCAGCCTAGCCCAGCCCTGGATGTTCAGGCCATTTGGTGAACCAGTGGATGGAAGGCCTTTCTGTCTCTCCCTGTTACTCTCTCTGTAACTCTGCCTCTCTAATTAAAAAATAAAGAAAGAAAGAATAAAAAACCTTGGTGGAAATGTATTTAAAATATGTTTATTTTGGATAAAAAGTTTTAAATACACTAAATTTTGTAAATAATAAGTGTCTCCACGAAATTTTTGAAGATCTCTTATATGTATTATTTCAAAACCTTTTTGAATGAAAATAAACTTACCTTTGGAACTACCCTTGTATTGTGCCACAGCCTTGCCTGACCAGGAAGTCTTTTGTAATTGAGTTAAACCCCTTTTTCTTTAAAAAAATTTTATTTATTTATTTATTTATTTGAAATGCAGAGTAACAGAGAGTGGACGAGAGAGAGAGAAAGAGAGAGAGACATCATCCATCCACTAGTTCACACTCCAATGACCAAGCTGAATCAGGAGCCAGAAGCTTTATCTGGGTCTTTTATAGGGATCTCTCACTGGGCAGGGGCCCAAGTACTTAGGCCATCCTTTGCTGCTTTTCCAGACCTTCACAAATAGCTAGATCAGAAATGGAGCTGCCAGGACTTAAACAGCGCCCATATGAGATGCCAGCACTGCAGGCAGCAGTTTTACCTGCTACTCTACAATACCAGCCCCCAAGATGAACCCTTCATTGCATTTATAAACATACTGACCATTGTCTTCTTATATTACTTTTAAGATCCTAGGCTTTCTTAAGCTCCTGAATAAGGGAAAAAATTGGAAAAGAAGCCCTAAAATTTTCAAAATACACTAACTTATGCATAAATTATTCTTTTTAAACTAGAAGGACAATCAACTTCTAAAATTTTCTTTGATAAGGTACTTTAGGATCAGTCCATTTGATTAAAGAATCGAGAAATGTTGAAAGCTCAAATGTATCAGATCCATGCAGTACTTCATGTGTGTCAAACATTGCTATTATTGCTTTATGTATAGAAACACATTTAATTCTCTGAACAATCTTTTAAGAAATGTATTGTTTTCATCTTCATTTTACTTATGGGAAACTGGAGCACAAAGGGGATTAAGTTTAAGTTGAGTCATCTTGACTCTGCATGGCTGTGTTATGCCAACTCTGTAAAACATAAATAATGATACTTTTTGGATGGTTCACTAGCAAAAATACTCTTTTCTGACCCCAACTTGTCAAATAATCCCAACTTGTCAAATAATCTTGAGCAAAATGAACAAAGCTGGAGATATCACAGTACCTGACTTCAAAATATACTACAAACCTAGAGAGATCAAAATAGCATGGCCCTAGTATAAAAAGAGACATACAGATCAACGGAACAGAATATGGAGTCTAGAAATGCACATGTTTAGAGTCAACTGCTTTCTAAAAAAGGTGCAAAGGACATATAATGGGGAAAGGACAAACTCCTCATTAAACAGCATTTGAAAAACCATATATACACAAGCAAAAGAATCCAAATAAACCCTTACACCACATACAAGAATTTATTCAAAACACATCAAACACTAAAATGTAGGACCTAAAACTATAAAAGCACTAGAAGAAAACACAGGGGAAAATTTTCTTTACATTGGTCTGGGCAGTCATTTTCTGGAGATGATCCCAAAAGCAGATCCCAAAAGCAAAAATAGACAAATGGAATTTCATCAAACTAGAAGTCTTCTGCCCAGCTAAGGAGACAACCAACAGAGGGAAGATACAATCCATTTTCCACTCATGCATCTGATAGGGAGTTAATGTCAAAACATACGAGGAACACAAACAACTCAACTCAACAACAAGAAAACAAATGACCCAATTAAAAATCAGGCAAAGCCAGCGCCGTGGCTCAATAAGCTAATCCTCCGCCTTGCGGCGCCAGCACACCGGGTTCTAGTCCCAGTGAGGGTGCCGGATTCTTCCCAGTTGCCCCTCTTCCAGGCCAGCTCTCTGCTGTGGCCAGGGAGTACAGAGGAGGATGGTCCAAGTACTTGGGCCCTCCCCATGGGAGACCAGGAGAAGCACCTGGCTCCTGCCTTCGGATCAGCGCCATGCGCTGGCCGCAGCACGCCAGCCACGGTGGCCATTGGAGGGTGAACCAACGGCAAAGGAAGACCTTTCTCTCTGTCTCACTGTCAACTCTGCCTGTCAAAAAAATAAAAAATAAAATAATAAAATAAAAAATAAAATAAAAAAATCAGGCAAAACAATAAAACCTGAGTCAACTTCTATTAAAAAACATTTATTTAATGCTATAACTAGTACTCCAACAGTATTTTTTTTTCCACTTTGTGTTGCTATATGGGGGCAAACTGTTGAAATCTTTACCTAATATATACTAAACTGATCTTCTATATATAAAGAGAATTGAAAATGAATCTTGATGTGAATGCAAGGGGAGAGGGAGCGGGAAAGGGGAGGGATGCGGGTGGGAGGGAAGTTATGGGAGGGGGGAAGCCATTGTAACCAATAATCTGTACTTTGGAAATTTATATTCATTAAATAAAAGTCTAATAAATGAAAAAAAAATACAAATGTCTAACAGATACATGAAAAAAATCCATGCTAATAATTAAAACACTGCTTAAGTTTTGATGCTTATGTATTAGCTATTACCATTTTTCTAACCAACAAAGAAAGGCAAACTAAATAGGACCCTGAGTGCTGATTATTAGCAAAAACAAAGATGACGACAAGGGCTGGTAAAGATGTGGTAAAAAGGGAGCCCTTGCACAATGCTGGTGGGAAGGTGAATTAACAAAGACATTCCAGAGTTCCTTAAAAAATTAAAAACATACCACTAGATATGTATCCAGAGAAAATGAAATCAGTATATTAAAGAGATATCTGCACCTCCATGTTTACTGTAGCACTGTTGATGACAGCCAAAATAAGGAATCAACCTACGTATCCATCAAAGAAATTGCAGTTCATAGACCCACGGAATACCATTTAGCCATAAAAAATGAACTCCTGTCATCTGTGTAATATGATGAACTTGGAAGACGTCATTTTCAGTGAAACAAGCCCAGCACAGGAAGACAAATAACACATCATCTCACTCACATGTGCAATCTACAAAATCTGGTCGCAAAAAAGGTTGAATGGTAGTTACTGGAGGCTGGTGCATGCTGGGGAGATGTTTGTCAAATGGTCACCCAAAAACTCATCTGAAAATTTTTTGTGCATTAATCTTATGCATGCTTAGTTCTAACTTAAAAACTAGTAGTCTTCTTCATTTATAAATTAATTAGCTTGGCACTCTTTATTAATCTATAAAAAATACAAGAACTCCATTTTATACATCTTGAAGAATAAGAATCATCTATACACGCAGCATAAAAAACAGAAACAGAGTAACTCAGTCCCCCAGTATGGCTGTAGACATCAATGTGTAGAGTATCAAGGGCAGAGGCAAACTATACTCCAGTTATGACTTCCTTGTCCAAATGTCCAAACAAAGAACCCTAAACTGATTTTAAGAACATGTGTCATAGAGTCAAATTCATGGCTTAGTAGGATCATGATACGGAAAATAAACTGGAGGCAAGGAAGTTATTTAAAATGCTGTTACTATTAGTAAGCAACAAGGACAGCTAAATTAACATATTTAATGAGGGGAAGAAGAGGACTGGGCAAAAATCAACATTTGGAGACTGTGGTTGGTAAATATGATCTGTAATTGACAACAATGTCAATGTTGGTAAGGCAACCGACTATGGGGAAATTATAGTAATGGCTAATACTACATAAGAATCAATGTTTTAACATTTTTCTGATGTAAAATATAAAAAATGCTGATGTACCAGCATTTCCTGCAGTTAACTGTACCATCTATTAATGAATGACATTTAAAATAAATTCTTTCACTCACTCATTCAACTAGACCACGCGAGGTGAATACTGGGTGGGTGACACTGAATGAAGCTCTTTAAGAATTATCAATGAAACAGAAGGTATCGGTACTTCCAGAAACAAACTTTTAATTTAAATTTTAAGGAAATCAAATAGATGTTTATCTCTTTAATAGTGGTAACTTAACCTGTTAATGAAGAACACTGCATTTTCAATGCTAGCTTCTATTGCTTACCAGGATTTAATATAGCAAGTTATAGATGTCACACTGAAACTTTGTTTCTGTCTTTCTTCCTTTTTTAAGTTACTATTCAAAGGTCCTAAATTGGGGTTCTCAAACAGGAAGCAGAGTTTTGAGAGGTTCTGAATTACATGGAACATCTGCATATAAATTTATTTGTAAGAAGATGGCTCACAGGCCGGCGCCGTGGCTTAACAGGCTAATCCTCCGCCTTGCGGCGCTGGCACACGGGGTTCTAGTCCCGGTTGGGGCGCCGGATTCGGTCCCGGTTGCCCCTCTTCCAGGCCAGCGCTCTGCTATGGCCCGGGAAGGCAGTGGAGGATGGCCCAAGTCCTTGGGCCCTGCACCCGCATGGGAGACTAGGAGAAGCACCTGGCTCCTGGCTTCGGATCAGCGAGAAGCGCCGGCCGCAGCGGCCATTGGAGGGTGAACCAATGACAAAAAGGAAGACCTTTCTCTCTGTCTCTCTCTCTCTCTCTCTATCCACTCTGCCTGTCAAAAAAAAAAAAGAAAAAAAGAAAAAAAAAGAAGATGGCTCACAGATTTCGCCAAAATGTGAAATATTCCATGACCCCCAAAGTTAAAAATCACTTGGTCTTTAATGTACATAGGAAATAAATATATGATTTGCCAGAACCGGGTGAAGTAACTTTTCCAGTTTGTTTTTATAGTATTTTTCCAAGTGTCTTTATGATTCTACTGCAGAATTGGGAATAGAAGTAATAAGGTTCCATCCCCCAAAAGCAGCACTATCCTCAAATTGAAAACAAAATACCAAGCCAGTCTTGAAATTTTCAGTCACAGAAATCAAGATTTAAACAGATCATTTATGAGCTAAAAAGTTTTTAAAAAAGATTTTTGATGTATACCTTTAAAAGTGCTTTGACACTCACAAGACCATCGCAAAGTGATTTTTTTTAAAAAAGTATTCATCTATATGCAATGAACCAAGAAACAGCAACTAAAATTTCTATGTTTTTTATGAGAATTCAATTCACGATATCACTTTTTAATGTCAGGATTTTCTGCAGTATCAAAAGTTTCCCTTTTGAGGACTACACAGGATGGTTCTCCTTAGCCTTCCAAAGCGATCTAAGTCCAGAGACACAAGTTCACAGGTAAGTACCAAGTCGTGAATAACAACACTTCCAGAAAAAGAGAAATCCTTAGGATTTCGTTTCGCCTCTTACGGAAGCACAGCAAGTAGCAATAAAACCAATTTCCAGGAAATCTGCCTACCTGCAGAACAAGTGAAATATTTAATCTCAGGGTTCAGACTCAGTATTTACTGCCAATAGCAGTGTGGTTGCATGGAAGAAAATCCATTGCCCCCTAGGATGCCTCACAGTGGCAGCAGGAATACACAAATATCACAAAACAGTTCCCGCCTCCTCTTGTTTTCAATGGTGGATCTATAGTCTGAAGACAACAGCTTTTAACACGTCCTTTACATATTTTATAAATCCTGGCCATCTTCAAAGGCCCCAAATTTAGAACTGTTAATCTCAGTTATAAAAAAAAAAAATAACTGTTTTGATAATACAGGTCGTTTTCAGTGTCTCCAATGGAGAAAGTGAAACATCCCGGACACATGGACAGTCACACCAAATTGTGACTTTTTGAAGCGGACAAAGAACTCCATTCAGCTTCCAGGGAATGAGAGACCGGGAGGGCACTTCATCTTCCCTGGGCTCTCATTTCTTAACACAATGCGCTGGGAGACAAAAGGCAGATTATTAAGGTTGAAAATGAAGCGACTTGTTTCTCTCCCTGCTCTGGATGCCTCACCCCTGCTCTCTCTGGCTTGCGGCACATCTGGTAACCATGTGTGGTGGTGCTAATGAAGACTTTCCTGAGTGAGTTACAATTAGTTCCCACTGCCAGGCAGCTTTCCTGGGCCATACCAAAGGAAAAGGATGGCAATGGGGGCCAGCGAGAACCCATAACTCTTTGCCTTCACAAAACCGACTGCTCCCCTGCCCCTGGGACTCTCATCACCAGTGCTCGGGGAAGAAGTTTTTTGAAAGGTGTAAGCAAATACTTTTCCAGTTTCCTCTTCCCTTTTCTCCAAATCAGCATTTTCCCCAACTTGATTGAATGTGACAGGCAGGCAACAGGGCTTCTAGGCTGCTTTGAACAATGGAGAACTGTTACACAGATGCTGCAGCCCCTCTTGGTCGCTGCAGTATAGTTACCTAACAATTTTATCTACTTTAATAGAAGAAATTTGCGTGCTTGTGTGTTTGACTAGCTGATGGATTAGAAGGAACTGCGGAAGCATATGTACCGTATACAATTAGGTGGTCTTGAAAACACACACTTCTGTTTACTCTCCCAGACCCCCACCCCCTTCTCAATCAAGCTACTAATAGAGCTGTTTTAAGTTTCACCAAGGACCATATTAACTGCGGGTCTCCACATGAAACAGAATGCTAAACCCAGCGTCTCCCCACGATATGAGCTCAAAGTCTCCCAAATGCTGTTGCACATTTCTGTATGAAATCACGGTTATTTATCTTTTTTTTCCCGTACCTAGCAATTTATGATTGGTCCATAAACACTCTCCAATGGCAGCATTAGCCTTTGTGACAAAATCCAATGTGTCTCTGAGTGTAGAAAATATAATTATTTTTGGTAACTTGTACTGATACAACTAACACAACAACCGCAGTTTACATTTCTGCCTATCATACACTTTTATATACAAGGCAGTTGGCCAGTGGACCCCTATTATTATTAAGTTACAAATAAATGTTTACAAATATATTTACATCACACAAATCAAATAAATTTAAATCAGAAATAAAAACTGGATTTCCTAATGGGTCACTTGAAGCTATAATGTACAAATCAAATCAAATGGTCTCTCTAAAGACAAAGAAATATAGCAATAAAGAAACAATATAGAAGAGAGCTGTGGGGATACTCCCCCCCCCACCTCTTCTTTTAGCAGAAATCAAAGCTAACTTATACCACGTCCAGGAACAGAGATCATAAATAACAAGCAGAAAACATTTGAGGTTAAAAAGATAAATCACAGTCATTCACCTCATCTGGACCTTACATGTAAATAATTTCTTAATGAGAGAAAAGCATCCTCCTCACTAAATACAACTGAAGACTATTTCAGCTCCACACAACCAAAAATCCTCTATGTTTCCCAACGCCTTCCTCTCATTTCAAAATATAAATGGTGCCAAATTCTCAAGACTGGACAAAGTTTTACCCTCAGCTGGCCAGCTACTTGCTGGCTTCTATCTCTGGGTGGTTATCTTTCCATGTTAAACTCTGTCCCTCTCAGAAATGATCAAGTTTAAAAAAGCAAAAGCCCTGGCAGATCTCTGTGGGATGTGTTTTTGTTTTGCATTGTTTGGTTTTTCATATCAGGAGAACTATAAAGAATGGGAAAATTGCATAACACACAGAGAATTAGCTTTAGTGATGAAAATAGATTTAGCTTTAGTAATGAAAATATTAAGACTCATTTACATTTGAAAATGCCAATACAGTTCTCAAATACCGAGTAAGTTAGTTAGCAACACAAATACTGTATTATTCTCATAGAATGATGTGTTTCTCACTATTATTTTTTTCTTTATTTTTATGACTAGGAAGTTGACTTTACTAATAGTTAATGACAGCCCAGTGAGTCACTGCTCACTGCCTCCTGGGCCCAAGGCCGGGGGTAGGAACATATATAAATGATAATTAATGTCATTAAACTTTCCAACAGGACACTTACTTGGCAGCTTTTGGCATTAAAACTCCCAAACACTTGCAGGATCTTATGAAGTAACTGAATAATATCATAAAGTTACATAGGATTGATTTTCCAGGTAATTGACTGGCATTTCTCTGCTGAATCTCTTGAGAACAGAATCAGTGTGCAATTTTTAAGTTCCCAAATCATCGTTATTTGTGGACTTTCCACGTTCATTGTGCTAAGGATTAAGCTGGACACAGATTCAGTCCACAGTAAGCTGTGCTTCTGTGAGCAGACACATATTCTCAGATCCAGTGTTGCTAACATCTGCTCTACCACCTGATTCTGAGATGGCCAATCAGCTTACATCTAGACAAAATTCAAATCACCTTTATTAATTGTAGATTCAGTGATTTATATGATGGCCATAGCCCTATTCTCATTATTCCAGAAAGGCAGGGAAAGGAAGGCATGGATAAAGTTATAAAATATTAAATGCTGGATAACAACTTTAAATGTTATTTAATACTGGTAAACATTTTAAAGGATCTGATTTCCTCATAAAAAAGAATTCTTTTATTGTCCGTAGAGATGTTTAAATTAACACACACACACATTCCACTCTTATCTCTCTCAAATTCAGCAGGATAACTGTAAGTCTTCACAAGGCATGTTATCAATGGGAAAGCAATAAAAAAGTCACCCTCTTGTGAATTACTATTTACAGTATTTCACAAGAATGGCATTCACACTCTCCAAATGAACGAGGTTGTCTCTTTAAATGGAAGGACACCATGGGCAAGCTTCATCAGTTAGCATTAGCAACAAGGGGAGGGGGAGAAAATAGACCATTTTTCTATCATTTGAACTCTCTTTGACCCTTGCAAGCTATTCGAGTATGCACTTAAGACAACTCAAATAAATAACATACATACACATACATAGAGCAGATATATAGACAGCAAGAGAGTGAATCCTGATAAAGTGCATAGGTTGATATGTAGAAATTAACCATCTTGAAGCTTGCTTCTTGGCACTGTCATTGACAGCACAAGAGGAATTGTCATTAATACACGCTAAACAGATCTCATGGCTTTTATCAGAACCAATAATTTTGTGAACCTCATATTAGCTTAAAATTCTTCATGTGCCCTGGGAGATGGTCAAGGATGAAGGCATATATCAAGTATATAAGCAGTGTCCAGTGAAATATATCATTCAAGTGGTATTTACCTTAAAACATTCAAAGTACCCTAGTCTTCTAAGAAATTTTTATTTATCCATTTTATTCACTTGAAAGGCTGAGACAGATAAAAAGACAGTCATGTCCTATCCAATAGTTCACTCCCCAGATGACTGCATTTGGCTGGTATGAGCTAGGCCAAAGCCAAAAGCTGTGAACTGAATCCAGGTCTCCCATGTTGGTGGCAGAGACCCAACTACTTCAGCCATCACCCGCAGCTTCAAGTTGGGCATTAGCAGGAAGCCGGATCAAAATTACAGTGGAAACTTGAACCAGGGTACGATGAGGATACCCCAGACAGTGTATTAAGTGCTATGCCAAATCCCGGCCCCAAAATATCCCAGTCCTTTTTTTTTAAAAAAAAAAAAAAAAAGAAGAAGAAGAAGAAAAGACGACGATGACGACTTTATTTATTTTGAAACGTAGAGTTACAGGGAGGAGGAAGAGAGAGGTCTTCCATCCACTGGTTCACTTCTCAAATGACCACAATAGACAAAACTGAACTGGTCTGAAGCCAGAATCCAGGAGACTCTTCTGGGTCTCCAATGTGGGTGCAGGAGCCCAAGTACTTGCGCTGTCTTCTGCTATTTCCCAGGTGCAACAGTAGGGAGCTGGACTGGAAGTGGAGCAGCGGGGACCCGAACTAGTGCCGAAATGGGATGATGACTTGCAGGCAGCAGCTTAACCCACTATGCCACAGTACTGGCCCCAAAATATTCTAGCCTTAAACTTATCTCTAATGTAAGTGCTAATATAAAATTTTATGAAAAGATGTTACTTTCCATAAATGTATATTTGTATATATTTATAGATGCAAAATTGTTTACCCATCTGCACTAAGACATTTCCTCAAAAAAGAGACCAACTGGTTGGCCTAGCGATTTCCAACACTGTTTCTCTACTTCAGTGGCATGCAGTGTTACAGTTCTAATAGTAGTGTTTCTGGAACAAGTGTGTTTTTCATACACACACACAAAGTGATAAGGGCAGTAGTCTGAAGTTGATATTTGCACACACAAAAAAACCAAAAATCATGCATGGATCACGCACATACTTTCTGAAGCCAGAAGTTACCTCTTCTCCAGAAACATAGAAGAAGGAACAAGCAAGAAATTGAGATTTAAAATAGGAGAAAGTTATCCTGTTCTTCTCCTAATGTTTAGAGAACTTTAAGCATAGTTTCAGGTAGCAGAACCCAAACTGCCAAAACGAATGGCGGACGAGCCTGCAAAGAAGTTTCCCTTTCTGCCAGAAGCCATGTGGCTGTGGAGGCTTCCTCAGGCTGAGCCCGAGTGGCTGGCTTCCCAGGAGGCTCTCCTTGACAGGTGTGCGCAATCCTGTGCTGTTGCACATCCACCTCTTCCAGGCTTTCCGGTCACCCTGGGAGCAGTGACAACCAGGAGTCACACGGAAACGACCCACCGAGCAGGATTTCACCACAACCGTGGGGAGTTCCAGAATCTGGGCCCCAAATCCGCAGGAGGGCCCTTGCCTTTGTGGAACAAATTACACAACCAAACATTGCCACATTCTTGAGGCCTGTTGACACAATGAGAACTTCAACCTCTGCTCTGCTTTGTATTTTCTTCTGCAGGTAGAGCACAGTACAACTTAAGTAGAGGAAGATACAAGAGACAGAGGGTGCTTTCATTATTAGCTGTGGCCACATAATACATTTTTGAAGATTCCAAGCCAAAAGATAATGCAGTTCTGTACTAGTCACTCTGGAGTGGTCTGCGGTAGGGAGAAAGGAGAAACGAGTTTGCACACTATTTTGACTCTCCTAAGCTGTCAGATGTGTACAGTACTTTGATCAATATTTACAATGTCTCAGTCCTGTTTACGGACAAGTATCACATCGGGCTCAACTGAGTAACAGAGCCCCCTACAATTTTTGTCTAGACATCCTAATTAGAAATTATAAACTGTTATTCTCACAATTAATCACTGCTTTTAAAACCAGTTTCTTCTTTATATTTTCTACTGATTCCTTGCTGTAAAATGAGAAAAATAATGGGTATTTGTTACATAGCCTCTCCAGTAATACTTTTATTAAGGAAGAGACTTTAGGAGCTCTTCCCCTTTTCCCAGAATCCTGGCAGGACATAATGGCACTTCAAATCGTAAACACTAAAGTAAAAAAAAAAAAAAAAAAATGTGGGCAATCATGGAAACTGTGAGTTTGCCCAACCCAAGTGAGTCAGTTAATATCCCCAGAAGTAACGCAGCCACCCAAAAAAACAGAGATTCTAAAGGAGATGATGATTTGGTGGTTTTTCCTGTATCTATGTAAGATCGGGTATGACTAAATAATTTCTCAATTGCTAGACTGCTCCAAGCCAAAGTAAACAACTTTTGGAACTTTACTGCGTGGTGGTGACTGTCTAGGGTCTCACTGAAGGTAACATGAGATAGACAGTACCGAGAAGAGTGAGATGCAGAGAGATTTTCCTGAATTCACTGAATACAGAAACAAAACACTCTTACACTGCTGTGACCCAAAATCATTAAAAATACAATGTCATTTGAATACTAATAAATCTAACGTGGTTTGTTGTTAAAAATAAAAGGACAAATACATATTTGAGATGAAGCTCAACTAGTTGCAAAATAGTAAAAAGTTTTTTATGGTGTAGTAATGTAGTAATGGCCTTAACATTTTCAAATCAATAAAAATGTTGTATATATCCATTTCTCCTAAACTCTTTGTAATCTTTAATACTTCCTTCCTATTTAAAAACATAAGGAAGATAGTGAATTAAAAATATTACATTCAAACACCAACTCCAAAGCCTAACCAAGTTAGTCACTCATTCAATCAAGATGTTGTGTCCAGCCAGAAGGGCCCCATACTGAGGTTAAAATGCAGGATCCTTGATTCCTAAGCTTGTTGATCTCAATCTTATTGCGGAAGCTAGGTATATCTATCGATTTTTAAAACTTCCATTCATCCCTATCTGATCAGGCAAGCCAATCCCTTCTATCATCATTATTCTCCCAGCAAGATACGTCATGATTCTGTATCATGTGTGTTGGGAACCTGGCACTCTGGTAAGCAGATGATATGTATTTGAAACATAATTATGGGCATATTTTGAAATAAATTCATATAATCAGAATATAAAAAAATAATTTAGGTTTTAAATATTACTTCTTTAACAGCTGAACTTCAAGAAATGAGCAAAAAAGACCCTGATCCTAACTCCTCACTGTGTGACCTTAGATAAATAACTGAACATGCCTTATTACTTTTAATTTCTAAACTGTCAAGTGGTTTGTGATGAAAGAGCACCAACTAAAATAATCACAAACTTGCTATTCTAATAAATAACTGGCACATGATAGAAAAAAATAATTATAAGAATATTGTTATATACCATCCTAAGACAATACGCTCTTGGTTGCTCCAAATCTACATGAATCATTTCTGATAACTGAAAAATAAATATTTCAGTGCTTAAGTACAAATATTAAATATTTACATGAACTACACATCTCCCTGTATTTTTTTAAAAAAATTTTTTTCAGGATGTATTTATTTGAAAGCTTGAGTAACAGAGAGAGAAGGAGACAAAGAAATCTTCTGTCTAATGATTCAATCCACATACGAGTTCAACAGCTGGGATGGGGCCAGTCCAAAGCTGGGGACCAGGAACTTCATCAGGTCTCTCATGTGGATAGCAGAGATTCCGGTAACTTAGTAACTAGGCCTTCCTCTGTCTTCCCAGGTTCATTAGCAAGAAATTATGTAAGAACTGGAGCAACTGGGACTTGAACCAGCACTGCGCTATGGGATGTAAGTGTCACACACAGTTGCTCAGCCCGCTGCACCACAATGCTAGTCTCCAACAATCAGTTTTGACAGTTCTGTTAAGATAGGTAATGAGAACTTTCTTCAGTCTTCTGAATCCTATAAAAGAGAATTGTGGGGCCAGTATTTGTCGCTTTGGATGCACACACTGTATTTCAGAGTGCCTGGTTGGAGTCGCTGTTCCTTTGTTTCTGATTCCGCTCCCTGATAATGTGCATGCACCCTTGAAGGTGGCAGATGATGGCCCAAGTACTTGGGTCCCTGCCACCCATGTGGGAGACTCAGATGGAGTTCCTGGCTCCTGGCCTAAGACTGGCCCAACTCTGGCTGTTGTGGATGTCTGGGGAGTGAACCAACAGACAGTGGATCGATTTCTCTCTCTCTCTCTCTCTCTCTCTCTCTCTCTCTCTCTCTCAAATAAAAAGAAAATTAAAAATCTAAGAAGAATGGAATTTTGCACAACATCCACTGAGTATTTGTTAACTGAGAGCTAACAACCTCAGATATGTGCATACTTTCAACCTCTCTATCCTTTACTCTAACAACTTTTGTTGGGCTCAGCTTTGTAATATAGCAAGTAAAGCTGCCACCTGTGATGCTGGCATTCCATATGGGCACAGGTTCTGAGTCCTGGCTGCTCCACTTCCAATCCAGCTCCCTGCTAATGGCCTGGGGAACACAGCAACAGATGTCCCAAGTATTTGAACCCCTGCACCCACACGAGAGACCTGGATGAAGTTCCTAGCTCCTGACTTCAGCTTGACTCAGCTCTGGACATTGCTGCCATCTGGAGAGCGAACCAGTGTGTGGAAGAGCTCTCTCTCTCTCTCTCTCTCTGTCTCTCCCTCTTTTTCTGTAACAGTGGCTTTCAAATAAATAAATAAACCTTAAAAAAAAAAAAAAAACTTTTGTCACCATGAGAATTCTGAAATTGTAAGTTCCAAAGAACTATGTTAATGATACTATTTGCAAGACAGACAACAATGATAAATTTGGCGGTTCAAGAGGCAAAAAAAGCTGTAAGTTTCAGGCTTAAGAAACACTGTCAGTTAAAAAAATTTTTATAAGGACTTTAAAATATTCAGGGTTCCTCAATGAAAGACTTCCTATGTATACTATAATACTGTACCACATATGGTAAAGTCTTTAAACCATTCTTCTTATCTGTTTTCCAAAATTGAGCTCTTCTTATGAATTTTAACCACAAGAAAAAGAAATCACTTTCCTAACTGTTCCCCATAGTTGTCTAATGTTGAGCAAAATATTAAAAGACCCTTACATAAATTATATAAAATATAAAACTGGTGCACATGTTCAACAAACATCATCAAAAAGCCCAGGTAAAAATTATAAAGCACCATGAGGTAATTTTTATACCTGGCTATAAAGAAATAGCCAGTAATTGTTAAAAACAATTACTCTTAAATTTTCTGAGTTCCTGTGTTTAACAGTGAACTAATAAATTTGAGTATGATTTTTTCAATATATTAGTCATTTATAATCATTATTTTAAACTGAACTGTAAAAGGAAATATGAAGTACACATGAACATTAAGTCCCCTTATAAAGTCCAGTAGGGTTGTTGGTTTTACATCTTCCGTGCATAAGACTCAGTACTGGGCACTCAAAGGTATTTTAAAGTACATAATCAGCCTCCAACCCTTTGAGAACATAAATCTTCAAATGCCATGGAAAAAGTTAATATAGAACAGGTTACTCATATCTACTACAAAGACAAAGGGTTAAAGACATAAAGTCATACACATAAAGAATATAAATAATAGAATACTTTGGTATTATTGTTGGTTCTGTAAGTACACATAATGGTATCATGACAATATCAGTATGTGCCTTTAGGGTATCATATAGACAAAACAGTAATGAAGCAGTTAAAATAGATCAAATAGCTTGCACAATATTTATCCTAATCTGTAGAGAGCCTAACATCCCCAACAGAATTTAGAGTTCAATAATATATCAAGTGAGGCTGTGCCAACAAAATTCAAAATATTTCCTTCTGACCATGCTATTGATCTATTCTGGAGTGTGACTGACGGGAATACTTTAACGTTTTCATAGATAATGTAATTACAATGCTCTCTCTATCCATAAAAATGATTTAACCTTCTTAAAAAACTATACTTACTGTGCCATTTGCTTCAACGAGAGCCAGCCCCAATGATTTCTATAGTTAATTGTATGTGCCATAAAAATTACTTCTATGTAACTGTTTGGGCCATGATACTTGATTTCTTTGGATGTTTTTCTCATCTGGAGTATAAAGACTGGTAAAGAAACCCACCAACAGGATTATACTTTTCTTTATCAACTTCGTCCATATAGAACATATTCTTCATTTATGCCTTATCTTTTAATAATGATTATAATACAGCATTGCTCTTGGTGATCAATGCTCTGCTTCTTAATGATCTCATTTCCCACTTTCATGAGGCACACAGGACCTTCAGCAAAATGCTTCTCAAAGAATATGCTGTCTAATATTTAGCAAAGTTGAAATGCCGCGGCTGGAATAGGAATGTTAGTAGAGGAGAGACTGGAACAGATAACCCCATGTTGAGGTGACATAAAAACAATGGACCTGGCCTCCCTGTCATAGCCTGAGCCTAACTTAGGTTCACATTGTGTTGCAAACCACCTAAAGAAGAGATGAATTGTCTCCCCAGACTTTCTGGTTCATAAATTTCCTGTAGAAAGGAAGTAATTGTTTTTGTTTAAAGGAAACATCCTGGGTTAAATTAAGCAAAAGCCCCATTTTCTGTCAACAGAAGACAAAGCAGAGGTAAAAAGGTCAATAAATATCGGAAAGCAAGAAACTAACCAGTATTTATCAGATCCCTTGTATATGTAAGTATTGAGGACAGCAGGAAAACAAAATACCCGAATGTCTGAGTTAATTTTCTTTTTTTGTTCAACTGTTTTATATTTTGCACAGGCTTGATACTGAAACACATCACTAAATGCGTAATACATATAAATGCCTCCCTTGTAGAGATCCAAGTTGATAAACAATATCTAATTCAAAGAGAAGTATGAAAGATCTAGGGCAATCATCTGATATGTCTAGGTGGCCAAACCGAACTGTCCTACTAAATTGTCCAAGAGATTGGGCAAGGATCCTCCAAGTCCATTATGAAGTGAGGTATTTTTGTGTTCTCAATATCCTAACAATCACAAGTTTCCTCATTTAACCACACACGGCCCCCAGAAAAACCTTCCTGCTCTACATGGATTTTCTTCATTGCCGCTATGGAACATTTTGTGGAATTGGTCATAAAAATATAAATGTGAACCATAATAACCTCTTGAAACTGGACTATGCCATAATTTCTTAGAAAGGGGGAAAATAATATTTCCCCCAGGTCTTTTCTATTATTAATAGTACGGTGGTTAATTTCATGGTGTTAACTTGACTGGATTAACCAATATCCAAAAACTTGAAGTAGTATTATCTTGGGTATCTCTGTGAGGGTATTTCTAAATGAAATTACATGTAAATTTGAGTGGTTAGGTGAGAAGATCCAAACTCAAGGTGGGTGGGCACAGCCAACTGGTGGAGATACAGAGAGAATAAATACAGATGGTAACTTGGTCTCTTATGCTGAGATCTGGGACATGCTGGACATTGGCCTTGCACATCACCTACTGGCCTTTGGACTCCAGGACTTAAACTAGTGACCCTGTTGCTGGCACTCAGCATTTTGGCTAGGATCTAAGAGTTACACCCTTTGCTTTTCTGATCCTGAAGCTCTCAGACTTAGACTGAGCCATGCTACCGGCATCCTACGGTCTACAGCCTAGAGATGACCTCTTGCAGAACATGTCTGCTTCCAGAATAAGATGAGCCAGTTATCATAACAAATTCCCTTTTGTGTACTCTTTACATATCCTATTCTGTCTCTCTGGAGTACCCTGACTCACACAAATTTTAACAGAATTATTTTCATTATAAAATACTGAAAGTAAAAAGTCCATCATTTGTAGTCATTTTCACTTCAACCTTATGACAGATTTATTTCAAAGACTTGGAGTAAGGAATAATCGCTTCTCGGCCTTTTGGCTAAGATCAAGTGTGTGTGGAGTAAGGAATAGATTAAGTAATCCATAATAACATCATAGAAGTTTTAGTACATCATAATTATTCAAATAAGTGATCTACCCACAACATTATTGTTATTTTATAGAAAGCAATATCATCTTTAAGAACACAGTTTGCTTTGGGCCATTGGCAGTTTGCACAATATTACATAAAACAGAGCTGTACGTGATGGCACTGATTTATATGTATGTACAAAATATATTCATCAACTCATTAGGTGATTATGCACTGAGTACCTCCTATACCAGGTCTTGTGACATGTACAGGAACACAAAGATGCAGAACCTAACATCCCATTTGAGAAGCTGTTGAGTGGGTATATATAAGACTACTACAAGTAATAGACAGATGTAATATATTATGTGCAACAAAAAATTAAGCACAGAAGGTTCAGAGCAAAGTCTAGGAAGGGGCAAGAAAGATGATGGAAGACCACAAATTAAGATTTTTATGCTTATCAGCAGCATTCTCACAATAGCATACATTCTTTTCAAGTATGACCGATCTTCAAAAAGTTCATGGAAATGTAGAAGACTGAAAAAAAAAAACTACACATGGATTAAAAAAAAAAATTTGCAGCAAAATAGACCTATCTTTAATTCTATTCTTCCACAAACTTTGAACTGCCCTTGTATAAATGTACACACATTGTCACTGTGGCAATAAGTATGCATAGTCTTTGCACATAGAGCCTTAAAGGATGTTTCTAGCTACACCTGATACTCTAAATGTTTGGTTCAAAAATTTGAGTCACGTTTTAATCTGCTGAGTTAAAATACTCTTGGCTATCTCCAAATACAAACTAGTATTAGTCTTTAAGGATACTGCTGTCTTCAATAGGTTTCCACACAGAATATTCTGAATCAAAATGAACTTAAAATGCATCACTGATGGACTATCTGTCAGCCAGGAAACTATTCCATCACCTATCAAAGTGCCTACAACATAGTAAGCATAGGGAGTATAGTAAGCACTCAATAATTCACATTTGTGGAAAGACTGAATGAATGAATGAATGAACTCTTATTTTCTTCCCACTGTGGAAGAGATCTTGACAAGCACAAAATATTTAGTTTAATAATGAATGTAGCATGGTGCCACCGATATTTATATCTTTTCTGGATCTCACAGAAACCTACGGAAGTTTCATGGTACTTTCCAAAGCAAATGGCAGATTTAAAAAAAAAAAAAATCATAGGAGGGTTTGCAAGTGACAAAGGTTAGAAAAAAACACGACACTAGTAGAATGTGGCTATGTAGTCAGCCAAACTTGGTAATCATGCAAGTGGAATCCGAACCCTACTGCTCGGGTCCTCTAAGGGTCTACGTCCTCCTAGCCACGTGACTTTGCTTAAGTTGCTTCACCTTGCAGTGCCATAGGATTTCATTTATAAAATAAGAACACAATGATGCTTCCCTCATAGGACTATGGGGCTTAACACCTGAAATAACTTTAAATCACACCTTTGGGTCTCCAGTACTCTAGGGGTGTCTGCTTCATGAATCAGCAGTTATTTAAAAGATAACATTTGTCAGACAGACTTTGAGATGTAGAGGTTTTGGTGCTGCTTTGGATGCTGCATCCCATGTTGGGGCCCTAGTTCTAGTCCTAGCTACTCTGCTTTCAAGGCATCTTTCAGTTACACGCTCTCTGGGAGGCAGCAGGTGATGCATTAAGTGCTTGGGTCCCTACAACACCCACATGAGATAGAGCTCCGGGCTCCTGCCTCTAACCTTGCCCACCCCAGGCTGTTGCAGGTGCAGGAGGTGTAAACCAACAGATAGGTCTCTGTCTCTCTTTCTCTCCCTCTCACCTCTCTATCTCCTCACCCACCGTCTTTCAAACAAATACAACTTTAAACAAAAAAGAAAACTTTCTTCAAGATTTAGACAAAGGTACTTCTGCTGAATTGAATGTGTGAGTTCTTTCCCATGACTCTTTGCACATCGAAACACGTGTGGCCCACCCATTGTGCAGAAATCAGTGTGTATGGTTTCTTACAGAGCCCTGGTCTACGGCGGCAGCTCCCCAGGTGTGCTTCCGGGGTGAACTGATGGAATGCTCTGGGCAGGCATGTCAGCCTCGCCTTCAGGACAGCTTCTCTTCTCCAGCCAGCAAGCTGCAAACATCCCCTCTGTGTGTGTGTTACCTCATGGCTATTCTGTGTCTCCTGTCACTCTGGCTGTTTGGGTTTTGTTGTGCGCATTCAAGGGAGGCTTGCGGTTCCGTCTACCCCGAGCGTCTGTGTTTCCAGTTCCGCGGTTTGCCCCCTCTGTCTCTCATCATTGCTCTTGGCTCAGTCCCTTGACAGGAAATGAGAGATTTATTTTATCTGGCTTGAACTACATTGTTCCTTCCTGACTACTGGTGTTACTTCACTCTAAATAACATGACTTTGTGCTCACAGTCTGCCCAAGGTCAAAGCCTGAGGGTAATAGACACATTTAAGAGAGGGGAGGAGTAGGCTAGTGGAGGAGGGAGAAAAAAAAAATGAAAATAGTGATGTAAAAGTTAAACTTGCAGCAGGTCTGAATTTTCTGGCGGGTTTGAAATGGAATATGTTCTGTAGAGCTGAACAAGAACTTTTTCCCCCCCTACCAGATGTTATCAATTTAAAATGACACTGTGAAGTAATCTAGGCTTGAGATTGAAATTTAGTTCAGAAAAGCAAGCAGGAGGTATCTGGGAGAAAGGTTTGCAAAGCTTCTTTGCATCATTGATATCACAATTCCAGTGCTCTTCTGCTACTCTTTGTTTTGACATAAAAATATAAAACAATGACAGCAGAGAGGATAATCAATCATTAAAAAGTAAAACTTAACCAGTGCGACCTAACCTTGAAACCTGGAGCCATTGAAAAGGTTTAAAGATTTTCATGTGAATTTGAGTAAAAACAAGAACTTTTCAGAACCACATCTCCTAATCGTTTTTTCGTCCCTTTGGGGGTGTGAACAACACTTGCTTGTTTCCTTCAAACACCTCTAAAGTTTCAAAGAGCCAGCGGGATGCCCACCCAAACCCACAGCAAAAGAAAACAGCTCTGTGTCACTGGTCATCCAGTGGGTCCTGGCCCACAGACCTGGGGTAGTTTAAAAGACTGCAGGGCAGGGCAGCAACTGATGAATCTAGCTGGATATTGTGTTCTGTCAACAGATAGTCATGCAATTTAATACTACTTCTGCTTTAGGAAAATGAATTTAATGGAAATGGACTTTGAGTGAAGTAAAAAGAACTTAGGTTACTCATAAAGCAGAGTTTGCACACAGAGATTATTTCACATGGGTTTTCTACTCCTACGAAACATGAGGAAACTCCCTATGCGGACCATCTTTCAACACTCACGTCATCCTCTGTGCTGTAGGCGCTGCTTATTCTGAAGTCAGAGGACTTTCCCAGTGACATCCTGAAGACTTCACACGCTATGACTTCGAACTCCTCCTTTACAAAGCCTGACCCATATTTCTGGCACTGAGTGAGCGACACCAAGCTGGAACAGCCAGGGCTCATTGTCGGTAAATCACCCATCTTTTTTTTCCTTAAAGATTTACTTATTTATCTGAATGTCAGCATTAGAAAGAGAGAAAGACAGACAGAGAACTCTTCCGTCTGCTGATTCACTCCCCAAATCGCCGCAAAGACCAGGCTGGGCCAGTCTGAAGCCAGGAGCCCAGAGCTTCTTCCTTGTCTCCCATGTAGGTCAAGGGGCCCAAGCACTTGGGCCATCCTCTGCTCTTTTCCCAGGTACATTAGCAGGGAGCTTGATTGGAAGTGAAGCAGCCAGGACTCAAACCAGCACCCACCTGGCATGCCAGCACTGTAGACAGTAGCTTAACCCACCACGTCACGGTGTCTGCCCCTCACTTGTTTCTTTACCAAAATACTTCAGTGTGAAATATTCTGCAACTACAAAATATTCCTCACAATCATATTTCCTTTATGTGCCATTTTCTTACGAGATGATCCACCTGTAGGAGGAACCGCATATACTAAGCCATGGCTGACACATTTACATAACAATTCAAAGACAGTCTCATTTTTTAATATGGTTGTTGAAAATCAAAGCAAACTGTAATGTTTTCTGATTATTAAATTCTACATATAGTCCTAAAAAGTAAACATTAAAGCTGATCATTTTGCCTAAGTCCAGCAGCCTGTACATCAGCCAAGAAGGTCCTCACATGAATATTGCCATCATCCCACAAGCTTTTGCACAAGTCAGTCCCTGTATCTCAGGTACTCATGAAGAAAAAGTGAAGGAACAAAGAGAAATGATGTTTATTATAAAGTTACTATGTTATCAGCATTGTGTAGCAGCTTTGCTATACACATCATTCCATTTCATGCACACAAACTTCAGGTAAAAATCACTTACTATCTTCACTTTACCGATGATGGAATGAAATTTCAGAGATATTAAAAATATGGCCAAGATCACAAAGTTCCTAAGTGGTGAATTTGGGATTGGAATTTAGGGATATTTCATTCTAAAACCTATGCCTATTGACTAGTCTTGAGTAGGAATTGTAAATGAGATATTATAGCAATTCAGCATGTCTAGATTCCAACTCTGTTCCTCATTTGTAAAAATAGAGAGTCACACTTGCGTAAGTGGTTCAGTGGTAGAATTCTCAAAATAAAGAATCACCAACAAAAGCAGCTCCATGTTCATCTAAGTGTTTAATGAAGAAGTGCCAAATGACCCAGTAATCCCAGTCCTAGAAACATACATGCTCAAGAGAAAAGTAAATATTTGTCCACACAAAATCTGGTAAATTAAGTGTTCAAAACCAATCACCTGTAATAGCTGAAAAGAGGAAACAACCCAGATGTCTATCAACCAATCAATAGATAAATAAAATCTGGTATACCCACCTATACAGTGGAATATTATTTGGCAAAAAAAAAGGCACTGGAGGAATGACGGGTGGCAGATGACAGAAGTCAGTGACACAAGATTACATATTATATAATCTCTCCAATTTGAGTAGATTCAAAGCTACCTACCATTGTCGGGGATGGAGAAATAAGAAATGATGGAGATTTGGAATGACACTTCTTGGGATGGTGATAATAGTCTACAGTTGATTACAGTGATGTTTGCATCATTGTGTAAACATACTGAAAAAACAACAGTCTACACTTTAATTTTATACTATGAATCCTCAATATAAATCCTATCCTGGGAAAGCTCTTAAAAAATAAAAAAGCAAATATGTAAAATCTCTACCTGTTCATCATCAGGAAAAGATAGCACATGCCCTATGGAAAGAAATTACTCAACATATTAGCAGCACAACAGCACAGAGGAGAAAGTTTTCTTCTATCATTTCTCCCCAGCAAAGCTTTAGTATTCTTCCAGATCCAGGTGGTCCTTCCCTGGCCAATGATGTTTCAAGACCAAGGTTGTAAAAAAAAAAAAAAAGTTAGATCCACCAACTGGTCATTTATTTACCCAGTGCTAAACCACATGTTTGACATTTCCCATCTACACTGACGGGTGGTGACTAGAGTACTGCAGACACCCACACAGGGAAAGTATTATTTTCAAAAATATGCAGTTCTCTGAGCATTTAGAGAGAATTCCTTGCTGCAACCCACATTCAGTGCTTCATGTTCTGACGTGAATGAAATTGCCCAATTGGCAAATTTGTTCATTTAATTTTTAGTCCTAAAGCCCATCGTCAGATGACAGGAAAACATCATGTTGTGGCAAAGCATCAGTAGGTAGTAATCAGATGTCCCGGGATGTTGACATTGCCCAACCCTCCAGGGATTTTTTTTTTTTTTAAGGGAGAATCCTAGAAATACCAAAGCACAGAATACTATGTTTGTGAAGGACCAGCTCTCTGGGGATAATTACACAATTTTATCCCAATAATCTGTAGATGTTTATACCTTAAAAGTTACTCAGTTGAAGTTGCTTTCCAATTAAACACCAGTGCTACAGTGTTTCTGTTGTGATGGTTGGAGGGAAGTGGAGCCAGTGCAATTTGTCCATGTTTTACAAATCACCATCTGGCAGGGATATGGCAACATGTGAAATCTTCACAGGACTCTTGTTTTTCCACTATCTGCTGGATAACTAAGGAGATCACCAGACTGCTGGGACGCCTGCCAGATGGTAAGCAGGTATGTTTATGAGTTGAAGATTCTTATTTTCTTTCAATGCTTTCACATGCTGTGTGTGCAGAGGCACAAAAAGTGAAAGGGAAAAGAGAAAGAGAATGGAGAAGTGAGTGCCTGTGTCCCATCACTGCAAATATCTTTGACATTTCTTGAATGGTGCAGTTTTTCCTATGCCCACAATTGTAATTTTCTACCAAGGCAGGAAAATCACCAGTCAGATTTTTTCTAATATTACAATACTTTTACATTTTTGTGCCAATATGTACTTGCATGGTTTCTTCAGTAATACTGAGTAGAAACGTGTAACTCAGAGGATTTTAAGCTTCATCAACAAGTGTTTCATGAACGTAAACATGGTGCAGAGTAAGCAGGCTAGCCAGTTCATGATCTCAGAGTTGTTTCTAGTTTATTTTGATTATTCACATAAACTATAGTAGGCAAAGAGCATGCAGTAGAATCACAAAAAAAAAAACAAACAAACAAACAAACCTCCAGCAATCAAACATTCATAGAGCTGAAGCTGAGAAGTAAGCAGTCATCATCCTACTGCCTTCTGTACAAACAAAAAAGGCATCCTAAACACTTGACAGACAATAAGTGAGTATCACCAAAGAGGTAGTTCTAGTAGATAGAAAGGAACAGTTCTCTGGAGCCAGGTTTGAACGGCTGCTCCACAATATACAGGTGAAGTGAATGATATTTTCTGAGCTTCAGTAAGCTCATCTATAAAATGGTGATACCATTTTCTGACTGATTATTGTAAGGTTAGAAACTCAAGAGATGCAAATTGTCTAGGAAGTGCACAGTTGCTCAATAAATGAAGCTCTTATCATCATCGTTATTACTGTCATATTGAGAGGGCTCCTTCTAGGTTAAAACTGCAGTGCAGAATTTGCTCATGTAAATATTAAGTATAATCTTATAAATCTGTATATTTAGACACACGTAAGGTCTACAAGGTATCTTCAAAAAGCTCATGGAAAATGCATCTAATGAACAAATCAAGCATGGATTTCAAATTATTTTGCACCAAAATAAGATCATACTTTAATTCTATTTTTCATGAACTTTGTGAAGTCTCCTCATATATGCAGCTGTGCAGCTTGTACAAATATTCAGCTAGCTACGCATGCATGCAGAACCATAGACAGAGTCTCCATACACAGGAAACAAAAATACGCCATCTTAAAGCTCTGCAGTCATATTGGCTTAAAATTAATACATTTCAGTATCCAGAAGTGATACTTTGCACCAACTACCCAACCTGTCTGTGTCCTAAACTATAGAACTAAGAGAAAAAAAAACCACTTCAGAGGGTCGTTATAGGGATTAAGTGGGATTATTTCCACATAAAACAATGCACAATGCTCGACAGAGATTTCAAGAATAAATATTTGCTACCTTTTCCATCCCCTTTACTTGCTTGTTTCCCTCCACGTTTCTGCCCATCTTCACCTCCTTCTCTCACGTTTAGGGAGAGAAGGCTTTGCTACTTTATGAACCTTCCAATCACATTCTTTTTTAAAAAAGATTTATTTATTTATTTAAAAGTCAAGAGTTACAGACAGTGAGCGGGAGAGACAGAGAGAACAGTCTTCCTTCCGTTGGTTCACTCCCCAAATAGCCACAGTGGCTGGAGCTGTGCCGATCTGAAGCCAGGAGCCAGGAACAACTTCTGGGTCTCCCACGTGGGTATAGGGGCCCAAGCACTTGACAGGCCATAGCAGAGAGCAGGGCTGGAAGAGGAGCAACCGAGACTAGAACCAGCACCCATATGGGATGCTGGTGCTGCAGGCGGAGGATTAACCTATTGTGCCACAGCACCAGCCCCCCAATCACATTCTCAATTCTATCACTCACTCCAGCATAGGAGCTTTCTCCATAACTGTCTGGTTCCTCTTTGTATTTTCATCATTAATTTCATCTCACCCACTAGTTCCTTATTCTTTGCCTAAAATATTTTTGCCACATCCTATTTACAATAGTCTTAAAGATCAATTATCAGACTTAACAGAAAAGTACAAACCCTGACTAGGCCAATGATCAGCGAGATTGTTACACATTCACTTTTTAAAAATGCGAGAGGTAGGTTTTTCCTCCTGCCCCAGGTAGTTTTTTATTTGGTTCTAATAAAACTGACTAGAATGGAATATTTTTTTCTTATTTAAACAAACAGTCCCCAAACCTTAACATGATTCAATGACTCAACTCTCTTTTATAAGGACATTACAACTTTGATAGCAACCCACAACCAGGTTAGTACAGTGCACATACATAAACACACACATGACATACCGCACGTGGCTAAAAATAAAGAAACACAATCCAGGGGCGAGGCAAGTGTTGTGGCAAAGAGGATTAAGCCTCTGTTGTGACACCAGCATCCCAAATCAGAGTACCAGTTCAAGTCCCAGCTATTCTACTTCTGATCCAGCTTACTGCTAGTGTTCCCGAGAAGGCAGCAGAAGACGGCCTAAAAGCTTGGGTCCCTGCCACTCAAATGGGAAGCCTGAATAGCGTTCCTGGTTCCTGGCTTTGGTCTTGGCCATAACTGGCTGTTGTGGCCATTTGAGGAGTGAACCAGCATGGATAAAAGATCTGTCTACCTCCCTCTCCCTGTGTTGCTCTACCTCTCAAACAAATTGATTGGGGGTAGGGAGAAGCAAAATCCTAGCTTGTAAAATATTAGCAAGTAGACTTTGAGAATAAGTTGAAGAAAACACATCCTAACTATATGGTTCCCCTTCCAAGAATGGAGCCATACAAAGTTAGCTCACGCTTAACATTTAAGATGGTAGAATAGAGGCCAGCGTTGTGGTATAGCGGGTACAGCTGCCGCCTGCAGTGCTGGCATCCCATATGGGCATTGGATCAAGTTCCAGCTGCTCCACTTCCAACCCAGCTCTTTGCTGTGGCCTGGGAAAGCAGAATGGCCCAAGTCCTTGGGCTCCTGCACCCATGTGGGAGACCCAGAAAAAGCTCCTGACTCCTGGCTTTGAATCAGTGCAGCTCCAGCTGTTACAGCCAATTGGGGAGTGAACCAGCAGATGGAAGACCTATCTTCCTCTGCCTCTTCGCTCTCTGTGTAACTATGACTTTCAAATAAATAAATAAATATTTTTTAAAAAAGATGGTAGACTAAAAGAAAATCCATAAGCACATTGATAAACGCCTTTAAAAAATGCCAACTATTTCAGATTTGTTTGATGTAAGTTAGGAAGAAAACTGCCATGTAAGGGAAACAGTTTTTCATTATCACAGAATAAAACCAACAGCAGTCAAATAGCTACATTCTCTTGTTGACCCAGATCCCCTTATTTCTAGCTTTGTTCTCCTCGCCAGTGACCACACTGCTCCACCTGGGCCATGCCATTATCCACCACACACATTTCAATTCACTGCAAGTTTCTCTGGTTCCTGCCTTTCCCGCATGCTCTTTGCTCTGAAGACATCAGCAGCCTCTTCAGCCCCAGGTCCAGGGGCCTGTTCTGTAGCCTCATCCTTGTTAGCCTCTCCTCAGCCTTTAAACCTTTGAGAGGTGAGCCACAGCTCGGCCGCTTGGCTTGGCCTTCCTCAGCCTCTCCAATGACTCCTCTCCTTCTACCTGGTCTTTAAACATCAACAATTCCAAAATCTACCATTTGCATCTTTTCTTCATGCCCTACACAGAAAATTTAAGTGCAAGTAAAATGGGAATCAGAGAACCAGGAAACTATTACTGAAACCAAAGAAACAAAAAAGACTATTAAACCAAAAATTTTCATGTCTCTCAAGTTTTCTAGTTAAAGAAATAAGAGTTTTTTAACTTTTATTTAGTAAATATAAATTTCCAAAGTACAGTTTATGGATTACAATGGCTTTTTCCCCCCCATAACTTCCCTCCCATCCGCACCCCTCCCATCTCCTGCTCCCTCTCCCATTCCATTCACATCAAGATTCATTTTCAATTCTCTTTATATACAGAAGATCCATTTAGTATATATTAAGTAAAGATTGCATCAGTTTGCACCCACACAGAACATAAAGTGTAAAATACTGTTTCAGTACTAGTTATAGCATTACTTCACATTGGACAACACATTAAGGACAGAGATCCCACATGAGGAGTAAGTACACAGTGACTCCTGTTGTTGACTTAACAATTTGACACTCTTGTTTATGGCGTTAGAAATATCCCTAAGCTCTAGTCATGAGTTGCCAGGCTATGGAAGCCTCTTGAGTTCGCCGACTTTGATCTTATTCCGACAGGGTCATAGTCAAAGTGGAAGTTCTCTCCTCCCTTCAGAGTGATACCTCCTTCTTTGATGGCCTGTTCTTTTTAGTGGGATCTCACTCGCAGAGACCTTTCATTTAGGTGGTTTTTTTTGTTTGTTTGTTTTTTTGCCAGAGTGTCTTGGCTTTCCATGCCTAAAATACTCTCATGGGCTCTTCAGCCAGATCTGAATGCCTTAAGGGCTGATTCTGAGGCCAGAGTGCTCTTTAGGACATCTGCCATTCTATGAGCCTGCAGTGTATCCCACTTCCCATGTTGGATCGTTCTCTCCCTTTTTGATTCTATCAGTTAGTATTAGCAGACACTAGTCCTGTTTGTGTGATCCCTTTGACTCTTAGACCTATCAGTATCATCAACTATGAACTGAAATTGGTCACTTGGACTAGTGAGATGGCATTGGTACATGCAATCTTGATGGGATTGTATTGGAATCCCCTGGCACATTTCTAACTCCACCATTTGGGGCAAGTCTGATTGAGCATGTCCCAAATTGTACATCTCCTCCCTCTCTTATTCCCACTCTTATATTTAACAGGGATCACTTTTCAGTTAAATTTCAACACTAAGAATAATTGTGTGTTGATTACAGAGTTCAACCAATAGTATTAACTAAAACAAAAAAAATACTAAAAGGGATAAAGTATTACATTGTACATCAACAGCCAGGACAAGGACTGACCAAGTCACTGTTTCTCACACTGTCCCTTTCACTTCAACAGGTTTCCTTTTTTGTGGTTGGTTAGTTGTCACCAATCAGGGAGAACATATGATATTTAAAAAAAAAATACTGCTATGGGGCCAGCACTGTGGCACAGTGGGTTAAAGCCTTGGTCTGCAGCGCTGGCATCCCATACGGACGACAGTTCTAGTCCCAGCTGTTCCTCTTCTGATCCAGCTCTCTGCTATGGCCTGGGAAAGCAGTAGAAGATGTCCCAAGTCCTTGGGCCCCTGCATCCACATGGGAGACCCGGAAGAAGCTCCTGGATCCTGACTTCAGATCCACTCAGTTCTGGCTATTGTGGCCATTTGGGGAGTGAACCAGAGGATGGAAGACCTTTCTCTTTCTCTTTCTCTGCCTCTACCTCACTCTTTAACTCTTTCAAAAAAATAAATCCAAAAAAAGTTATATAATTATTTTTGCCTAAATTACCTTCAAAATGCTTCAACAGTTTTTACTATTTGCTTTAATAAATCTTTTAGGCTATTACTATAACTCAGTCATCTTAAATGAGTTATTGCATCAAAAATTAGCTTACCAATTTTTTTTTTTTTGACAGGCAGAGTGGACAGTGAGAGAGAGACAGAGAGAAAGGTCTTCCTTTTCCATTGGTTCACTCCCCAACGGCCACTGCAGCCAGCACGCTGTGGCTGGCGCACCGTGCTGATCCGAAGCCAGGAGCCAGGTGCTTCCTCCTGGTCTCCCATGTGGTTGCAGGGCCCAAGCACCTGGGCCATCCTCCACTGCACTCCTGGGCCACAGCAGAGAGCTGGACTGGAAGAGGGGCAACCGGGACAGAATCCGGCGCCCGACTGGGACTAGAACCTGGGGTGCTGGTGCCACAGGCAGAGGATTAGCCTATTGAGCCGCGGCGCTGGCCAGCTTACCAACATCTTTTAAAATTTTACTTTGCTGTTTCAGAGGCAGAGAGAGACAGAGAGCTCCCCTCTGTTGGTTCATTCCTTAAACTCCTACAATTGTTGGCCCTTGGCCTGACCAAAGCCAGGAATTAGAAACCCAATCTGAGTTTCCCATGTGGCTGTCAGGAACCCAGGTACTTGAGCCACCAGTTGTTGCCTCCCAGAGCATGCATTAGTAGGAAGCTAGAATTGAGCGCAGAGCTGGAACCTGAATCCAGTGCTGCAATATGGAACTCTAGCACCTCAACTTCTGGTCTAATCACCCACTCCTAACTAATGTAAACTCCAGAAACAAGGTTTCCAATTTTGCATTGCCTTGATTTTTAACCTATTCGCAGCCTAATTAATTTAAAGAGAGCTGGTACCATTATGATTATAATGGATCTCAATGTAATTTAGTAGAGATCAGCACTCATTTATTAGATGCCAGTGACAGGTAAAGCATGTTTTTCATGGTCACCCTTTAATAGTATATAAACTTCAACCAGATGCTACCTAAATGAAATTGGCTGACTGGCTGCCAAATATATAGCAATGACTTTGAGAAAGTGCTGATGTGCTAAAGGTATCAACTGTGAAACAGCTTTCTTTCCCTAATTCATAACCAATAATGAAGTCAATCAAAAATACCAGAAAAAGAATTAAGTAGTTGTCTTCAAATTCCTCCTTGCAATCTCCACCACTCATCTCTCAATAGCACCCCTTCAGTAAACCTAGGTGATCTTTTCCCATTCTCCCCTCCTACCAACACTGCCTATTGTTTTCTGCTGCTAAGTTCTTCCCCTCTGCCTCTACAACCTGAAGCCTACTTTCCCGCATGGCTTGTACATAAACCTCTTCCCCTCCCTTTTTGATTCTTTTCTTGAATCTGATATTTGTATCCTATCATGTTGCACCTTTCAGGAAATTTATGAAATCAGTGCTACTCTGCTCTCTTATCTAATGCATGTCCCTCTCCTAAAGCAATTACAAAATTGAAAATCTCAAAACTAGACAGTATAAAATGGGGTATTCACTCTTTAAACAGATCCTTATTTTCCAAAAAAAATATCCCCTGAAACTCTTTAAATATTCTCTCTACTGCATAGAAAGTGTACATCGATGAAATCATCTCCATTTATACCCAAGTTGTCCAAAATCATAGTAGTTTTACTAAGTGGGCTGCAATTTGTTCTTGTCGAATTATTCCACTTCCTGGCTTTCCCTTTACTGACTTGGCATTGAGTTGCCTTCACTAGCACACACATTTTACACTTGCTGTTTAAGGTTTCATTAGTTGAGTGTTATTATTTGGAAAGCTCCATAGTGGGCACCCTCTGTATCTTGTCTCTCATCTTCTAACAACCTAACAAGACAAACATCACCACTGCCTTTTTCAAAAGGCAGAAACTGACCTGCAGAGAAGCTAAGTGACTTGCCCAAAGCCTTGCAGCAAGGAAGCAGTGAAACAAAGATTCCAACCAGCCTATCCGGCTTGTACACCTTGGCTCTAGCCATGGCACCACAAAAATCACTCTTACTATTCATTCATCACGACAAATGGGAGGATGCCACTCTTCACTGGATTTGAAAATGAGGCACAAAAGGACACAGATTTCTTGACTCCAGGTGAGGCGTTTATTCTTCTGAAGCAATGCATTTCAAACTTCTTTAAAGTCGTTGAAATAGTTCTCCAATAGAAAGCTCACAAGGACACAATAGTTAAAAGAGATAAAAGTAGTAGAGTAATGTCCTTTTCCCTCCCCTTCACTAACTGGGGCCAGGGTCACTCCAAAGAACATACAGCCTTCCTCAGAGTACAGTTGGAAAACAATTGTACTTGGCCATTTTCTACTTACCAAGGAAGATCTTGTTACCAAAATCCCAATATTACTATGGAGTCCCAACATGCTCAGCTGGGAGTTCCTTGGGTATTTCAAAAAAACATGCCTCCTTCTTTGTTTAGGATGGAACACAGGACAGTGGTCATGCACACAACCAATGGTCAATGATGATAACAATGATAATTTTAAAGATAATGAATAGATAAATCTCCTTGACACAGGAATGGTTTCCTTTTCCTGTGCCAGTTGTTCTGCCTGTGCCAACTCTAACACACACCCCTTCCAGGAATGGCACTCAGCCATCCTGGCAACCAGAATTAGAGCAAAGAAAATATGAAATTTCTCTTCAAAACATAAGTGGAAAGATGGATGCAAAGCCAAGCAAAAAGGACCCAGATTCAACATGCACATTGTTAAATGTCACTTCATCGTAAGACACTTTGTGAAAGTCAAGTGAACACGGACGTGTGGAAACTGGAGGGCTGAGATTGGGTAAGTCCTCACTAAGAAGGATCAGCGAACAGAGTCAGTCTAGAAGAACACACAAGTTATAAGTCACAACTGCTTTATTGGTAGGGAGTGAGAGGAGTGGAAATCAAGCAAACAGAGAATGGGAATAAATAAGATAGATGCTTTTTGATGTGTATATTTTTATTCTTTTAAAATTCTGAATCATGTGAGTCTATCTTAAGAAGCAATTTAGAAAACTGAGATTTTTATCTGCAAAAATGGGCATAAAATGATAGTACCAATCTGAATATCTTGTTAACATAACAATATACTGTTTCAGTTTAAGGACAAAAATCACCAGGAGTTCAATGTTTGATCCCAAGGATCTAGATGTAGGGCAAACAGGCCCATCACTCAGTCAGCAATGCTGCTGCTTCTACTTCAGATAACCCTTTACAAAAGAGCCACCTATTGATTGAAGTCAATGACTCATGCCCTGATTATCAAAGGGAGATACAATGTGGCAAGGGTCCCCAAAGTCCAGCCAACTGATGGAGGTCTTTCAGCTACAGGTCAACAGTCCACAGGATATGGCAAAGAGAATTCAATGTCTTGCCCCAAATTAAAAAATCAGAAAGGAAATTTCACAGTTCTCTCCTGGTAACAACAAAGTTGCAAAGATCAAAGATAAACCTTTAGTGCCCTGAATGGTGTACCCCTCATTTGAATGCATACTGTCTCCCGGTGAACCAGGAACATGATGACAAACAAGTCTTGCTCTGAGCAGTTAATCATCAAAAGGGGTTCTTAGAAGAGAATCATCAAAGTCTAATAACAAATAAAGTTGGTTTTTTTTCCAAAATCTATAGCCTTTCAGCCAAGTTTCAATATTTCTCAAAACATCTTCTCTAACAATGAGATATAAGGAATATTATAATGATAAAGAGAACAAAATAAAATGCAATGACATCTAGGAGATACCGTGGTTTATTTAAAGAGGGTGACAAGTCCAAGTACTGGTAAACGCCAGGTTCCTGGGAGCAACGTGAAGGCGGCTGGCACTCCATTCCGCCTGCATTACTTTCCAATTAACTATGCAGGTCAGGCTGGCCTCTGGGACCTAGAGCCCCAAGCATTATGATTTAGGAGCAGGGGGGTGGCACTGGATGCTCTCAATCTGTAAACAGGTTAGGTCACACATTTGCTGCATCCCTTTTTAAAGCATCCTTATGCCTTGCCCTGCTTGACTTAGGAGCCTTAAACACTGTGTAGGTGTAAAACTAGTGTAGGGGCCATCACTGAAACCATTTGTCATGTAAGAAGCACACACATTAATTAGGTGCCTAATGGTGTGTGATGTTGAAATAAGTGCTTTTAGATAGTCAGTGTAAGCGGCTCATCTCCTACCTTTGAGGAGCTCACAGCCCAGGACTCAAAGAATCCACTCCATGGATCCATACTGGCACAGCACACACAAAGTAAGAGATGAATTACATTTTGCAGTAAAATGTTAACTTCTGATCAACACAAATCCAGCATAATGTCAAGTGCATTTAGTTCTGTAGTTGGAATTTGAGGCACTTAGTTTTTTTTTTTTAAGTTAAACACATAGTTTTCAAAAATATTCATGCTTAAAATGACAAAATGAATATGGTATTTTTAAATGGCTGTTCAATATCCACCATTATTCTAACTCTTCTTCTTACTACATCTCCCAATCTCTCCGAAGTCATATTCAGAAAAATTCAAGTCAATCCAATCCATGCACTGGAATGGAAGTGATAAGGGTATTAAAATGGTAGCCCTGAACTGCCTGCACACTTCTGCGGGACGCCCAAACTCAAGAGAAGGAAGTCACACATGGTATGAATGGTTGCAAGAGAAATTAAATGGCCTCACTATTCATATTTGAAAGCTTCTCCAGTTGGATGAGCTTCATGTGTAATATAGTGAGGCAAACAGAAAAGAAGTGTATTCTAATCTCTGCATCCTACTTCCAACAACATAACACAAAGAAAAGGCCTGTACATTAACATTAGGATGGTGTTACAATTAAGGGAGAAGAGATCACAAAGATTTATACAAAACAGGAATAAATTAACAAGTTTAATTAAGGCAAATGTGAACATCATTAAGAAAAACAGTGGCAAAAGAATGTAAGGTGACAGGGGCCAGCAATGTGGCATAGTAGTGGTAGGCTAGGCCTCTACCGGGCACCAGAATCCCATACGGGCACCAGTTCACATCCTGGCTGCTCCGCTTCTGATCCAGCTCTCTGCTATGGTCAGGGAAAGCAGCAGAAGATGGCCCAAGTCCTTGGGCCCCTGTACCTACATGGGAGATCCAGAAGAAGCTCCTGGAGCCTGGCTTCAGATCTGGCTGGCACCAGCCATTGCGGCCATCTGGGGAGTGAACCAGCCAGTGGAAGACCTTTTTCTCGGTTTCTCCCTCTCTATCTCTGTAACTCTACCTTTAAAGTAAACAAATCTTTTTTTTTTTTTTTTTTAAGGGAGGGAGCGCTGTGGCATAGTGAGTAAAGCACCTGCAGTGCCGACAGCCCACATGGGCGCTGTTTGAGTCCTAGCTGCTCTACTTCCGATCCAGCTCTCTGCTATGGTCTGGGAAAGCATTAGAAGATGGCCCAAGACCTTGGGCCCCAGCACCCGCATAAGAAACCCAGAAGAAGCTCCTGGCTTTGGATCAGCGCAGCTCCAGCCGTTGTGGCCATTTGGGGAATCAATCAGCAGATGGAAGATCTCTCCCTCTTTGTGTCTCTCTTCCTCTCTCTCTGTGTAACTCTTTCAAATAAATAAACAGATCTTAACAAAAAAGAATGCAATGTGACTATATTGTGAATAAATATAATTAAAATATAAGAAACATTGTTTTGTGTTTACTTTTTTCCACTAATAGCTTTTTCCCCTCCTTATTCATTGGCGAATTATTAACATGTTTATGTTAACTTACATAAACTTTTAAAAATTATTTGTGTGTGGAGTTTACTGTATGATTTGTAATCTTTGTCTTTTGGATTTCATTGCAAATGCACACTGACTCATGTGTTATTAGTAACTAATCATGTAAGCAACAAAAATAAATTTAATCCAAATGACCATCAGAGTTTCCTAATTCTCTTCAAAATACACTCTGATAACAAAGTTAACTTTTTTTAAAAAAAAAACTAGCACTGCATAACACAGAGAAAAATGTATTACCATGTGCAGCTACAAACCTAATACTGCTTTTCTAGTTTTGTGTTTTCCAGCTTTTCATAAAATAGCTTGTAAATAGCTCGTCTGTGATTTGAAGAACTGTAAGATGACATTGGATGGAAGGCCACAATGTAACTAATAGCAAGGGGCCAAGTCAGCTGTTGCAATATCTAGATATTAATAGTAGCATTAATTGTTCTACACTCTTCAGATTTCTTGCCAAGCGAAAAAGACTCAAAATAAGGCTTGTGGGGTTTTTTTTCCCCTCTCCCAAAAATGTGCCATTCTTTAAAAAGTAAATCTTCTGGGCTGAGTTTGTACATAATGACTGCTATTCCTTTGCAGCTCTGAGAAGCAAGGTAAGATAGCACAGCATAGCTTTTATCTACAAGGATTCCCTGGGGCAGTTTCTCTAAAAGGGTTAATGACAGATGTTTCCATTAAATCTGACCTACCTCTTAATTTTACCATTGCCTGATAATATCCTGGCTTTGTCTTTATTTGCAAGGGCAAACGGAGCCACTCCCTAACAAGTGACACACCACCCTCATTGAGACAAAAGGTCGATTCATTTTAAACTTATGTGCACAATATTTTTTGTAGTTGCTGTTTTTAAAAAATCCTCCTGCATACAGTGCTACTATATACAAAGAATTAAAAGCTCAGTTTTCAGAACCCCTGGATACACTGTACATCTGTAGCACAGACGAGTAACACCAACAGAAATCAATACATTTTCTTGTAGGTAACCAACTAGAAAAATCACTTCAGTCTCTAGGATGCTCCACTTATTTTTATACTAAATACAACCAGGATACAGTAAATTTCCTCCGCTGGAAAACTGGTTGAGAACTCCAAAAGGCTAGAAGCACTTTCTTGTTATGTTATTACTTTTGAAAAAAAAAAAGAATCTGTAAATATACAGGGAAATAGTTATTGTCATAGATTGGTTAAATGATACAGGCTAAAGTCTTTAGGATGCCAGTCCAAAAGCTATGATTTAGAAATGACTGAACTACGTTTTACCATATGAAAAGATTAAGTGATCCTGAAACTTCACCAATTTGTTTTATTAAGCCCCTGAAAAACATAAATGAATAAAGGCAGTTTAAATAGATACGTACGGCCGGTGCCGTGGCTCAACAGGCTAATCCTCCGCCTTGCGGCACCGGCACACTGGGTTCTAGTCCCGGTTGGGGCACCGGATTCTGTCCCGGTTGCCCCTCTTCCAGGCCAGCTCTCTGCTGTGGCCCGGGAGTGCAGTGGAGGATGGCCCAAGTCCTTGGGCCCTGCACCCCATGGGAGACCAGGAGAAGCACCTGGCTCCTGCCATCGGATCAGCGCGGTGCGCCGGCCGCGGCGGCCATTGGAGGGTGAACCAACGGCAAAGAAGACCTTTCTCTCTGTCTCTCTCTCTCACTGTCCACTCTGCCTGTCAATAATAAAAAAATTAAAAAATTAAAAAAAAATAGATACGTACAAGATTCTGTTCAAGCCACTTCCTCTGGTGCAAAGATCAAATAAAATAAAAGAAATGTCAAGTGGTCTTCTATGACTCCTGGGAGGTGTCATCTCAAATATACACTTCTTGAAATTGTGAAGTGTTTAAAACAACACAAGAAACACAGCAATGGGGCAGGCATTTGGCCTAGCAACTAAGAAGCTCCATCCCATAGTGGAGTACCTGGATTCAACTCCCAGATCTGGCTCCTAACTCCAGGTTCCTGCTAATGCATGCTCTGGGAGGTAGCAGTGATGGCCCAGTTAATTGTGTTCCTATTACCTGCGTGGGAGACCTAGACTGAGTTCCTGGCTTTGTCCCCAGCCTGGAATCACTGCAGGCATTTGCAGAGTGAAAAAGCAGGTAGAAGGGCAATGTTCTGAGTAAAGTGTTCTATCTGCTTGCCTCTCAAAATTTTTAAAGAATTAAAAACAAACATTACATTAATGCTGTTTCACTTTACTGTAACATTTAAAGAGCTTAAAATTATCACTTGCTAGAGAAGCACTCCCTATAATTATATACAGTGTTTTACACATATACGCACATATACTATATGCATATCATATTTCATGTTTATCAGTAGAGTCTAATCTTTAAGCCATTTAAATATTGAAATTCTGGCATTAAATTTCACCTTACTCTGAAAATGACTCTCCTGTGTTCTGATAGTAAATCCATATTCAAAAATCTCCCATCACACCAAAAAACCTTAATTCTCTGAAAAGGATATAAGCTAGATCTGTGCTTAGAGGAGCATTACTTTCTAAATAGCTAATTACTTCATATCAGCAAGTAAAACCTACACCTGGCTCTTATTTGGGCATCTCAAACCATTGTTAACAATTCAAAAACTCTGTCTGGTCCAAAGTTTGTTTCTGTTTCTTTTTCTTTCATGACCTTGGTAAACAAAATTGTATTCTCACCCTGTTGTCTCAACTTCGACTGAAAATGAGGAAGAAGAAGAAGGAATGGTGAGTGATGCCTCAACAAGCCCAGAAAACATCTCTGCAGGGGTGAGTACACGGTGGGGAGGGCACATTCTTCCCCCAAATCCAATGTCCACATCTCATTCCCAGCTCCAACCTCAAAGCTGGATTCACTCCAGCCTCTTGAGAGTCTACAGGACTCTGGGAAGGGAATCTCATCTCTCCTTCTAATTCCCTGTGGGTGGTCATCGAAGCCACACTCCATAACCAAGATATTTTTAAAAAGTACTAAAAAAAAAACTTACAGAGTCCATAGTTTATACAAATTTCAAAGCACTATGAAGGATAAAGTGGGGGAAAATGTGGTTTCTCTTTCTTCATAAATTTATAGCTTCATTAATTATAGTTATATATCAAATAATGAAAATTACATAAAAATATAAATGGTAATAAATTACATGAGTGGATCTGACCATGCTGAGCAATGAAAGAAATTAAGAATTTTAATCAGGTGATGGTTGGGTTCAAAATACCAGTTTTGTGCCTGGGGTACACCAACAAAAGTGAAGTCAGAATAGCATGATTTCATAGCTTTGTAGTACATTTAAAATAAAAACAACTATAATAAGAGCCAACATTTACTGAACACTTACTATCCCAAGAACCAAATAAAGCAGTCTATATACTGGTGACATTTCATCTTCAAAATAACCCTATGAGGCTGATACAATTATTACCCCATTTGATGCATAATGAAACTAAGACTTGAGAATCTGATATACTTCCCCCAGGCCACAGAACTTCTAAGTGGTGAAGCAAGAAATCACACTTACACAGTCTTGCTGGTTTTGTGCTGTCAATCGTGGGCTCCAGAGCCAAACACAATGGCTTGCAGTGCAGATTCTTACATGGATTAGCTATGTGAGCTCAGGAAAAGTTCTTGTATTTGTAAATTCAGAAGTGTGACACTACTCTGCTGTCTTGGAGATCAGTTGTTTTGCTCTGACTGACATCTCATCTGGTAAAAGACCCATCTTCCCCTGTGGGACCCAACTGGAAACTCATTCTCAAACAAGAGACAGGGTTGCGGCCAGGCTCTGGCCAGAACAGCACTTGACCTTCTCAGCATGAACTCCTACGAGCCAAAGCTACAGGAGACCTATGTGGGGCTTCTGATAGTGTTATGAAGAAAGACTATCTAAAGCTTGTTTTAGGATAAAGAATTGGAGCTTTGTAGGCAGAGAACATACAAAGTTTGCCAACAAAGGAAGCCAACTCAGAGAAAGGTAAAGAGAAGGAGTGAGTATGAGAAGGATGAGACGGAATCGAGTTGTGTCTGAAGCTAGGCAGGTCCTACAATTGTCACGTGTGTGAACAAACAACATCTTGTTCCATTTTATGAGTTGGGTTTCTGTCACTACTGACCGAAAGAGCCCTGGTTAATAAATCACTTCACAGACAGAACATACGTGAAGAACTCAAGATGATCCTCAGAATCAGTAAGGACTTCATGAATGCTGGATGCTTTCCTTTTTCTTTTTTAGCATTAATGTCAGGTTTCTACACCAAAACTGAAGGTCTTGGGTAAAAACCAGGACTAGGAGAAGAAAGTATTTATCACGGTTGGGTTTCCTTCTTGTAAGCATAACAGAGGGACAAGTTTTTAGGAGTCATATATATTACCAAACATCGAAAGTCAGCTTCTCTTTCTTCCAGCCAATGTTACCACTGCCGACTGGCCTCACTGCATCTCCCCAGGAACCAAAACATCAAAGCATCAACTACGGCCATGTGTCTGTTTTGTAGTCATCGTGTTCAGTTATAGTCAAATGATTATCCAGATAGAAATAACATTTTAGAAAAGCCAATGCCTTGCTTTATTTTGCTACCACTGCAGTGCAGATGATACCTTTTGTACAGAGATCTAAGCACAGGGCATTGTAAAAGCTAAGCAGTCTGGCTCTGAGAACCTTCTTCCATGTCACCCAAAAGTCTAAGGTCAGTAATTAGGTTCCTAGTCACCAGTGAGTCACTGAAGTTTATATGATTGCCATACACCCATTGCATTCCTGTGACAAAAACAAACTTTTCCTCTCCTGCTCCCTTCTTTGAACGGCCTTATAATGTGCGAAGCTAGAATGGTTCCAGAGGAACAGTTGTGAAACACTGCGTCAATCACATGAACATTAAAACACCGCTTGCCAGTCATTACTATATAAAGTACTCTCCAGCTCTGTGCAAAATGGTTTCAAATAATTGTTGTGTTCGAACGGGAGTTTTGTTCTTTTTTAATGTAGTCATTTGAGAGAGAGTGGGAAAAAAAGCAGAAAAGAAGGTACATTAAAAACAAACCAATATTAACATAGTAGAATCGACTAATTGTCGTCAAATGGTATCACCCTATTTGCATGACTCACATACTTGTACCGTGGGGTTGCTAAGCCCAGGAGGCAGACTCACATCCTGAGACTGTTGCTGGAAATTGCTATACAACAATAACAAGAAAGGGACAAGAATCCAACCTGACCCACCTAACCAAAGAACATTCTCCTCTGACTTTGAAATGCTGTTCATTCTGCCAGGCCTTTCTATCGCAGAGTTAATAAGCATGACCGGAATCGAGCCTGAAATGATTTCCGCCTTTATTTCTTACTTCTCTTTCTGGCTTCAGCAAAGTCGAACTCTAACATTGTTAGTTTGTGGTTTGTGCTACAGAATGCTATGTGATGTAAGGGCAATGCAAATACTTGCCAAAAAGAAATTAACTGGACTACTGGTCAAGTATCAGTAGCTCTAAATGTTCCTGTGTGACAGAGATGGATGAAGGAATATATTACAGTGTCTTAAATCCAAGCCAGCAAAGACTCATGCCATTATTATAGACCAGAGTTCTTCAACTGTGCTTCCTCTGTAGGAAAAAGAGGTAGGCAGTAGAGGGTGGGACCTCCTGACAGCATTATAAAGACATGGCCTGAAGAGTTAGATCCTGCCAGTGGGCCACCCACGGAAAATTCTACAGCTTATGTGAAGCATCACACTAAGTTATAAGAAAATAAATGAACAAAACACCCAGGCTAGCAATTCCTTCAAAGAAGTTCTGAGGCTTAGAAACTGAACAGAGAATTATGAGATGGGATGCTGCCAATCTTCTGTGGAGTGGCCCTGGGCAAGTTATGCTGTGTCTCATTTTCTTCAACTATAGGCTGTGGTTACCACTGCTATTATTGATAATAAACACATCCTAACAACAACTCCTAGGAACAATATGGTGAGGATTCATGTGTAGACAGCGATTTAAGAAGGAGAGAAGAAAGGTGCAACGGTATACTCTTACAAAGTGCTTTATCAAGCCATGTGTTACATAATGTCTTATAATGCACCGTGTGCCCATGGAAACATGAAATCATTCATAATTCTTAAGTGCTGCCAGATGCGTAGCTGTAACAAATCTCAGTCCTTTCTGAGGAACTCACCCACACACTCACTTCTCCAACCAACATTTCCACTGCTAACTGTCAGAGTTGAGAAATCATAGAATAGAGCCTTATTCACGTCTCTGTGGTAATTACATATAGTTTGCTTCATACTTTGGTAAGGAACGTGTCTTATTTATAATTTTATAACTAGTGACTTGCCCTGTTCTGGTACATAATGAGTGCGCTCCATAAATGTTTATGGAGTGGATGGATGAATGAATGAACAGCTAGATAACTGTCACACATAGTTACCAAAGAATAAATTTTAGTAATTACACTACCTGGCCTAAGAGGAGTCTTTAATGCAAAAAACACTGAGTGGAGGTGGTCAAAGATTGGCTCCTTCCCAGCAAATCTATGTTATTTCTTAGCATTAATTCATTTGTCATTTGTCATAAGTGTCTGGAATGTACCAGTAACTCCATTACAAGAGATCCTTGTCATTCTCAATAAAGGCATATGGCTTTACTTAAGGATGCTAAATGATTTCATATTTCAATAGTTGGAAACATGATATATTACAACCTTTCCAAGATTCAGAAACTTGAGTAGGATAATATACCTGTAGTAGGTGAATAAGTACTCTAAACTTTGAATAATAAAGTTCACAAACACAATGAAGTGGAAAAACAATGGACCTGGAATCAGAAGACTTGTCTGTCACACACTAACTTTGTGAATCTGGCCTACTTATTCATTAACATCTCCAAGCTCTGTTTTTTTTTTTTTTTTCCTGCAATCACAAGTACATGTAATAAAAAATTTTATACATCTATGGTCAACAAAGTCACTTAACAAGTCAAATAATGTGTATAAAGCTAGTCTATAAATGGAACATGCCATGTGGAATAGCATGACAGCTGGGTATAAAATAGTCCAGAGGTCTGTGTCATCCGTTAACTGTGAAATCCTTAGGTTCAGGGTTCATGGCTTATTTTTGTCTTTGTAGTTTTTTTTTTTTTAAATTTAACTATTTATTTGAAAGGCAGAGAGAGTGGACCAGAGATAACTAGAGAGCAAGCAAGCATATTTTTGCTGGTTCACTCCTCAAATGTCTGGAATGGCCAGGGTTGGGCAAATTTCATGTCTTCCACATAGATGGCAGGAACCCAAACACGTGAACCATTACTGCTACTTAAAAGAATGACTTAGCAGGAAGCTGGAGTCAGGAGCCAGAGCCAGGAATCAAACCCAGGTACTCTGATGTGAGATGCAGATGTCTTAACCTCTAAGGTAGAACACCCACCCAGGAGGTTCTAATATGCAACATGGGATCTAAGAACAAAAACTATCAACAGAACTACCAATTTAAATTGTTGAACTGGAGGCACCAACAAGATATGTGCATTCACTTTTCAGAGCAGCCCTCCCAACCTCCCTTCGGAGAAACTTTAGAACATGGTGCTTTTCAAAGTACAGTCCATCCCCCAGAGAGCTTCAGATCTGTCTAAGTCACTTGTTAAAAATATAGGCTCTTAGAATTCACCCAGAGGGACTGAAATGCCAGATAGTAAGCACCCAAGGTGACTCATGCACACTAGTATAGCAGGTTCTAAATTTACTTCTGAACATCTGGTAGCTTTGGTACAAAATCAGCTCTATCAGGAAAGGTATGTATCCTTAACTCAAATACCAAACTTTTGGCAGTTAGCAAATTTTAAATACATGAAATATGGTATCATGAACAATAGAACAGCTTAAAAACTTTGACAGAAAATAGTACAATTTTTAAAATAGACACCGTAATAAATTTAAAAGTGTTTGCTTTTTTTAAAAAAAAAATACTGATTCAGTTATTGTCTACTTCTCCCTGTAAGACTTTGTTCAAAATGTGCTAGGATTTCACTTTGTTCCCAGATCTTTCCTAGCTCTGAAAAAGGTCTGGCACATAATAGATGCTCAATAAACTCCTGTGGACCAGAACAATGATTAAATGTAAGTGAGCACATATGTCACAGAGAAGTTTTTGGCTTAAAATCTTCCTGTTAGTACTTAAGTATGGGTTCTTCTGACTGAGTCGGTACCCCCAGTTGGCTTTATGAGAATTAGGCACACGGGGCAAGAATCTAGTCTATTAAAGATAGTTTACATATGTGTATGTGTGTGGATATGTATATATATATATATATATTTATTTGTTCCTCTAAAATATTAATTTGTAAAGTGAGGTTGAAAATGTACACCTGATCTTTAATGATCTTTAATCTTCAAAGGTTTTTATTCTGAAATCAAATCCCGTTGCACAGAAAAGCCTCCCTAATGAAGAATGACACTTTGCTCCAAGACTGAGGGAACAAAAGGGCACAGTTATTAGAATGACTATGGGCTGGCAGAGATACTAAGTTCAAGGCATGAGCTTGGCTGGGTTCCATCCTCTGGCATCCAGCTCCTGTCTGACTGCTCTGTGCCCTCCCACTATTTAATGATGAGGGAAGGGTGATCACCTGGCTGTAGGTATAGGGAACAGTAACAAGAAGAGGGGATGAGAAACACGTGGATGGTGCCTAGTGGTGATGCCCTTGCTCATCAGTGAGCCGAAGTCTAGGTTCCAGAGGGATATTATTTGGTTTTAATTACCTCAGAAGGCACATGGAGATGGAGACCTGAATACAAAAACTAATGAGGTAAAAGGTTTGGGGTGCAGACAGCTCCAAATGGAGTCAACTGTAAATGAGTTCTGCACTCATGTCCTTAATTTTCAAGTGCCAACTCCCCACAACAACCATCGTCAACCAGGAAACTTGCCACCTCTTCCCTTTGTGCCCAAGCATTTGGCCTCCATGAAGCATTAATCCTTGCCAATCTCATTCTACTTTAAAAATGACAGGAAGGTTCAGAACCCACGAAAGCCCCCAACATCCAAAATTAATTCAGAGTAGCAAGGGGACACAGTTAGCTTTGCTATAAAGGAGCTTTGTTCTTGAGAAGGAATGGCGTGAAAGAATCCATGTAACTCTTTTATTCTTTCATTGAAAAATATTTTAATACCTCAAGGAACTTTCAGTCTAATAAAACACAGTATGATTTCAATAACCGTATATGAATATAGAATGAAAAATGTACTTAGGATTAAAATGAATTAATGTAATGAGTAACAAATCATAGGAATTTTCTAAAAAGAGATAAGCCCTCCACATAACCAATTAATATGGAAAGTGGATAAATACACAAAGGTCTTAAAATTGGCTAATGATGCTGAACTAATGACTGTCAACATCAAAATACACAGTATCCGCCCTGCCCCCTCCCCCACACAGGTAGTTTTAAGTTCAAAAATGACCCAGCTTTCAAATATGGACCTTCCACTACTATGTGGAAGTTAACTAATTGTGGAAATGAAAATATTCTAAAATAGTTTCCAATGAAAGCTTAATAAAAAAATGAAGTAGCTGCACATAATGTGTGGTCATAGGTGTTTGTAGAAAGAATGAATCTGGGAGGGGGCAGGAATCCTTTTTAGACTTACACAGATAGAAATACCAAGAGAAAAACGAATGGAAAATGTGACAATTAGAAGTGATATTGTGCCCGGCACCATGGCTCACTCGGCTAATTCTCCGCCTGCGGCGCCAGCACCCCAGGTTCTAGTCCCGGTTGGGGCGCCAGTTCTGTCCCGGTTGCTCCTCTTCCAGTCCAGCTCTCTGCTGTGGCCCAGGAAGGCAGTGGAGGATGGCCCAAGAGCTTGGGCCCTGCACCCACATGGGAGACCAGGAAGAAGCACCTGGCTCCTGGCTTCAGATCGGCGCAGAGCGCCAGCTGTAGTGACCATTTTGGGGGTGAACCAACGGAGAAGGAAGACCTTTCTCTCTGTCTCTCTGTCTCTCTCTGTCTAACTCTGCCTGTGTGTGTGTGGGGGGGGGTGAAAGTGACGTTGTTTGTAAATGAATAGGATAAGCCACGCATTCCAGAGAATAAATATCTAGATATCTTCCAAAGTTTATCAGAAGAGCAGGGGCAGAAATTCTGGAACAACTTTTAAAACACACCCACTGATGAAAAGTTCACAGCCACTCTTAGGAAGGCTTAAAAAGACCTAAGTAAGAAGGAAAATGTGACACCGATTTGCAGCTAAGCAATGGGAAGAGAGGTGAAGAGGGATCATGCCAGTCGCCACAAAGTTGAAGCAACCAGATGCACACAGGTGGTCAGAGACTGCACTTCAACTCTCAGTTCTAAGCGGCCATCGTTGTGAGGGTTCTCACTCTACCAGCGGCTCAAGTCTGACTCAGAAGGAACAGAGTCGCTTTCTGAGTCATCACATCCCCTGGTTTTCCTTTCAGTGCTCTGCTCCAAGTCCTACCAAATCCCAACCCATTTTAATGTGTCTAAAGGTGGCCTGGCCAATCCCAGCATTTAATGCTTCCATAAATGAACTCTGATTGACATGAAGGATGACTCACTCACAGAAAAACTTGCATTGCTGCCATTTGGTCAGTTTGGGATTTGTTTTTAAAATGAATGCCAGGGGAGGCTGAGCAGAAGCCAGGGTGTGTTTTTATTTTATGTCTCAAATAAAAATAAAGAGCTGGGTATGAATAATCAAAGTGGCAGGCACCTCCCTGGATACTTCTAAACCTTCCAAAAGCAGTCCCAAGGCTCCGTAAAATGTAAAAGAGTCAAAACAGGCAAGAACAACATGAGCACTGAGGGTTTGCCCCAGAAAAATAATGTAATTGCCATACAGAATCCTTTGCACTCACGAACTCCAATGCTTTCAACATTATTTTAAGTTAAAAATATCCTTTTTGGAGACTAGTAGTCCTAGAAAGAGTATTCCTAGAAAGAAGGTAGAAGCATATCAAATAAAACAAAGATGATAGCAAGTATGGTATTTACTCAAAGCAAGCAAAGATTCTTCTCATTAGCCTTAGGTACAAGTAGAAATAGATGGCCAACACATTGTTCGGAGAATAGCCATCAATTTTATGGATTGCATATACTCTTCACTTCCCTCTCTAGAGCCTGCATGTTCTTTGATAGCTCACACTATTCACGCTATCGGGAAAGAAACAGAAAAAAAGGAGGGTGGGGGTGACGAGGAGAGAAGAAGCAAGAAGGTTGAAAGCAAGAAGTTGAAAATGAGACTGAAAATAAATAAGCAACATGGATCCTTTCCTGAACAATAAAAAACTTCATGGAAAGAGAAATAAGCAGATGATGGGCAGCTCCTGCAAAATCTATACATTTTAGTCACAGTGTATCCTAGCAGAAGAATCAGGGATGAGCAACAGGTACACACATGCTTGTAGGGAAATACTAATGGCAATGTTTGCAAGTATGTGGAACCCTGAGCTCAAAGAGATCTGAAACTTTTGGTTCTAACATGGGATAAGGAGCAATGTATAGAATTGTGGGGAGAGAAATCTGTATCACAATTAATTAACCCTATAGGATACATTGTGATAATGCAAAGAGGTATCTGAGAATACTTGGGGTGCCACATATGCCTTCACCTGCATATGCTCTGACTCAAGTTAAACAGCTACTGTCTGCCTTCAGAATGTGGGTTATTCACTGTCCAAGATCCTCTGATTTACTCATCCTGCCCCAACAACTCTCAAGGCATTTTAAGAAAAGCCAAAGCCTTTTATATATATTACTGCATTTTCCCCCAGTCTATTCCAAAGGTAGATGAATAATGTTATCACCACTATAAAAACAGGGCAAAAAGATGCAGAGGCCTAATCTTAGAGGGTCCTGAGAACGCCCTGAACCACTGAGGCCTTCTCAAGAAGAGACGGAGCCTCAAGGGCGGGAACTCATGTTAATAATGTCCAAGCGCTTAGCATTGCTCCAGAAACTCTGTAGGATTTATTTTCATTGAATGTGAAAATGAAGTTCATCAATTCAGAAAGATGTCTGGGAATACGCTGCTTGCATGATCAGAAGATAATCTGCAGCATTGTTAAATACTGCTCCAGACTTGGAGCCTTAGGAAAAAAAGATAGGCAAAGTCTTGATGGAAAAGCAAACCAACAGTAAGAATTTTTGTTAGCACTAGTGACAACGATTTCTGAATTGTCTTTAAAAGCATGGAGACCACAGTCATATGTTCTATTCAGAAGGTCTGCCTTAGCAATAATTATTTGTATACCCTGTGCACTTCAAGGTCATGACCTCGCACATCGAAGTGTCCTCCTCACCCTCGCTCCTCCAGCATAGTAAAAGAAATAGCTTTTTTTGTTAATTAAGTTAAAAGTTTAATAATTGTAGGGCCAGCCCTATGGTGTGGTAGGATAAGCCTCCACCTGGGGTGCCAGCATCCCATATGGGCACCAGTTCATGTCCCTGCTGCTCCTCTTCCAATCCAGCTCTCAGCTTATGGCCTGAGAAAGCAGAGGAAGGTGGCCCAAGTGCCTGGGCCCCTGCACCTGAGGGGGAGACCCAGAAGAAGCTCCTAGCTCCGGGGTTCAGATCAGTTCAGCTCTGGCCATTTTTGGAGCAAACAAGCATATGGAAGACCTTTTTCTCTGTCTTTCCATCTCTGACTCTGTAACTCTGCCTCTCAAATAAATAAATCTTGTTTAAAAAGTTTAACAATGGAACAGCAACCATGTGATTAAAATAGACCTTTATGTTATTTTAAAGCAACCACAATAAAGAAAACTCTGTGAACAGAACAGATTTCAGCATTATGAGTGGAGATCCAATACAGAAATAATCTCCTGAATTGGAACAGCGACGGATCAGCATAGCCACACAGGGATATCTGTAGTTCGAGATCCCGGCAGGATCCCATCCATCATGTTACATGTTAGTTCATGTAACATGAAGTCTTTCTGGCAACAGAGATAACTTTTAGCATCCTAATGCTTTTACAAGGCTGGGTTTCTCTTTTCTCCCCAATGTGCTTCAAGATTTCATAACATGAGAAACATAGGAGCAAAAGTTAAAATGCTTTAATGGTCCCCATAGGCTATTTAAATAAACACTGTGATTGCAATTTAGACAATCTGGACTCCATTCAATATTAAATCCCCACGCCAAGCTCCAGCTACTACACAAATAGGGAATTCATGGTATACTCCACATGGCCATTTGCCGCTGCAACTGCTGCCTCCTGACAATCATGGGGTGGAGCTAGCCAGGCCTAACATCGCACCAGTTAAATCCATCAACAACCGGAGAGAGAGCTCTGCTGGGCAAACAGAGCGATCCCTCTCACACAGTCCGTCTTTGTCCTGACTGTGCTGCCACAACACTAATCTTCTCATGCTATCTTCAGCAGTGCAAGCAGAAACTTCTTCTGCAACCAGCTGTAACAAAAGATGTCTTTCTTTATTTGTGAGCGCTGTATGTATATGTTTACGCTGTCCCTTCCGCTCCTCCCCCGCCACTTCCACAGCTTCCTACAGACCCAATCCCAGATAAAGCTTGAGAAGAATAAATCATGAGCTATTCCTCGTCTCAGAAAACTATGTGCAGAAAGAGGCAACGCAACTGATTATGCCTGTGACCAGGCCCAAGCAAAAGTAAAGTTCATGGTGCAGAGGGCTGTCCACGTCAGTGAAGAGAGTAGGTTCAAGACCAAGGTGAGCCATAAATATCCTAAAATATGATGTGCCAAGTTGAAACAATGGGGTGGTGAAATACTCAAAACCACTGACTATTCCTGTAACAACCGTCAGATATAAGGGGTTCGTGTAATCATGGGACCCTTTTCATTTTTATGTAATGATAAAAACAAACACTCTGTAGGAATACTATTATAGCCAAGATATCAGAAAACTGCTTTTAGAATCAGCTGGGATTTTTTTCCAGCTATAAAACATAATACAATATTTATGTTTATGGAAGAGGACAAAAGTTTCTAGACATAATTTATATTTAAATTAAATAGGTGTACGGTCCTCTATGTATTCACTTATGGACTTACACTTAGATTAACACACTGTATATTTTCATCAGCCCAATGGCTTGTCCATCTTCTTCCAGTCAATACTATTCCAGAGGCAACCTTCATAGATTAATTTTTCCTAGAACAAAACCAAGCTAGTTTTGCCTAATCACCATAGGTTGGTTTTTCCTGAAACAAACTTTGTGAACCTTTTATGTCAAGCATTATGCTGGAAATTTCATTCACGTTTCCTTATTTTCAATTCTTGCTGTCCTAAGTGCAGTAGGACACACATACTTTTGGCCCAAGTTTCAAAGAGAATAAGGCAATATAAAATTGTACCTGAAATGCACAATCTAATATACTTAAGTAATCAACTGAGCTATATTTGTACCACATATAACTTTAAATTGTACTTAATGACTTAAAAATTAAATATATCAGGCCTGGGCATTTGGCACAGTAATTAAGATACCGCCTGGAACACCTGTATCTCATATCAGAATGCTTCATTCCAGTCCCAGCTCCTGTGCTTTTGATCCAGCTTCCTGCTAATTGCCTCGAAGGCAACAGGTAATGGTCCAAGTACTTTGGTCTCCACCATATACATGGAGGACCCAGATTAAATTCCAGGCTGGCCCATTCTGGGGAATGAACCAGCAAACAGAAGAAATTTTCATTTCAAACTCGATTTCTCTCTCTCTCTCTCCTTCCTCCTTCTCTCCATTTCTCAAAACAAAGAAAACAAATATTTTAAAATATTTAAAGTTAAACACATCAGAAACTACTGTGAACAATACTCAGCCCATTTAATCAGGCAGGTGCTGGGCTAGATGCTAACTGTATTGCCTAACTTAAGCCTCAAGCAGGCAAGGAAGCTATTGCTATCTCCATTATGCAGCTGGCTCAAGAAAGTGAAAACATGGCCCAAGCTTAACTAAAGAGTAGATTCAAACTTTGTACCCTCTGGCTTAGTTTATAATAGGTGCTCAATAAAAATATGTTAAATCACTGAATTCAAGAATGACTAAAAAAGCCCAGGAACCATGGACTACAATTTTGAAAATTCTATGTAGAGCTGTTTTTCACTTTTACAATGGCATTTACAGAAACACAATTACAGAAATTCAAAGTTAGGCAGCATCTTAGACATTACTTGATCCTTTTGTCTCAGGGTAGCCATGAGAGGAGAGCTGAGCACAAAGTGACCTCTTCAAGGGCACCTTGCCAAATAATGTTGAAACTTGGACTGGAATTCAGGTTTCCTGGTCCCCATTCAAGCGTTAACTAGGATCTATTTCTATGGTTCTGAATCAAACATGCTGCTTAGGTTCTAAATAAGTTTGCAATTGAATTTGATAAGTTTATCAACACTTCAAATAGCTGTGACAACTATTCTGTAATGTGTTAAGAGGAGAAGGGGGAAAAAGAAGAAATACAAAGTTTCTTTCCTTGAGATGCTTTGATATTTCATTGGCAAGATAAGAATTAACCTTATGAGACAGTGAATATTATTAAAATGTGGGCTGAGTGAAAATAAAAACAGACCGTAGGATAAAACATTCTATGACAAAATGCACCATTAAATAGAATCTATCATTGCAACGTACGGAGCAGGTAATACTGATAACAAAAGTCAAAGGGATGAGATCAGGGTTGGCAGGATGATCAGGATACTTGAAGCTGGCTTGGAGTCATCACAGGCTCACGGAGTTGAGAAGTGAAATCACCCAGACCAAATGGCCCATTTTATACAGGAGTTAGTATGCCCGTGGAGAAGAGACCTTCCTATGGCCCTGGAGCTCTTCAGCAGCAGTAAAGTGGCCATAGCGGGTCACTGGTGGTCCAGGGTTCATTCCATCAGCACCCTCACACCAACTTCTCCATGAGACATTGATGGAGAAAGCCTACCCCTCACCCCAAGTGCTAAAATAAATTGAAACATTAATAAAAGTGGCTCACATGGTTGAAAATATAGCTTTACAAATATTATTTGGAAGTATAATAATCAAATGGCTTCCATTTTGAATGCATTGTCAAACTAGACTTTAGAGGTCACTATACGGGCTGGCACTGTGGCGCAGTAGATTAATCCTTTGACTGCAGTGCCAGCATCATATATGGGTGCTGGTTTGAGCCCCAGCTGCTCCACTTCCGACCTAGCTCTCTGCTATGGCCTGGGAAAGCAGTACAAGATGGCCCAAGTGCTTGGGCTACTGTACCCATGTGGGAGACCCAGAAGAAGCTCCTGGCTCCTGGCTTCAGATCAGCTCAGCTCTGGCTGTTTCAGCCATTTGAGGAATGAACCAGTGGATGGAAGACCTTTCTCTCTGTCTCTCCCCTCGGTCTAACTCTACCTTCTCACGTAAATAAAATCTTTAAAAACAAATGTCACTATATATTAGTTTTCTAGGCACCATCCCATGAAGAATAAATAGAAACATTTAAAAAAAAACCATAGATAAGAGACAGTGAATATTAAAGCAGAACAAATGTGCTCCAGCTAGATCACTATCTAAAATATAGAGCTCAAAAAAGAGTGAAAATGGAAAAGATATTTGTAAACACAAGGAGACTGTGCTTCCGATAGCTTCTGATGGGCTGTACTTTTCTTCTTTTAAAATTGTCATTGGTGCACAAGTGACTTCATCCTGTGAACCCAAGAGAAGCAAGCACATGCAAACCTTCCAGCTGTTGTTCATCAAGCACTGTAATATTTATTCTGGAAGAAGCAAACAACAGATGCATTTGGAGAACATGAGTTCACCTGGTTCCTATAGCATTAGAGCTCAAATTCAATTTGCTAGTCAACAGACATCTTGTCAAAGAACCACCACGAAAAAGCAAACAAACAAAATAACGCAAAAGGTTCTGCACACTTATATTGATTTTAACCGTTATCTGCCATACTCCTCTATTTATACTGCAATTAATGAGTAACTGTTGGGGACACCTCTGGAAACATGTATTTTTCTTTCCATTTAAACATCCTACAGTGGTACTACCTTTTATAAAAAATGGCCTCTTCATTGTCTAGGCTAGTAACTCACTGTTGCTCTGTAGATGACAAAAAAAAAAAAAAAAAAAAAAAAAAAAAGACCTGCAGCTTTCTTTCCTAATTTACAGTCATTTTCAATAAAACTGCCAACCAGGCACAGGAATCCATGAAAGCACTTCAAGGTCCCTCAAGGACCATCTATCATTTTCAAATAAACATCTGTATCAGAAACAAGAATTTTTCAATAGTGATTCAAATTCAGACCTTTTACCTAGCACAAGTGTTCCAATTACACACTTTTGGTATTTTCTAAGAAGAAAAAAAATGAATAATACACAATGGATTTAAAAAACAATACAAAAACATGAAGAACTGACAATCACTTTTATTTTTGTATTTTTAAAAAAAGATTTTATTTATTTATTTGACAAGACAGAGCCACAGACAGTGAGAGAGAGAGACAGACAGAGAGAAAGGTCCTCCCCCCCTCCCCCGCCATTAGTCCACTCTCCAAATGGCTGCAATGGCCGGAGCAGTGCCAATCTGAAGCCAGGAGCCAGGAGCCTCCTCCTGCTCTCCCATATGGGTGCAGGGGCCCAAGCACTTGGGCCATCCTCCACTGCTATCCCAGGCCACAGCAGAGAGCTGGACAGGAAGAGGAGCAGCCGGGACTAGAACTGGCACCTATATGGGATGCCGGCACCACAAGCAGAGGATTAACTTAGTGTGCCACAGTGCCGGCCCCAATAATCACTTCTATTAATATACTTCCTCTTTTCCTTTGCTCCTAGCTTTTGGTTATTTTATACTTAATATATGAATAATAAACTGGGCCTGGTGAAAAGGAGAAACACCTATCAGAAGACTTTTTGAGAATATCTAGTATAACCTTAGTGGTCTAACAAGTTATCTTTTGGTGAAAATCTATATATTTTATTCCATGTTTTACTGTTTGGGCCCTTTGGCCTTTTTTTTTTTTTAAGATTATTTATTTCAAAATCAGGGTTACAGAGAGAGAGGGGAAAAACAGAGAGACACTGATCTCCCATCTGCTGGTTCACTCCCCAGCTGGCCACAATAGCCAGGGCTGAGCCAGGTCAAAGCCAGCAGTCTGCAGCTTCAACAGGGTCTCCCACATGGGTACAGAGGCCCAGGAACTTGGATATTTTCTATTGCTTTTCCACATACATCAGCAGAGACCTGGATCAAAAATGGAGCAGTCTGGACTCGAACAGGTGCCTATATGTGAGGTCTGCATCACAGATGGCAACTTAACCCGCTGTGCCACACCACTGGCTCCCCTTTGAACTTTCAAAGGGTAAGCCAATTAAAATTATGTTAGCAAGGAAAATTAAGAGAGATTTTCTTCAAAAACAATCTTAAATTTTAAAACTGTGATATGTTTGTAAAATTGGCGCACCAGCAACTGAATACTACTATTTAATGTAAACATACTAGACACTTGCTAATTCATAGTTATTAAGTGTTTACTTCTTTTATCAAAGTTCAGTGCAGAAAAGGCTTAGAGTAAGTTAAAAGGAACTACGAACTGCTGTCATTTACTTTTTCAAATTCCTTTTTTACTTCTAAATGCACGATTATATCCAAAAGGCCACACACACCAAAATCAAATACATTAACTTCCTCCAACTTTTAGTAATGTCCAAGATTCACGAATCCTGTTACTACCTCTAGAACACAAAGATCCCAAACTCAGGAGATCCAATCAAACCTGTATACTTAGTTCTATAGGAAGACAGTAAATGACTCAAAATCTTCAATCAGGAAGAAAAATAGCTACCACCTGCACCTGGATAGTTACCAGCAATGATTGTAAAAACTAACTGCATTAAATACAGTTAAACATTGCTGTACATTTTAGTACCTATTTGATTAATGACAAGAGTAGTGACAGACAGTTGCAATATGGAATCTAATGTTTATACCCAAACACTACATCAGTCATTTAGCCCAAATTTACCTTACTCCCACACAAACCTGGTGTCAGGCTCAATGTTTATTTCTGTAAATTACAAAAAAAAAAAAAAAAAAAAAAAGCTCAATATTCAATTTTAGAAGTCCTAGTTTTATTCATATGAAAAAACTTGAACATGTTAAAGAAAATTCCAAAGCTTTTCAAACCACTCTTTTCAATTTGTTGTCAGCATTGATTTGAAGCATTTATCGGACCTCTTTCAAAAGGTCTGTATCTTACTCAGGCATCCTAGCTGTGACTCTACTATACGATCTTCAAAATCGGGTTTCTACTCTGAATTACTTTGCTGTTTTACTGTACAAAATTAAATAGTCAATGCCAATCAGAAACAAAGCCTGTAGCTTTTCCTAATTTTATCATATGTAATACTGAAATGAAAATTAAAGAATACATATGTGGCAATCTCAAAAAGTTCATGGAAAGTGAAATTAAAAGATGTTTATTTTGGTGGAAAATTTTTGATACTCATTCATCATCTCTCATATTATGCCTTTTCCATGAATTTTTTTCAAGACTCCTTACAACTTCTCTTGAAAAACAAGAATGTAAGTTAAAACTCACATCCTTTCATATCACAGGGCTATGATCTAAACTATCTGGTCTTTGGAAATAATGAAGAAGATGACATTTGGTTCTTTTTTTAATTTTTATTTTTGACAGGCGGAGTGGACAGTGAAAGAAGAGAGACAGAGAGAAAGGTCTTCCTTTGCCGTTAGTTCACCCTCCAATGGCCGCTGCGGCCGGTGCATCACGCTGATCCGAAGGCAGGAGCCAGGTGCTTCTCCGGGTCTCCCATGGGGTGCAGGGCCCAAGGACTTGGGCCATCCTCCACTGCCTTCCCGGCCATAGCAGAGAGCTGGCCTGGAAGAGGGGCAACCAGGACAGAATCCAGCGCCCCGACCGGGACTAAAACCTGGTGTGCCTGCGCCGCTAGGCGGAGGATTAGCCTGTTGAGCCACGGCACCAGCCCTGACATTTGGTTCTAATGGTAGTCACTCTAACACTGCAGCCAGCTATTAAAGGGTAGAGCTATAATTCAAAATTGCCCACCTGAATTAGAGAAAATTTTTTATTATTTTAATTAAGAAAAATATATGTTACAAACATGGTTGAACCACATTAAAAAAAAAAAAAGACATGGTTAAAATAAGCTAACGCCAGTTTAAATGTTCTTTCACTGAAACCAAGCTGAAAGTAACCACTGGGTCTCATGCCTTCAGGTATGTGTTTTGCTTGCTCAACTTTTGGAAAACTGCTTAACTCACGATAATTTTTCCAAGTTTGGGAGGAGGCCATTTCATGAATGTGTACAGTGATGCAAAAGACATTGTGAGGTTGTACAATGGCTGTACCAAAAACAAGATGTGGCTTTCCCCCAGGTATTTCTTGTGTTAGCATATCAGCAAAAATGAAGGGAGCAACTGAAGAGGAAGACATGGAGATAGTTAATTATCAAGTGTGGAGTAAGGAAGTTTGCAGAGCCAAGAAATGAAGATTGCTGGAGATAGAAAATGAAAATGGTCCTAACTTCTCCCTTTCTGGTCTGATGTAAACCCAGCTTGTAGAATGAGGGAACGAAGTTTTTGTTTTGTTTTGTTTTTTACTTGCCAACATGTGTGGCATCTGGCATCTGGGTTTGGGTGGCTTATTATTATCTTTCTAAACATATAGTTTGATATTCCTTTAATTAAAACGGTGACCATCACCTAAAACAACTTCTCTAGTGGGGGGACCTTGTAAACCCACAAAACCCAGGGCTGGGTTTGTTGAACCTGCAGGCAGTTTTGTGTAAGGGAGCATTAAAGAGTTGGCAAACTTTGTCTGCTCTAATTTTCTTATTCTCTATTATCTATCCACTTAATAATTTCAGAAACTTCAATCAGACTCTGACCAAGAAATCCACACAGTGCTTGGGATAGAATGATAATACCATCTGTTTTCATTCTTCTGTGGGCTCTTTCCAAGAGCACAATGCTGCATTCTGGTCGCTTACTTTCTAATGATCCTGACATTGTAGGTGATTTAAAGGAAACTCTCCTATGCCACTTGTCCCTTACAAACGTGGAGAATCTTTTCAATTTGAGAAAGTCGCAAGTATTTTCATACTCCTGTTGATTGCACTTGAATTCTACTGACAGATACAGCCCATCCCAATACTAAAAAAGATCCAAAGCTATTTCCTGCCTTTTCTGTAACGATGGGTGAGACTTAAAGCTCCTCTAAAGGAGTTTATTTGGCATAAGACTTCTTACTCTCTTTCTTAAAGTCTAGATGGTAATTTAAAAAAAAAAAAAAAAAACACTAAACCATCCCTAAAATTAGAAACAACTGACTTACTAAAACCTTTTAGACAATGACTGTTTAAATGGGGAGCTACCCTTTATGGTGATCCATAAAAAATAGATGACAATATCATTATTCAAGTGTTATGAACACAGAGTGATAATGTTTCTTTCTAGTCATGGTAACAACTGAGAATGGAAAATGAAGGTCAAATGTTTTAAAACTCTTTGACACAGGAAGAATTAACCAATGGGACGGAAAAATACACTCCAGATAATTCATTTTTGCAGATTTTAACAATCAATATGGAGCACCATATGATAGATATGGCTCCAACAATCTGTATCAATCATGAAGATTGGCAGTGGCAAACTACACAGACCAATTTTTGTCATGCTACCACAGTCGACATTGCAGTCTATGCGTAACCAAGACTTACTCTGGTGCTTTCCCCGACACACCACACAGCCCCTTCCAAGATCTGCTTCCAACACATTCAAGGGCTTTTCTGAACCAAACCTGACTGAAAACCTTTGGAGACTGGCACACAATTCTTATGACACTCCATGTTTTCCTTCCAAAGGCTGCATCTTTAATACATTATATTGGGTTTTTCCCATCACACATTTAATGTGTGAAATTTCTAAACTCTTCCCCTTCACTTATCTAAATTGAACTTTGGCAGCCAACAGTTAACTGTTGGAGAGTTGCTTAAAAACGATCAAACCCTTTCTAGATCTGATTGCAAGAAGTATCAGTGCCAAGATAGAAATTTCAGTCCTCATCATACACAAAATCAATATGTATGCTTTGCTCCGGAAAGAAAGCCACCTTGAAAATAATTAATAAAACATCAAAGCCGCACACAACTTCAAAAATCCACATGAGACTGAAATATTTGAGGCAATTAAAAGAAATTACTAATTCATATAAGGTGGTACTTCTCTTTGAAAGGTATTTTTCATGTATATATATGCAACTAAGTGAAGACTGAAATTTCAGTTTTGGCTTCAAAAATGCCAATTTAAACTCTTAACATCATACCCACAGCAATTGTGAACATTACATTAAATACACAAGCTTTGAAAAAAATCTTGAGAATAATTTGGTAATATTTAACCAACATCAAAAATCGTAGAGAAGTGAAATCTGTATTTTCATTGAATGATAATGTGTAGACACATTATTAGAGTTTAGAAAACCACAAATCTGATATTTATGATATGTGCATAGATGAAACCACTTCCATGAAGTAAGTACCTGACAGCAAAATCTACCCCATCCAGCAGTTTCATTTTATTGCCTTACAAATTTAACTTTCAATTGTTAAATTTTAAATACACATGCTGTGTTGGAAGGTGGATATCAACATAGACAAGTTTAAAATAAAGGTGGCTGGCCGGCGCTGCAGCTCAATAGGATAATCCTCCGCCTTGCGGCGCTGGCACACCGGGTTCTAGTCCCGGTTGGGGCATCGGATTCTGTCCCGGTTGTCCCTCTTCCAGGCCAGCTCTCTGCTGTGGCCAGGGAAGGCAGTGGAGGATGGCCCAAGTGCTTGGGCCCTGCACCCCATGGGAGACCAGGAGAAGCACCTGGCTCCTGCCATCGGATCAGCACGGTGCGCCGGCCATGGCGGCCATTGGAGGGTGAACCAACAGCAAAGGAACACCTTTCTTTCTGTCTCTTTCTCTCACTGTCCACTCTGCCTGTCAAAAATTAAAAAAAAAAAGAAAATTAAAATAAAGGTGGCTAGGAAGCATGACAGCCATAGAGGTGGAAGTGGGGAGGGATCTAAGAAAGATACATCAATGTTGGAGATGTTATAACACAATCTGTGCAGAGAAGAGGGAGGCATTTGAGAAGAAAGCCTGATAGATGACACTTGTTTTTACTTTTGAGGAAGAGTCATAGTTACTGTACTTCTGGATGGAAGGATGTGCATCCTGGACAAAGGTAAGCAACTGCTTACTGGCAAGCTCTGCACAGATTAGATAGATAAGGGTCTTGCTTGTCTGGCTTAGAGGCTTAGAATTTATCCAGTGGACAGCTAGAAGTCAGTAAAGGTTTTCTGATTTCAGGAGGATGACATAAACAGAAGTGCATTTTTAAAAGACAGCTGGCATCATCAATGAGATAACTGGATCTCTCACAAGAGACAGGATGCAAGGAGGCTACTGAGGAGAATGTAGGACACGCTCCAACAGAGTGGAGGCATCGACTCTTCAGAGCAGTTTTCTCTGTACTCTCTATAAAGTCCTAGCCTCTAATGTCCAAAGTACTGATTTTGTGAAACTACAATGCCTTCTAATTTACTTATCAAGAATATCTATTTTTTTCAGGGCACTCTTTTAGATAATTGTTAATGTCTAGAGAGAGGGAGATCTTCCAAGTAATGGTTCACTCCCCAAATGCCTGCAACAGCCACAGCTGAGCCAAGTACTTGAGCCATAATGCCCTGCCTCCAAGGGTTGATGTTAACAGTACTCTGGTTAGAAGCAGAAGCAGGAGTTGAATCCAGGCACTCCAATAAGGGAAGCAGGCATGTCAACCAGCACTCAACCCACCGTGCTCCGACACTTGCCCTCTAGACATTTTTTTTTTTTTTTTTTTTTTAAGGCAGAGCTATAGAGAGGTAGAGGCAGAGGCAGAGAGAGAGGTCTTCCATTCACTGGCTCACTCCCCCAGAAGGCTGCAATGGCCAGAGCTGTGCTGATCTGAAGGCAGGAGCCTCTTCTGGGTCTCTCAAGCCAATACAGAGGCCCAAGCTCTTGGGTCATTTTCCACTGCTTTCACAGGCCACAGCAGAGAGCTGGATCAAAAGTGGAGTAGCCGGGATTTGAACTGGCACCCATATGGGATACCGCCACCAGAGGCATTGGTTTTACCTTCCACACCACAGCGCTAGCTTCTGTAGACATATCTTAAACAAACCTCACAACCAGCCTTGAAATAAAATGATGACGTTTTATTTTCAGTATACAATATCCTAAATTAGGAATATTGCTATTATGACTTAGTACTTCTGCACTAACGTCTTGAGATCATCAACCACTCCACTTGTACAATTATCATTAATTTTTTACCACTCCTGAATATACAGCAAAAAACTACAGCTGCCCAGATGCAATGTGTCTCCATTCCTCATTAGTTATGCAGTGTTCAATGTCACCTCATGAAGCCAATCAAAATTATATAACGATACAGTATTTGTTTACATTCAGAGAATATGGAAGATGGGTAGAAATGTCCTGATTTAGAACTTACGTGGTCAATATTTGCATTTCAAAGATGAAATAACCCTGACCCAGCCAGATTAAGACAACACCCAAGATGAGACCAACTTCTCAAAGGGCTTTTCTGCTAAGAAGACAAAGAATCACCTGTTAACCCACAGATCTGAAGCTGTTCATTTTTCAACTTAAAGCATTGTTGTTAACAAAATTTTGAAAAAAGGGTTATTTTACAAAGACCTATAAAACATATGACATAAGTATAAAAATATTTTTACATGTTTCCTAAATTAGCAATGATTTTTAAAAAATTTTTGCTCATTTTTTGTTACATGAAAGGGAAAGCCACTTGATGTTTATCCACAAGGTAGTCTTGATAATACCATAATTCTGCCTCCTAACTTAAAACTATTGATTTTAATTATTGTTTTCTTTGGTTTAACACATGAGATCTCTGAAAACTTGTATTATGGAAAGCTGTATACAATCTTCAATGTTTTCTGCATTGACAAATACTTTATTTTTCCATAAGCTTTTTGAAATCCATAGATACATATGTAGGCAGGTAAGTAGGTAGACAGATCAATCAGCTCTGTGGGAGACTCTGATATAGATTTTACCGCATGATTCAGCAGGTCAACCCTACTTTACGAAATATCTGTTTTTAATACTTTTTAATTTCTAGATGTAACCTATATCTGGTCTACATTTTAATAAATGATTAAACTACAATACAGCAACATGTAAGTCCACCTGTGTTAAAACAGCATTTAATTCATGACAGAATTAAATAGCAGACAGAACTTTTGTGTTGTATACATTTGCTGCTGCTTTGTTTCTTCCAAATACAAGCAATGTAAGACTCGCAGATCTCAAAATAGAAGTATATTGTTTTAACTTCAGGAGTTAAGTGTGTCCTACTTTCATTGCCCCGTATTCTTTAAATTTTTTAGAAAAAAAGTATGAAGTAATTGAGAAGGGGAAATTAATGTGTGTAAAATAAAAATAAATTTCTTAAAGGATTTTAAGTATCTACATGGTACTTAAAGAACTAAACAAGACACCTTTGTGTATTTTAGTCAGAAGCAATATTAATAACCACATGACACCAAGACTTCATAAAAATATTTAGTGCAGATTAACCACCTTGATGATTACAATGCTATGGATATAGAAGAACTCAGGAAACAAATGTTTCATGCCAAATACAAATTTAATATTAACTAAGTATGTCAATGGTATTTCCCACAATGATCCATTTCTTAAATTCTCCCACATTTCTAGAAAGTAACATCACACTTCTTAAGCAGATCAAAGTAAGATTTGGCTTGGTAGACTTTAATTTTTGCGTGCACTGGGATAGGCACGTACAATTTTTATCCCTATTTGGAACTTTTATTGTTAATGTGCATTTCTATTGTCTGTCACCCAGGACTATGGACTTGTGTTGAAACTCCCAGCGTTTGAAGATCTGCTTCTTTGCCCTTTGAACTGTAAGTCACTTTCGTTCCAAAATATTGTTTGCTGCATTCTGATTGATCTGTATGTTTCTGTGTCTTCTTTGGGCTTCCACAGCTGTGCCACACTGCTAAAACCATGCAGAGTGAGCACAAATATTTGATAAGAAGTGCTGGGGATTGCTTTTTTTTAAGTTTCTGTGGGGGAAGAATGCCACTGTAGCTAGCATACGATTTTAGTACATCTCAGTGCAATGGCTGAATTTAAACACACACACACACACAACTTTGCTAAAGAAGTAAAAAAATGAAGATAATGAACAAGTCTATGTTCTTGTACATCTGTAACCTAGGATTACCTTAGCCTGTTCTAATTATTAGCAGTAATTTGCTTATTAACTTTGGAGTTGAATACATATGGCATCAGAGTAGAACCCAGTGATGACATTGAGAGAAGTCACGAAATGAGCGTTTCCTCTCTAACCTGAGCTGAGCAAGGAACCTTTCTGCACAGTGTGAACTCCCGGGTTTCCCCGTGCCTGCATGGAGCTCACGCTGCCATCTCCCTGGGCATCAGAGAGGTGAGGTCATTTCATCACTCCTTGCAAACAAATGCAAAGCGTCTGTAAAAATCTGACTTCATTTGATTTACTCTCCAAGACTGTTTTTTATTAAATATGTTTGACTGCTATCTCTAATTAAATGTAGAATTAATTTTGGCAAACTAACCACAGATGCAGTTTATGTTCAATTTTATCAGACAGATTTATTTATAAGCTGTCAACTTCTTGAAAGACTTCATTTTGGAGCAGTTTTAAATTGCTAACAGTAGCTGTAAATGGAGCTACTGTTCTCTGGAACACTAAAGGAAAAGTATGCTATAAATGTCCATTCCATCTGTGAGGAATCATAAAACAATCACATTCCTTTATTTTTTTTTCCTCCGTAGGACCTTTATTAAATTAGTTCAACTCAATTAAAAATAACTTCAAAAACATTTCAGAGCCTTTTGTTTCATGGAATACTTGGAACTCTCTGCACGGAACGTCACCCTTTTAACTAATCCCTTTTACTAAATGGAGGAGAATGGTGGTATTGTGACTTCAGACAGTGCTTTCAAGGGTCTCTACTGTACCGAATTGAGGTCACTGCAAGACAATGCTCAACACCCAATAGCCATTCAGACATTCTTCACAACTCTATCAAACGTGTCTTTCTTTCTCTCACCCGCTTTCTCTCATGGCAAACTCAGAGGACAATGGAAAAAGCCTCCAGCACCATTTATGGTCACCATATTTGCACATGACAAAGTCTATTCTTCCTGGTTTGCCAACTCCCTGTATAAAGAATGATCCATGGGCTAGATTTTCCCACCGTTACTGTTCTTCAAACTTACTTTGTATTTAATTTTGTTGTTGTTGTTGTTGTTGCTGTTAGAAGGCTGGTAGGTGGCATTTTAGAAGCGGACTTGCTATTTTTGTGCATGTGTAACAAAGCAGAGACTAAATGCAGAATTAAATATGTCACACTGTAGCCAGCATATGCATGATGGAGTGAACCATTTAGTATAAAGCAGACAAATGATGGAGTTGCAAGGCGTATACCTAGTCTTATTGTCTAGCATTATCAGTATTATAAAACTTACTGTCTGCCCATGAACCACTATGCTTATGCCCCACAAGCACTATTTAGTGCTGCTCGGGAGTTTCTATGGCTGCAGCCACAAACAAACAAAATCAATTGCTGTAAATTTTTCTCACCAGGGCTGCTCCTTCTCGAAAGAAAAAAATAAACAAATAAAATAAAAAGATGTATCCGGAGCATCATCCTCCCAACAAACAAGAAAGAACACATATTTGCAAGCTATATAGTAAAGTTGTTATGATGAAGATTTTGATTTTAATTAAGAATGGGATTTGTAGGACAATTAGTGAGATGTAATATTCTTTGCAAGAAACAGTGGCCTTATTGGAAATCCCATCTAAAACGGAATGGGGGCATTTGGAGCTGCACAGAGACTTGTTTCTATGGGTTTCTACACTTAATGAGAAGAAAAATACAAGCAAAATGTGGATATCTCACCTGAAATGCAGAAATACAAACACTATTGGCCCCCTTTTTCCCCCTTTAATTTTCTCTTTCTAATTCAGGTCACAGATATCTGTTCTGGAGAGATTTAAATCATGTAATCTTCTTGCCGTTAATTCACTTTATAAGTTATTTTCTTCATTTATTCTAAGCCACTGATTAGCAGTATATCTCATCTTACTTGATTTTATAAAGATTTAATAATACATTTAATAATAATAATAATAGCAGCAAACTTCCCAGTTATTTTGGATATGCTTAGAATCCCCATTACCAAAGAGAGGGCTCTTCCTATTATTTCCTCATATTGACAGATCTTGTGTGATTGCTTAAGCATTAGCATGGCCATTTTCTGTACAGTATATAAATTTTTTGTTATAAAAACTCAAAATAATTTCCCAGTCAAATGTCTGGTAATTTTTCAAGTCAATTCAACTAATTATATATCAATATGTACCTTTTTCGTTTCCATACACTTTAACATTTAATACTGCTAAGTGAATTAAGAGATCTCTCTCCGAGACCACATGGAAAATATAGTAACAGAGACTATTTCATCGGTTACTATGGTGTGAATTTTAAAAATCAGGCATATGTATTATCGCATGTATGTGATTTTAAACATGTGTTGAGTACCAACTTTCTGCAATTCCTGTTCTGTAGTACTTACTAATCTTATGCTATCTGCCAAGCATTGTACCCAACAATGGTACAGCACATTACACATAGACGTCTTCATCTCATTGATAACCATCCTAAGACATACAATTAAACAACTGTATGCATTCACTCTGTGAGAAGGGCTGTAGATACAAAATGGGTATAGAATTGCTCGCAGGTTATAAGTCAAAAGCACAGAACTGCGGCAGCATCCTGAGTGTAACTGTGGAAACATCCCGAGTTACGGGTACCCATTTGGAAAGCATCAGGTTCAATACGCTACGGCTGAAAGGTGAGAAGCAGCATTTACCTTTGGCTGGTGTTGGAGGAAGGGCTAGAGGATGAGCAAGAAGGAATAACACATGAACACACAGGAAACAGAAATGCATGTAGATCATAACTAAGATATGTATACATGTGTATATATGTATATATATATATACACACACGTTTATAAAATCAGTGGCCTAGTTGTTTCTAACAAGGCTATTTCTATGGAGTAAAGACAGGTCTAGAAGTCCAGGCTCGCCTGTGTTTAGTGGTCCTTAAAAGCTAGCCCAAGTATAGTGGACGGGTGTGAGAAGAGAAAGGGAGCCCGAAGACCAATTCCAAGGCCATTGCAGGATTTCACCTGCGAAAGGATGAGGGCATGGTGTTTCCACACTACAAAAGGAAAGGAGAAGCATGAAAGGAAGAAAATACCTGCCTGACTTGGAAACCAAGTCTTGGTGGCCAAGAAGGGGGGAAAAGTCAACATGATTTCAAAGGCTGTACACCAAGTGGGCTGTATCCCTAAGGTTCAGCTTTGTGAAACCCCCAACCTAATACATCCACATGACACTCAAACCAAGGCTATGGAAACAGATGAGGTCCAAGGACAAAAACTATGGCTCGTGTCGAGATTCAAGAAGCAGAGGGATGAAGTAGAGTCAGTAAAATGGTTATGTGAAACAGTTTCCGGTGAGAAAAGCATCCACACTTAATTTCCTTTAATTGCATTTAAAACATAATGCCATATTCTGAATGTGTCTTCCAAAACCGATTCATTAAAACTCAGTCACAAATGCAGTGATCTGCGAGGTGGAGCCTTTGAGAGGTAATTCTATCATGAGGGCAGAGCTACCAAGGGTGGGACTGAGAGCCTTATAGAAGACTGAAGGTCGTGGTTTACCCCTGCTTTTCCACGTGGGCCACAGTGTTCTTCCCCTCTAAAGGATGTACAAGGCACCACATGGGAAGCAGAGCCTTGGTCTTGGACTTGCAAGCCTTCAGAACTCTTGGAATAAATGCACTTTCTTTATCAAGTGCCCAAACCGTGTCAGGTTGTTTTAACAAAACAACAGACTATGACAGAGCTCCTGATTTTTCTCACCAGTATAATATTTTGTGTTTCTCTCCAAGGCTTAAGATTTCTGACTCCTTATTTCATTCTGATACTGCCCTTTAATTAAAACCCTCATGTATATCTTTCTTTAAAGTGAAATTTTAGGGGCTGGCACTGTGACGAAGCAGGTAAAGTCACCACCTGCAGGCAGGCATCCCATCATATGGGTGCCAGTTCAAGTCGGGTACTCCACTTCCGATCCAGCTCTCTCTATGGCCTGGGGAGCAGTGGAGGATAGTCCAAGTCCTTGGGCTGCTACACCTGCAGGGAAGACCTCCAAGAAGCTCCTGGCTTCAGATGGGTGCAGCTCCGGCCTTTGCAGCCATCTGGGGAATGAACCAGTAAATGGAAGATTTCTCTCTCTCTCTCTCTGCCTCTGCTTCTCTGTAACTCTTTCAAATAAATAAATCTTTTTAAAAATAAAATTAAATTAAATTTTAGTTGAAAATTATGACCCAATCTTTTTTTACTTCAGAATCCATCATGTTAGGAAAAGTGCTGAAATTAAAAATAGAAATATGGCACTTTTCAACTATGCAAACATTCACGCTTCCTACCAATTTCATTAACCTTATAGCTATTATCATTGATTCCGAAAGCAGTCTTCCTCATGCAATTTCTCACCATTCCCTACATCCCATTTCATCCTTTAACTCCAGCAGAAACTCCAAAAGCATCACTTACCCTTTCATACTTGTCCTGTTTTGGGTAGCTTTGTCCCATCACTATGCATTTTATCTTAATTACTACAAATGCTAAATCATAGCTATACTTAACTGGTGATCCCTAAGCTTAATAGAAAAACAATAATCCTGGAAGGAGCTTTTAAGCGATCATATTTTTAAAATCACTTGGATGTCTGCCTTGGTCATTTTCAAATTACCAGGCGGACAGTGTTGTGAATATTACACTCTTCTAAAAATTACAGAGAACAGAAGATGACTTCAAATCCACAAAGACTACCTGAAAAAGGGGATGTGTCCTCCATGAGGATAATAATAAAAACAGCCAACATACACAGTCATCCTACCATATCTGGCTCCTTTGTTCAAACAGATAGGGTACTTTCTTTCGATTGGTCTTGTACAGCAAGCAGGAGCCCGGTCAGCAAGAGGGACAAGAGGTGAGTTTCAGTCCCAATTCATTCCCTTGGCTAAGCACCTCCGGGTCACATAAAATTACACAACTGTGTGTGGAGTGCATGCCAGGAACTCTGTTCTATGCATTTCAGATGTTCTGTCTTAGTTAATTCTTATAATAGCCCAGTGAATTAGACACAATTATTGTGCCCACTGTACAGAGATAGATCGACTTGCCCAAGGACTCAGCTAGTGACCTCACAGCTAGCATTCAGCCACGGTGGATTATGGCAAGTATCATTATGTTAAATCAAGACTTTCATACTTTTAAACAGTCGTATTTTGTTAATTAGTTAGCTGTACTATATGAGGGTAATTCAAACAGTTAGAGGGAAAATAAAAGTTTATATCAGTGCAAAAAATGGAATCTAAGTAGTTCTTTTCTTGATACACATTTTCCATGTACTTTTTTTTAACAGCACCTCATATACATGTGTTAATGGATATGATTCAGTAAAGAAGCAGGACTCAAAAATTCTAGCCCCTCCCTATCTGACATGTGTCCACCTCCCACCCAAACACATCATCATCTCCTGTCTTGCTACTGCAGGTTGCTCTGTCTAGCTTCAAACGAATTGGAAGCAAAAGGCAATCAAGCCCCAATCACAAAAGACCCCTTACAGCCTATGCAGATTCTCACAGTGACTCACATGGGATCTTCCTGCAACTCAAGCATTTTGAGAGTGTTATAGGCAAGATAAACAAAATTACCTGTGCATAGAACATTAGCGGGGTGCCAATGCAAGTATTGTGTGTGGACAGAGAATCACCACGCCTCCCCAACCAGTAACAACCACTGCCCAGTTCCGCTCCATGGACCACTTCTTGTCATGCCGTCTGTTTTGAGCTGAAGCATCACCCCAATCAACCTTATCTAATTTACATGTTGGCCTCTTGTCTATTTCTATTGCAAGGGTGGCCAAGAACCTCGAGGTAGCTATCTGTGCTAAGCACCACGAGCACACTGCAACCTTCTTCTCCCTTAGGCAATTACTTTCTAAAAAATGGGAGAGGGGGGTATCTGCAAAGATGTTTCACCAAGGGTTTCAAGTAGGTCATATTTGAAAGAAGAAAAGATTCTTCTTTTGGAAAAATACCCTGTCATTGACAGAAAATAAAAGCTACCATTAACTTTAAAATGGGCAAAGACATTAACTCCAAAGGTGCTTTTCTATCACCTTAATCAAAAGCTTACTCAACACACTTAAAACTAGTAAAATGATTCCTAAAGGTAAGATAAACATTGTAAGTTGTCCACACACAAGCAAGCATATGCTAAAAAAAAAAAAAAAAAAAAAAAAAGAAAGTATTTGGATTGCACTAAAAATATTTTACTTGGTAGTAAAATGCTTCTTAAAGTATTTCTCAACTCAAATTAGTTTTGCCAAATCAAAAGTTTTCTTTTGGGTAGTTAAGAAAGCCAAGAGTATTCAAAATGTTTTTAAACCATTCTACCTTTTACTCTCTCTGTTTCCAAGGGAAGCATTGGCAAATACAATTTGGTTATTAAGGGAGGGAAAATGCTATACTTTTTTTTTCACTGTCAAAATAAACCTTAGTTAAGAAACTCCTAGTTGGAAATATTTGAAAACCTCTGAAGTATGGAGAATAATCACTACATACTGCAGGCTACACAGACTCTCAGAATGTGCTTCCCTTAAGAACTGATTACAGAAACAACTCAGGGCACGGTGCTAAATTCCAATACTGCTTGTAAAAAATGCTGCAGGAACAGAAACGCTGGTGTCCTGTTTTTAAAATAATCTTAAACTCAAAAACTTTGGATTATACAATTTTACAAACAATAAAGGAGGAAGAGGAAGAAGAGGAAGTGAGAATAAGAAAAATGAGATGAGTGAAGGGGGAGAGGCAGAAAGAGAAAAAAAAATTTGAAAAACTACTGTGTTTTGTAAAACAAAGAATTATTATTTGAAAGGCAAAGAAACAGATATCCCCTTCACTGGTTCACTCCCCCAAATCCCTGGTGCTGAGCCAGGTGAAGTCCGGACCCTGGAACTCCATATGGGTCTCCCACATTGGTGGCAAGGACCCAACTATTTGTGCCATTACCTGCTGCCTCCCAGGGTTCACATTAGGGGAAGGCTGGAATTGGGAAGAGAGCAGGGATTCAAACCCAGGCACCCAGATATGGAAAGCGGACATCCCAAACAATGCCATAACCACCGGGCTAAGTGTCTGCCTCAGTAAAATCAGTTTAATTAATTAAAATAAATTAATAGGTTAATCACAAAATTTCAGAAATGATTTCTCAGGGACTGATTTTTACATACAAAAGACAATTTTTATGTGATTATTTATTAATTTCTAATAACTACAATGTTCTATGAGTGGCCTGAAAGAAGTAGGTGAGACAAAACTTTCAGTCAGAAAGTTAGGCTGTGTTTTTCCTTAAATTAGTAACTACATACAGTTCCAGTAAAATCAGGGAGTCTCCAAACTCAATGTTTAACAATACAATGCAAAAATACAAATAAAAATGTGTGGTTTAAATTGTTACATTTGAGGTCAGCAATGTGGTGTAGAAGGTTAAACTCTGCCTGCTCCACTGGCATTCCATAGGGGTATCAGTTCAAGTCCTGGCTGCTCCATTTCTCATCCAGCTCCCGGCTAATGGACCTGGGAAAGCAGCAGAAGATGGTCCAAGTGCTTGGTACCCTGCACCCATATAGGAGACCCAGAAGAAGCTCCTGGCTCATGGTTTCAGCCTGGCCCAGCCATTTGGGGAGTGAACCAGCAGATGTAAGATCTCTCACTTCTCCCTCTCCCTCTCCCTCTCTCCCCTTCTCTCTATCTCTTTCAAAAAAAAAAAAAAAACAAATCTTAAAAAAATGTTATATTCATCCAAATAATTGTTGTTTTTATCAAAATTGATATATTGAGAATGTTTCTGAAAGCAAAGACATTGTATATGTGTCTATACATTTCAATCAAAATTGCTTTTTATTCTATAATTGCTAGCAATAGTATTCATTGTTTCAGAAATAGCTAAAATATTCATAACTTATGAGTGAAAGTGTGTGAATAGGCCATATTGTCAAACTTGCAAGGAGAAATGCCGTGCTGTGATTCTAACACTCAACTTGTACATAAAATAAGATGAAGTAATATATGTCCTTCATCTTTATTAATTCGTACTTTCTTGTTTTTTGTTTTTTTTTAGCATCTGTGTTTATTAACATGTATAGTGTGAACCAATTGGGTGCTTTGCCCACTAGAGTCAGGTAGGTTTACTTGATTACCAAGTGGAAAGGCATATGAAGAGAGGATGAGTTCATTTTATCTCTGATAAAGTCATTAAAATGGCAGAGAATATGTTTTCAATTTCATATGCTAGACAATATTTGAAAAGAAATTGGGAATGTCATGCATTGGGAATGCAAGCAGTATCTCAATAAACTGTATTGGGCTGGCACTGGGGCATAGCTTGAAAAGCCCCTGCTGCAGTGTTGGTACCCAATATGGGTGCCAGTTCGAGCTCCAGCTGCTCCACTTCTGATCCAGTTCTCTGCTATGGCCTGGGAAAGCAGTAGAAGATGGCTCAAGTCCTTGGGCTCCTGCACCCGTGTGGGAGACCTGGAAGAAGCTCCTGGCTTCTGGCTCCAGACTGGCCCAGCTCTGACCATTTGGGGAGTGAACCAGCGGATTCAAGGCTTCTCTCTCTCTCTCTCTCTCTTTCTTTCTCTGCGTCTGCCTCTGCCTCTCTGAAACTCTGCCTTTCAAATAAATAAACAAATCTTAAAAAAAAAAAAAAGCTGTATCCCCAGACTATAAATTCCACAGTCATTTAATTTACTCCTGTAGAGATGTGCTTAGGATATGTGGAATGTTTCTCTTTTCTATAAGATTCTCAAATAATTTTTTGTACCATTGGAAATCTTCCTCTAAAAATATTTAAAGGGGTTAGTATTTAAAAATAGACTGCTTGAAATATTCACACCCTCCATTTCAAAGAACAATAGACAAAAATAAAAGTATATCTTACTTTTCTCTCCTTCTACTAGAACGCAGGGGTCGTTGCTGTAATGAAGAAGACAGATACGGCGTTTCCGTCTTAAGCATTCTCCTGACTAGGAAGTTTCTACTGGTATTTCAGAAGCAGGGACAAAAAGCACGAGAAAACACTTTCATCCCCTTGGGAAATCTGTGAGCAAAAAGTAGGAATCTCTGCCCTTCTATTTTAGAAATACTAAAAGAAAGTACAGATCTGCCTTTTCATAAATCTCGCCTTCTTCAAGAATCAGGACTATGTCAGCACAGGGCTACTGAATCAAGCACACGCTGATGCTACATGTTTTTCAAAATCAATCCAAAGGTGAAGACACATTTTGGGGAAAAGACTCATTTTGAAGATGGAGTCTTCCCTATTCCCTATAATTATGAGCACTGAATCAGCTGGCTTAGTGACTGTCAATGGTTTTCATGTATGCAAGAGAGCAAAAAAATTTATTTGTATAAGAACAGACTAGCATCAACAATTTCCACCCCTAAAGGCTACCTTCTTGAGGTCTGATTTGACCCTGACCTGCCAAATCTTTCCACACACCTCTGCTGAATCAAGGAGAGAGAATGAAATACCAGCAGTGGAGAAGAGAAGCAGCCCTGGGGAAACAGATCTGAATTTGATGACTTTTATTAAGTGAGGAATCAGGAGCTATGATATTAAGAAAGATGCGGCATGTCAAATGTAAGATTCAATGTCTTCTTTCCCTCCACCTGCACACACTGAATTCACTACCATTTCAGATGACTTGGTATTTTCACTTGAACATGGTTATATATTTCTACACTGATAAGACATCATCTTCTCCCCTAAACCAGTCTTTCCCAATCTTGTCAACCTCAACATGCTTGAGGGTCATTAGACTATCCTATTCCTAATGGGAGTCCCTTATTTTTAAAAGAAGAGAAGTGTATTTTTTAAAAGTACATTCTTCGCCAACCTTCTGAATCACACCCCAAAGAAAGACTGTATCCCAATCATTGGCAATTGGTTGAAAATGGAACATATATTTCATTATCGATTTTCATGTCTGTGGTGCCCATAATAAAATTGTGGATGACTCGTTATACAGTATTTAGATAGCACCAGTAATACACTCCTGGTTACAAATGAAAAACACTGGTATTCATCCAAAAGTTGGTAATATCTCAGTGTAAAAATACCCAAATCTCTTCAAAGGATAAAAATATTAGTGAAGTAGGCAGATAAGAGAAATGTAATTTCTAGCTGATCAGTAATTTTTTATTTTAGTCCTTGCTTCTAACAAATTCCTCCATATATAGGAGAGAGCAGATTTTTCTGCTTCATCCTATAAAACAAAGAACGATGCTACTCCCCTCCCCCCGTTTCTATATACAGTCACTAAAATCCATCTGCATCACAGTCGTCATTACAAATGATAGCTTTGCCAAATCTAGTCCCACAAATTGATATATTGGAAAAACTGGCATGAATATTTTAATGCCCTGCCATTCTAAAGAATAAGCTTTAGGTTTTATCTTTATATATGAATATTAGCAATTTATATATGACTTCCTATATGCATCTTTATATATTCATGCATAGAAAAAATCAGCCTAACAGAAAATTAAATTTTTGTTAGATGACTTGTATAATTAACCACAGAGCTATATTGTCATCTTTGATAAATGTGGGAAATTGAGGCACAGAAGTACCCTCTAGGTGATAACCAAACAGCATATGACAAAGAACAGAAAGACTGGTACAATGCCCATGCCTTATGTGCTTCCCTCTCTGGTCTAAACACCAGATTGCCATAGAGATTCCTATAAGGAACTCTTTAAGATGAGACCCTGGTAAGTTAGAGGAAATGAAAAGACGTATTCTGAATTATGGGGACGCTCGGCTACTATACTTGTATTTTCTTCCTCATTTCTGGGAGGTTATTTGGTGCTGTCCAAGTGTGTGGTACAATGAAGGAGTCACTAGGCTTTATAATGTCTTTCTGCAGCCAACACACCGCTTTTTTTATACAGGAAATGGAAAGGGGCATTAAGTATCTTTTTATTCTTTCAAAGCAGTTGATACCAAAGACAATTTGAAAATAAGTTAAGAATAATGAACAAGTATCCCCAGACTTTTTAATGACTAAATGTTTTTACATGGCTAACAGAATCATAACATTTGAATTATAATACCTAGAAATATCAGTAAAGGGAAATTACTTTCAATTGCTTAAGCATGTATTTTTAATAAAGGCCTTCAAAAATATTTTTAATCTTTGCATTTATGTAGATGTTGATTTTTTTAAAAACAGCAAATCCATAGTTTACAAGGGCCATTTCCAAATACCTTACTTCAAAATCAGTGGAAACAATAACTGACCTCACGTTGGAAGGATCACTGGCTTGGGAAGGGGATGCAGAATCGCACACTCAGTTTTGTAGATGACCACCAGGAGCATTCCAGAAATACAAAGTCCTCTTTCATATTATTTGGTGAAAGACCACTGACTGAAGGAGACATATCTAACACCAGGTAAGTGAGCCAATAAAATTATATATTAGTGCAATTCCCTAGTAAAGAAATTGCAAAAATTTTAAAAAATAACAGAAGTCACTCAAGAAAAAAAAATAGCAAATATTGGATAAATCACAGTTTCTGAAGTTAGAATTATTCTGATGTTTGGATTAAAATATAGCAAAAATACAGGCTATCACAATAACAACAAAAAAACGGGCCATAACTATAGTGTCATTATGTTAAGCAACAACTTAATTTTACCAATATACCATTAAGCTAAGATAGACCAAGATCTGTACCATAAGCACTTTTAGGATATGTGGTGATAAAGCTGTGGTATGCAATCTGAAAGCCAATCACGAGATAGTGGGGAAGTGCTATTTAGAGTGGAATGAACTGCATTACACAGTAACATCTGCACTGGAGCCATCTGGGTACTTGGGAGGGCTGAGCAAAGATGCTGCCGCCTACAAGGTGACCGGAACTGTTGACACCTTACAACAATCCACTGAGCAAGAGTTCTGCTTCTCTGTTTTCTTGACTTCCTTTCTTTTCATTATCATTCACAGCAACTTTTGAGGAACAAAGCCCCCGTGCTTTCTTAAGTTTGCTTCCATGTTTACCTACTGGAAAAAATAAACCTGCTTTCTGAAATGTCCTGACAGCGGTCACAGGATCTCAGGGATGCTCTACTTCTCAGAAGACTACACAGCAGGAGCGGAGGTTTTCAAGTATCACAGGACTCGCCTTTAAGCTGACACGTGATAAAGAGAATACGGTATGAGTGAGTGAAATACAATTCTACATTAAAAGAAATTTAAGGTCATGGTATATGGTATCACTGGCATCTTTCTGGCTAAAGCTAATGGCACAGATTGAAATGTGATGTAGAAAGTCAAAGTTAGAACAAAGTATAAAGTGAGCAGAAGACATTATTTTATAGCAGATTTTAATAAAATAGATCCATAATCCAATACAAAATGGAAGCAAATGGCAGGAATCACTTACTAGAATGTAAGAAATCCATGGTCATGGAGCCATTTCTCTTTTGTAGTGCCTTTCATTTCCAGCTACCTTCTCCTTTTTCACCTACTGAAACTCTTTTCATCCAATTAATCCGAGTACCCCCACAATATCTTCACTAACCTCTGCAGTCACTATTAACTCCTTTGGAGACAAAGCTTGCTGATCCAGCCTTGGCCTGTGTGCTAAGAAATTCTTTGTCATAGAGAGCCAAATCGAATGCTCCAGTAATTTTAAGATGTAGTCAATAAACATTTACAGAGTGACACCTGTCTAGGGTTAAAATAGGTCTGAGTGATAAATGTGAATAATTTACAGTCTCTGACTTGGATTTCAATCTTGGCTCTGGAAAGATTTCTTTCTCCCTGATTTTTATCATCATATACACTTAGTACAGCTACTGAAAACAGAAAACATTGAGCACCCATTCCTCCAGCTACCAAATGGACGAAAACATTTAAGATTTTCCCATATCTCTTCCGAGTCTTCTCCTTTCCCAGGCCCCAACATACCCAGAAGCCAGTGCAGCTGCTTACTATGAAGCATTGCTACTTATTTTCAAACAAAGTCTACCCAAATATTGAAACCAAAGCAAAAGGGAAGCCCATCTGATCTCAGGAACATGGGTTTCCATCCTACTTCTATTCCTGAAAGACATTCTCAGGTTATAGGAAAGTATGGTTGGCTGATATTTGATTCAGCGTCTTCCCTCTCAGCTATTTTGAAACAAACAAACAAAACAAAAACAAAAACAAACAAAAACTCCCCAGAAGGATTTAATACCTTTTCAAGCCTAGAGAAAATGCTACAAAATTCTATTTTGCTTTCAGTTCTAACAGGATTTATTTGAAAGACCTATAAATGGGGCCTCTGCATAACTGGTAAAAAGCAGTATTACACTTCTTCCACAGTTTCAGGAAAAGATGTCTCCTCAACTTCACAGCCTTAACCACAGAACAGGCCTCCAAGTGGGCTGATTCAACAGCTAACCCAGTCCTAGAACAGAAGGTCACACCCAGGAAGCCTGCACACTCTTCTACTGGTAGGGTACTACAACCGGAGTAGAACCATTCTCCTTGAAGCTACATCTTGAGCCAGCCTGAGTTAAGGAGTCTCATGGAAGTAACTGACACAAAGTTTCATACAGATATCTTTTTTTTTTTTTTTGATAGGCAGAGTGGACAGTGAGAGAGAGAGAGAGAGAAAGGTCTTCCTTTTCCGTTAGTTCACCCTCCAATGGCCGCCGCGGTAGGCGCGCTGCTGCCAGCACAGCGCGCTGATCCGATGGCAGGAGCCAGGTGCTTCTCCTGGTCACCCATGGAGTGCAGGGCCCAAGCACTTGGGCCATCCTCCACTGCACTCCCTGACCACAGCAGAGAGATATCTTTTTAAGACACCTGATATAGATAGCCAAAATGTCCACAAATTCTCCTATCTGTTTAACTGCCCTTTACAATGGGACTTTATAGCTTCATTAGGAGGTGGGGTGGATTTTTCCACCTCAGATCTGGTTCTGAACATGACTTTGATTTGGACCACTGAACACTATGCAGAAGCCGGAGAAAATACTATGCTCTGGAATTTTCTCTTGTTGGCCTTCAGAATCCATTTTGAAGAAGCCCTGTAAACCTACTGGAAGATGTGAGACCATGTGGGGATAGGCCCAGTGACGACAGCAGTTCCAGTCATCTTGGTCAACCCAAAAAATCTAAGATAACTAAAAATGGTCCTCTTTTAAGGAACTAAGTTTTGGGGGTGGTTTATCAATCATTAAAATACCAACCGATACATACCACTCCAAATTATTCATTAGTATTTTGTTTTTAGGGATATCCAAGTTAAAAAGTCTTTTGAATGGTGTTCTATGATTAGCACTTCCAAAGCATAATTTCCCTGTTTTGTCCAAAAATGATCCAGTACATCAAAAGAACGTGATATTTTCAGATTTATCTACATTGCTATTTGTCATCACAGTTCATTCAGCTGTTCCATGAATAAACGTCACATTTTTTTTTGGCCTCCTGAAAATGTTTTTGTTGTTAATTTTTCTGCAATTGTCTAAGATTAGAAGATTTTTTTAAAGATTTATTAATTTGAAAGGAGGAGAGAGAGAGAAAGAGAAAGAGAGATCTTCCGTTCACCCAAAAGGCCTGGCCAAAAAGCATCCAAATGCTGTAATTCCATCTAAGTTTCCCAAATGGGTGCAGGGTCCCAAGAACTTGAGCCATCTTTTTTGTTTTCCCAGGAGCACAAGCATGGAACTGGATCAGAAGTGGAACAGCTAGGACTCAAACCGGTGTCCATAATGAATGCCAGTTTTGCGGGAGGCAGCTTAACACCTGACCCACATGGGTGGTCTTGTAGGAACTGATATGCTGGTCCTATAGCACAGGTGCCGTTACTTCTAGTTACTGCTGAATGTTGTCCAGAGTGGTTGCTTCAATTTCCACTGCTACTAAAATTGTAGGCAAGTTCTCATTGCTCTTCACTCTCACTCACACTTGGTATTGAGATATTCACTTCTGGCAGTCTGATGGGTTTGAACTTGTATTTCATTTTATTTAAATTTTTTTCATAACTTGTGAAGTTGTGTATCACTTTATTAGGCATTTATGTTTTCTCTGTAAAATACCTGCTTATTCTCTTTGCCCACTTTGTTTGTCTTTTATCTAATACAAAAGTTTAAGGTTCTCAAGGCTTACCCTTTTGTGGCTTTTTTTTAGTATCTCCCCACCATCAGTTCTTTATTTTTATGTATCTTTAGCGGTATCTTTTGATTTATAGGAAATATAATTTCAATTATGTAAAACTTACTTTTCCTTTACAAAATCCTTCCTTAACCTGAGGTCATAAAAATAGTCCTATTTTTGACTGCATGATTTTTAAAGTTTTGCTTTTCACTTTAAGGTTTTCGAGCCACCTGGAATTTATTCTGTCATCAGGATCTAATTTTACCTTTTTCCATATGGATAACCAATTGTCCTAGCACTATGCACTGAAGAGCCCAAAATTTCCCTACCAATTTGTAATGTCACCACTATCATGTATCATGCATTCATGTATGAATTTAACTGTTCTGGACTCTCAGTTCTCTCCCACTGTGATCTACCCCATGAACTTACCTCTAATTCCACACTCCCTACAGTTCTAACATTTATACTAAGTTACACTTTACACAGAAGTCATCCCTAGATCTGTTCTCCTTCTCCTTTCTTTTCTTCCCCCAAGGAAATCATGTACAACTGGACTTCAAGTTTGTGAAAAATGGGCTTAAATTTGAGTTCATTTTGTACAAAACATTGTTGAAATCCAAGTACAGCTCTCGTCATGAAATTCCCTAGTACCAGTGTACCTCCCCTTCCAAGAATGGTTGGTGAGTTTCTTGAATACAAAGACTGTAAATTACAAATTCTCTTTTATTTCCTCATCATTGGCAGTGCCATCAGAGAGCCAGAGAGCAAGACAGCAAGACAGCGAGAGAGAGATACCTTAGGAAAATCAGGGTCCCAAAAACCAGGATAAAGGGAGAAAAATCTACAAATTTCTGGACCTTTACAATTAAAATAGAATTTGTATAGGTTTTTTTTTTTTTCTTCCTTAACTCTGTTAACATCACATATCTCTATCAGAAAGTTTGGTGGAGTTTTGCCTGCTTATCCTCTCCCTTAGTTTTTTAGATTTTTTTCTTCTGAAACCAGAAGGAGAGGTCTGGAATTAGCCATATGTCCATATGTTCAAATGCGAGTTAGCCCTGAGAATCTTAGGCACCCTCCACCCAAGTACAGTTTTCTTGTTTACTGGGTTTCAACACAGCTTATGCTTAGTGAAAAGGCTACTTGTTAGTTCAATCACTATTCAGCTTAGACTTCTTACACAGGCTCTGAATAACCCTAAAATATTTGTCTGATAAATTATCTATTGGCCCAAAATCTGACATATATATAAATTCCCAATCTCTAACTAGGTTCTTATTCTAAATGGAGAAAATTCTTCATCATTATAACCCGACATGCAGTCTAACTTCAACCATTTCCTTCACTGTGGTAAAAACTACCTAGTAGTTTTGACTTTTTCTTTTTTAATGTGAGAGGCAGAGAGACATACAGATAAGCAGAAAAAGAGAGCTCCTATTCACTGGGTTACTTCCCCAAATACCTGCTATGTTCAAGGCTGGATCAAGACAAAGCTGGGAGCTAGGAATTCAACCCAGGTCTCCCACATGGGTTGCAGAGACCCCGTCATTTGAACCATTACCTGCTGTCTCCCAGGGACTACAATAGCAGGAAGCTGGAGACAGGACATGAACTCGTGTACTCTGATAAGGATTCTGGGTAGCCTACCCAGTATGCCAAAGACCCACCTCTTAGTTGCGACTTTAAAATATCCAAGCTGAATTTGGCCATCTTCAACACTGTTGTACTGGGCTTTTAGTTGTTGCTGATACTCTTTATGGGTCTTGTAGGTAAGGCTCCCTGAGGAAGCAGATCCTGAGAAAAATCTGCATGCAGAGGTATTATGGGATAGACCCCCAGAAGCAATAAGTATGAAGACAAAGTGGCTGACAAGGAGCTGCACTCTGACGCAAAGCAAAGCAGACCCATCAGGTCCTCCAAGGGTCTCTGGTGGCCACACAGAATCTATCAGTGGTAGAGTGACAGAGCTGGATGTTTTACTTTTTCACTAACCAAACACTGGACATAGGGGGCCCCAGGAGGAAGATGTTTCATGACATAGCTGGTCCTCTTCCAATGAGGCAAGTCCAAGAAAGTGACTCAACTGAGATGTTACGGCTGCCAAGACTGAGGGAACGATGGCTTCAGTCCTGGAGATGGGACATGGGTGGCACAATACTACATTTTGATCCAAGCTACCATCCTACCTATTGGCTTGCTGAAGAGCTATTAGCTTTATCCATGCTTGCAAATACATTGGTTACAACACTAAATAAGGAAATACTTTCTTATCCCTACACTCCCTCCTTCATCAACAAATTGGGCTGACTGGATATTCCTTGATTCATTAATAAGTTGCCAACCACCTCTCAGCTATACCTTCATCTCCTCTGCTGTGAGACAAAAAGAAATTTAGGAGTGATGAACCCTCAGGGTATCTTCCAACCCTGCTATTGTATGATCATAGCCAAATTATATCAGGTCATATGTAATACAATAGCACAAATGCTGTTTCTGAAATTTTGAATCTCATACTGAGCAGAACTTTTGAAGGATTTCTTTACTTCATTTTTTTCCCTACTTGCAGCATCTGCAAGCTCTTCCTTTCACGGGACCGTGGGTTTGACAATAGCAAATGTGTTCTGCTATATCTTAAAACAGACAGACAAAACTTCCCTTGGAATATAAATCTCTCACTGCTACTCTTTTCAAGTCTTCCTTTCCTCACAGCTAAAATTCTTGAATACTATCTCTAAACTCACTTTCTCCACTCTTGAGCCACCCAATTCATTCTTAAATGGACTCAATCAAATCTGTTACCACTGTTTACCATTACAAGACAAGGGTAGGGAATTTTTCCAAGATTATAAATGATTGCATTAAGGGACAGGTGTTTGGGCAGCAGTTGAGACTCCAGTTGGGATATCAGATCCCACATGAGAGTGTCCGGGTTTGAGCCATCACTCTGCTGTTGAATCCGGTTTCCTGCTAATGCATGTGGTAGGATGCAGGGGTGATGGCTCTAATAATCAGATCCCTGTCATTTCCACTGAGCTCCCAGCTCCTGGGATTTAGACAGTGACCCAGCAGATGGGAGCTCTATCTGCCTCTCAAAGAAACACATAATTGTCACATATAGTTGGAGTCAGTTTTCTGTCCACAGCCTGGTAGCATCAACAGAACTGATTTCTTCCCTTTGTCTCTTCTCCTTCCCTGGCTCCTTCCTATGTCAGTGGCTGTTACTTTCTCTTGAGTTCCACTGCTCTAAAATTCACGTGCCTCCATCAAGGTTTTGGGCCCTCTTCTTTATCAACGCTATCTTTAGATAATCAAGGTCAATTTTTGTCATTTTCACATGCTCTTGATGATAAAATTCATATCACTAACCCAGAACTTGCCTCTGACCTCTGGAATTTTCTATGTCATGACCTATTAAAACCCTCTGCTTCAGTATACAACAGACCTTTCGCACACTTAATCAATCAAGTGGATCCCTCAGAATTCTTGATTTCCTCAAATCTGTACATCTCGAGTTTTTCCCTTCTCACTAAATGCCATCTGCACGAATCCAGAAATATCGAGCTTTATTGATCTCTTTCTTCCCCTGACCACTGATCTTGCCCATTAATAAGTCATGTCAAGTTTACTTCCATGATATGCATAATCCCCATATTTCTCTTCACCTCTGCAATCACCACCCAAGTTCAAAAGTTATCAATTGCACTGCAACAACCCTCTAGCAGGTTCTTCCATTTCTACTCCTGACCCTCTCCAACCCCTTGTCTAGGGGCCAAAACCGATCTTTATTTAAGAAATCAATCAGCTAGAGTCACTCACCTTCTTAACATATTTTAATAGTACCTACTGCACTCAGAATGAATACGAGAGGCCTGTAGAAAGCTCATGGGAAATTTGAATGATGAGAAAAACTGTGCATGGATTTCAAAATGTTTCGTGCCAAAATCAACTTATTTTCCATTCTGTTTATCCACGAACTTTCTGATGAGCCTCCACATTTTGACGCAATGACTGAGAGGCCCTCCCTTGATCTGACTCTTAACCTTCATCCCCAATTTTAGCTCCAAATTATACTCCACACCAACAGCAATACTTCAGCCATAACAGCTTCCTTCCTGTGCCTTGAATTCGGCAACAATTTGATCACCTCCAAAATACTGCACTTGCTTTTCCTTGCCCAGGAATTCTGGCTCTGTAGTTTCTAACACTGACTCACTTTCATTGTCAGTGCAAAGTCAGCCTTTAGATGCTGACTGTAAGCATCTGTACCTTCTTTATTTCCTTCATAACTAACAGTTTTTTTCAATCTACAATTACCTCTTTTTAACTGAATGACTGTTCAGTTCTTCTAGGAGCAAAGAGTTAACCACAAGAGTAGAATCTCTTCTCATTTGTGTTTGCTATGCCTGAAGTTCCTGACATGTAGTATGTGCTCAATTAGTAACTAATGAGAAAATAAATTATTAAAACACAGCACATCTACTCAACAGAAATAAAACAAATACCCACGTTGGCTATTTCCTCTGAAAATAAGCAAAGGTAAAATGTTATTTCCAGCTTTGTTCTTCACCACTGTCCTGTGTTTTCACTTTTCATTAAAATAAGCTTATATGATTTGTTCAGGGAATGCAAATAATTTCTAGTACTTTTAAAAGACTTTTTAAAGTATTCATTTATTATTTGAAAGGCCGAGTGGGAGGGAAAGGGAGAGACAGGGAGGGAGGGAAGGAGAAAGGGAGGGAGGGAGGGAGAATCTTCTGTCCACTGGTTCATTCCCCAAATGACTGAAACAGGGCTGGAACAGAAGCTCCAAACTCCACCCTGGGATCTGACATGGGTGGCAGAGGCTCTGCACATCACCTCTACTTTCCCTGGTGTATTAGCAGCAAGTTGAATCAGAAGCAGAGTAGCCAGGACTCAAAGCCAGCACTCTAATACAGGACACCAACGCAGCAAGCCTCAGCTTAACCAATTGTGCCATTCTGCTGGCCTTACTTCTAATATTAATCTAAAAGAACTATGGTGCACAGAGGAGATGCATGCCTAAATGATCACACAGTTCTTTGAAGGAACATATAGGAAAACATGGATTATTAGCAACTTAACTCATCTGCACACAGTTAACCTCCACTGGGTGACTTTCTCATGAGGTGAATGTCAGCCGCTGCAGCAGAGGATTTCCTGTAACCCTGTCTGACTTGGTTCCATTTTCTAAGTGTAATCCTGACATTACAAACAACTAGGATTCAGATCTCCATTAAATTATCTGTTCTTTCCTTTAGTGGATACAGAATTGTTATTTTGGCTAGAATTAGTCAGGCACAGTTAGTACAATAACACTCAGTGCCTTCCTGTGTAGCACCTGCTGCATGTTATTTATTTCTTGTTAGCGGCATAGTACAACAAATTGCGTCTTTTAACAGCTCATTGAGTAGAGGAGGAGGAAGTGATGGCAGTGGGATTGTTGGTAACATTCAATAATGTCAATATATTTCTTTCCAAATAATCCAGCAAATAAATTTGCACTACTTCCATTTGTTTTCCTGCAAAATTTCTCTGCCACATATTTCCAATGACCTTGAGCAGGCAGCAGCATGAACAGAAGACATGCAGGCAATGACCCCTGGCTTTATCATATTAGCAAAGGTGGTTTTAATTGAATAAATGCAATATATGGAAACTAACCAATACTTTTCAAACAGCTTAAAAATCTTTAGCAGTTGTTAAATTTCCATACAGTATCTAGGGTTCTTTAGATTTAAAATTATGGTTAGTTAACATACCTTTAGGAGAACAAAATCTATACAAAGAACTTCCTAGGGCACTACGATGTCATGGCAATGTCCAAGAACAGCACAATTGCATTCAAGCCTCTCAAATTGACACAGGAGCCCATGTGACAATTTCCTATCATCTCCACTAATTCGGTTTCACTTATGGGCAAGAGTCAACAAACAATTCTTCAATAAAGTACAGGGCGGTGGCTACTAATGTTTTCATCTGTGCATTTTGTTTTATTATGTTAGAGATTCTAATTGAACTTTGTTCCAAGCTATTAACCTACGACAGAAAACTGTGGAGATAAGATTTCACTGACATATAGAACAAAGAAAAAGAAAAGGCGTGAAAATTACAATGACAAGGTTGCCTTAGCAGTTTTGAGGAGGTAAAATGAAATCCCTGACTAATAGGTCGCGCTAACCCAGCAAGGGTGAGGATGTGAAAGGGGAGAACCATCTCCGGCTGAACCCACCGAGCAGCTTCTCTAAGAAGCCATAATAGTTCCACGCTGTTATTGCAGAGTTCAAACCGCAAAACGAATTAAAGTATGCCTCTAATTGTTGTTAACTTGTACAAGGGGTTCAGACGCAAGGAATAAATTAAGAAGCATTACGAGTAATTTGTGACTGTTATCTGAGCAGCCATTTTTTTGTTTGAGAAAAGGCTAAAATCCTCGCTTTTCAATTTACAAGTTATTCAGTCTTCTTGGCTTTTAGAACTCAAATATCTTCAAAAGTAATTTTTCCCTTCAATATCATTATCTAAATTCTCACTTCAGCTTCTAAGAATAAAGTCTGAAAGCACTCCCAAACTGTCTAACCCATGAGAGAACTGTTCACATCCTATAAAAACAGCACAGTAAACAAGCTGATTTCTCCAAGAGTCTTGCTGGCTGACTGATGGCTTGAATGATATGTCTCCAGGATAGGGCAAAGTGCGCATGCCAGACGTGGAGCGGATCGGAGCTTCGAGGGGCTCACGAGCTCGGTCTGCATTCTGAAAACCAAAGCCAGTGCTTTCCCTCCCAGATGCTGACAACACCAACTGGTTAGGCACAGTCTTAGAGGCTTAAAGCTGCAAGACATGAAACTACAATTACTGTTTTCCCAGAATAAAACAGGAAGGTATAGGAAGCTTTAAATCTCTATTTCAAATCTCTTCCATTTCCAAAATGTCAGAATTTCACATAAGTACTGATATAAACAGTGGGTAAAATTTTATCTATGGTATTGGTAGGTACCTTGTGAATAAACACACAGGAAAGTTCATTGAATGTATGTTAATACCAGAATTGAAAAACTTTACTGTTGAGAAGTAAATATATCAGAATAGATTGTCACAATAAAATTATTTCACAAATTCCATACTGAGATTACTACTGTGAGGCTCAATTGATGATTTTAAGCAGAAAGAAATATTATATACAGGTTTTATTGATCCAAAGGCCACACAGTTCTCTGTCCATTGGAGAGGAATATTTGATAATCTAGAAATAGCTACCAAAGCAAATAAACACATGGAGAATCATATAAACATGACATTACAGATTTAAGTAACCTCTGAAAATATTCCAAACATTTTTTTAATTTAAATGATGTGCAGTATCTTGCACTTATAAAGGATGCTTAGTGGCACCATTATCATTACCTACACACAGCTTCACTGCAAACAATCACTAAGTCATAGTTTATGATGATGTCCCATCTATCATTCTGATACCCTGCCAACACAAGCCAAGGAAGAGCTGTGTGACACATTTCCAGCACCAGTCCAAGAGGCAAGTACTACTTCAGAAATGGCTCCAAAATAGAGGTGGGGAGGGGTAGGGAGTTCTTCGCATGTGTGCTTCAATTAAGTCAGAGCACTGGCCTATCCTGAAGATAATATCATGCCCAACACAACAGGTGGTGTTCAGCCGCTGTGTTCCAAGGCCACCGAAAGCCTTGATCTCCAGGAGAAGAAGTCACACTTCTGTTTCACTCAAGCAGCAGGCAGCTCTGTTAGGTTTGAAACATTATTTTGAATTATCCACGTCATTGTTTTGGAATGGTCTTTAAGTCTCTAGATGGGAAGACACTAATGAAAAAAGGGGGCCTGGTGTATGGCCAGCATTTTCCTCCTTCTGCTAGTGTCAGTTACACAGTCAGTGGCTGATCAGTGCATGTCAGAGCCTCCATGTTACCTCATTCGCCATGTCAAAGGTGAACATGCTCCTCAAGCACACCTGTTCTGGGTTTATACAGTTTGTCACCCAGGAAGTCTTGTTGAATAACAACAAGTAAATTATTCAAATTGATTTTGCTGTTCACAACAGTTATACGAAATGATGCCAAATCTGCATATCGGTAACTAAATATTTTGTTCAATGTAATATAATGGCATAATATACATATATTTAATTTATCTCAATTTATAAAGAATCTAAGATACCTCCTCAACTGTTAGATAACTGATTCTTCATGCCAGTGGGCCACACATGTCACGCTAACAGATTCAGAGTATGTGAGTTAAAGCGAACTTGCTGACAATGGAAACCATTCAGACTAAGCTTTGCTCAGAGATGAAAAGTTCTGAACGAAGTTTTAGTAGCTTCATAATCAGTTTAAGAACTAACCTCAAACACACTTTTCACATACTCAGGAGTTACATTAATTTTCCCCCTAATACTTGGGAATATTTTCCCTTAGTAAGAAAAGATGTGAGTCCACAACAACTGCTACTCACTTCTTACTCTTCAATGTTAAAGGAAACACAGTACCAAACTTTTTTGCCATAGGGGTAGTGAAAGATTTCTCAGAAAGCACGTAAAAAGTACAAATTATAAAAGAAAAATTGCTGGGTTGGATTTCATAAAAGGACCATCATTTGCATTTCAAAAGCAATGTGAAAAACTGAAAAGTCAAAGAATGGGAGCATATATTTGCCATGAATCCAGCAAAGATTTTTGTATCTGAAAGAAAAGAACCTGACTGAACTCCTAGCTCTGGCTGCAGTGTACCCCCCAGCCATGTGGACATCCGTGATGTGTACCAGCGGATGGACATCTGTGATGAGTACCAGCGGATGGACATCTGTGATGAGTACCAGCGGGTGGACATCTGTGATATGTACCAGCGGGTGGACATCTGTGATGTGTACCAATGGATGGACATCTGTGATATGTACCAATGATGAGTACCAGCGGATGGACATCTGTGATATGTACCAGCGGGTGGACATCTGTGATGTGTACCAGCGGGTGGACATCTGTGATGAGTACCAGCGGATGGACATCTGTGATGTGTACCAGCGGGTGGACATCTGTGATGTGTACCAGCGGGTGGACATCTGTGATGAGTACCAGTGGGTGGACATCTGTGATGTGTACCAGCGGGTGGACATCTATGATATGTACCAGTGGATGGACATCTGTGATGAGTACCAGTGGGTGGACATCTGTGATGTGTACCAGCGGGTGGACATCTGTGATATGTACCAATGGATGGACATCTGTGATGAGTACCAGCGGATGGACATCCGTGATGTGTACCAGTGGATGGACATCTGTGATGAGTACCAGTGGATGGACATCTGTGATGTGTACCAGTGGATGGGAGTTCGCTTGCTCTTTCTATCACTCTTTTTTGTCTCAAAAGAAAAAAAAAATTCCAGAGACAACAAACTAGCATCTTATAACCCAACAATTAAACTAGCTACCCAATAAACAATGGGTAGAGTGATTTGAACAGATTCAACAAAAAGGAAATACGAATGGCCAATTAGTACGCAAAAACACAGCATCATTAGGGGATTATAAATGAAAATACAAAGAAATACAACTGTATATATTAAAATAGCTAAAATCTCCAAGGCTGACTATGATGATATGGAGCCACTGGAACTCTCACACACTACTGGTGTAAAATACAGAGTATCAGTACAGATCCACTTTGCACCAATTGTTTGGCAGTATCCGTATGAGTCAGCATTCCATTCATCCATAATTGCCCCAGAGAAATGAAACCACATTTTCAGCCTCCCATATGAATGTCCATAGTACTTTGGTTCAGAATAGTCCAAAAAAAAAAAAAAAAAAAAAAAAAGGAAGGAAGGAAGGAAGGAAGGAAGGAAGAAAGGACAAAGGAACAAAGGAAAATAAACAGGAACAACCTAAATGTTCATCAGTAGATGAATGTGTAAACAGAAAGGGATAAAGCCACAGAGTTAAATTCAACTCACAATAAAAATAAATTAACTACTGATATGTAATTATACTGTGTGAAAAAAAAGAGAAAACAGATGAATAGTTACCTGGGGTGAGGGGTGATAGGTGTGACTGATCACAAAGGCCTGAGCCAAAGAGGGGAGGGTAAGAATGCACTATGCTCACTGAACTGTTGAGTTAAATAGAGGCAGTTAATGATATGTAAACTCCACTTCAATAAAGGTGATTTAAAATCCAAGTACTCTCAACTCTGTTTGAAAACTGTAAACAAATGGGATTGTGAATACCTGCAGACCATTTAATATTCTATTGGGAAAATTTTCAAAAGTGCATACAAGGAAGGTCTAAGAAATAAAGCAATGCAAAATGTGAAATAATTCATGAAAAATATGCCTGCTAAGATTATAATAACAGGAGTCTGAAATCCCAAGCAATAGACATTGGGATCCATGTTATTTAACAAGCATAAAATAAATCAGAGCTGGCGCTGCGGCTCAAAAGGCTAATCCTCCGCCTGAGGGGGAACTCCACATACCGGGTTCTAGTCCTGGCCGGGGTGCCAGATTCTGTCCCGGTTGCCCCTCTTCCAGGCCAGCTCTCTGCTATGGCCCGGGAAGGCAGTGGAGGATGGCCCAGGTGCTTGGGCCCTGCACCCGCATGGGAGACCAGGAGGAAGCACCTGGCTCCTGGCTTCGGATCAGCGCAGTGCGCTGGCCGCAGCGGCCATTGGAGGGTGAACCAAAGGCAAAAGGAAGACCTTTCTCTCTGTCTCTCTCTCTCTCTCACTGTCCACTCTGCCTGTCAAAAAATAAATAAATAAATTAGGAATACCCTATGAAATAATACATTTGATTAGCTTAGTCTGTAACATCAGTGAAATCTTATATGAAAATCAAATGAACCAAAATTATCTGAAAACTGAGATTAAAAAAAGAATTTTAATGTTTTGAGTGAAAATTAACAATCCAAAGTGTAATAAATAAAAAATCAGTTAGGTTACATATTTTATCCTAAATGAGAAATCTTCAAAAAGTTTATGGAAAATGCATAGTCTGGGAATGAATTTGAAAAATTTCTTTCACCAAAATAAATCTGTCTTTTTATCTCTTTCCACAAACTTGGGGTAGCACCCTCACATGATATTCTATCCGCACTGTTCCTATAGTCCTGACTACTGGATACCTATAATCTCCTTCTCCAATCTCGAGCCAAATTCTGATTCTTTCCCCAGGGCATGTTATGTCTCAGTTACAATACTCTTCACATTCTGCCCCCTAGAGAACCCAAATGTGAGCATTTTTGAGATACAAACCTGATAGTATGATCTAAAACTTCCAAACCTACCTGGCTGATAAATATACAAAATGTAGAAGGTCATTTCTTTCCTTCACAGAAGTGGAAGTAAAACTATGTATAGTCTTATAGGCTACAATTTTTACATGGTGTCACACATTACTGAATTATAAAGTAGAATAAGCCAGGGCTTCTTGATGAAAAAAAATGTATTACTGTTTCTTTGGTGTTTAGTTGAAGTGTGTTTTATTTCTTGTACAATCAAGCTCCCAAAGGAAGGGTTTAAAAGGAGTTCCAGCATCTTTAACCTAAGATGACGAAAACCTTGATATGAAGAAAGGACAAAGCTAAGATTGCAGAGGAAGACTGAATTGAAAGCAATCAATGTGTTGATGCCAGCTTCAAGAGGGTCACTGAGAGATCAGCTCTACCTGCATCTGTTCCTTAATTAAAGAGAGAAAGATGACAGTGTCCACTACTCATCACTATGGTAACATTTAAATATCAGACAGTTTTGACCAGCAGACCACTCAACGCAAACCCCAGTGAACGATGAATTAAATCCATGTATAGATACAAGGCTTCCTGAAAAAAGGTATGACAGAGCTCCCAAAAAAGTTTTAAAATCACACCCAGTGTTTATTTTCCTCAGGAACCATGCAAGTTAGAGACATTAAACAAAACATGCTAATGAAGAGGCAGACTAGACTAAGAAATATGTGTGATGAAGAGGCTTTGAAAAGAGCTTTTGAACAATTTCCATTGTTACGCTGTGCAAGTTGCATTATACATTATCTTTTGCCTTTCATCATTTCTATGATCCAAGTACATCCACCCTAATTGTCTGTGTCTTTCATTGTTCACATTGTTCCATTTTTATTCTGCAGAAGTATATTTCACTTAGACTAATTACTGGTTGTGTATATATTTTGTTAATTATAGATTTTTCTATGTTTTTTCTTCTCATTTCCTATCTCCTCATCCAATTCATGCATCATCATTACTGTCATCAGAGAATGTTAATGATAGAAAAAAGTGGTTTTCTTTCCAATAAATCAAGCAAAACCTACAGAACTTCTCATTACCATATTACCTGAGTAGTGTCATATGTCACTGACTTTGCTATAGCATACAAATTGTATGGGTGATTTCTGTCCACAAATTACTCTTCAGTTATTTATTCTACAGGTATCTTTCCAAAGTAAACAAAATATTAAACAGTTTGAAATCACATTAAATTATGCCTGTTAGCAAAGCAAGCAACCTAGTTTTCACCAGTAGAAAATGCAATTTTCAATATTTTACTCAGCATTTTATAATATCTGAAAATAATGATCAAACATGATACTGAAATACCACAGTTGCAAAACACGTTATTTAAATCAGCACCATGCTCCACCAGTGTTTAAGTCCTTTATGAAGAAAAAGGCTATCTCCCATTCAAATAAAATCTCTAAATTGCAGCAGTTCCATGAACCATCAAAGCATTGTACAATGAAGTGAAAGTAACAACACCATTCACTTCAGCAACAGAATATTCTATTGCTATTGAGTTTATTAAATCGTCATCATTAACATGACTTTTACCTCAAGCCTGTTAGTAGCCCTCTGTGACTTGCAATATTTTGAGGGTTATGCACTACAGAGGGCTTTTATCTCTCATCCCCTGCTCTTGTTCCTGATATTTTGAATAGGAGAATACAAACATACTCTTAAAAGTTTGTGGAAAAATGGAATTAAAAGATGTTTATATGCCAAAAATATTGGTATCTTCTACACAGTGACTTTTTGTAACATATATTTTCCATGAACTGTTTGAAGATCTCTCGTAACTGAAAGTTGCAGGCTGATTATTAGTGTATTTTACATAAATAAAATGAATCTTTATTTTTAAAATATTATTCTATAGCTCTATAAATACTTGCTTTAAATATCTTACTTTGAAGGTATGTCTGTAAACAACATTTTCATCATGAATTTTTAATTATCATGCCATCAACTTCCTTCACTTACACTGTTTCAAAAAATCTAACCTGAGGTCAGATATATAGCAGTATCATGTTGCACTGTGACTACTTTTTAATAGTCAATTTAAATGATAGACTACAAAATAACTGGTACAATCCTTTTCTGTAGTGCTTTGAGGAACTCTAAAAGCATCGCTAACTTTTATTTAGGATATTTACATTTTTCTAACTTTAAAGAATTATGCATTTCTGCCACTTTCTGCCTCATTAAGACTTTCTAAAAAGGAAATTTAATCACTGGGAGTTCCTTTATTAAAAATAGTAAAGACAGTCTTAATCTCGTAAAACGCATCTGACAGTGATAAACAAGTGGTGAAGTCTCACCCACAATCACCTGCTTCTTTATGCAAATCTCAAAGCAAAGCTGCTTCGCACAGCCACTAGGGGGATCATTACACAGTAAAAATAGATTGGTCTCTTTACAGGTGTTTTCTTACTTTCTCACTTAATCGCACAAAGAAGAAAATTAGCTTTAAGGAACAACAACAACAAATCATTTTAATAGAACCAATGGAAAATATGTTAAGATATCCTAATGTTGAAAATATTTTCATTTATTTAAAAAGTCAATGCTTTAAAAACCCCAATTTGGAAATTAAGTCCAGAGTGGACGTTCTGCTTTCCAAAAAAGAAAGACAGAACCAGAGTCCTCATAAAATATGTAATCCCAAATTTAATGATAATGTAGCCAAGAATTTACTTTAATTTGAATTTCTGTGATATGCTTTTCTGCTGATACACTGTTGGAATAATAAATTTCAACATGAATTTTGGAGAATATATTCTAATTAGAGCAATAATTTTCACATGTGTTAAAAAAACTTATAAAAATCATTTCCTGTATTCTTGGCCCTCTTGTCATGGTCCTTCAACAGTTTTGGTGTATAGGTTACTTATGCAAGATAAAAGAACTAAAGATTTTATAAATCAACTATCTTGATCCATGCTTAGCCAATGCCAGTAAATCATTAAAAATTCTTGACAATCCTATTCTTGCTTTGAATGAAGCCCAAGGAGATGCTATCACACAACTAAACATTATAAACGTCACAGAGAAGACCACTGACAATACAAATACCTGCATGGCCCAAGGGTAATCTAGATTAAGACTATCCATTATATTATCCACTTCCATAAAATCAACCAAAAGTCCCACATCAATTCTGCTGATCCAAGGGATGACTGATCTAGGAAAAGACACTAACAATCAAGGATTTCACTATAATTTAGATGTAGGGGAAAGTTGCTTTTGCAAACAGTTCCATCAAGAATGTATTAGAACCACCTCACTGAGGAACATCACTTTCCTAATTAATGTAGTGTGGATTTAAAGAATCCTGAAGGTGTAGTTCTCAAATTTTATTAAGTAAAGCTTTCTCAATGTGGAATTAACAGTTAGGGTCAAACAGATCTTTACTGCGAGAGACTCTGATGTGCACTGTAGGAACGCCCTTGGTCTCTACTCATGGAAGAAACAAAACTGTCTTACAACATTGCCAAATGTCCCCTGAGGGATGGGGGGGGGGGGCGGAATCTGCTGCCCCCACCACCCTGAGCTGAGAACACAGCACTAAGAAAATCACATTTCTAAACTCATTCACCCAAGGAAATCTGGAAAGGGCTTCATGGAATATGTGACGCATCACATAATATCTGCAAAGGGCAAAGTTGACTGTCATCATTTATAATTGTGCTGTACAATGGGGACTAAGCGTGATGTATTTTATGACTCCACTGTCTGACCATGTGCTTACCAGGTCGAACTAAAACAATTACTGAAGACAAAAGCCATGCTTCAGTATTAAAACCAGTTCAATCTATTAATAGATCAGTTCTTTTAATACTTAACAAACGTGCGATTATTATCAAGGAATTTGTTATCTGTGAAGGTTAGTTCAAAATCCATGTTTATCAAATTCAGACATTTTAAAGTTGGAAATACCAACAATTCAGATGGTAAATTTTCAAAACTGAAAAAAATTGCTGTCATTAGATCTTGTAATTCTTCAAATATGTGATGACTCATGAGATCCTCAAAATCTTTCCCCCTTTTTGTTTAACTAATAGCAACTTCATTTATTACCCATAAATTATTTTTTCCTGACCTTTAATTACTTAAGGTTAATCCACTGTAGATATTTTTCATTCTCTCCACATTCCTTCTTATTGGGAAAATCTCTGTTTAGTTCAGCTTTGGTAAAGGACCTCACCATCACCAAAAAGGCTCAGAAAGTAGCAGAATTTTCCTTTCTCTGTATAAAGCAGCTATGCCTATCAATCATCATCAGAAAGAGCTAAATAGTGAACAAGGAATTGCTAGCCAACACTTAAAACCACTAAGCTATGTTTACCATGGCACCACTACAAAAGTGTGTACAAAAATTTCAGATGTTTAAATTGAAGATGTTGTCATCGACAGCAGTCAATTGAAACTGGTCTGGCAAATTACAGCTTATATGCCAAATCCAGTGTATTGTCTGTTTTTGCAAATAAAGTTTTATTGGAACATAGCCACACTTAGGCATTTGCATACTGTCTATGGCTACTTTCATGCTATGAAACCCGAGTTAAAGCTTCTCCAACAGAGACAATCTAGCCCATGAAACCTACAGTGTTTCTCTCTGATCCCGGACAGAAATGTCTTGCTGATTCCTTTCGGGAGGACACTCAACATAAGCAACAAGCTAAGAACATAGAATCTGTGTGGAATATTACCAATTTACTCTCACATGTCAGGATACAAAACACTTCATGGTACTTACTTCTGAGCCACAGCTTTTAGAGAGCATCAATAAAAAGAACTTTATTCGGGATTCTTTTTTCAATATTTGAAAATGTTTTTACAAGACTAAGTGCTTAGGCTGCCATTATAGCACAACAGGGTAAGCCACTGCCTGTGCAAGATCAAGTCCTGGATGCTCTGCTTCTGATCCGGCTCCCTGCTAATGTGCCTGGGAAAGCAGTAGACATAGTCCAAGTACTTGGGACCCTGCCACCCACGTAGAAGACAAGAATGGAGTTCTGGTTTCCTGGCTTTAGCCCCGGTTGTAATGGCCATTTGCAGAGTGAACTAACAGATCAAACTCAGTCTCTCTCTCTCTTTCTCTCTGTCACTCTGCCTTTCAAATACACAAATCTTAAAAAAAAAAAAAGACTGTCTTTACTATTTTTAATAAAGAAACCCCCAGTGATTAAATTTCCTTTTAGAAAGCTTTAATGAGGCAAAAAGTAGCAGGAATGCATAATTCTTTAAAGTTAGAAAAATGTAAATATCCTAAATAAAAGTTAGTGGTGTTCTTGTAGTTTCTCAAAATACTATTTAAAAAACAGGACTGTACCAGTTATTTTCAGGTTCCTTATAAGGACTGAAATGTGTAAAAATTCAGAATTATGATATAAATAACTGGTTCCTAACCTTCTCAGATAAAAAGATTCATTGTTAAATAAAGATTTTTATAGTCCTAATACTATTCTGAAGTAAAAGTCATAATAAATTCAGGTCCAGACTTCAGCAGAATCAATATAATAGCCTGGCTGTAATATAACACAAAATAAAAAGGGAGTAATTTTTAATAAAACATGTGAATTTGAATATGTACATATTCAACATGTCTATATTGAAAGAAAAATGAGCAAGTCAAAAACTTGTAAATAAATGTAGAACCACCAAAAATTCAGAGCTAAATGCACAGGTTGGTACAACTGGGTTTTTATTTGGTAACTCAGAATGTAAGTGATATTTTGGAATGGTGAACAACCTTTTGTAAAATTCAGAACAAGGTGAAATACAGGCGTAAGCGTTCAGCCAAGTAGTTAGGATAACACTTGGGATCTCCACATGCCCTGTCGGTGTGCCTGGTTTGAGATCTGGGCCTACTCTGCTTCTTACCCAGCATCTTCCTAACACACACCTTGGAAGGCGGCAGGTAATGATTCAAGTATTTGGGTTCCTGCCAAATCCATGGGAGACACCAGTTGAGTTCTGGGTTCCTGGATTTAGCCTGGTACAGCCCAGTCTATCACAGGATTTGGGGAGTAAACCAAAGTAAAGAAGATACTCCCTCTGCCATTCAAATAAAATGAAATCAAATCAGTAATAATTTTTTTAAATTTTTTTTATTTGATGGATAGAATTAGACAGTGAAAGGGAGAGACAGAGAGAAAGGTCGTCCCTCTGTTGGTTCACTCCCCAAATGGCCGCTACAGCTGGAGCTATGCTGACCCAAAGCCAAGAGCCAGGTGCTTCCTCCTGGTCTCCCATGCGGGTGCAGGGGCCCAAGCACTTGGGCCATCCTCCACTGCCTTCCGGGGCCACAGCAGAGAGCTGGATCGGAAGAGGAGCAGCCAGGACTAGAACCTGGCGCCGCAGGGTTGTAAGCACAGCCATGGAGGGGTGCCCATATGGGTGCTGGTTCCAGTCCTGGCTGCTCCACTTCTGATCCAGCTCTCTGCTATGGACTCGGATAGCAGAAGATGGCCCATGTCCTTGTGCTCTTGCACCCACGTGTGAGACCTGGAAGAAGCTCCTGGCTCGTGGCTTCAGCTCGGCGCAGCTCCGGCTGTTGTGGCCATCTGGGGAGTGAACCATCAGATGGAAGACCTCTCTCTCTGTCTCTACCTCTCTCTGTACCTTTGTCTTTCAAATAAATAAAATAATCTTAAAAACAACAAAGAAAAGTTTGCAGAATGAAAAGGAAAAAGCAAAATAACAATACGAAACAAAACGATTCTGGGAGAAACAGAGAATTTAGGGAAGATAATCTTTAAAATAAAATGTTTGAAAGGATGTAAAAAATTTTTAAATGTATAAAATAAGATTCTCTGATGATTAAGATTCAAAATAGAAGATAGTATACTTTGAAATTACAAGGGGATGACATGAATTTTTTTCATTATTCAAAGATAATCTTGGAGACTGAATTGAACAGAAAAAACATTTAAGAGAAATGCTATAAAGGATAAATTTAAAAAATTCAAATAGAAAAGAAAGTGAAGACAAAGTGACAAAAATGAAAAGAATTCAATCTTATTCAGAAGATACTTCTATTCCTAATATAAAAAAAAGTAGGGATATAGTCTTATGTTAAAAAATAAATAAAACAAAGAAGAAAATGAAATATCAGTTACAGAAATTAGCCTTGATATATTCTTCTGAAACTGTGAATAACTGAAATAGCTTTCAATTTGGAATTCTATATTCCATTAAATTGTGTAAGTCATGCTTGAGCATAATAAAATCATTTTTGACATGTCAAGTCTGAGACATTTTTGTTTCTTTGGAATGTTTCTTTTATGTGACTAAAAAATGCACCCTGATAAGCTTTGCAACATGCATAAAAAAACAATGAGAGCAGAACAACCAGAATTCAGTAATTAGAGTCTTGGAATGGGGGAAAGAAACATCTAAGAGGGAGAAAAATATATTTACTAGAAAAAATGATATGCCAGAGAGTTTAAACAAATGCAAGGTAAGATAAGCAAGTACTGTCAAAAAAATGAAAAGAAATTACAAGTTTTATGAAAAATAAAGGGATAATAAAAAAATCATAATTTACTTGTTACATAAACAATACAAACTTCTTTCACTATCAAAACAACATAAATGCTGTTTGCTGATCTTAAATTTTTTGTGGTTCTGAAAGATTTATTTATTTATTTGAGAGGCAAAGTTATAGACAAAGAGAATGAGACACACAGAGAGAAGTCTTATATCCACTGGTTCACCCTACAAATAGCTGCAACAGCTGGGCCAATCTGAAACCAGTATCCAAGAGCTTCTTTTGGGTCTTCCGCGTGGTTGCAGGGGCCCAAGCAACTGGGCCATCCTCTGCTGCTTTTCCAGGCATTTAGCAAGGAGCTGGATAGGAAGTGAAGCAGCCGGGACTCGAACCTGATAGCCATATGAGATGCTGGCACCATAGGTGGAGGCTTAACCTTCTATGCCACAGCACTGGCCCCTGATCTTAAACTTTTACAATCAACAAATAGATAAATAATTTGGAGATTTCATTATGTTTTCAGAATGTCATTCTATTTTTAAAAAACAATTCAAATGTTATTGTATTTGACACTGTTAATACAAAAACTATAAATGGCATAAATTGAAAAAAAAGGGTGGAAATAAAAGCTAGAGAAAAGGATAGTGATGTTAATATCTTCCTATAAGAAAAGGAATCATTAAGGGACAGGCTTTTGACATAGGGTCAAGCCACTAGCTTGGCTCCCAATCCCAGCTTCCTGCTAGTATGTACCGTGGGAGGCAGCAGGTGACGGCTGAAGTAGCTGGGTCCCTGCCACCCACATCAGAGACCTGGACTGACTGCCTGGATCCCTGATTTGGCCTAGAGAGCCCTATCCATTGTGGACATTTGAAGAATAAGCCAGATAATGGGAACTGTCTCATTCTCTCTGCTTCTCAAATAAATTTCTTACCTATAATATCAAGAGATATAATAAACAGCAATATTAACCAAGGATATAAATATAAATATAGAAAATATAAAAATTTTAAATACAAATATAAATGTAAATTATAATATAAATATAAAAAATAACCAATAGATGCACACTGATATAAATATATCAAATAATGTTAATAAGAGGGGTGACAGATTATTACCAGTGATCTCAATCATCTTTTTTCAAAGCAAAGGATGTCTCAAATGCCTAAATTTGATAAAGGAAGGAACTGCAGTATGTAGGTAGTATTTACAGTAGAGATTTTTAAGATACATTTGTGTTTACCTCTACAGGCAATCTGGTGAAGCCTATGGAACTGTTCTCAAAATAATTACTTTAAATACACAACACAAAATAGGCAGAATTACAAAGGAAATAAATTTCAAAGAAACTTATTTCAAAGAAATAAATTTCAAAAAAAAAAACTACACAAGTGTTCAATATAGCAATACAAAGCCTTCCTTATAAACACATTGAATAATAAGATTTAATTTGGAAGTGGAGATTACAATAGATGTTTCAGGATAGATTTTTATGTTGTATTAAAGGAAGGCTGGATGAGATGAATGGGAATAAAATGTACCAAGTGACTCCAGGAAGTATGAATGACAAGTGTTTATTGAGCACTCAAAAAAGCATGGCTTTTATGCTTAGGAAACCAGGAAAGAAAACAGTAATTCCTCAACCCTCCTCTCCTACCTTCTTGAAAAACATTTAATATAAAGATGCAAGATAGAAAACAAAAACAAATATTCTCAACAACATAATCAATTAAAATTGAAAGGTCACCTAATTCTAGAGCTTTAGATGCATGTACACAGGTGATAGGGTTACCACTCAGTATCCCAGCTTCCTGCTCCTCCCTCTGGTTCTGAATCAACCAGAAAATAAGGCCACCAGGCATGGCCAGGATCTAAAAATACATGTATACATGTGTACAATATTTGTTATCATAGTTTATAATATAAAATGCTGGGCTCTAACGCTCTCAAACCTGATCCAACCATTTGAGAAGGCAAAAACAAACAAACAAACTCTACAGCAAAGGAAACAACAGAGTTTGGAGAAAGCATACACTATATATCACAAAGCAATAGCCACTATCACACTGAATGGGGAAACACTGAAAGCATTTTCCTTCAGATCTGGAACAAGACAAGGATGTCCACTTTCACCACTCTTATTCAGTATGGAACTTGAAGTTTTAGCAACATCAATTAGGGAAGAGAAAGAAATAAAAGTCATCAAGATGGGAAAAGAGGAAGTCAAATTATACGTGTTTGCTGATGACAAATTTTGTACATGGAGAAACCTGAATACTCCACCAAAAAGCTGATAAAATTGATAAACCAATTCAGTAAAAGTTGCAGGTTTCTGCTTTTTGTATGCTAATGATGAACTCACAGAAAGTAAAATCAAGAAAGAAATCCCATTCAAAACAGCCACACACTCCTAGGCCAGTGCCGTGGCTTAACAGGCTAATCCTCCACCTTGTGGCGCCAGCACACCGGGTTCTAGTCCCGGTTGGGGCGCCGGATTCTATCCCGGTTGCCCCTCTTCCAGGCCAGCTCTCTGCTATGGCCCGGGAAGGCAGTGGAGGATGGCCCAAGCCCTTGGGCCCTGCACCTGCATGGGAGACCAGGAGAAGCACCTGGCTCCTGGCTTTGGATCAGCACAATGTGCCGGCTGCAGCGGCCATTGGAGGGTGAACCAACGGCAAAAAGGAAGACCTTTCTCTCTATCTCTCTCCCTCACTATCCACTCTGCCTGTCCAAAAAAAAAAAAAAAAAAAAAAAAAAAAAAAAAAAAAGAAAGAAAGAAAGAGAAAAAGAAAACAGCCACACACAAGACAAATTTAGGAATAAATTTAACCAAAGAAATAAACAACCTCTACAATGAAGACTGTCAAACACTGAATGAAAGAAATAACCAAGGACAGGAAAAAAATGCAAAGATATTCTTTGTTCATGGATTAGAAGAATCAATATCATCAAAATGTCTGTACTACCTAAAGCCATCTATAGATTCAATGGAATCCTATTTGAAATACCAATGACATTTTTTTTACAGGACTAGAAAAAGCAATCCTAAAATTCATATAGAGTCACATAAGACCCAGAATAACCAAAGTGATTCTGAACAAGAAAAATCAAGCTTGAGGCATAATACCTGACTTCAAAGCATACTACAAAACTATAGTTATTAAATCAGCAAGATACTGACATAAAAACTGATACATAGATCAACTGAACAGATTAGAGAGCCTATAAATTAATCCACATACATACAACCAACTGATTTTGGACAAAGGTACTCAGACCATACAATGGAGTAAGGATAATCCTTTCAACAAATGCTGCTCCAAAACTGGATGTATACATGTAGAATGAAATTAGATCCATACATCTCATCATATAAAAAAATCAACTGAAGATAGATCAAAGATCTATATTTAAGACATGAAACAATGAAGTCGCTGGAAGAAAACAAAGGCAAAATACTCTAAGACACTGGTGTGGGGAACAACTTTTTGGAAAAAGACCCCCAAAGCAAAACTAAATAAATGGGACTATAACAAACTTGGAAGCTTTTGCACAGCAAAGTAAATGATCAACAGAGTGAAGAGACATCCAAAGGAATGGGAGAAAATATTTGCAAACCACCTATCTTACAAAGGATTAATATCCCAAATACATCAGCAACTTAAAAAACTCAACAACAACAAAACAACCAATCTAGTTGAGAAATGGGCAGAGGACTTCAATAGACAATTCTCAGAAGAAGAAATTTAAATGGCCAAATTTAAGAATGTTCAACATCACTAGCCATCAAGGAAATGCAAATCAAAACCACAATGAGATACCACATCACCCTTTTCAGAATGGCTACATTCCGACACACAGAGACTAACAAATGCTGACGAAGATCTGGACAGAGGGGAACATTTATACACTGTTGGTGACATTATAAATTAGTGCAGCCACTGTGGAAAACTGTGTGGATATGTCTTCAAAAGGTAGCCTTGCCAAATGGTCCAGCAATTCCAATACTACTGGATAAACAGCCAAAGACCTGAAGACAATGATATATCAAAGAGATATCTGCACTACCGTGTTTATAGCAGCATTGTTTGCAACAAACAAAATTTGAAACCAACCAGGGTGTCCATCATCAAATGAATGAGTAAAGAAAATGGTAGTTTAAATACATAACGGAAAATTATTCAGGTGTTAAAAAGAATGAAATTCTACTATTTGCAGCAAAAAGGAAGCAACTGGAGGATATCATGTTGAGTGAAATAAATTGTATGTAGAAAGACAAATACAGCATGTTCTACTTTATATGTGAGAGCTAAAATTTAATAAACATCGAAGAGAGGGGGAAAAAAAGAAATGTCTGTATCACTATTGCTGCAAACAGTTTTGTAAAACTAACTTTTATAACTTCGTCAAACCAATGGTTAAGAATGTTATCCTACTGTAGTTTTAATGCTCTGTGATCATTTTGAAATTCACTGTATATAGGTGAGATGGACATTTTTCTATTCAATTATTGCTTATAGCTGTTGTCTATAATTCACTAAACTAGGGTACTTTTGCTTTTTACTTGTTAAACTTATTATTTGGTGAAGTATGAAGCCTTTTTACTGGAATGTAATTTTAAAGTATGTTATCTCAAAAACTACAAACAGAGGCTGGCATGGTGGCGTAGAACTCAAGAAGCGCCACAGCAGAAAAACAACCTGTTTAAAAACGAGGCAAAGAGGGGAAGCGGTTTGCCTAGCAGGTAAGAAACCTGTGCCACATCAGAGGACCTGGGTTTGATACCTGTCTCTGGCTCCTGACACCAGCTTTCTGCTAACGCAAACCCTTGGAGCTAGTGGTGATAGTTCATGTAACGAGGGTCCTGCCACCCCTCCTGTAACTCAACTCCAGCTCCCAGTTTCAATCCTGGGCCCAGCCCAGGGAGGCTGACCACATTCATTTGGGAAGTAAATCAGTGGACAGAACGTTTTGCTGTCTCTCTGCCTGCCTTCCTTCCCTCTCTCACCCCCTCCCCATCTCAAGTCAGTAAATAAGCTTAAAAATAGGCAAAGATTTGCATAAACATTAAAGAGGATATACAATGGCAGACAGATCAAAAAGTACTCAAGATCTCCAATTATCAAGGAAATGCAAACAAAACCATTATGAGGTATTACCTCACACTTACTAGAATGGCTGTTATCAAAAATCCAAATGATGAAGCCGGCGCCGTGGCTTAACAGGCAAATTCTCCGCCTTGCGGCGCCGGCACACCGGGTTCTAGTCCCGGTTGGGGCACCGATCCTGTCCCGGTTGCCCCTCTTCCAGGCCAGCTCTCTGCTGTGGCCAGGGAGTGCAGTGGAGGATGGCCCAAGTGCTTGGGCCCTGCACCCCATGGGAGACCAGGAGAAGCACCTGGCTCCTGCCATCGGAACAGCGCGGTGCGCCGGCCGCAGCGCGCCAGCCGCGGCAGCCATTGGAGGGTGAACCAATGGCAAAGGAAGACCTTTCTCTCTGTCTCTTTCTCTCACTATCCACTCTGCCTGTCAAAAAAAAAAAAAAAAAAGTAAAAAAAAAATCCAAATGATGGGTCAGCGTGGCTCACTAGGCTAACCCTCCGCCTACGGCTATGGCACACCGGGTTCCAGTCCCGGTTGGGATGCCGGATTCTGTCCCAGTTGCTCCTCTTCCAGTCCATCTCTCTGTTGTGGCCCGGGGAAGGCAGCAGAGGATGGCCCAAGTGCTTGGGCCCTGCACCTGCGTGGGAGACCAGGAGGAAGCACCTGGCTCCTGGCTTCGGATCGGCACCTGCGGCCATTTGGGGGGGTGAACCAACAGAAGGAAGACCTTTTTCTCTGCCTCTCACTGTCTAGCTCTGCATGTCAAAAAAAAAAAAAAGACAAAAGATACCAAACACTGGATGTAGAGAGATGGGGATCTTAATGCAGTATTGGTGGGAATGTCAATCAGTTCAGCCATTTTGGAAAATAGTATGAAGTTTCCTCAAAAGAAAAAGAAAAAACTAAAACTAGAATTATTGTCTGATTCAGAAATCCCAGCTTTGGGTATACAGTCAAAGGAATTGAAATTAGTATGTTGGGGGCCGGCGCTGTGGCGCAGCGGGTTAATGCCCTGGCCTGAAGTGCCAGTCCCATATGGGTGTTGGTTTGAGACACAGCTGCTCCACTTCCAATCCAGCTCTCTGCTGTGGCCTGGGAAAGCAGTAGAAAATGATCCAAGTCCTTGGGCCCCTGCACCCACATGGGAGACCCAGAAGAAGCTCCTGGTTCCTGGCTTCAGACTAGCACAGTTCTGGCCATTGCAGCCAACTGGGGAGTGAACCAGAAGATGGAAGACCCCTCTCTCTCTCTCTGCCTCTCCTCTCTCTCTGTGTAACTCTGACTTTCAAATAAATAAAAAGTAAAAAAAAAAAAATCAGTATGTTAAAGGGATATCTGTACTCCAGTGGTGGTTTCAGCATTATCCACAGCAACTACAATATGAAAGCCACTGAAGTGTCCATCAAGGGATGAATGAATAAAGAAAAAGTAGTGCATACATTCACGGTGGAATGCTGTACAGCCTTTAAAAAGAAGGCAATTCTGTTATCTGCAACAACATGGAAAGACTTAGAGGACATTATAGCAACTGAAAAAACCCGGCATAGACAAATAAATACTATATGACCTCATCCACATGTAGATTCTAAAAAAGCTTAACTCACAGAAACACAGAGTGAGTAGAAAGGTACTGGAGGCAGGTGCTGGGGTGAGAGGACTTAGTAAAAAAGGCAATGTTCATCCAAGGGTACAGGGTTCCCACTAGACCAGAAGAATAGTTAGTGATCCACTGTCCTGAGCGTGTCTTCATTTAACAATAATGTATTTGTCTATTTCAAAAAGGGCTGAATGGATTTTTTTTTCCAAAATCCTCACCAGCAGAAAATACTAAGTTGGTGAGGTGACTGACCTGTGAGTCTGCTTCACTGTATCTCTCTACAGTGTATATACAGACCAAAACACCACATTGTGCCCCACAAACACAAAATATACTATTATTTGTCAATGAAAAACACACTGGAAAATTAAGATGTACAAGTTTCTAGGCTCTACTTACCTTAAAATAATTGACACAGGCATTTCTCAAAGCTCCAACAGTATACAAGAAACTATCAAAGGTCATCAATTATCAAAGGTCTAGATAATACTAAAACAGCAAGATGAAATGGCTTGACTTGATCACAGATCTTTTTTTTAAACCTAGGAAAATCCTATTCATCGGTAATTTTTAATTAATGCAATTCTAGGCAGGAAATTTCATCTGCAGATGAAAGCAGAAATCATAACCTTAGTCAAACCTGAAAAAGCTTCAAGCAAAATAGAACTTAATTTGACCCGCATTATTCTTTAATCAAAGTATCTGGAGTGTCAAGGACAATAACAAAACAGAAGAACACACCAATACCAGCACAGGGTTATTCTAAACAGATATGTGGCAGATAATAGGAGAATGACTAAATTACACAAACATGCTCCTATTTATTCTCACATGTGAATGTCCTCTGTGGACCGAAAATCTGGACAGGCACTGGCGAGCTGCGGTCTCAGCCATGAAGTGTTCAAATGATGTGTTATTCTTTACCTTCTCTGGATTTGTGTCTTTACACCAAGAGGTACAAACATGTTCTTCATCATTTCATCAGACACAAAGCTAAAAATTCTGACTTTCATATATGGCTCAAATACAAGGGCGGCTTTAGTTACTATCATTAGATAGTAAGAAAGCATTACGCTGGAACTATAAGGACAATTTGGGGAAACTTCCTCTGGGTAATGAATACTCTGTATAAACAATCAAAAATTTGTTCATCTTCAAAATGTACAGAACATTAGGTAGAGGTTTCCTATTTTGGAAAAAATGCTTTGCATCATTAAAACTATTCACCATTATTTAAAAAAAATAGAGTATTTAAAATATAATGTATTAGAGTGAAATGGACATTCTGAGATCCAAAGAATCTCAAACACTGTCGTTGTTTTTTTTTTTTTCCCTCATATTGCCCAGTGAATTCTAATACTGTATGGTTAACTTCACGATTTTTGAGTAAACAGAAAATAAATCTTTATAAAAATTAAGAGTTCGAATGGGAAAGGGAAGGAAGAAGGGTTGGGCACGGGCAGGAGGGAGGGTAGGGTAAGAAGTATCACTATGTTCCTAAATCTGTATATATGAAATACATGAAACTTGTCTAACTTAAATAAAATTTTTAAAAAAATAAACTTTTTGTAATAAAAAATAAGGGACCTGATATTGGGCATGCTGTATACATGAGTAGCTGATTTACACTGGAGGCTGCATTTCACATTTTATAAAATGAAGTTTCTTAAAAATATCTCTGAACTTGGCAAGACTGACATCTTAAATATAATTATGTAAAATATCATCTATAGAATTCCTCCATTAACAAACTAATCTACTCAATTTATCCTAATTTTACCCTGAAATAGGTAATAAAATATTGGAAATTATTAAAAATAAAATATTCCCAGTAATTATGAACAATTATTTCATTGAATTTAAAAGGTCTATTTTTTTCAATTTAATATAAGAGAATTATATACACAGAAAGAAGTCTATACTTCACAGCAAAGCACGCACAAAACCCATCTGTGAAACCCTGTACCCAGATCAAGAAATAAAGCATTATCAGTAACCCAAAAGACCACCCCCTTTAATTCCTTTCCAGTCTAACAACTATCCTTATTTTATTATCTAGCCACCAATACTGATAAAGAAATAAAGACGTAACCATAACTCATCTTTGCCAATGACTGTACTTCACTTATGTGAAGTCATACAGTATTCAGCAGATTTCCCTTACCCACAGGGAGATGCACTGCAAGACCCTAGGGTATGCCTGCTTGCTCCTATGCATAAATATTCATGAGAAACTTTAATTTATAAACTATAGTTAAAAAGAGATTATAACTAATAATAAAGTAGAAGGATTTCAAGAATATACTGTAGGGGCCAGTGCTGTGGAGTAACAGGTAAAACTGCTGCCTGCAGGGTCGGCATCCCATATAGGTGCTGATTCCAGTCTCAGCTGCTCTACTTTTTTTTTTTTTTTTTTTTTTGACAGGCAGAGTTAGCAGTGAGAGAGAGAGAGAGAAAGGTCTTCCTTTTCCGTTGGTTCACCCCTCAATGGCCGCTGCGGCTGGTGCACCGCGCTGATCCGAAGCCAGGAGCCCTGTTGCTTCCCCCTGTCTTCCATGCGGGTGCAGGGCCCAAGCACCTGGGCCGTCCTCCACTGCACTCCTCAGCCACAGAAGAGAGCTGTACTGGAAGAGGAGCAAATGGGACAGAATTCGGCACCCCAACCAAGACCAGAACCCAGGCTGCTGGCGCCGCAGGCGGAAGATTAGCCTAGTGAGCCACAGCACCAGCCTACAGCTGCTCCACTTTCAATTCAGCTGTCTGCTATAGCCTGGGAAAGCAGTGGAAGATGTCCCAAGTCCTTGGGCCCCTGTGCCCACGTGGGAGACCCAGAAGAAGCTCCTGGCTCCTGGTTTTGGGTTGGTGCAGCTCTGGCAGTTGCAGCTGTTTGGGAAGTGAATCATGATGGTAGTCTCTCTCTCTTTGCCTCTCTGTAGCTCTTTCAAATAAGTAAGTCTTTTTTTTTAGAAAAATATGCTGCAATAAAAGTATGTGGATATATGGGGCCGGCACTGTGGTGTAGCGGGTTAATGCCTTGGCCTGAAGTGTTGGCATCCCATATGGGTGCCGGTTCAAGACCCGGCTGCTCCACTTCCAATCCAGCTCTCTGCTATGGCCTGAGAAAGCAGTAGAAGATGGCCCAAGTCCTTGTGCCCCTGCACCCATGTGGGAGACTCGGAAGAAGCTCCTGGCTCCTAGCTTTGGATTGGTGCAGCTCCGGCCATTGCAGCCAACTGGGAAGTGAACCAATGGAAGGAAGACCTTTCTCTCTGTCTCTCCTTCTCAGTATCTGTAACTCTACCTCTCAAATAAATAAAATCCTTAAAAAAAGTATGTCGATACAGTGTCTCTCTCTAAATAGCATATTATACTGTATTTACCCTTCTTGTTAATGCAAGTAACAAACTGCAGAAAGAGAAACCATGGATGAGGGGAGACCACTGTTTACCACATTGTGTTTGGCTCATGTGTTCGGCATGCATTGTTGAATTCATCTACAATGTATGCACCTGTAGATCATGCAATATAATTACTGTTTAATAGTTTTCCATTTTTAAGAATAAACCACAATTTATTTATGTTTGATATTTACTGGACATTTAGTTAGGTTTCTATTTGGGGCTATTATGTTAAGGGATACTTTGAATATTCTACTAGATATGGTTAGGTGAACATATGTATGTATTTCTGCTGTATATACACTTACAAGTGGAATTGCATTCACAGATACACAATCATATGTTCAACTTCAGGAGTATGGCTAAACAGTTTCTTAAGTGGTTATGCCAATTTCCATTCTTGCCAGCTATATATTAGAGTTCCAGTTTCTCCATGTCCTCACCTGTACAACATATTGTCTGCATAACACATTTTTTTAAAGATATATTTTATTTATTTAAAAGACATTTACGGGGCTAGCGCTGTGGCACAGCAGGTTAAAGCCATGGCCTGAAGTGCCAGCATCCCATATGGGCACCGGTTCTGGTCCCGGCTGCTTCTCTTCTGATCCAGCTCTCTGCTATGGCCTGGAAAAGCAGAAGAAGATGGCCCAAGTCCTTGGGCCCCTGCACCTGCATGTGAGACCAGGAAGAAGCTCCTGGCTTCAAATTGGTGCAGCTCCGGACTCTGTGGCCATCTGGGGAGTGAACCAGCAGATGGAATATCTCTCTGTCTCTACCTCTGTCTATAACTCTTTCAAATAAATAAAATAAAGCTTTTTTTAAAAAAAGACATTTACATAGAGAGGTGATCTGAAGATGATCTGAAGCCAGGAGCTTCTTCCAGTCTCCTTGATGCTTTTCCAGAAGCATTAGTAGGGAGCTGGATCAGAAGTAAAGCAGCCAGGGCTTCAACTCCACTGTGCCACAGTGCTGGCCCTGGCGTAACACTTTTAATTCAGTAAAGTTCATTGGATATTTACTCCATGTTAGCCACTTCACATTGGTCAATTTTTGAAATACTGCATGTGACAAAGTCCAGAGAGCAAAATGCTTTCATCATTCAAGGCTGAATTTCCAACTCTTCTTTCAGAATTACCACAGTATTCATAAAAATGATTTTATTTGGTGGGCAGTGTTGTGGAGCTGCAGGTTAAGCTCCACTTGAGATGTCCATATACACCACATTGGAGTGATGGCTTGAGTCCTAGCTATTCTGCTTCTGATCCAGCTCCCTGCTAATGTGTCTGGGAAGCCAATGATAGCACAAGTACATGAGTCCTTGCCACCATGTCCGAGACCCAGATGGAGCTCTTAGTTTCTGCTGGCCCAACCCCAGCTGCTACAGCCATTTGGGGACTGAACCAGCAGATGGAAGATTTTTCTCTCCCCATGTCACTCTGCATTTCAAATACAAGAGTAAATTTTAAAAAATAACATTATTTAGAAGGGACAGGATATCATTATAAACTATAAAATAGCTTTCAAAAATAAAGGCTTCAACATTCCTTTGTATAATATACTAGGCAATATCATATATGCTACCCTATACATGACCTTATGACTAAATACATAATCTGTTTGAGAGTAATGAAAATTGAACATATATGTTGCTTGCTAATTCTATGGCAGAAAATTCAAATAGATGATCCAAGGACCCAATCTGATTCAGAGTTATATTTTGGCTAGTCTCAAGTATCTGCCACACCCAAAACCCAACTTCTTTGGGTACACACTTAAAAAATCAGAACATTATACAACCAGACTTCTGACTTGTCTTGAAAAAATTAAGAATGGATAGAAATGAACACAACAAATGAGAAAAATTACCAGTCTCCTTGAATTCAGTCACGTGCTTTCTGAATTCTCACAGCTCTACAGACCACCACTGTCTGTAATAAGAGACTTTAGGACAAGAGCAGAATCTACCACCAAGCAAATTTGGGGACAGCTGAATTCATATATTCAACCTAATTCTTTCACTGTGTTACCTTCTTTACTCTGGGCTTTAAATGCTTAGAAAGCAGATAGTTCCTTTTCTGGCATCAACAGAAGCTCTCAAAGACTTAGGAAAATTTGAAACAAAAGGGTTCCCTATGATATAAATTTTTATAGTGACAAACCAACAAAAAGACACAGAATATATCATAATTTAGGGGAGGATCTAGAGACCAGGTTGTGATACTGGAGCTGGAGTTCTTAGTGTCTCCCTCGGCTAGAAGTTCCTCCTTCACTTTTAAGAGTGAGAAAATCCTCCACTGCTCAGCTGTTATCAGGAGGATATGCCCAAATCCAAAGTCTGTATCATGAGAAAAGAAAGGTCATGATTCAAGACACAGTGCCATCACATATTACAGCATATCACTAACCCAAGCATAGTAATCTCTTACTAGAACATTACACTTCCAATTTGACATTTTGTCAAGAAGAAAAAGGTGAACTACAAGATCAGAATATTTAAAGGTATTCTTTATCACATAAATACATCAAGTCAGATGAATAAGATATTAAGCGATTTAATAAATTGAAAGTAGATCAACTGGATATTGAATTTATACTATCAGCACTGATAGCCCCTGAAATAGCTCATTGAGCTAAACTACCATATTCTTGTTTTGTTTGCATTTTTTTCCTGAATAATATGAAATAACAAATTTCTTTAAAGCAATTCCTAGCACTGAACTAGAGGTCAGCAGAACATAACTACAGAAGTGTTTGAAGAACACAATATGATGTTAGCTTGAAGTAATGGGATGTCTACTCTGGGAGCTGAGAACCTGCTCTTAGGTTGCCACAAAGCCATCAGAGGCAAGTTCAATGTCAACCAAGGTCAAGGTTAAACATAAAGCTCACCAACAAAAGACAAAACAGATTTGACCAGCAGGTTTTAGTTCAAATCATTACTGAAGAGAGCAGAGTTGTCATGGCCAGGTCCTCACAGACTGTGCACCTCATCTGGCTTTACCCAGTAGAATGGACAATTACTCTGTGAAATGCATCATCTTCAGAGTCACTTCTGTAATATCTGCTTCCTCCCGTCCCTTGCAATGGATAGATGCTGCTTTTGTTTCTTTATTGAGAAGTACTTGGATTAAGAAAAAAAAAGCACCTCTATCTACCAAGACTAAGAAATAAAGAGACAACAAATTCAAAATAGATAATATGACAAAATGTGTCATTATACCTCAGAGACAGTGATAGTGAGAAAATCTTTTTCTTTTCAAATTCCCTGAATTCCACTGAATATATATATATGAACTAGCCAATCAAAAATTCCTCTGTAAGTTACTTACAGGAAAAATCTTACAGAAAAGTAACCTACTCTTATATATTTTTCAAACATTATCGCATCATTAAAGCTTGCTTAAACTGCATTTTTCATCATCCAGCCATCACGTGGTTGAAATTTCAATAACTGGATAATTGATCTAAGAAAAATTTAAAGTTACATATACCTTAGCTAGTCATACACCATATCTCAAAAGCAATTAAATTACAAGAAGATACATACCTTTCTAGTCTTTGTTCCAACTTAAGGATTTAATCAGAAGTCACTATAAATAAGTTTGGTATAAATACCATCAGCCATACTCCCAAACAGTAGTTACAACTGGGTATATCAAAACAAACTCTATGTCGTCACTGACCTAGAGTATACGAACATGTCCTAATATTTCCTCCCCGCATTAAGAGCTAGGTCCAGTAGGGTACATGATCCCATTCACCGTGATTCTTCTGGAAGTTATAGGCCAAGTTCAAGGAACACCTTTGTCTTAAAATGTAAAACCATCTGTCTTGTGATAAAATATTAAGCAGCTACACTGACTTTAAAAACAATCAAATGACTGTTAGAATACTTATGTAGAGGTTCATTTTGGAATGAACTCTAGAATGGTAACAGGTTCATGTGAAGTACAGTATGTGACTTTTTCTTTTTTTAATAAAAAAAAAAAATAGAGTCTCTATCATCCCTTGATGCCCTCTGGTGCCCTGAACCACTTTGTACTTATACTTCCTCTCCCACATAATAGTCTTTCTTTATGTATTTGCGAGGGAGTAAATCATTCGTATTGGCTAATGCAGATTTTAAGGTAAAGCAGAAATATTTTGCTTTGTACCTCCTGCACATTAACTACTTGCAAAGCAAAATCACACAAGGCTTAAAAGTAGGTCTCTTCCAACAACAGGCACGGAACATTTGGAGGGTGGTTTTTCTTGACAAAACCATTCCCTAATTAGTTCACAGAACAGGGTGAAAAGTCAAACTCCTGGGACATTTCTTTAATTCCTACAACAAAAAGAACAATTTGAAAGTGCAGCCTTCATTGAACATAGCATACATTAAAATCACCTTCCGTTATGCAAATGTTCTTGCATAAATCACTTGTGGAATAGCACCAAAAGCAAGAAGAAAAGGGTTTTGGATATATCTGCAGGACTGCTGCATGATACAAATTTGGTCAAGAGTCTTTTACTCAGAAAAGAAGAATAATTAGGGTCCAGGAAGCTACATTCAACACTGGTCTCCATTGGAGACTAATGGACTAATTGGAATAAAATATTTCTCAAAGATAGCCACTATCCTTTCTAAATCTAAAAGGGGTTATTCAGTCTTTATTATAATTTAGTCATTCAGCATATAAGAAGTGAAGAATAACCCTAAATACATGATGGGAGTATTTGTGACACATTCAGATACACTCATGTGTAAAACAGGGTTTTGTTTTCTTCAGATTCCATTCTGAATAATGGAGTGATATCATAGATTTCCTCAAGCTGTAAGGACAAAGGGAATCTCTGTGAAAGTAAGATGAGAGACATTTTCTGATGATTATAAATATAGCTAATTTTTCTAAAAGATGGTATAATGAATTACATTAAAATTAGACTGACTTTTAATCTTGGGTCAAAAAACATATAAAACCCCCTATTTTGATGCAAATACAATTCCCCATTATAAAATTTATTTTTATGGATTTTTATACAACCCTAAGTTTGTCTACAGGAACAAAGTCAAAGCAACTACACAAAGTGTAGGCAGAAGTTGAAGACATGAACACAGACTGTCAGGAAACACCAGCTGCAGCCTTACTCATTACAACCCTTCTACTCCACACTACCCTTCTACTCCACATCAATGTTTGCTTCCCTGAGTTCCAACACTCCCACTTCCAACTCTATTTACCTTTCTACTTTTTTCTCTAATCATCTTCTGGAATACTATCAAGTACAAAAATTTATTCATTCATTGTACAAATAGCTTCAAAAACCTATTACATCTGAAGCAATGCAAATGATTCAAGCATGCTGTGATGTCATGCTTTCCACTCATCACATGGTACCATCTTGTGCCTTCTCTTTTCCCATCTCTCTTAGACCATGGTTTCTGAGTAACAGTAACAAGAAAACTCAGGGAGCATTTAAAGATTACCTCTAAGATGGTTTAGCAGATGCACAGAGGTCAAAATAACTAACACTTTAAAAACATATACTTTCTCTTTCCTTCTTTCAGTATTTAAACTAACTGAAGTATCTCATTTTTTAAGATTCATTTATTTATTTTGAAAGATTTACAGAAAGGGAGGGAAAGGGAGAGAGGGAGAGAGAGAGAGAGCAAGAGAATGAGAAAAGAAAGAGGAAGCCTTCTTTCATATGCTGGTTCACTTCCTAGATGGCTACAACAAGGACTGCACCAGGCCCAAGCTAGGAGTTCGATCTGTGTCTTCCATATGGATAGCAGGAGTCTGAGCACTTGGCCCATCTTCTGCCGCTTTCCCAGGCCATTAGCAGGGAGCTGGATGAGAAGTAGAACAGCTGGGACTCGAAAAGGTGCCCATATGGAATGCAAGCATCACCCACCATGTCTCAACACCAGCCATATCCCTCATCTTAAAAACATAAAAGATGGGGCACTGTGATGTTCTACAATAAGTTAAACCTCTGCTTCGGATGCTCGCATGCCATACCTGAGTGCTGGTTTAAGTCCCGACTACTTTGCTTCCTACCGAGCCTCCTATTAATGCACCTGGGAAGGCAGCACATGACGGCTCAAGTGCTTGACTCCCTGCCTTCCACACTGGAGACCTGCATAGAGTCCCAGGTTTCTGACTGCAGCCTGGCCCAAACCTCTGGAGACTGAGCCAGTGGGTGGCATATCTCTCCTTCTCTCTTTCTCTCTCCATCCTTCTCCCTTTCAAAGAAATAAATATTTACAAAAACCGAAGGCCAAAAGATATTTCCCTTGACATCATTTTACCTCAAAAAAGACTAGGTCTAGAACTCTGTGTTTTGGACATTCTCTTGAGTTTTCAACTCTTTTCCACTCATTTCATCCTGGCTTTGCTCTTCTAAGGTACCCAACATTAGGTCTGCAATAAACAACATACCATTGAATCCAAGGGATACTGTCAGATCTGTATGTGGCTTGACATCTCAGTAGTATTTGAACCACCATGCTCACCTCCTTCCTTACACATCACCATGGTTTCAGTGTGGATCCCCAAGTTCATGTGTTGCAAACAAACCTCAGTGCAACCATGGTGACAGGAAGGAACTTTAAGAGGTGATTACAATTAGGTCATGAGGACGTTACCTTAACAAATAGATTAATATCATTATTGTGGGAGGAATTTAGTTATTGTAGGAGTGGACTCTTAATAAAAAGACAACACTGTTTAGGGCATTTGCCATTCTACGAGTCTGCTTTGTATCCCGTTTCCCATGTAGGCTCATTCTCTCCTTTTTAATTCTATCAATTATCATTTGCAGACACTGGTCTTATTTATGTAATCCCTTTATCTTTTTGATCAATTATGAACTTAAACTGATCACTTTAACAAGTAAGATGGCATTGGTACATGCTACCTCAAGGGGATTGAATTGGAATCCCCTGGCACATTTCTATCTCATTATTTCCATGGAGTGCTTTTAAGAGGCACTACATCCATGAGCTCGGAACTACACCCACTCACTTGGGCAGCACTTTTAGCATTCCTTATTTCAGTTGGGCAATGCACAATACCTTGATACTCAAGGCCAAAGTCAGGAAATCTCCCTTACTCCTCTCCTCTCCCACCTAACTAATAAATATCATTGCCTTGTACAGCCTAAGTGATTTTACAAGCTTTTAATCTGTCACTTCTCTGTACTGCTTCAAGAGCCATCCTGTACACACCGCTGGCATATTTTGTTCAGACTGATAGACCACAGAGATTGCTTGACAGTGTGTATTTGACAGTGTCACCCACTAGCTAAAATAACTTTGTTGGCTTTCATCTGCCAAAACTCAATGGCTGTGTAAAGGATCCTTCATCATCCAGCTGTATGGAGCTACCTACCTTGTCACTTGGCACCTTTATGCCCCCTTGCTCTCAACTCTAGTTTGCTCTCTCTGGGATCTTTGCATGAGATGAGTTAACTCATCTCTCACCTGTGCTCCCCCCAGTTTCTCCTTGGATGAAATAATTTTCTTTCCTTACCTTCTCCAGTTAATTACATTCTGCTTTAGGTCAGTTCTTCCTTTTTTTTTTTTTTTTTAAGACTTATTTATTTATTTATTTGAAAGGCAGAGCTAGAGAGAATGAGAGTAGGAAAGACAGACAGTTCCTCCATCTGTTGGTTCACCCCCCAAATGTCTGCAATGGCTGGAGCTGGGATGGTCTAAAGTTAGGAGCTTTTTCCAGGTCTCCCATGTGGGTGCAGGGGCCCAAGGATTTGGGCCATCTTCAGCTGCTTCCCCAGGTGCACTAGCAGGGAGCGAGATGGGAAGTGGAGCAACCTGGACTCAAACTAGTGCACAAATGGGATGCTGGCACCACAGGTGGCAGCTTTACCCACTATGTCACAGCATGGCCCCCCTAGGTCAGTTCTTAAAAGGCTTCTCAATGATGCCTTCCTTGAAGCTCAGAAAACCAGTTTTATAGTTATGTACTTAAACACTACATGAGTAACACATATTATAGTCATTAAAAGTCATTTAGAAATTTCAAGTCATTAAGAAATGTATTTTCAGGCCGGCGCCACGACTCACTAGGCTAATCCTCCGCCTTGCGGCACCGGCACACCGGGTTCTAGTCCCGGTTGGGGCACCGGTCCTGTCCCGGTTGCCCCTCTTCCAGGCCAGCTCTCTGCTGTGGTCCGGGAGTGCAGTGGAGGATAGCCCAAGTGCTTGGGCCCTGCACCCCATGGGAGACCAGGATAAATACCTGGCTCCTGCCATCGGATCAGCACAGTGCGCCGGCCGCAGCGCGCCTACCGCGGCGACCATTGGAGGGCGAACCAACGGCAAAGGAAGACCTTTCTCTCTGTCTCTCTCTCACTGTCCACTCTGCCTGTCAAAAATAAAAAATAAAAATAAAAAAATTTTAAAAAGAAAAAAAAAAAGAAATGTATTTTCAAATGAAGATCCAATGTAATACAATAATACACCTAGTCTTATCACAGTTCTTTATTAATGCCTTCTGCTCACTACCATGATACTTTATTTTTTTAAAAATGTTTTCATTTACTTATTTATTTGAAAGGCAGAGTGATAGCCTGAGAGACAGAGAGTGCAGGGGAGTGGTGGGGAGAGGGAGGAGAAGGGAGGGGGTAGTGGGAGAGAGAGAGGAGGGGGGAGGGAGGTGGAGAGGGGAGGGGGAGGGGAGGGGGGAGAGGAAGGAAGGATTTTGATGATTCATCTGCTGGTTCTCTCCCCAGTTGGTGGCAAACCAGGGGTGGGCCAGATGTCAGTCCATCCTGATTTCCCACATGGGTGGCAGGGATTCACAAACGCGGGTCACCTGCTGCTGCCTTCCCGGCAGCATTAGCAGGGAGCTGTCTGAGGCAAAGTGGTCAGCATTGGAACTGGCACTCTCACATGCGATCTGGGCATCCCAAGGGGAAGCTGAACCCACTGTGCCACAATGCCGGCCCATGACACGACACTTCTACATGTTTGCTTTCCTAGGTTCATTACTAAAGAACCTGAAGGCAAAGTTGAGAATGTTCTTGAGTTCCCCTAAAATTTTGCCCCTGTGGAAATCAAAGGAGATCACGTCGTTGTGTGAAGGCCTAGATGAGGCATTCACATTTCTGAATCTCTTCTGTGTTCCCCAGTGAGACAATACATTGCCACTCTTCAAGGTGACTATGACCCATGTCTCCATCCTACCTTGGCCACCATTGTGTCCTACCTAGGGGAAGTATAAGGCACAAAGTAAACACAGAGGGGTGAATGCATTACAGATAACACCGCTGGATTTGGAAAGCATCAATTTCATCCTGTAGCCCTCAGACTAGCCTGGAGTTCACAAGACAGTCCACCACTCTTCTTAGGGAAATAAGATCAATACTGGTAAGTATCTAGCACAAGAAACCAGGATGTGTTAAACAATGTTTTTTTTTTTTTCTTTTCTTTTTAAGATTTCTTTCTTTATTTAAAACGAGTAACAGAGACAGAGATCTTCCATCCACTGGTTCACTCCCCAAATGGCCACAGAAACCAGGGCTTGGCCATGTTGAAAACAGGAGCCAGGAGCTTTTCTCAAGTCTCCCATGTGGGTTGTAGGGGCCCATGTATTTGGGGCATCTTCCACTGCTTTCCCAGGCCCATCAGCAAGCAGCTAGATAGGAAGTAGAGCAGCTGGGATTCAAACGGGTGCATATACGGGATACCAGTGGGGCAGGTAGCTGCTTAACCTGTTGTTCCACAGTGCTGCCCCCAAACAACGTCTTCTTATGGGTAAAGTTTTGCACAGTGAATCAAATTGGTAGTTTTAGTTTGTTGCTTTACTTTTTGTTGTTGTTAACTCTTCTGGAGGAATTCACTTCTTGGCCTTGTCTCTATAAACTTTCTTGCTGCCATTGTTTTGCTGTCATTTTTATTATTGTCATATAAAAGAATGTTTCTAATTAATTAATTAGAGAGGCAAAGAGAGAGAGATGGAAAAACAAAGATACAGAGAGAGCTCCCATCTGCTGGCTTATTCCTCAAATGCCCACAAAAGGTCCCCAGCCAATACTAAAGCTGGCAGAGGGAACTCAATCCAGGTCTCCCACGGAATGGGCAGGAAGTCAAGCACTTGAGCTATCACCACTATCTCGCAGGATATGCATCACCATAAAACTGGTTTCGGGAGAAGCCGGGAACAGAAGGCAGGCATTCCAATATCGGATGCAGAAGCAAGAGTCTTAACCACTAGACCAAATGTCCACCGAAGAATATTTTTAATTAATGTATCAGATGTACATACTTATTTCATGAAATTACTAAATTAATTCTGTTAGTCATTTAATAAACATTTTCTGATGAAAACAACTGTGAGAATCGCTGTGCTAAATATTAGAAGGTCACCAGGAATGCAACAGGCATCAACTTTTAACTGTCTTCTCATGGAGCTGACAGTCTAGTATTATGTGACCGCAACAGCAGCAAAGTCTACACCTGTTGTAAGCACATGAGGAAACAAATATGGTAAAACGCTAGAGATAAAAGTTGGGGAGCAATTCTACCACAAGGTACAAAGGAAGACCTTCAAGTCTAAACTCCACATTGTAGCAGAGGTTTAGGGTGAAAAGAAGCCATACATGGTAGGTCGCTGCTGCAAAGCTGGAACATTGTATGCAAAGGTCCTGATTTGGGGCCAGCTACTAATATGTTCCCTGAACTGAGTGGAAGTGTGATTTCAACTTTGTGTGCAAGGTGTCAATAGCTCCAACTAAAGTTATAGAGGTAAGCAGAAGCCATCTCCCGCATGGCCATGAAATCTGGATTTAAGTCCAAGTGAGAAGCTATAGGAATGTTTTAAACTGGGTAATCATATGATATAATATGATCTGTATTTTAGAGAGGTTCCTTGAACTGTTGTTCAGGGAATAGAATGGCGGGTTGACTTAGAGGTTTAGAAAAATATTGAGAAGCTATTCAAAGATTACAAAGGAAAACAACCGTGGCAGGGTGAGTGTTGTGCCCTCTCTTGGGCCTCCTGCATCCAAAATGGGAGTGTCAGGTTCAAGTACTGGCTACTCTACACTTCTGATCCATTTTCCTGGTAACATGCATCCTACAAGGAAAGCAGGCTCTAGTGATTGAGTCCCTGCCACCAATGTGAGAAACCCAGTTGTAGTTCCTGGTTCCTGGCTCTGGTATGGCCTACCTCTGGCTGTTGTGGGCATTTAAGGAGCAAACCAACAGGTGGAGGACATCTCTCTATCTGCCACTCTCTTTCAAATAAATAAATAAATCTTAAAAAGAAAATGGCAGTGCAATAAAAAGGTGGCAACTGACAAAGAATAGAGGTAGAGAACTTAAAACATACTTTTCAAATAGAAACACCGGGATTTGCTAACGGACTTAAATACCATTATGCATGTTTACAAGAACATCTGACTACTATTAATCTACACAAACAGTCATAACTTCACATTGTGATTAGAATGGGTATAATCAGTTGGATGGATGATACTAATTTAAAGCAAATAATAAATAGAGAAAATACTGAAAATATGTCCACAACGAAGTTCCTTTTGAAAGAATGTTAAACACCTTTTCAGTTGAATAAACCCTTTATACTCATTAGCAACATATTAAGAGCTTAAGTCCATTTCTGCTAAAAACAAGTTCAGTACCAAAGGCATACTATTTTTGTCATGATTAATATGCCATTTACTAATTTTTGGAAGGGATGCTGTGGATTGTGTTAGCTGTAATTTCTTTGTCCAGACTGTTATCCCATTCCTCCTCTGATTAAAAAAACTCTTAGGGCGAAGGGTAACACTCCTCTCCCATACTTTTGGGTGTGTGCACATAGCTGGTGCTCATCTCTGTGTGTAATGTTACTGGCTTAGACAAAACTATAAAGGGATAGAAGGGCATGAACCCAGGATGGGCCTTCCGTGAATAGTTCTGAATTGCATATGATGGGTGGCTCTTCATTCCTGATATAGAACTGGGGATATCAGTGTGGAAAAGCCCAAGTTCAGCTTCAGGCTAAATAATAAATAGAAGCAGAGTCAACCAGAAGGTAACAGAAAAGAGGGAGAGTGAGAGGTTCTGAAAGCAAACCAGTTTCAGCTACTCTGAACTGAGTTTATCTCACTTCAACAGGGGACCCTAACTTACATAGAGGGAGAAAAATTTAATAAACATAATCCAAATGATAATGGAACTGATTTTTACATAAAAAAATTTAAAAGTCATCTTTAAGGGCTTAAGGTTAGTTCACTTACTTAATTTGGTTTTATATTAGAGTTTTATATATTTTTAAAACAGTTCTAATATATACAAATTGAAACTAAAAATGTGGGAGTAGGCTTTGGTTTAGCGGTTTAAGGCACCTGCATCACCTATCAGTTTCTAGATTGAATCCCCAGGTACACTCCTGACTCCAGCTTCTTGCTAATGTAGACAGTGGGAGGTGCCCATGATGGCCTAAGTGACTGGATTCCTGAAACCCATGTAGCAGACCTGGATTGAGTTCTGGAGTCCTGGTTACAACTCTGACCTAGTCCTTGTCCATGTGGTCATCTGAGGAGTAAACCAGCAGATGGCAGCTCTCTATTTCTCTTTCTCTCTTCATCTTTCAGATAAAAAATAATTAAAACAGACAGTGTGGTTGTATGCACAAGCATGTATATCTATGTATGTGCATTTAATACCGCAAGTTTATATCCATCTTGTCTATTCAAGAAATTGTTAACAGTATTTGCCTCTGAAAGAAGAAACAACAGATTAGAAGTGGGAGAGATAATTATGGACTGCGTTAGAAACATAACCAAGGAGCGGTGGAGGCAAATCTGAAATAGCACAATTGAAACAAGTGTTGTGTATACGTGTGTATATACATATGCATACGTATATATACGTAAGCATACATGCATATATACATACACATAATCACACTATGAAACACTGCGAGAACTATGCATGAAGGGTGAATTATGTGTCTTCTGAAAATCTATTTAGCTCCAATGCATTAGAAACATATTGGAAGACATTATGAAAGACCAAGAACAATTTGCTTATTAAGAATAAGAAAGAGGGTAGGTGGTTGAAAATCATGTTCTATGAAGATCTCTTTCTAAGTCTGTCCCAGCTCTAACCTGTGCTACACTATGCAATTTTGAATTTTTAACTTATTCCTACATGAATATTTCATGTCAATTAATGTTTGGTTAAGAACAGTCTGCTGGGAAGAAAAGCACAAGGAAGACACATGCATACGTCCCTAGAATAATGACTGTGGTGACAAGGGATACAGACAAGAGAAAAAGAGAAAATCAATCTAGCACTCCACAGAGAATAGAAAAGAGGCAAAAGCTGCAGTTCTCCTAGAAATTCCGTCCTGACTCCTGCAGTTTCCTCCTCACCTTCTGCTGGCTCCTTGTGATATAGTGGCAACAGGTAGGAAGACTAGGTAGGAATCCTTGAACTCCAAAACTTTTCTCACAACGTCTGCCTCTAGCCCTGCATTATAAATCCATCCCTTACATGTCAATCCAGTACACCCACTTTCCCATGATGCACCTGCTTCTTCTACATCGGGAAGATGACACCATGATGACCACGTGGGCAGTAGGCTCCATGGGGAGTCATCATGAAACTCCCAGAAAGCCTCATGCACACTAAACCCTGACCTAACTCTGCCCTGTTTGTATATTCACGCAGGGCAATGACCGTCTACCCAATAGAGCTGACCGCTACACATTGGAGCACTCTGCCTTTTGGATTCCTGTACTTGTTGTTGGTCCTCTGTGGCCTCCTTCTACAGTCTCTCGTGGTAGGCACCTCTGTGGCACACTCATGACAGTTTATCTGCATGTGGGGCTGCCCACATTCACATGCGAATGCATATTCACTCTCTTATTTTTAAATAAATTCTGCTCTCACTTGTGCTCCTTACTTATGCCACTGCTTTGAATTCTCATCTCTGTGGGGACAAGAACTTGGAATAAAAATTGGGACACATATTTCCATAACATTTCCTTGTGGACATTTCTCTCTTTCCTCTAGTCCCCAGGAGCTAACCTGCTCAGCTCCCAGCTATCTTTGGCTAGCACTTATCCCATGAAAACAACCAAAAGTGTATCTTGAACCTTCTTTTCTATGCCAGCTCTAAACTTTCATCCAGTAGTCTCCTTCCAGGTGGTTAACACCACTCAAATACTATATCTACAAATTTCTCATTTCCCATTGCTCAGACCTGTATTGCCATCTGATTCACATGGAGCACACCTCTAATTTATCTAATTATATATCTTAGAAATCTTTGAATAACATTCAAAAAATTATCATTCAAGATTCAACTTCAATGACAGCTTAGTTGAAACTTTTATCAATGTCCTCAGAGATAGTAACCTTTCTGGGTATATCTATACTATGGTACGGAGTGAATGCCTTCATCATGGCAGTTGTAACAATGTTGCAGTTTATTTTTGTGAAATTATGTTACTTTAGACTAAGTATTCCTAGAGGGCAAGATATATCTAATGTACTTTTCAAAACCCAGAAGCTAGGACTGCATCTGTTGTATTAGTAAAAGCTCAATTATTGTTCATTGAATTTATTTATATCATCTGAATACATATCATAAAGAATAACCCATTTATATTGAAATGCATTACTAAATCGAATTTTAAATACACAGCATTAATTTCACCTGTACTTACAATCTCACTGGAAGAATATGCAGAAAATGAAAATGTACAATGGAAGAGCATATCAGGTAGATGATTTTAGCCCTGAAGCTGCTGTTATTTATACTTTCAGAGTTATGAACTACGGAATAATGGTTCATGGTATCAATTCATGTGACTGCTACGTGTGGGAGAGGAGAGAAAGAGAGAAGACAGTGGTACACTTCTGTGTTATTAAAGTGTCTAGTTTTAAAGCAAGTGTTTGCAGGCTTCGCAGGATCACTGGGTACAAATCTGCTTCCCCAACCTTTGGTCTACACTGACTAGGTGTCCTGCTCTTTTGTTTTTCTGCCATGTCAGAGGCCGATTCATACTTATAAAAGTGACTTAGCTTAGTGACCACATCACTGTTACCTGCTAATTTAAGACAAATTTTGATTGCTCTATCACCAATTCAAGTTCCTATTCAAGGCTCTCTGCAACACCCAATACCAAGCAAAAAGTTACAAAAAAAGTTCAGTTCCATTACAGTCCACAAACACATACACATCACACAGGTACCAGTCTGCAATGCGCTGAGATACACAAAGTTCAAAGATTCAGACAGCATCTATTATTAAGCAGTTCTCAGTCGAGCAGGTTAAGAAGTTCAGCATCACATTTTTAAAACTGTCAATATCATCATGTATATTAAGGGAGCAATCAATAAGTAAATCTTTCACCCACAGAGCAGTTTTCCAACAGTGTAATTGGGTTTTTTCAAAAGGTTTAATGCTTTATATAAAAAAAAATTTCTTATTACGACTTTAGGAAAACAATGACACGCATTTCTTTTTCTTTCTTTCTTCTTCTTCTTCCTCTTTTTTTTTTTTTTTTTGTTGTTGTTGTTGTTGTTTTGACTTCTTACATCCTATTCTGGAAGTTACTGCCTGCCTCAGCATCTATCAGTGCTCAAGTGTGAGCCAACAGTGGACATGTAATAGAGGCTTGAAAACTAAGTGACTTAGCCGGAGCAAATGGCACTGCAAATATCTGTTCACCGGGCTGGAATTTTAAGAAGTGGTTCTAGTAAAACAAATTTATACAGAACTTATTTTTAAAGACAGCATTTAAAATGCCCTCACACATAAAACTGATTTCTAAATATTTGAAATCCAGTTTTAAAATCAAACAAGCAAAACGACACCAATATAATCATGGCCACACACTGACAGGAAAAGTTAGAGATTTTATAAATTAAAATTCTAATCAGAGAAAATAATTTTTTAAAAAACTGTAATTTTTGAAAGGCAAAGATACTGAGAGGAGAGAGGGACTTATTCATTCCCATTTGCTGGTTACCAAATGCCCAAAACAGGTAGAGCTGGACCAGGCTAAAGCCAGGAGCCCGGAACCACATCCAAGTCTCCTATGTGGATGGCAAGGACCACGTGTGGGGCAGTGCTCTGCTCCCTCCCAGAGCATGCACTGGCAGGAAGTTAGATACAAAGTGAACCCAGCATTGGAAACAGCATCTTAACAGCTTTTGCCAAACACCGGTCACTCAACTTCCACACTGGTTTTTATTTTATCTTATTTGAGGGGTAGAGCTACAGACAGAGAGAGGGAGAGACAGAAAGGTCTTTGATCAGCTGGTTCACTCTCCAAATGGCCACAATGGCTGGAGCTGGGCCCACCTGAAAACAGGAGCCAGGAGCTTCTTCTGGGTCTCTACAAAGGGGCCAGGCCCCAAGCACTTGGGCCATCTTCTGCTGCTTTCCCAGGTCATTAGCAGAGAGCTGGATCAGAAGAGAAGCAGCCAGGAACCAGTGCCTACGTGGTATGCCGGCGCTGCAGGTGGTGACTTAGCCCAACAGGCCACAACGCCGGCCCCAATCTCCAAGTTCTTCTAAGTAGGGTACACACCCAAGGAGAGGACAGGGAGCAAGGATGGCAGACTCTGCCGTGTGTACCTGGTAAGTGCCTTTCTCTGGACAGAAAGGACTGCCAGGGTAAAGTAGGTCCACTGCATCAGGAGACCAAGCCAAGATGACCCACCCTGCAAATTCTACAAACTGTCCCGTGTGCCTACTACTTCCAGTTTTAATACAGCATGAAAACAGAAAACACTGATGGGCCTAAGGCTTTCTGCTCTGCTTTCCCAAGAGGGAAATGCAAGAGGCTGCAGGTGAGATGCTGGGTCTTGCTACTGTGAACACGTAGATCAGTCAGGATACCTCAGACCCTAGAGTAACAGACAAGGGAACAGCTTCAAAAAGTCACACAGCAGAGTGGCTGCGTCTGGTCCACAGCATCCATCAGATGGGCTGGACTACTCGCCCTGGCGTCTTCCCTCCATGCCCAAATAATCTGGAGCATCCTCAACATTCAAGGGAGAAAAAGAAGAGAGGACTGGGGCGTGAAATCGGAGGGAGGGAGGAACTGCCTTCCCCTTTTAACGGCAGCATCAATTAAACCCGGGGGAGGCGGGGACAGTTTACTAGTTAATTAGTCCAGGGATGAGGCTCTTTCATGTGTAATTCAGAACAGGAACACCTGGTGTGCGGCTCTTCAAAGCACAAAGAGTGGGGGAGGGGGCAGGGAAGCCAAACAATGCAAGAGAGGTCACCACAGAAAGCCACAGCAAGGGAACAAAAACTGTCTCTCTGTGACCTTCACCCGGCTGTAAATACAATGCAATTCCCCAGGGTCCCTCCTGCCAGGAGCCCTGGTGAGAACCCACAGCTCCTGGCCCTCTGGGGGAGGTGCAAAAAGACATGGTGTTAACTAATTGTTTTATAACCCAATTACAAGGAAAACAGAGCGCCAGAGAAATGCAAATAGGGATCTAATGATTATAATCACATTCTGATACATAGCACACGCCACAAATATTGACATGCTCTCTGTGTGTTGTGTGACCACAGCTGCCCAGGTAACACTCAGACACATCCAGAATGGGAGCCTGCTACTTTAGGACAAATGACCTCATGCTATGGAATCAGAAATTGAGTGGTTTGCTAATGGAACACCTCTCCTTGCGAATTCTAAGATGGTGAGGTCATTTTTTTTTAAATTGTTGCTTCTAAACATTCTGGTTGTAGACAGGTTGATAAATGCAGGTGAAGAAACATGAATGTTTAAATTGAGCCAAACAATATATGATTTCAGCTGTGGGATCAGTTCAAAGAAATCATAATAAATGTTTAGGAGCTGTGTTCGTGAGTTCATTCCAAAGCAGTGAGGGAAAGGATCTACTGGAATGGATGGAATCTGGTACCTTCCAAAAACCACTGCTGTGACAAAGTCTACAACAGCATCCTGTGTGAAGATATGTAAAAGTCTGCCTCAAAGTGTTTTACCTTCAAGATGGCAGGTTCAGAGCAAAACAGCTTATCAATTCCAAGCATTCGTTACACTTGCTTCTGTCCTAGGGAAAACTTTAATGAAAACATTCTCACATCTCCTTTTTGTTGTGAGAGGGTGTGGGTGTGGGTGTGGGTGTGGGTGAGAGAGAGAGAGAGAGAGAAAGGGATCCTACTATCTCAGAGAGATAAACAGATATACACATAATGTGAGTAAACACTGCATTTAATAATTGCAACAGGACAGGTGCAAACAAAGCACATCCCATGTTAACAGTGCAGTAAAGGCAGACAGGATGAGATCTGGGGGTGCCTACAATAAAAATCACACATGGAGAGGACTTTACAAGAATGAGGTTTCAAGAGGTCTGGGCGGGCAGTCTGAGAGGAGGGGTAAGCAGGAAGGAGACACAGGGCTTGGGAAAACCACCAAGTGTTCAGGGAATGGCAGTGCAAACTACAGACGTGAAATGACTTGGACGTTCGCCTGAAACGCAAGACTGAAATCAATGTGTTGTATTTGGGAGATGACATGGAGCCACGAGAGGTTTCTGAACAAGGCAGTGGCTCAGTCCTAGCATTCCTATAGGACAGCAATTCATCCTATGTGGATATGAGACGGGAAGATAAGACAGGGATTTCACCCACTCCAGTGGCAACAAGCAAGTGTTTGGCTTTGGATGGTGCGAAGAGAAATGGAGATAAAAGAAGAACCAGTGAGGGAGAAGACAAAGCCATCAGAGAGAACTCAGAAGGCTGAGGTGTGGGCTCAGGGCTACTTTGAGGCCCACGAAGCCCTAACGGATGCCAGGAAACAGGCAAGGTAGACAGGTGGTGAAGGCAGCCCAGACGTCCAGGCTTTCTGTTGCTTTGGTAGCTTCCCCAGAGAACGAACAATGTTTCCAAGGAAAGGAGGCGACGGTCTAAGGTCTGCAGGGAACATGGGGTTCAGTACCATGGTCAGTTATTACTGGCTTAGTGAACCTGGAAATTACTTAATCTCTCTAAAATGAAAGGGCTTCCTTTGTGCAAACGGAATTATAATACAAAGATACTTCCAAAAGTTTATGGAGAAAAGCAATCAAAATCTAAGTTTATTTTGGTGTAAAACAACTTAAAATCCTTGTATATAAGGTGTCCAAAAAGTTATTCAAGATGGATGTTTTGGGAGCCAGTGTTGTGGTGTAGCGGACATCCTGTAAGGGGGTTGGTTCAAGTCCCAGCTGTTCCACTTCTGATCCAGCTCCCTGCAGATGCTCCTGGAAAAGCAGTGGGAGATAAATCCAAATCCTTGGGGCCCTGCCACCCACATGGGAGACCCGGATGAAGCTCCTGGCTTCTGGTTTCGGCCTGGTCCTGCCCTGGCTGCTGCAGCCATTTGGGGGAGTGATCCAGCAGATGGAAGATCTCTCTCTGTAACTGTCACTTTCAAAGAAATAAATAAATCTTAAAAAATAAAAAGGTGTTTATAAAAATACTATGGGTGGATTTCAAAATTTTTCGTACCAAAATATTTATATTCTAATTTCATTTACCCATAAAGATTTTTAAAATATTTAATTAATTAATTAATTTATTTATTTATTTTAAAGAGGTACACAGAGAGAGGGACAGGCACAGAGAGAAAACTTCTACCTGCTGATTCACTCCCAAGATGGCCTCAAGGGCCAGGACTGGGCCAGGCACAAGAGCTCCTTCAAGGTCTCCCATATGAGTGGCAGGGGCCCAAGCACCTGAATCATCTCCTACTGCTTTTCCCAGGCCATTAGCAGGGAGCTGGATCAGAAGTAGAGTGACCTGGACAAAACCGGCGCCCATATCAGATGATGCTGTTGCAGATGGTGGCTTTACCCAGTATACCACAATGCCGGCCCTATCCATGCACTTTTTGAAACACCCTTGTAGAATGTGCCTCAAAGAGGTACTCTGCTAACAACTGAAATTAAAGATTGATGTACAGGACTTAGGCCAGCTGCTGTGGATCCCACAAGGGATCCAGACGTTGTGGCCAGGAGGTGAGAGTACAAAAGTGTTTACTCACTAGGACAGCTCTCTGGCCCTCTCCAAGTGTACCTAAAAGGAGTAACTGTTCCAAACGTTCCAATAAGACATGCTTTATCATCAAATTCCTATTTTTGGAAAGGGCCCTTGCTTTTACTTTGAAAGTTCTGTGTCTGGGTTTCATTTTATATTCATTTTTTTTAATTACATACTATTTGAATGACAGAAAAAAGAGGGACAGAGAGACCATGTGTGTGTGAGAAAGAGCTCACAACTTCTGGTTCCCCCCTCAACACCCAGATGCTCACAACAGCTAGGAGCCAAATCCGGGAACTCAATCTAGATCTTCCACATAGATGGCAGGAACCCAACCACTTGAGTCTTTAGCACTACTTCCCAGGGTCAGCATCAGCAGGTAGCTGGAGTCAGGAGCCAGAGAGGTAACTGAACCCAATGCTGAACAGGGATATCGTAAACACTATGCCAAACAGTTGCCCTCATATTTTCTTTTTTGCTTTTTTTTTTTAATTAAATATGTATGCTCCCTGATGCATGCTGACTGGATTGAGTATCTTTAACTTATTGCTATTGAGATAAAAATACTTCTGGATCTGTTCCTACTCAACAAAATAAAGATCTGTAAGTTGATTTTTCCTTTATGTATTTATTTTCATTTTGTTTGAAAGGAAGAAAGAAACAAACAAAATTTTCCATCTGTTTGTTCACCTTCCATATACCTGTTATGGACTGGGCTAGGCAGGTTGAAGCCAAGAGCCTGGAACTCAATCCAGGTCTCCTACATGGGTGTCAGGAACCCAAGTGTTTCTTTGTTTTTGTTGTTGTTGTTGTTGCTGTTTTTTGACAGGCAGAGTGGACAGTGAGGGAGAGAGACAGAGAGAAAGGTCTTTCTTTGCCGTTGGTTCACCCCCAATGGCCGCTGCAACGGGTGTGCTGTGGTCGGTGCTACACTGATCCGAAGCCAGGAGCCAGGTACTTCTCTTGGTCTCCCATGCGGGTGCAGGGCCCAAGCACTTGGGCCATCCTCCACTACACTCCCAGGCCACAGCAGAGAGCTGGACTGGAAGAGGAGCAACCAGGACAGAATCCGACGCCCCGACCGGGACTAAAACCTGGGGTGCCGGCGCCACAGGCGGAGGATTAGCCTAGTGAGCCGCGGTGCAGGCCAGGAACCCAAGTATTTAAACCACCATCTGCTGCCTCCCACGGTGCACACTAGCAGGAAACCTGATCAAAACTGGAGAAGCTGGGACTCCCACCAGGCATACTGATATGTCCCGAGTAGCCTCTTAACTACTGCACCAAGCATCTGCCCCAGGTCTGGAACTTTAAAAATCTTACCTTCAGAAGAGCAGGTCTTAATATATTTTTAAATTCTATTTATTTCAGAGGCAGAGAGAAAGAAGCAAAAAGAGAGACAAAGACAGAGAGTTTTGATCCATTGCTTCAGCCCTTAAATGCCCACAATGTCCAGGGTTGACCTGGGGTTGCAGCCAGGACCCAGGAACATAATCCATGTCTCCCATACGGTTGGCAATAACAGCAGTTATCACTGCTGCCTCCTTGGTCTGCATTAGCAGAAAGCTAGAGTCAGGAGCCCTAGCCAATAATCAAACTCATGTTTTCTGATGTAGGACACAGGCATCTTAACCACAAGGCTAAACCCCCACCCCACACACAGCTCAACAACAAAGTATACTACTTGCATTTCCAAGTTAACTTCCAGTTTTCAAATCCAGTTTCTTTTTAGTGGTTTGTAATGCACTGAAAACCTATTTATTAAATTTACACCAAAATAAATGCAGTCATTTTTGACATTGATAGATGGCATATGTGACCTAATAAAGTAAAATAACTGATCTAAGCTGGAGACCTTATCTACTGAGATTCTGTCGCAACTGGTGGGAAGCAGGTACAATAATAATGGAGGAGGTAGGAGGGGTCTGACATCAATTTCACTTCACTAGTTTGTCAAACTGTTCTAAGCCTTCATTTCATTCTAGGACTTGAAAACGTAAGCCTTGAGAAACTATCATACTTCAGTTTCCAATTCACAAATATCATATTTCTTGATTTTACATTGAGGGAAAACACTTGAGCGCATCTATAAAAGCTCACCTATAAAAATCAGTAAAAAGATGTGTACAGTTCAAAGTTGTTAGCCTTAGGATCATGCCATTGTCAATACCTTTTACCTTTCTCCACCAATCGCTACGATGCAGCATCCCTCAGATTAGAGTGGCCGGCTGCTGAGAAGTTCAGGATTAAAAGTAAACAATCTTGTAGCTAATAGAACCACAAAGCACGTGCAGGGCAAGATGCAACTGCCCCATTAGAAACCTGGCAGGACTCTAGCCTGAACAAGTCACAGGTATCCTGCTACTCCAGAGACCACAAATGGGCAGAACTCTGCTTTACACTTCACCCTGAAATGGAACTTTTAAGCAACATCTTCCTGTTTAAAAGCCACGCGGATCAGTTTCAGTGTGCCCATTCAGAAAACCACGGCACAGCCACTTGATGATCCTCTGGTCACCCCAGAGCTCTCCAGCAGAGGTACGAAAGCGAAAAAAGGAACCTTGCTTTTAACAACTGAATGGTTCTCGTGTTCATCAGCTAACACTTTCTTACACCGTAGCTTGCACTTCTTTTGCAAGGGCTATACACAGAGGCGACACAACCCCCTGCAGGCTGGCCTGTCAATCAGTTTACCATCTCTTCACATACAACATGTTCCATATTTGCTTTGCTAACATAGCCAGTGGTGTTTTGGTTCAGTTGTGTGTTAAGTGAATGTGATTTCTTTGTGAACACTTAAACAGGAAACCTAAAGAACAGGAGAATGAGCATTTGTGACAGAAACATTTGTGTGGGGATGAGAAACCAGGTTTCCAGGGCAGGTAAGAAAACACACCTTTTCGTTTTAAACAGATTCACTCTTCAAAATATGGGACTAAAATTTTGCTCCTACCAAATGACCTTCTGTATGCAGGTGAAAAAGCAGATGATAACAGGTACACTTAAGAGACATAGAAATCTGTCATGTCAGTTTCAAATATGGACATTTACATAGTGGTCCCAGATATCCTTCCCCCACTTTAAAAACTGCTGCTGGATGTTCCAGCAATTGCAACTGTGTGTGTCCCAGGCAACGTAATAGATTATACCTCGACTCCTTAAAGAGCACCCTGATAATATGCAAGGCTAAAATGTCAGAAGCTATTAGAAACTCTCAGATGCACAATATATCTCCATCCCTGAGTTCTCCCCTTACACTGCGAAACACCAGACAACAGGCATGCAAACTGCTCAGCTGCAACTGTTCCAAGTCGAATAATTACAACTTGTCAGAAAGAATTAATTTTCCCATTTCTCATAAAGATGTGTAAAAATTACCATGTTATTATACACTGACACTCTCTGGAGGCAGACACAAAATTTAATTTTGAATTCTTTCCGCATATTAAATTAAATCCATAAATAAGAGTTTAGGCATTCACTCGGAAGCATATGTTCATTGGGAGCGAAAGCCAACACGAGCCCGGCTGTAATGGCTGTTGTAATGTTTTAATAGCTCGCTTCTTCTAAGCACCAATAAATTTACATGATCATAACAGTCGTGGGCATACAAGAAGCCCATTACTGTCTGGGCACAGGCAGCAGCGTTAACAGGATGGAAAAATGGAAAAAGGAAAAAAACTCTTAAATAAAATTAGGCAACTGCACTTGTCAGCTGCTCCATGATTGAATTTTTAATATTGTGGTCAATTGGTCAAAACAAATAATGGGATAAAATATTTTAATGTATTTAGGACCTGTTTCTGTGGTTAGCCTGCAAAATAGGATTTTGTTTGTTGGTGTTTCAAAAAACAGGCCGTTTCAATCTCCTCGTTTTGGACAGTTTTATTTTTAAAGACACACACACATACTGCCATCTTTCAGCTCTTAGAGGACACTCGCTCTCTGGACACCCATATTTTAAATTGGAGTGTTTCAAATTCGGCTCACTGGGTGATTCCTTTTAGCCAAACAGCGTGGGGTGAGGAGAAGTGAGCTTCAGGCCTAGGTCCTGCCAGCCTCATGTAGTGCACCACCCATTACCTGCCAGTCCTTGTCTGCAGGAGACAAGTCTGTCCTTTGTAGATGGGACACAGAACACTATAGCCTTCAGATCACTACTGGGGGAGGTGGGTAGATCTCATTTATTAGTGTTTATTTTTGGAATAACAATAGACTTTGTAACTTCTCTTAGCAAAGCTATCCTCACTCTAAAAACAAAATGCCGTACAGAAAAACTATACTATGTATTTTACATTACTTAAGGATACAGAGTCCATGGTCATGGATGGTCTCACGGTGTAGCTCTGTGCTTGCTAACTGGCACCTCTGATCATAATTACACAGATGCTCTCAGCTATGAGAAACTATGGGGTTAGGGATGGGCTAGTGTGTCTGTAGGAAATTCAAGAGGAGACCATATTCATGGAAAAAAGGGTTCGCTAGAAAGGATATTTGTGAATGGGCCAAAGATCCTCCAATAGAGTTATGAAGAGAGATGTGTTCTTGAAGAAATGATATGAAACTGAGAGTGTACATTCCTCAATATTCATTAAGAAAAAAACAGCATGTGGATTTCACCACATACACCCTATGGGTAAAGACTGTAGTCACATAGGTAATTCTTAGCTGAGAAATTAATGGCATGGAAAGATACGTTTGTTTTATAACTCACTTTCACATTCTGAGCTATTTTATGCGTACTCAGTTTACCAAATAGATCAGTGATTTGAGACTTCTGAGACTAGCATCACAAAGACAGACTGAGTACTCTTTCCCTTTAACAAGAAAAGATCTTCAAATCTTTCCAACAAAGTATTTACTCCTAAATGATCTACAGTTAATTTTTGCCTCTTAAAACAAAGTCAGAATAATTATTATACCTCTCCAAAGAACCCCCAGATGGAACTAAAAAACTCTTCTAAAAAACTGAAGATAACCAACACCAAATAAAGTCAGCCTCAGTTATTCACTTACTTTGTATGAAAAAACTGAACCAAATATCCTAACATCTCAAGTAGCACATAGCTGTATTACCAACAAATCACATATATTAATAAACACAATTTTTAAAAGCCACTAATTCTCAACAGCTTCAGAAAAAAAAAAAAAAAAGAACAGAGCATACGGGTCAGGTATTTTGCGGTCAGATGAGGAAGAACAAATGGAACACCATGAGAAGATTGTGGAGAAAAAAGACGTACCTTCTCAAAACTTCATGAAATGACTCTGAAACCCTCCTGCAAGTCTCTTCACAGCTGAAAAACAAAGTATAAATGGAGTGTTTTTTTAAGCCTCCTTTTACATCTCTCTTCTCCTACATGATTTAATCCAGGTTGCTATTAAAATGGCTTACCAGGTGAAACATATTTATATCCAAAAGTGCTGCAAAGTGCTATTAAATGAAGGAAAAATCTGTCAGCAAGAAGTGTGAAGGAAAAAATGGCAGTGCCGTATACTGTGGTAATGGGAGAGAGGGGTTTACTGAAATTAAGATGTAACTGTTCTCAGCTGAACACATGCACAGGCTGATCAAAAGAACACCAGCCTACTAACAGTATGAGGAAGGCTTTGACTCGCAGAGGTTTCTAGATTAAATCATGCCTTTTGCCCAGTAGGGCCTCTTGTTTTATAAATTGTTGGAATAATCCTTTAGAAGTCAAATGATCATCTGTCCAGATCAGAAAGGCCATCACTGTCCTGAAGGAAAGAACATGAACATTCTCCTGGCACTCGGTAACCCCAATACACACAGAGGAAAAGATCTTATAAAATCCCATTTGAGTGATAGTACTTTTCTCTCAAACACTATAACTGGTCTGACTGTTTATTTATATGACCATATCGATGTGTTATATTCTCAAAATTCTAGCAACAAACAGGTGGCAATAGAAATTGTGGTTATTAGGGTTTGCAATATGATAAAAGTCAAGCTGGTATAACTTGAGGCATGGGGGATGGAAAGTGTTATCATCCAACTGTTGAATTAATCATGGCTGAATCATGTTTGTATTTAAAGTGTGGTGGACTTTGTGAATGGAAAAGAATCCTTAACTATGAAACGTGCTAGGCATTATAAAGTCTGCTGCAGCTTTGTTTATTATGGCCACATGTCTGGAATCAAATTATCCAAACTTCACTTTCATATTTCTTCTTTCATGCTTCTTTGGAATAAAACTTTGAAAAACAAAGCAAACTTCTCCTTTTACTATTTTTTCCTTCTTTGGAAAAGGAATTACCTTCATCAACAGAGGCAAATCTTTCCCACAAACAGAAAAACATCAAGCCCACAACTCCCCAGCACAGGATAGGGAGAGCAGACACCAGGCAGGTGTCCAGTCCATCTCTCGGGATTTGAGTTCAATGGGAGATCCCTCTAACACTGACCCTCCAATATCATATGGAGAGCAGATTTAGGGTTTGCTTTCAGTAACTAAATGTTAAGTTTCAAATGGTGAATAAAAATTGGGTTATGGTAGGTCTATCTGTAGGCTACGTCAAAAGCTCTGTGGCTAGTACTATTAATAATGCTAAGTGGAAACATGATCTTCTCTACTTCCCTTTTCCTCTCTCTAATGGTGAGGTGGATGTTTAACAAAGATCTTCTCCTCTTTGTCAAAACTCAGGAACCTTTGATTCTCATTCTCACTTTTTTGAGCCACTTGTCTATTTTACTTTGTTCTTCACTCTATCTTTAAAGTATATGGAGTAACAGGCACTTGATTTACTGTCCCATTTGAAGAAACATAAAAATGGACAAAATACATCCACTTAAAAACATCTGTAAAACCAATACTGTGGAACATACTGGACTTTGCAGAGAATACTGACCCTCAGAACCAGGAGACAAAGACGACAAGCACAGGATTGGATTGCCTTGGCTCACTGCTGTGAGAGAGTTTGTACTTAGTGATTCAGGGAACAGGAACTCCGGTGGAACTTTGGACTCAGGGGGTTGAGGAGACAACCATGAGCAAATTCAGGAGGACCAAGGCAGCTGGGGTTTGTAGGAGCAATTACGAGACAGAGGAGACTCGTCCAGAGTGTTTGGGCAATGGGGGGAAGGTCTCCCCACTACACATAGCAGAATTCTGATGATTCCAAGTGAGGAAATGCCCAAGGCTGGGAAAAGAACCACCCAAGAGAATTAGCGGAAACAGTAATGAGGGCTTACATAGGCAGGGAATAAAGCCTATTTCCAGCAGCCACGATGGAAAAACAAACAATTCAGGGAGCTGTGTCAGAGTACTCAAAAGACTTTTGCTTTAGCTGTAGAGAATAATTAGCCCCAGAATAAACGATGCTTTGGTCTTGACTAACAAATAATAAAATCAAGAGCCAAGGGGTTTGCTCTGTTTACGGGTAATCTGAGTCCCAGCAAAAAATTCAAGACTATTGATAGGAATACAAAAATAGCAGCATCCAACGAGACAAACTTCACAAACACTGATAACCAATAAGAAGCAGGAAATCATGACAATTGGAAGAAAAAGCAATCACTCAAAACAAACCCAGAACTGACACAGCTGCTTGAATTAGCAGACACGAATGATATCACAGTTGGAATAGTTGTTTAAATTGTATTCTACAAGTTTTTTGTTTTCTACGAGAGCCTAGGGGGAAACTGGAAAGTATTTAGTAAAGACATGGAAAATAAAAACACACCCCAATCTAATGTCTAGATATGAAAACTACAACGGTTCCAGGGATGAAAAGAGCAAAACTTAAAATTAGACTAGATGGATTTAATGGCAGATAAGAGATTAAAGAAAAAAATTTTAGTGAACCTGAAGACAGAAATAAATAGTGTCTTAAATGCACAGATGAAGAATGCTCAAAGAGGAAAATAAAAACAAACAATTAATTAATTGTGAGTTGCAGGATAGACAAAGCCAGGAACTGTCCATTCCTACATATGTGGAGATGAAGTGCAGTGCTGAAAAGGATGGACAAAAATTTGAAGAGATAATGGCAGAAGTTTTTCATTAAAGTATCAAAGCCTTTAAAAGGCCTCAGTACAAAAAAAAAAAATGAAGAGAAGCCAAGCAACTTGTGTCAAGATGAAATTATGGAAATCCATGATGAAGATCAGTCAGCCAGAGAAAAAGATGTTGTTTCAAAGACACAAAAACAGGATTATGAGGCTGGCACTGCAGCCCCCACAGATGAAGCTGGTGCCTGGGATGCTCCCATGATGTATCCCAGTGTTGGTTCAAGTCCTGGCTACTCCACTTCTGACCCAGCTTCCTGCTCATGTGCCTAAGAAGCAGTGCATGATGGCTCAAGGACTTGAGTCCCAAACATCCATGTGAGAGATGGGGATGGACTCTTTCTCACTCTGTCATGTTCAACTAAATAAATCTAAAAACGAAACAGATAACAGCAGATTTCTCATTGGAAACAATGCAATCAAGAAACGTGTGAAGCAAACTCTTCATAGCATTGAAGGGAAACCAACTGACCACCTTCAACTCTATACTCAGTAAAAACACCTTTCATAAACAAAGGTGAAATAAATGTAACACACAAAAGTGAAAAAACTCATTATATTCTATCAGATCAAACAAACAGAAGTATCAAATTCCTTCAAGAAGAAGCTAATGAATTATACCAAAGAGAAATACGAATCAACAAAGTGGAATGAAGGGTATGATACGGTAACTTGACATGGATAAATTACAAGTTTTTCTAATCGGTGTAAGCTTACTTAAATGGTAATTTACTCTTTAAACAAAAAGAGCAACTGTGTAGTATTGGGAGCATTTGGTTTCTAATAGATGTAGAAGCAAAGTATAATAAAGAGAGCATAAAAACTAGGAGGGAAAAATGGAAGTATACTGTTCTAGGAGTCCCATAATATATAGGAAATCATAAAATGTCCCTTAAAAGGGAAAGAGGATGTTAAAGGTGGACTGGCTATTACTCCTGAAGTAATTCTACGATAAAACAAAGAGTTGTAGATTATATGTCAAAGAAGATATAAAATCATAGAAAAAATTATTATTAAAGAACAAATCAAACAAATAATGTGATGGTAGATTAAAACCTAAACTTGTTAATAAAAACATTCATTTATAGTTTCTTAAATTATGGGATTAAAAGACAAGGTGAATTTGTGAAAACTCATCTTTTACATATAAATAATGTTTAAAGTAAATAGTTATAAGGTAAGTTATAGCCTTTTAACACTAATTTTTAAAAAGCTGGGGTTGTAATTATATTAGACAAGATAAAGAAAGAATATAACTTGTAATAAAAGAATGTCATTTCATAATGATAGGTGAATATATAAGAAAGACATAGGACTTAGGATACTAGGGACATGAAATATATGAAGCAAAAATTAATAGAATTGTATGAAAAACAGAGAAGCTCCAATTAAAGTTAGAAATTTAATATAACTCTCAAAAAATGACACAAGAAATAGAATTTCACTAAGGATATAGAATATTTGAAGAATATTATTGACCAATTTGGCCTACTAGCATTTCTAGAATATTCCACAACAGACTATTCTTTCCACATTCATGTGAAATGTTTACGAAGAGAGTCTATATTCAGTCCATAAAACAAGCCTTAATGAACTTGAAATGATTCAAGTGCTATATTTTATGTTCCCAGACCACAACAGAATTAAATTAGAAACAAATGACAGCGGCCAGCGCCGTGGCTTAACAGGCTAATCCTCCGCCTTGCGGCGCCGGCACACCAGGTTCTAGTCCCAGTTGGGGGCGCCGGATTCTATCCTGGTTGCCCCTCTTCCTGGCCAACTCTCTGCTATGGCCCGGGAAGGCAGTGGAGGATGGCCCAAGTGCTTGGGCCCTGCACCCGCATGGGAGACCAGGAGAAGCACCTGGCTCCTGGCTTTGGATCAGCGTGATGCGCCGGCTGCAGCGGCCATTGGAGGGTGAACCAACGGCAAAGGAAGACCTTTCTCTCTGTCTCTCTCTCTCACTATCTACTCTGCCTGTCAAAAAAATAAATAAATAAAATAAAAAATAAATTAAAAAAAAAATGACAGCATGATATATGGAACAGACCAAATTATTTGGAAAATAAGAACAATTTTTGTAAACAACCCAAGGATCAAAGACAAACTCAAAAGGCAACTTATATATATCAATAAAATTGATAAGCAATTGGCCAGACTGGTTAGGATAGAGGACTGAGAAGTTGAAGAAGTATAGATGAACATAAATGACTAATTTGAGAAATGAGAGAATTAACATCATCAGAAATTCTGCAGATTTAAATAATTAGATATTAATATATTAACTTCATGCCAATAAATTTGACAACTAAAACAAAATAGATTTTGTCAAACATACAAACTACCAATACTCAATAATATATAGTTAATATTAAGAGTTTTGTGTCTATTCTAAAACTGAGATTTTCATTCAAAAAAAAGAAAACACTGTCACAAAGAATAACAGACACCTGGTTTGTTTCAACAGTAAATTCTATCAAATACTTAAGAATGAAATCACAATTTCAACAAACTCTTCCACAATACTGAAATGAAAGGAATACCTCTCAAGTCATTTTATGAAACCTGATACTAAATCAGTCAAACATACAAGAAGAAAAATATAGACCAATATAACTCAGAAACTTAGGTACAAATATTTTTAACAAAATGTTATAAAAATCAAATTCAATGATAGGTTATTCCATGAAAGTAAGATTGTTTAAAAATCTGAAAAGCGATGTAATTTACTATATTGTCAAACTATTTAAAAATAAACAATATGTAATTATATCAACAGATATAGTAAAAGCACTTCCGAAGTCCAACACTGATTCTTGATAAAAATTTCCAACGTGGGGCTAGTGCCGTGGCACAGTAGATTAATCCTCTGCCTGTGGCACCAGCATCCCATACGGGCACCGGTTCCAGTCCTGGCTGCTCCTCTTCCAATCCAGCTCTCTGCTGTGGTCTGGAAAAGCAGTAGAAGATGGCCCAAGTGCTTGGGCCCCTGCACCCATATGGGAGACCTGGAGGAAGCTCCTGGCTTTGGATCCTTACAGCTCAGCTCGTTACGGCCATCTAGAGAGTGAACCAGCAGATGGAAGACCTTTCTCTGTGTCTCTCCCTCTCACTGTCTGTAACTCTACCTCGCAAATAAATAAAATCTTTAAAAAAAAAATTCCAGTGTACCAGATACAGAGGGAACATCCTCAATACAACAAAAGCTGTGGCTGGCTTTCTACTCAGCTATGAAAGAATGAATCCTCCATCCTAAATTAGGAACACTACAATCTATCCATTTTCACAACTTCTAATCAACCCTGTATTAGAGGTTCTATTAGACTGCAATATGACAAGAAAAAGCAGTAAAAGGCAGGTAAATATGAAACCAGTAGGTAAAACTGTCTATGTTCACAGATATTGTAATAATCTAAAAAGAAAATCTGATTGCATTTCTAGTAAAACTGACAGAATTAATGAGTTTAGAAAGTTGCAGAATTTACAATCAGCATATTGCATACGGAAAATTTAAAAAGTAACATTTAAAATTCAGCCACATTTACAAAATTATGAAATATTCAAGTATTAACCTGACAAAAAATGTACAAGATCTATTAACCAGATAAACTAGTATGAAAGAAGATCTACATAAAAAAAAGATGGACATTTTGGCCGGCACCATGGCTCAACAGGCTAATCCTCCGCCTTGCAGCGCCGGCACACGGGGTTCTAGTCCCGGTCGGGGCACTGGATTCTGTCCCGGCTGCCCCTCTTCCAGACCAGCTCTCTGCTGTGGCCCAGGAGTGCAGTGGAGGATGGCCCAGGTGCTTGGGCCCTGCACCAGCATGGGAGACCAGGAGAAGCACCTGGCTCCTGCCTTCGGATCAGCATGGTGCACCAGCCGCAGCGCTCTGGCCGCAGCGGCCATTGGAGGGTGAACCAATGGCAAAGGAAGACCTTTCTCTCTGTCTCTCTCTCTCACTGCTAACTCTGCCTGTCCAAAAAAAAAAAAAAAAAGATAGACATTTTTCACTGGTCAGAAGACAGTGCTGTTAAGATGTCAAGTCTCTCCACATCATTCTGTAGATTAAAAGCCATTATTCCAACATGATCCCAGTCTCACAAAGTTTTCAAAAATAACTGACAAATTCATTCTAAAATTTATGTGAAACATAGAAGTCTTGGGAGAGTCGTAACACAAATGCCAAGTTTGGTATACTAATTTGATTTGATTTCAACCTTATGACAAAGCCACAATAATAAATAAAGGGAGCTGTTGGCAAAAAGAGGGGCAAATAGATCAATGGAACAGAATAGAGAGTTTAGAAACTGAGCCACAGATACACAGGAAAATTATTTTTTTCACAGAGGAACAGAAAGGACATTCAATGGAGAAAGCTTAATATTTTCAACAAACAGTACTACAACAATTGTACAATCATATGAAAAAATAAAAACTTTGATCCACATCTGTACCATAAGGTAATATTAATTCAAAACTGATCACAGACCTAAATATAAATCCTAAGACTCATAAAAACTCTAGAGAAACACATAAAAACGACCTCTGTGACCTTGGGTGAGACAAATATTTCTTAAATACAACTAGGTAAGAAAAATTATAGAAGAAAAAAATAAATTCATCAAAAACAAAAAAAATCTACTTCTCAAATACTTTTTTTGCTTTTTAAAATTTTTTTTAAGAAACATAAAACATTTTTGTGAGGTTATGTGACGTTTCAATGCATATATGCATACACATACACAGAGTGTAATGTTCAACTCAGGATAAGTACACCTATCTCTTCAAACATTTACCAGTTCTATATGGTAAAAACACTCAAAATGCTTTACTGTAGTTTTTTTCTGAAAAACATATACAGTACATTATTGTTATCTATACTCTCCTCTACTGTGTAATAGAACACCAGAGCTTTCTTCTTTAAGATTTATTTTTATTTATTTTACAAGCAGAGTTACATAGAGAGAGAGAGAGAGAGACAGAGACAGAGAGATTTCTATCTTCTTGTTCACTCCCCAGATGGCTGTAATAGCCGGGGCAGTGCAAGGCTTAGGCCAGGCTAGCAGCCAGGAGGTTCTTCCTGGTCTCCACCTAGGTGCAGGGACCAAGCACTTGGGCCATCTTTCGCTGCTTTCCCAGGTGTATTAGCAAGGAGCTGGATCAGAAGTGGAGCAGCCGGGTTTCAAACTGGCACCCATATGGGATGCTGGCATTCCAGGCAGCAGCTTAACCTGTTACACCACATCAGCAACCTCAAACTTTGTTCTTTTAAAAAAGTTAGGACACAGGCTATGGCAAACATCTGCAAATCATATGAATAAAAGGCTTATATCTAGAACATAATAAAAACTCTCAAGAATCAGTAACAAAAAGTAAATAATTTAAAAATGGACAAGAGATATGTCTAGATACTTCACTGAAGAAGATAAGGAGACAGAAAATTAGCATGAAATTCTTAGCATCATCAGTCATTAAGTACATGTAAATTAAAAGCACAATGAGATATAAAACATATCCATTAGAATGGCTAAAATCAAAAAAATTGACCATACCAATTGGTGCCCAGGATGTAGATGAAACAGAATAACCATATGGTGCTGGTGGCAAACTGGCAGTTTCTTGAAAACTGGTCATTATCTTGATCCTATGACCCAGCCCTATTTATTTCTTCAAGACATGGCCATGAAGAGTGTGCACACAAATGTTCGTTGCTGCCTCAGTCATACCAGGGAAACTAGAAACAACCCAGGTGCTATACATAAATGAATGAATAAACAAATTGTATATATGCATCCAAGAAAACTCACCCACATTAGGGATTATGGTGGCTGAAAAAAATCAGACTCCCTCGAAGAAGATAAAATGTGTATATAGTCACATTTGTATAAAATTCTTGAAAATGTAAACTCATGTAGGCTAAAGAAAGCAAACAGTGGCATGAGAAAACTTGTGGGGATAATGGATAAGTTCACTATTTTGATTGTGTTGTTTTTTGCAGTCTTGCATATCAATACTTATTAAGTTATATACATTGTATGTTCATTTCATTATATATATCAACTACACCTCAATACAATTGCTATAAATTGTGTAATATGTGTATTATTTACTTTTTGCCTTTAGTATGCTTCTTTTAAGCATGGATTTTTGTTGGTTTTCTCCATTATTATATTCCCCATACCTACGAAGGTGCTTGCCTGAAAGTAAATTTTAAATAAATATTTGTATTTTTTCTTTTAAAAGATATAATTAGGTAAAAAAATTGATAGACCATCATTTCTTTGAGATAGAGACAGTGAGTGAGACAGAGAGGACCTTCATTCCCCATATGCCCTCAATGGCTCAAGCTGACTCACAGCTGGGTTAGACAGGGACTGAAGCCAGGACCCAGGAATTCAAACCAGGTAGCAGGAACTCAACTACTTTGGCTATCACATTTTATTTCCAAAGGTGCATAATTGCAGGAAATTGAAGTCAGTAATGCAGAGGGGACTCAGGAACTCCAATATGGGATGTGGGCATCCTAATTGGCATCTTAACCATTGCACCAAACGCCAGTCCTTAAATAAACATTTGTGTGACGAGGAGTCTAAGATTCTCAGGTTCTGCTGCATCCAACTGCAGAAGTAGTGATTTCATTCACAAAGCTGTAGTTTACAAACGTAAAAACTGATTTTGGCTGGACTGGTGAAAATATAAATTTAGAGATGTGAAATTAAGCTGTGGTACCTAACAGAGAAGGTGTAGACTAAGTAGTCTGATTAGTTTATGTATGAAAAGCAACAATCTGGTCACCACAAATTTTTTAAACGATTCATTTATTTGAAAGGCAGAGTGATAGAGAATGGGATTAAGACTGAGATAGGGGGCAGGGGAGGAGAGACAGAGAACTTCTCTGTTACTTCACTCCCTAATGGCCACAATGGCCAAGGCTGGGTGAGGCTGAAGCTAGAAGCCCAGGTCTCCACCCAGGTCGGGAGGGACCATCCCTGGTGGCAGGGACCCAAGCACTCAGCCACCTTCCACTGCTTTTCCAGGCACACTCTCTGGTAGCTAGATTAGAAATGGAGAAACCGGGATTTGAGCCAGATGCTTGTGTCCCAGGAAGCAGCTTAATCCCCTGTTCATAATGCTGGTCCTTTATGAATATCTAAGTGATACTCAAAGCCACTGATCTCAATAAAATTATTCAAATAAAGTTAGCAAAGGAAAAATAAAGAAACAGAACGCACATGAGAATCATCATTTAAGGTAAGGGCAGATCAACGGGATGCTTAACGGATGGTAGGAAGTCTGTAAAGATGGAGAAAAGCTGCCTTAAGACTGTCACAGAGGCCGGTAGAGGTGGAAATTGTGAAAAGGACAAACAATGAACAACTTACATGCAGTAAAACACTAATTAAAATACAGGCTGAATCACAGCTCCTGGACATGATAAACGAGAGGTTCTGCTTAGAACAGAGTCATTGCAGGGCGGGGACAAAGGCAAGATGTCATTGGAAAGGAAGTTCCGTTTTTAGCACAAGACCAACAAAGGCAATGGCTTTGTTTTAGGAACATGTCATACTAATTGGATACATGGATTTAAAGGGAGAATTAGGAAGGCCAACCACTTGTAAAGCAATGTACTAAAACGAGGTAGAGAGGGCCTGTAGCAAAATCGGCATCAACTGTACAGCAAGGAAAACACTGAACAATGTCCATAGAGAAAAAACAGTCAACGTTTTAAAGTATTCAGGATAGAAGCAAAAGAAGATTCAAGGCAGGAAGGGGAAACAGGGATATTAATAGGATTGAGAAAGTTGGGAATGAAACCTCACTGGAGCAGGAGAGCAGAATCCTCCTCCTCCTTTAGTTTCCTTTCCCAAAATTTTAGACATATCTGCAATGGTGTACAACATAAATGTTTCTTTCTTTAAAATATTTATTTTTATTTATCTGAAAGACAAGAGTTACAGAGAAAGGTAGAGACAGATAGAGTGGTCTTCCATCTGCTGATTCATGCCCCAAACGACCGCAATGGCCAGAGCTGAGCAGATCCGAGCCAGGATCTTCTTCCAGATCTCCCATGTAGGTGCAGGGGGTCAAGCACTTGAGCCATCTTCTACTGCTTTCCCAGGTGCATTAGCAGGGAGCTGGATTGGAAGTGGGGCAGCCAGGACTTGAACTGGAGCCCACATGGGATGCTAGCACTGAAGACCAGGGCATTAACAAGCTGAGCTACAGCACTGGCCCCATAAATGTTTATTTCATGGGAAAAAAAAACCTACACAGCTACTGGAATTTTATAAAAATGCAATGTGCCAATTTAATAAGCTAATGAATCATCTGTCATTTATTTGGGTGTATTGGAAACCTCCCAGCCATAATTTCAAGTACAAATGAGGAATACTTTTCTGATGGGCTCACTCAAACTTCATTTGATGGCAGTGGTGACAATGGCAATGCTGCTGCTGCTGCTGTTTTGTTTAAGGAAACCTAGATGTGGCAGCAATATCCTCAGGGCATTCTATCAGCTGCTCATTGTTGGAGAAGGAGGTCCTTCTTCCTGAACTACTCAAACAGCAAACTGAACACAATATACTCCGCAGCTACTGCTATGCCCTCAAGCTCGAGTTGGAAGTAGAGAACAGAAAAACTTCTCACTGAAGTTCTTTTTAATTAGGACGGCAGAGAACCGGTATTGTGGAGGATTTCTCTCTTTCTGGGAAGTATGATTTCATAAAATCTGAGGCAGGACTTTTTTTAAAAAAGCCTATTGTTTCACAAGTCTGCATAAAATTAAATATATTCATTCGGTCATACTACTATTTGATACATATATACCTCCGTATTTTATTCTTAATCAAAAATAGCTTTGAAGAAACTAGAAAAATGCCTTGTTTCACTATGAAAGCATGTAAAACCTTTATTTTCCTTACCACTGAAAGGCATTCAACTGATGTGGTTTCCAACACACAGACACTTCCTGTTCTGTAGATGTCTTATACCCAATCTTTGTCAGTTTCTTTAGGCTTTCATTAATATACTATGCATATAAATAAAAATGGAAGTTGACATAGGTCTGAGGTAAAATTAGTATTTTCTAAAAACTCAGATTTTTTATTTTTTTATTTTTTAAATTTTTTTGACAGGCAGAGTAGATAGTGAGAGAGAGAGAGAGAGAGAGGAAGGTCTTCCTTTTTGCCGTTGGTTCACCCTCCAACGGCCGCTGCGGCCGGCGCATCACGCTGATCCGAAGCCAGGAGCCAGGTGCTTCTCCTGGTCTCCCATGCGGGTGCAGGGCCCAAAGACTTGGGCCATCCTCCACTGCCTTCCCGGGCCATAGCAGAGAGCTGGCCAGGAAGAGGGGCAACCGGGATAGAATCCGGCACCCCAACTGGGACTAGAACCCGGTGTGCCGGCGCCGCAAGGTGGAGGATTAGCCTGTTAAGCCACGGCGCCGGCCTAAAAACTCAGATTTTTTTATTCATTCATTAATAAAAAGCAATATTACAGCCTATCATATATCATTGACTAAAGAAGCCTTTTGTCTATTCAATTACCAATCCAGCCATGACTTTCACATACATTTTGTCAGTTTTCATTAGGTGTACCCTGACTACTTTTTTGGGGTAAGGTTTATTTTATTTGAAAGTCAGCATTACAGACAGATAGCTTCTATTCGCTGGTTCACTCCCTAGATGACATCAACGACCAGCACTGGATCAGGCCCAAGAGCCAGGAGCTTCTTCCAGCTCTCTCACATCGGGAGCAGAGGCCTAGGTCCCTGGGCTACCTTCCCCTTGCTTTTCCCAGACCATTACCCTGGAGCTGGACCTGAAGTGGAGCAGTCATGACTTAAACGGGTACCATGTAAGATGCTGGCATTGCAGGCAGTGGCGGCTTTACCTGCTACATCACAACAATCTCTCAGACTCTAACTACTATGAGCAAAAAAAAAGTACTTTGCACAGCTCTCCTAGAGGGCTGTTCCCAGAAGGCAAGCTCTGACGAGTCATCCATACACCTTGCCCAGTGTTGCTTCTCTCCTGACCTCTTCATCTTCTGATGCCCCACTTGTGAAATGGAGGGGCTTTTTGTTTGTGTTGACCCGACAGGTTTGAAATAAAGTATCACCTTTATAGTGTCTCCCAAAAAAGGCGATATCTGAACGTAAGTAAACAACCTTGTCTATAGGCAAGAATGCATTTGATCTACTGTTGGTATGGTTCTTGTGTTTAAAGCATGTTAAAGTTGATGAAGGTTTGTGAAGACATCAACACCCTGGAGCAGACACCCTAGGAAAGGTGGGCAGGGCATTACTTCCTCCGTCTAAGTTACAACCCTGAGCAAAGAAAGTGTAACGAGGGTGCTTTAGCACAGTTCAGCGCTGACAGAAAAAAAATGAACTGCAATCATATCTAATTAGTGTTAAAATAATGTTTCCCGTTGAAATGTTTAATTAGCTCCATTTTATTACATAAACATTCTTGATGTAGAGCACACTACAGCTCAAAGATTCTGATGAGTTAAATGGCACAGTTTTCTCATGCCCTGTGTGGGGCAGAACCTGACAAGAAATGGCTGTTGTTAGCAGATGTCCCCACCATCGGTGGAGCCATGATGCTTGCTCCAAACAGCAGGCCATCATTTCAACCTTTGTTGCTTCTACCAAACCTCCCATTGTGCTTTCAATTTAACAGCATCACAAGCAGACAAAGACATTTCTTACAATTTGCCCTTCAGTTCAGAGACGGGTCCTATTTAAACTTGTCTAACCTCTCATAACGTATTAGTTATTGTTGCCCGCCTGCGTGTGTCCTCTGGCAATGAGCTACTCATCCCGGGAGGAGGAGGGGCTGCCCTTCAGTGTGATAAAGCAAGACCAGATTTACTGGCACACTTACAGGATGCTTGTCTCAAGATTGCAGCAAATTTAATTAACCTTATTACAAATATGGTTTTCTTGATGATTGCATCACTATTTGGTATCACTTCCCCTACTGCTGTTGCAGAGTAATATGTGCTTTCTGAAATAGTTTTCTAGAAAAGCAGGATATTGGAAGAAGCAAACTTATCCTAGGCCTTGACTCATTGTAGCTCTCATCCTCTTTGCACACACGCATAGGTTACCCACACCTTCTTCCACGGTCCTTTTACAACTCTGTTCTCGCACACCTCACTGCCACAATGGCAAGAAATAACTTCACACTGAAACTAAAGGGATTCTAAGGCTTGAAGAATTTCGCAAGAGTCCTAGTGTAGAAACAGACACTGGGCTAATTGCTGCCCTAAATTCTTTTCAAAGAGATAGTCCTGGTCTGCGAAAATTACAAGGGATTTCCTAACTTACACAGTGCTGGTCAGGCCTATGACAAATAAAGCGTTCACAGACAACACACACACACACACACACACACACCCCTCTCAATCAACACCTGTTTGTTTTCAAAGCATCTATGCTTCCCTCGTTGCTGAGCCCTCCATCACTCTCAAGAAGTAAACGAGGAGCTTGGGAAGGAACATCCACTCTTTCAGCCTACGTAATTAACTGTAGCACATACCTGCCATGAACCACACAAGGTTGTGGGCTTTTCTGCTTGTGGCAGGTTTGTAAGAGTCCCTTTCCTCCAGGTATCCAGAGAGCAGAGGTAACCTCATCCCACCCAAGAGCAACACTCAACATTCCTCTTGAAGGCCATAAAAAGCAGGTGTCCCATCGCTTACACATCTGTGCTTTAGGCCTGTGGAAACATTTGTTCTTTGTAAGCCATTTAGGGCTTTTCCAAATGTGGGCTGCTTGACGTGAGGTTGTGTTCAGAAGTACAAGGCGTCACGAGTCCTGTTCAGAACCTACTGAATTACCAAGATTTATTTCAAATGGACGCTGTTGTTGGCAAAAAGAAGAGGGATACATGAGCACTGCAAAGCTCACTCAGTAATGAAGACTGCAAAGCATTAACACGCCTTTGAGTCTTTCCGCATAGCAATGACAATCTCTTAACAGTCTGGCTCATAACCCTCTAGAAAAAAGAGAAAAATGTGCAAATCAGCTAGGTGTCCAACAAACAGAGAACTGCGCACCTAATAAGCCATTCAATGGAGTGTTTGGGAAGCATCAAGAAAAGATTTACAAAGACTTTCCAACACCATGATTTCATTTTGATTGAAAAACATTGGATACTAGGGGATACATACAACACAAAAAAGATAAAATATTTGGAAAGAAGAAAACACATTTAAAGTGGTATAGATGTATTTTTGTTTCTCCTCTTCTTTTGCCCTGATTTTCATAATATCATTGAGTAATTAATATGTTACATGGTTATAACTGATAATTAAACAGCAAATTTTATTTAAAAAAATTAAAAACTTCTCAGGGGATGGTTGTAGAAGTAAATCATGCCTTGTGCTCAGGAAAAAAATAACATTACATTATTAGATATGCACTTTGAGAATATTTCCCTTAATTCACCTGGCCCTCTAGTCTTGGTTGAGAACCTGAAATTGAGTATGAACAACTGTACTCTCCTTAGGAACAGACATCATTATGCTCTAAGCACTGTTGCGATAGATCCCCTCACAGTGAAGGTCCTCTATAAATACTGGAAGAATGAATATAATGAGCACTCTTAATACACATTATTTTTAGGAGTTTCTTAAAAGCAAATCACATGAATGTCAACCTACATAGGAGATCAAAATTTGTCACCCACATCCCACTGATAGGGAAAAAAAAAAGAGAATTCACGATACACAAATAGAATAGAAAAATACACACACATATATAAAATTATGATTTCCAACACATAAGAAATATTTCAATTCAATTTCTTTCTTCCCTTATTATTATTAATTTATTTAAGCATTTTGAAAGTGTTTCTAAATCTCGTCATTATCAAACTCCCTAGTTTTTAATTTGACATTGCTTCCTCAATGTTGCTATTATGACATGAGTTATTTTGAAAACAACTTTTCCCCATTCCTACAAAAACATTAAAATAAAATAGATGCCAAGACTAGCCATCCCAGATCACCTGCTGCCTATGCAGTAACCTCTCAGCAGAAAACCTTCTTCACTTGTTTCATGTCAAGCTCCCTTCACTTAATCTGTCTAAAATACTATCAATAACACAACTGCCTAAGTTAACAGACAGCTATCAAAAGCAAAATATAAAACAATGTGGATGAATTCAAACCTGTCTCCTCTCAACACTGAGATGAGCTGTGCCAACAAACTGAGACATTAATTCAGCATAGGGATTTTGACAGTGGGCCTGGAGTGGGCCAGCTGGACATGAGTGCTAGGGCATCGTGTACATCCAGGTTTAGAAGGAGCAGTAGCAGGTGAGAGTAAAGAAGTAACCACACAGCAGAAACACAAGCTTCTAATCTGAAATTCCATTTATGGATGCTGCTGGTGTTCAGACCAGACACACACTGCACTGTTTCTTAGGCTTTAGTCCTCCTTACAAATGGTCCTCTGAGTATTCCTTAGGCTGTGGGGGCCTTTCCACGGCAGGAACCAGAAGTGCCTGTCATCAGGCTTGTAGGCTCTCAGCCAATGACAGCCTGATGGGACAGTGTGTAAGTCCAGCTCACGTGCCTTAAATGATAGCAACTCTGGGGTGCGATTTCTATTCCACTGCTCCTTTGAAGAATGGCTCAGGACTTCTGAGATCACCTGTTTAACTCTGAGTCTTCCCTGTCCAGACACCTCAGCAATCAGGCCCTAGTATCATCACAGCTCCCTCCTCTTCATCCTTACTTTGTCTCTTCTACCCTCCCGGATTCCTCCCTGACACTAATTCTCAGAACTCACTCCAGATCACTGCTCCTAATGTTTACCTGCTGTATACATTAAACCAGCTGCACAGTGTAATTCTGGCAGGAACTTACATGTAATTAAATAGTATCTAATTAATTTACATATGCATATATTTTATTGCAAGAACAATTACAAACCTAATTTTTCTCAAATACACCTAGTGAGTTCAATGACTGACTTCTTGAAAGAACAGCATAAAGTGTTCCTAACTGGAGAAATGGAAGATTCTTGCTATCTAGTAAAAACCCTTTCCAGGGAATAATCAAGAAGGTGATGCCTGAGAGACAATATTCCAAATAAAATTAATCACATTCGTGTTATCAGATGCAGTGAGCAGTATGCATGGTATGAGAACAACATCCAAAATCTACATAGTGTTTCAAGTCATAAAACATGCTTTATTTGTTCTATTTTATGCTTGTCCATTATAATTACAAGTTATTTCTGTTTAACATTCGATACAGCTCTTGGATTAGTCTAACCTTTTACTTTCCTTCTAATTTCCAGTTTTCCATCTTTGTGTTCTATTTCCATCTGAGTGAAGTAGAATTTCATCTCAACCTCATCATTTCTTTCAGCTCCATTTTTGTTTCATTAGCATTACAATGGCGTCTTGGCATACTTACACAAAGCTAGGCATCTTTAAATGTCTTAAAAAGTATAAATATTTGATTAAGTAAATAAAAAATCTAAAACACGAATTCTTCATTGGATTAAATTAGTGCTTAGAGTTGCATATAATCATTATGATATAGTGAAATACTACAAAGTTCAAAACAGGTGAAATACATTTAACATAACACTGTAGAAATTATAAGCTTGATTCAAACAATAATTAAATGAATACACAGAAACAACTGTAACTCTTGCTTTTCACCTTTCAATGTCAACAGGTACAGCTCAGTAGGCACGTTTTTACTTAATCTCTCAATGCTGAATTGCACACAGGGGTAACACGACCACATGTTTTAAGTGGACACCTAGGCAGTATACAGTTGGATAGACTGCCCATCTAGTTTATGACAGTTATCCCATGGACAAACATATCCCAAGTTTCAACAACTGGCTTGCAAATGAATTCTTGGTAGACAACCTATCCCTACTGCAACCTAAAAAGCATTGCCTTTAGATGGTGTAGACAAAGAAATCAGTTGGCCAAGTCTTTCCCCTTGAATTCATCTGTCCTATTATATGAAGCACCAAAATTTACCACTATGAAATTCACATTTAACCCAAGAACAAAACAATAGGGAAGGCGCTATGTTGGCAACATTCCTGAGCTTTCGCAGCCATCAGAGATTGTCCTTTATTTATTCAAACTTTTCTGTTCTATATGATCATCGTGAATGTTTTACATTAAGATAGTGTTTGTGGTATCTTTTCATGTTTACTAATTCACAGTATCTTCCTGATTTTACTTTTATTCTTTAAAAAGGAGTTTTTAAGACTCAGGTTAGAGGTACACTACTTATTAAAAGCAGTTTCTACCAAGGTCAATGTTATTCAAAAGAAACATGGAACACATTCAGAAAACCAAAGCCCTTCAAATGATTTTACTAAATTAATTAGCAAGTAGGTCATGTTAGCACTCCCATAAAAGTGGACAAGGTGGGAGAAAGGCAGCATACCATTTCATTGCTTTAAATCACAATAGCTAATGAAATAAAAATGTTTATTTAACAAAACAAAAATCCTTGATCCCCCGGCACTGACACACCATTAATATTACATTTTAAAATTTCAGAATTTCATTGAGTGAGTGACTAACTTAAAGAGTAAATCAGACTGCTCAAGAGCTCACAAGTATAATTCACCATTACCCAGAATAATATATATTTAGAAAATGTTGATTTTATGGAAATTGCATGATACATATTTTAACTCTCTTGGTGGGTCAGACCACATTAGTCTTCACACCATTAAACGAAGAGTTATGTTATATACATAATAATTTACTGAGGCTGTTTTTAAAATATACTTCCAAATGGGTTTTGTCCCTTCAAAGTAGTCTCCTTGGAAACAGTTACTCCAGTAAAAAAAACAATGCCCAAACTATTTTTGGAATTGTCATTCACAAACTGCAACATACTCATTGGAACATATCTCAATAAACAAAAGTCTTATAAAAGGACATGTGTTTTTAGCCAATCAGGTCATTTGGAACCCACTTTCTGTCTACTGAATGGGATAAGATCCCTTGGAAACACATTTGGTTAATGTTTTCAGAATTTTTTTTGAAATAACGAAAGATTGAAAATGCTTTTATAGTTTTAAAATTCTTCTGATATTAATATAAAATTGTCAAAATTACTTTGAACAGGAATCTTCAAGAGCCAAAGCAAAAATTTTGTAGTATGATGTATTTTGACATGAAATCATTCACAAGTATATTATATACATAGAGACGTGGTAAGCCATTCTTTTTTATTCAGTCTGATTCCTGACTTCTTGATAAGAATTTCATTCACTCACTCTTCCATCTATTCATTCATAAATACATACATTTAACCATTCACTGGGTTATTATTTATCAAACATTTATGAACTATTACAGTGTGTCAAGATAAATCCAAGGTCACAGTTGGATAAGTAAGTCATGATCCATGCTTCTCCTTTGTGTCTTTGGAATTTGTAAATATTACAAATTCAATTCTCTGTTCCTAAATAGAAAATTGCTTAAAATAATTTGAATTGTAATAAAACATTTATTTTGTAGCAAACTCTTCTCAGAGAAAATAGTCAATGATTGTACTGACTTCTCTGCTATTGTCAACAACTAGAGTAACCTGTCACTTGGTTTTGAAACTCAATAAATTTCCCCCACGAACTCACAATCCATCAGTTAGACATAGAAATGATCTAATCACCCAGCATCTCATTAACTGCACTCTTAACCATATATTATTCTCTAACTCTAATTTTGCAAAATACCATATGATAAAAAAAAAAACTCATATTATCAGCTTATTTTAAGGAATTGGTTCCAGAGAATATTCTGGGATCAGTATCATTTGACCTAACACTCTACTCACTCAACACTCATATTTGAGTAACTGACAAGGTGAATAATTACACAGAAACATGATGCTGACAGACTGTGAAGATCTGCAATCCTTACGGACGCAACACTATTCAGAATATGGAATACTCAGAATAAAAGAATATTCTCCCCAAGGTTTTCAATAACAATAGATAGTGGGGAAAACATTTTAAAGCAGGGTACAAGTTTAGGCAAAGCTTACTGTCCCTTAGCATTCAATAATCAGTTTTGACATAAATAACAATTATATCTAGAAAAGTAAAAGTAAAATCTACTAATAACTGCCATATACATGCCCCCCTCAGTCAAGGTATAAAAATTAAACATTTTGGCCTTTAGCAGTCCATGCCCTGTTCTCCCCAATATTAAGTTCACAAAATGATAAACATGTCACAGGGAGTTTCCTTAGAAAGAAGTTGGTAAATTTTAGCGATGCAAAATGAAAACATCAGAAACTACTTGAGTACAGCCAGACATATTAAATTTTATATTTAAAATATTCCTGGTCTTAATGATGATAACATTGATAGCAGAAAAAATTATTATAAGTTGAAGAGAAACACCATCAGCGTTGCTATTTCTTTTTCTCTGAGCACAATACATGTGGTGAAAGGAGAGGAATAGCAAGTGGACCAGGAAGATGGACAGTTGGGTTAGCTGCTTTATAAGCTTTGTGTTGGTGTCTACACTACATCTGATAAGCAATGTTTTAGACTGTTAAATGGTTTGCAAAGAAGTGCTAGGATCAACTTTATGTTATTAGAAAGATCACTCTATTGGGCAGTATGCATGATTGTTGTTAAGAGAGGAGATGGATGAAGCGATATTAACTAAAAACCCTAGGTAAGGGGTACGTATTTTGGTGCAGAGGGTTAAATTGCACACGGCTGTGCTGGCATCCCGTACTGGAATGCTGGCTGCAGTCCCAGATACTCTGCTTTCTGACCAGCTCCCTGCTAATCCAGTTGGGAAAGCAGAAGACTTGGGCCCCTGTCAAACACGTGAGAGACCAGGACGGAGTTCACGGCTCTTGGTTTGGGCCAGGCCTAAAACTGGAAGTTGTGGCCATTTGGAGAGTGGACTAGCAGATAGAAGATTTCTTCCTCTCTGTCTTTGCCTCTTTCTCTGTTTTTTTTTTTTTTCTGCCTTTCAAATGAATAAACAAATCTTCACAATAAAAAAAGACTACCAAGCAAAAAGAAGACAGCCTGAACTAAAAATATGATTATAGAGAAAGAGGAGGTGGGAAAGACAGACACAAGTGACTTCTGAGTGAGGAACTACACTGACGTGTTTACTTCTGTGTGTTTTTGTAGCCCAAACTAAACTGAACAAAGTCAACATTCGTGAAAACAGTAGCTTAGCATGAAAAATTCTAGACAATGAATATGTTGTATGTTTCCTAAAAAGGTGTAAATTTTTTTTTCAGAGATTGATCTCCTACATATGTCCAATCAATACACAAATAATACCACATCCACAACCCTGCCTCACGCACAGCCTTGTTGAAGCAGGTATCACTGACATCTTACAGCTGAGTAAAGGAAGATGAAGAGATGATTCCTTTTGTTGGGGGTCATTCCATTATGAAGTGATGGGCTTACCTCCAAATGTTCCTACTCTGAGATGTTATCCTGTTAGCTTTATTACTAACCTGTTGGTTTTATACTTCCCTGAAGGAAAGCAGTGGACTTTTTTAAAATTATTTTATTTAATGAATATAAATTTCCAAAGTACAGCTTATGGATTACAAAGGCTCCCCCCCACACACAATCCCCCCCCCACCTGCAACCCTCCCCTTTCCCACTCGCTCTCCTCTTCCATTCCCATCAAGATTCATTTTCAATTCTCTTTATATACAGAAAAATCAGTTTAGTATATATAAAGATTTCAACAGTTTGCCCTCACATAGTAACACAAAGTGAAAAAATACTGTTGGAGTACTAGTTATAGCATTAAATAACAGTGTACATCACATTAATGACAGAGATCAGCAGTGGACTTTCAACAATCTCCCATAAAGGACCTTTCCTCGAGTGTCTTGAACTGAATGCTTACTAAGCATAGAATTTTGAGCAACAAAATTACTCCTCTTTGCACCTTAGATGTTTTACCAGTAAACTAGACAAATATAAAGTACCTACGGCAATGTCTAGCACTCTTACAGACCACATTACCATCAAACATTTTCAGATACCTACTGTATCAAGCAGAAATACATACAGGCCATGTTCCACAGATCATGTTTGAAGCATACAGAGGTAAACTCTCAAAATACCCACAACGTTTGTCTCCCAGACTAGAGAATATAAATGTTGAGAGGGTCAGATTCAAGGACAGTATATTTACTATTAATGAACATGTGATGACTATAAAAATTCCAGACAGTGTAATATATTTCAAAAGAAAACTGCCAAAATTAGGCTAAATAAGAACTGAAGGATTGGATGGCACTGCGGCTCACTTGGTTAATTCTCCACCTGTGGCGCAGGCACCACAGGGTTCTAGTCCCAGTTGGGGTGCTGGATTCTGTCCCAGTTGCTCCTCTTCCAGTCCAACAATCTGCTGTGGCCCGGGAAGGCAGTGGAGGATGGCCTAAGTGCTTGGGTCCTGCACCTGCATGGGAGACCAGGAGGAAGCACCTGGCTCCTGGCTTCAGATCGGCGCAGAATGCTGGCCGTAGCAGCCATTTGAGAGGTGAACCAACGGAAAAGGAAGACCTTTCTCTCTGTTTCTCTCTCTCTCTCTCTCTCTCTCTCTCTCTATCTAACTCTGCCTGCCCCAAAAAAAAAAAAAAAAAAAAGAACTGAAGGGTAAAAATCAATTTAAAATAGCATTATAAAAAGTCAAGTGATAAGTGTTTCAAGTGATTGGATCTACCCAATAATATTAAAGGATGAAAATGGGAAAAAAGAGTGGTAGCTAATAACATTTTATTGAATTCAATAATTTAAAAAGTCATTGAAAATAATTTATATTGTCATCCTAAAGAGTGCAGATTTAAATTTTAATACATAGCTTTTAGTCAAAGTCTAGGGAAAAGGGAAATTCGTACTTTGCTCTTCAGAATGACAACTGGAGCCATACAGTATTAGCTAGGAGCCCCAAAATACATACACACTCTTTCCTAACAATTCCAAATTTAAGAAATTCTCCCATTTAAAAACAAATACATGTATTTAAGTTGTTTGTGGAATTCTGGTAAGTATGGTCCTGGGAAAAATTTATGGTTCACATGAAAACAACAGCAATCACTGGTAGGAAAATTGCTGGGCAATGCTAAAGACAATTCATCCCTACAAGAATCTTAGAAGGAAACAGAAGGGAAAAGATCTATGGAAGATACTCTAGAAGAATAAGGAACCTAGGGATGGTCACTGCGTTTTTTTTTTGTTTGTTTGTTTTTTGGTTTTTTTTTAATGGTGATTAAGTTCATAGAACTACCAAGGTTCAAGAGCTTTTGCCGTATTTTCTCCAGTATGTTAGTATAGAATGGAACAATGAACCAGAACCACTTCCACAGACACACCAGGTACTCCAAAATCTCTAGCTAGCCCAATCATACACAAAGATTGAGGATGCTTCTCGATTAACAAGCTAGTGTGTGCAATGTAAGCATGCTTACTTCCTTTTAGCCAACATCCTTTTAGTTTGGTTCAGCCCACTGAACCAACATAATGGTTCCTGGATAAATCTGATATAATGACTGAGAGGACAATATTCAGTCATTGAGAACTTAATCATTAGCACCAGATCTCACCCACAGGGACACATTAATTTAAATGCCATATATATGGCAGAGTTTTAAAATGGTTAGCAGTAATAGTAATGAAGAAAACACTGACCAGTTCTCTCTCAAAGATATGGAAAATCATCACAGTCTCATTTCTAAATAGGAAAAAGCCATGCCTTAGAATCTTTTCAGGCCCAAGCCATACCAAGTATGAATATTATCTTTCATCTTTTTGGAAACCAAAGTCTGGCTCACTAAATTTATGTAAAGAGCATACCTTGTTTTGGGAAGGAAGCCTTCCCTTACTCTCCTGTTCACCCAAGGTTATAGGTTACCTACTTTGTCCTGTGGAATCTTTAACAAAGCTCGTGGAAGACCCATTTTCCATAGACCTTTTCTTTCAGCTTCAAACAGGAAAGGAGTCACTGCCTGGTGGGTCATCCATTTCCGACAGAGAAGGGTGACCCAGATGATGGGCACTGGTACCCTCAGCCTTCTTTACTTCAATAGGATTTGTCTGGCCTTTTTGTGGTTTGTTTCCAATGTAGGTAAATGAGCTCTGCAAATATTAACTGGTGTCAGGCCTGCTGTGAGCCTCTCCTAATGAGGCCCTGAGGATGTGAGCTAGAGGAGCTATTTCAGCTGGTCTAAAGGCAATACCTAACAGTCAGACTTTTAATTTCACCTAAGTGCAAACCAGAGGGTAGCCCCGGAAAGCTTTTAAATACAAAGAAATAAACTCAAATCATACCATAATCCAGTTAATGACACAATAGGGCTTTCAGATGTGACCCAAGGCAAATGATAAAAAAAAAAAAAAATCTCAAACTAATCACAAGGCATTAAGAATGGCTGTTATTCTAAAATTCTCCTTTGCAGACACATCTGCATTTATCTTAAGAAACAGGGGCCCTCTGATCCAGGTCCTGGGAGGTAGCCATATGACAATGATCTTGGTGCCAGACCTACTTGCAGATACTGCATTAAAGAGATCAAACTTCAGCAATGTTCTTTTTTCTGTCTACTCATCACACGTCTGCATCTGGACTGTCTCCTAAATTTTCATTCCTTTTGGGGAGTATTTATTTTGAACTCCATTCTACTATCTCTGCCTTGTAGATTCATGCCAGTGTTATCTGGTTTGGGTTATAAGCACCTAGACTACAAGGATTGTCACTGTAAATGGCTCTAAAGAGTGGGAAAGCAGCATGGATCTTCAAAATGTTTTTTCTGATAATGATGATGAATCTCTTCTGAAAAGTTAGTGGCAGCCAATGAAAACATGGAAGCAATTATCTTTTCTTTAACCTCTCATTCAGCAGTACGCTCTCTTCTTTTGTAGTGCCCCTGTTTTTTTAAAAATCAATTTTTCTCTCTCTCTCCACACCCCCCGCCCCGCCACCCTCAACCTCCTATCCCCAGGCACAGAAAACAAGCAGCAGGCTCTGATTCGGTAATTTGTGAAACGACAAAACTGGCAGACAAAATCCAAATCATTCATTGTGATAAGATTATTTCAATAGAAGAGAAATAACGTAGTAGGAATTAAACTGCATAGTATATATTACAGGTTATTTGAGTGGTTTATTACAAAAATAAGCATACAGATTTGCCCATGAGACAACCGATCCTTCTGTATGTATGGCCTCAGAGAATGATCTCGAGAGAGGAAATATTTCATAAGTTGTACCTTTCACTCCATTTTCTTCAATGAGTCCCCTGACACACAATAACACTGTGTTCTGTGACACAGAACACACTAGCTGTTATGAGACAGAAGTAATACCCATCGGTAGCAATTGTGGTTGATGTTTTATTGTTCAAACATACACATTGCAGAGTGGATAAACTTAAAGCTTTCTTCTGTAAATTACTGTCAAGTCTAAACATTACAGTAATATATGCTTTCCTTTTTAATTAAAAAAGCTCCAATATTCATCTATATTTTACCTAATTTCTCACTCCTAGGCATATAATATTCACTTTTGAAACCAAAGTGATCAACTTATTTACTAAGGAGAAAGATAATATCCTATGTGGAGTTTGGGAGATCTGACTAATGTTGAGAGAAGTAGAGTACAAGCAATGAAATGTTTAAGCAGGTATCAGAGAAACATCGGAGAAAAAGTGTGAGGACGAGTGAACCAGGGCAGAGGGAGAAGTGATGTAGCAGAGGGCTGGACTGAATAGAAATTCAGGAGGAAGAAGGGTTGGGATTGGGTGGTGCTGGTTGTGTGAGGAGGGTGGTGAATCGGGAAGGGTAAGCAGGTTTTGACTTGAGTGTCACTTGTAAAATATGGAAAATAAAATAGAGGTAGCTTTTTATTTTTGTCTTGTTGTGGAAGAGGAAAAGGGCATTGTGCAATAATGGACTATCTTGGACACATCTCTTGTGAGCCCTGAGTTGTCCAATGAAGCTATCCTGCCAGCCAGTGGCCTGCTGGAGAGGAGAGAGCTGTGAGGTAGAAACATAAATACGTCACCAGCATTATGTAGGTAAATGACATTTTCAATGTGAATGAGATGCTCAGGTGGTATAGGGCAATACAGGAAACAGTAAGAGGGAGATCATTAAAGTAACTGGGGCCCTTGTAGCTTTCCAAGCCTTTTACTATGGATATTCAAAAGTTGAGAACCAGCTAACTCATTTTACTCATTAAACTTATTTACTCATTACTGGGGACCTCCTAACTTTCTAAGCCTTATACTACATATATCTAAATATTGAAATTAATTAATTTTAAATTATCTGTGCAAATTGTTGTATCCCTTCACTATCTGCCAATGATTTAAAAAAATCAACTGCACTTCTGACTTCTTTTAATTTTGTTCATTTTCACTCCAAATCCTATTTCTTCTGCATGCTTTTCCATGCAGGGATACTTCTTCCATTTTCAACAAGATGTGATCTGACCGTACAGACTTTCTTTTCTCCTTTCTCATTTGGTAAACATTAGACGTTTCCTACTAATTTTTCTACTGGAAAAAGTTGGTGCAACAAATGTCCTTTATTTCACCTGAGCTAAGTGTTTAATGAGTTGAAATTAAGAACTTAGGGATGCTCACCTTAACAATTCCAAGAAATGAGAAATGAGGTGAAGGGTTAGTGAGTAAGTACAAAGGAGTAAAGTATATTTCTAAAGAAAATATTGAGGAAAATACATTTAGACTGTAAAACATTTTCCTTTTAAAAGCTATCATGAACACATTTTTCTTCTTTTTAAGTTTCTGTTTTAGTCCATTTTTCTCTGTGTAAAATGAGAAGCATCAAAAAAAATTCCTTATTATTTCCCACGTGATGTTCTATCCTTGGAAAGATAACAACAGTTGCGTAATTTTAAAACAGAAAGAATGGGAAATCATGGTCAGAAACATTCAGGGTGTGATGCATAATATGTGCCCTTCTTGACGTACTGAAATGTATATTACATCTACTGAAAGAAAGCCATAATATTATTATTTGATTTGTTTAACCTAGTATTTGGCCAATTTGTTATACTTAGGAAACTCATCCAAACACAGCTATTAACAATTTTTACAACTAGTGGTCCGTGGAACAGGATGGAAAAGGAAAGCCTAGCTCAGGATTCCCCGTTGAGCTGATAAAACCTACAGAAGCAGCCCTGTGAGGTCTGCAGGCCCTTCTGGAAGTGGCCTTGGTAATGTGATGTCAGTGCTTCTCCTGTTCTCTACCTCTCTTCCACACTTCTATGAGTGGAGAGTCTTTTCCAAAAGAAAGCAGTTTCTGTATCTCCACGCAAAATCTTGGGAGAACCTGTAGAAGGTATACATTATGTCTGTTTTACTAAAACCTCCAATTTACTATTCTAGACAAGATTACTTTTGTTTCCAATTGACTTCAGCTATCAAGATCTCCATTTTCCTTAACAAACAAGATACAGTGCTTATCATGCATCAGGCACTATTTTCTAAGTGCTTTACAAATATAAACTCCCTTAACCCCTGAAAAGACCCCAATTATCCTCAAGTACAGAAGGACAAACTGAGTCTTACAGGGATAAAGAGAAGCAGCTGAGCCAGGGTTCAAGAACAGGCAGTTGCTAGCTCCTTCTCATTGTCAACCTTGCCGTCTGCCTCCCACAGGCAAAGCACGTGGCCACCATCTCTCAGGAAAGGCGCTCTTATTTGGCATCACCTATTTCTGTCTTGTGATATCATTATATATCATTTAAATATTTATACATATATATATATAACTTTTTAAAAAACTACTTCAGCTGGGGCTGGTGCTGTGGCGCAGCGGGTTAATGCCCTGGCCGGAAGCGCCGGCATCCCATATGGGCACTGGTTCTAGTCCCAGCTGTTCCTCTTCTGATCCAGCTCTCTGCTGTGGCCTGGGAAAGCAGTAGAAGATGGTGCAGGTCCTTGGGCCCCTGCACCCATGTGGGAGACCTGAAAGAAGCTCCTGGCTCCTGGCTTCGAATTGTGCAGCTCCAGCTGTTGCAGCCGTCTGGGGAGTGAACTATCGGATGGAAGACCTTTCTCTCTCTCTGCCTCTCCTTCTCTCTGTATAACTCTGATTTTCAAATAAATAAATAAATCTTAAAAAAAAACTAATTGCGCTGATAAGCATAACTGAGAAATATAGAATTAAGGGACCGGTGCTGTGGCGTAGCAGGTAAAGCCACCACACCACTGTAGTGTCAGCATTCCATATGGGCACAGGTTAGAGTCCTGGCTGCTCCACTTCCGATCCAGCTCTCTGCTATGGTCTGGGAAAGCAGTAGAATATGGCCCAAGTCCTTGGGCCCCTGCACTGTGTGAGAGATCCGTAAGAAGCTCCTGGCTCCTGGCTTTGGATCAGCGCAGCTCTGGCTGTTGCAGCCAAATGGGAAGTGAACCAGTGGATGGAAGACCTCCCTCTCTCTGTCTCCCTCCCTCTCTGCCTCTCCTTGTTTCTCTGTGTAACTCTGACTTTCAAATAAATAAATCTTAAAAAAAAAAAGACTGTTAAAAAAATCATAGAATTAAACTTTCCCTCCATGATGAGATTTGAGATTGATTCAGAATTGTGTTAACGTAATCACTGGCCTGCTTTATTTTCTATTGTAGTAAATAACAACAAAGCTAAGTTTTATTGTGCTTTTCTCTTACTAAATGAGTTACAGCCATTTACAGACCCATTTGGTTCTATTCTTATCCTTCATGTTTGTTTATTTGCTCTTTAAAATACATTGCATTGTCTTACTGTAGCAAAAAAATCCTCAATAAAAGTAATTGCAAGGAAGTGGGGGAAAAAATCGATGACCTGTAATTTATATTTCAATAGAGATACTAAAATAAGCTGCTTTTATTTTTGATTTATTTTAGAGGATGGTTTTAAAGCCTTCTTTTGACAGCTACTGCAACCCTATACTAAAGCAGGAACAGCTTGGAAAAAATTTCTCTCTGCAAAATATCAATAAAATGAACAAGAAAAATTAGCTTCACAGCAGGCCACTTTAATGAGACACAGAAGCAAATTGGACAAGGCAGATAATATGATGCCTTTTGGAATATAATAGAGAATAGAATTAGTAAGTATAAAAGAAGTCCCATCATCGTATAAATCAAACTCCCAGGGTGAGAGGAAAATCTTATATATCTATGAAAAGATGGGCAGGCGGCATGTGCCCATAGGTGTTGAGGATTCATTCTTGTGTATGTATTTATGTATATGGATGCAAATGTTCTTTCCCACACGGATTATTCCATGCAGAGCCTAGTATGCTATTGCTATCATGAATAACAGCAAATAACATTATTACTACATCATGAATTTCCATGGAAAAAAGAAGACAGGGTATGTACAGCTCTTGAATATAATGTAACATTTCCCAAATAGACAAATCAACTCACTTCAAAAAATAAAACTACATTTTAGAGAATAGTGAAATGATTCTGACTGTGAATAGGAACAATCACACAAAGATTAAAGATCTTTCAGGATTAAAAGGTCCTTCTCAAGTAAATAAAAATCATTTTTATTATGGCAGACATAAAGGACGCCCACTTTGGCTACCTACTGGAATAAAGGCAGATAAAGGCTTACAAATTTTCTATTTAAAATTTTATACCCCAAAAGAAAACGTAATGAGACATTTTTTTTTAAATCTCTGGGAAAAAATTAAATAATTATTATCAGATTCATGTAACTCTAAGGCAGGGTATGAAAAATCCAGGCTAAGTCTTCAAAAAGTCAAGCCATATGCTAAAGGAAATTCCTATTCCAAATTAGTCCCTCCAAGTTATTCTTTAATAAGTGATACTTCCAAAGAAACTAGTATACACAGGAGTTCTGCTGGGGAATCCTCTTCACAGTTTTTACACAGCGCTAGCACCTTGCCCCAGGATGTATTAGGTGGTAACACGAGCATAGTTTTCATTATTGCCCTCATTCATTCATTCCATATTTATTTTTCTCACACGTGTTATATATCTGCCGCTAGTCTATGAAAGAAAGTTATGCAGGAAATATGAAATATTAAATATTAAAAGTGAAATGAGAAAGACCTAGATCAGGATGTCAAATGCGATACTCTCAAATGCAGCCTTGGGCAAATTATTTTTTAAAAATATTTATTTTATTCTAAAGGCAGAGTTAGAGAGAGGGAAAAAGAGAGGGAGAGATCTTCCATCTACTGGTTCATTCCCCAAATGGCTGGGCCAGGCTGAAGCCAGGAGCCAGCAGCTTCTTCTGGGTCTCCCATGTGAGTGCGGGGTCCCAAGCACTTGGGCCATCCTCATCTGCTTTCCCAGGTGTATTAGCAGAAGCTGGATCAGAAGTGGAGCAGCCAGGACCCAAATTGGCACCTTTGGGCAAATCATTACCCTCCCAGACTTTGGGGGTCTTCTAGTATTTTATTTAAGCTTCACCCCTACTGTGCCAAGGCCGCCCATCACCTCTGCATTCAACTCTTCAGAAGGCTGGCAGAAAGGAGCTGTTTACGTGGATGTTTGCCTGAATCACTAAACGTATCCTGGGAGAAAAATGCTAACAGAGGCTCATAAGCTACATCTAAAGACAATGAATTTTTCAGAGGAGAGCAGCTCTTTTTAAGTACTATAGGTGTATGTCTTAAGATTGTTTCCTGATCCCACAATTTCTTGCAGGGATTTTATCAGAGACTTGGGGAAAGAGAAAGACCAAAATGAAATAAAAGGACTATTTCTTTATTTTTTTTTCCACAAAAAAACTTTTTATTTAGTGAGGACAAATTTCCTAAGTACAACTTTAGGAATATAGTGATTGTTCCCACCATACCCACCTTCCTACCCCCATCTCCTCCTCCCTCTCCCATTCCCAGTCTCATTCTTAAGATTCATATTCAATTAACTACCCTTAGAAGACCAACTCTATACTAATATTTCAACCATTTGTACACACATGCACACAAAATATAAAAAACTGAGAACCAGTTTACAGTTATTTCTCATAGTACAACTCACTGAGGACAGAGGTCCTGCATGGGGAGTAAATGCACAGTGACTCCTGCTGTTAATTTAACAATTAACACTCTTATGTATGATGTCAGTGATCACCCAAAGCTATTGACATTATGAGCTGCCAAAGCTATGGAAGCCTTTGGAGTCCACAATCTCCGTCAGTATTTAGACAAGGCCACAAGCGAAGTGGAAGTTCTCTCCTCCCTTCAGAGCAAAGTACATCCTTCTTTGATGGCCTCTTCTTTTAACAGGACTATTTCACAAAACTGATGAGAAATACCAGGAACTCATGGCAACTCTCCTTTTACAATCCTTTGCGGGGAAGCCCTTGTGTAAGCAAAGAGAACTGTGCCTATAGATGGGGGAAGATCTCAAGTTAGCAGGTGACATTTTGACATTAGTCAATGCAAAGGGAGAAAAAAAAAAAGGTCAACACCATATAAGCCAGGCAGATGCCATGTCTGTGAGCACATGAGGCATTCATAGGTGGGAAAGGCCATGAGAATGTCCCAGAGTCATTGCATCTCCAGATGACAATAACCCCATTTTATACTCAGACTTAAAAGACGCCCTTAGGCCCTTTATCACGTGTGCATTTTTTGGTTTATTATAAGCCAAGGGAAAATTCTACATCCCGAAACAAGTGTACATTTGAATTTGGGCAATAAAGCTTTAAAACTAATGAAGATCTATAGTAGTTTGCATGTAAACAAAGTCTCTTCACGGCTTTTTTAAATACACAAATGAGTGCATGTGTTATCAATGTATACGGCACAATATACTCTCGTCAATTATCAAAAATCAGGGAATGTGGCTTTCAGTTGTGAGGCCAGTCTATTGACCAAAGAAATGCTGAGGACTAAGAGGACATAGTACATTGTGTTGCCATTCATCAGAAGCCCTTGCCAAGTCTCTGCCGCTACCCTAAGTTCATCTATAACACCATTAGGAATTCATGTGGAATGTGGGGACCACTGCCCCTCCCCAAAAACCACTATAGTCAAGAAACATAGCATGGAAAATAGCTATCCACTGAAGTGCTGTTTCCAGCTCGGCTTGGTCTAGTGCAATTCTAGAATTCAGGGTCCTTCATAAGTTTGCTGATAAGTTTGTTGTTAAATTAGAGTCCGCTAGAAACAGGACAAAATAGAAATTCAACACGTGTCTTTCCCTCTGCTCCCAAAACATATTTCTGGGCAAACATCTAGTACTAACTTTGGTTGTTTTTTCTTATATTTAACCATCTAACAGTTTTAGAAGATAATTTGCTCAACATTCTATAAGACAATGGAGAAAAACCAGACCCAGTACCTGCTCTTTTATGCTAACTTGAGGAGACACAATCACCCCAGGCAATCATGGCATTTGGTGTTGAGCAATAGAGCATGCAATACAGACACCCTCAACACCCTAGGATGGAAAAGAAAAGTCTCCATTTTTACAGAGAAAGTGGTATTTAAGCTGAGACTTGAAGTTAGGAATAAAAGTTTATGAGGTCTGCTACAGAGAAAGAGAAATCTAAGCACAAAAAAGACAATGTGTACAACAGACCAGAGAGAGTATAACACAGGCTTTTGAGGAATAATGGCTAATACTAAAAAACCTCTGTGTGTGTGTGTGTGTGTGTGATGTACGCAGGTTTGGCAGTTGAAGGGGAAGAAGATTACACACCCCAAATAAACTTTGTAGGCTGCACTAAATTTGGATTTAATAAACCCTTGAGAGTTCCAATAGTATTTAGATCAGAGGAGTAACATGGTAACATCTCCCTTTAGAAAGTGTTATTTGAACCTGAGGAACCTCAGATGGGAAGCCAGGAAGGGGTGCAGTTCACAGTAACAGGTAAAGGGTTGCCTTGTGGCAGGAAGGACAAACATCTGAGAGAAGACAAAAATGTCTAGGAGGTTACCCTCTCTACTGTGTGATGAGGCTATGTGATTGTAAATAAGAGTGACTTCAGCTGGCGCCACAGCTCAATAGGCTAATCCTCCGCCTTGCGGCGCTGGCACACCAGGTTCTATTCCCGGTCAGGGTGCCGGATTCTGTCCCGGTTGCCCCTCTTCCAGGCCAGCTCTCTGCTGTGGCCCGGGAGTGCAGTGGAGGATGGCCCAAGTGCTTGGGCCCTGCACCCCATGGGAGACCAGGAGAAGCACCTGGCTCCTGGCTTCGGATCAGCGCGATGTGCCGGCCACAGCGGCCATTGGAGGGTGAACCAACGGCAAAAGGAAGACCTTTCTCTCTGTCTCTCTCTTTCTCACTGTCCACTCTGCCTGTCAATAAATAAATAAATAAAGAGTGACTTCAGTAAGTTAGAAATGAACAAATAGGTCCAAAAAGACATAGCTATTTGTGCTGTGAAAGTGTAGTTCTCCCAAGAAATTGAGAAACATTCTCAATTCCTGGAGACTGGCATCCTAAATCTTTATTATGATACTCTTAATAGGACTTCATTAAAAGCACTCTAGGAATCTCTTACTAAAAACGAGATGCTTTCATTTGAAGCCTTACTTTCTATATTCATTCCCAATTGCAGAAATTTCAGAAACTAAAGCAAGCTTTACTGAGATGAAAGGGGGAAGAAAAACCAGATAGAGATGGAGGGAGAGAGTTGAATACCAAAAGGCTGGTTCACGGTGTGCACAATGAGACTCCAGTGCTGTCTCTCCCCAGCTTTCACCTCACCCAACGCATCCCACCGTCCCTTCAAACACATGTGTATGCTTGAGTTTTGAGCCATAAATCTTGCAAAGTCTGTCAACTGACAGCCTAATAACATGAAAGGAGTATCTGCAAACAAGATGGTCTCGAGCCATTGCTCATGACCCTGAACAAATCAGGGCCGACTTCCCTTTGCAGTTTAGAGTCTTCCCTTTAATCACTTAACTGGGTAGATTGATGTGACACTTAAGAAATAAACTAAGAGATCTGGGTTTTCCAGCTATCTGCTGGGCTCATTTACTCTTTCTCTAACAATTAAGTCGAGCTTGTCATATTTTGAGATCTAATCAATGTATAAATGAGGGGCAGCTGATAATCTGGCCTTTTCTGCTTGGATTACTTATTCACAAGGAATGCAGCCTTTACCCAGCTTTTTACCAGGCAATCATTGACAGGTATTCAAATAAAAACATGTTGAGGGGAAGGGCTATAGCAATAGTTATTGATCTTAACTGTGCAAAAATAAAAATACCACCTGTGGAGTTGTGCTGTTTTGAGTGAGGAGGCTACTTTAAGATTTTTAACAAAGATGCTCAGACCCCAAACCAAACCCAATAAATCAGAATTTCTGGGTATGCTGCTCAGGCATTTTTAAAAATATGCATTGTGCATGCTGACGTTCTCTCATCGTCAAGAATAAGAAGAAATCCCTGGTATTTACCAGGTTTCCACTAGCTGCATAAAATACAGACATAGAAAGCAAAGCTTCACTGGGAAGCAGACAAAAACGCAGACTCCTTCGAAGCCTCCCCTGATGCCTGCTCAATCTCAATCATGGGCAATGGTACCCAGAAGTCTGATCTGGAAACACACCTCAGGTCCACTTGAGAGTCACAATCTTTATGAAAATCACTGCAAAACAGCGACCGATGCTTTGCTTTTGTACTGTGGCACCTCCCCATGATGTGAGCGCTGCATGTGGAACTGGAAGAAATCTGAGGGCTTCTCACAGAGACCACAGCAATCACTACCCCAGGTACACCCGAGGAAGCAATGGCAGACATGCACAGAACGAACATGGAGGAAACAGACAAATGTCTTGCCTTCGGAGAAGAGACTACTCAGTGGAGAAAATTCTTTGACCCAACAATCCTGAGGAATGATTACAGAGAAACAGAGAACACACATGGGAAAGGGAGGCCCCTCAGCCAGCCCCCCTGACAAATCACACTTCTGGAAGGACTGTACAGAGCTGAGGTGCTGTCTTCCGAGGACTAAGTGTTCCCTGACAGGACCCACAGAAAAGCCCACAGGGGTATTCCACAGTTGTCAAAGAACAAAATGCAGGATAAGGCCCTTGCCACTTGAACTTACGTTTAGACTAATAAAAAATTGCTTCATGTGACAAATGACACTCAACATTGCTCCTCGTATCATTTTTGCCTTCTCAGTGTTTCTTTTGTTCAGTTCACTAACGTCTTTCACAAAACAGGAACAGTTTTGCAAGACATCAGTTTGTATCTAGTATTTTAAGTTAAACTACAATGATTATGTGGCATCTAAGTGGTACTCCATAGGTATCAGCAAGTGCTTGGCATAGTTGTTGAAACACCTACCTCCTGTATCAGAGTGCCTGGGTTCAAGTCTTGGCTCTATTCCAAATTCCAGCTTCCTACTAAGTAATAGCTCAAGAGCTTGGGCCACTGCTACCCAAGCAGAAGCCCTGGACTGAGACCTCCATTCGTGGTTTCAACCTGGTGTTCATTTCGGGAGTGAACCAAAGACAGGCAATCCCTATCTCTCTGCCTTCCAAATACATTTTTAAAAAAGGAAAATAAAATAGACTTTCCCCCCAAATCCCATAAGGGGAAAAGCAACCAAAACCAAAATAGGGCTACGACATACCAAGAAAACACAATGGAGAACTGGGATGGCAGTGTTTCTTTGGAAGCATTCTCTGCCCTCAGAAGCTGTTTCCACAATGGTGGAGGCACTGCCAGCTTCCTCCTCTACAAGCACGAAGCACATACACTGTTGGAAAAGGTGCACTCTATTATATACATATATGTACCTACAGACCAAAAAGGACATCTACAGTCTAAAAAGCGAACTATAAATCATATATGGGACCGGCACCATGGCGTAGAGGAGAAAGCTGTCGCTTGCAGTGCTGGCATCTCATATGGGCACTTGTTCATGTCCTGGCTGCTCCACTTCCAATCTGGCTCTCTGCTATGGCCTGGGAAAGCAGTAGAAGATGGCCCAATTCTTTGGGGCCCTGCATCCACGTGGGAGACCCTGAAAAAGCTCCTGGCTTTGGACTGGTATACTTCCAACCATTGCAGCCATCTGGGAAGTAAACCATCAGATGGAAGACCTCTCTCTCTCTCTCTATCTCTGCCTCTCTGTAACTCTTTCAAATGAATAAAATAAATCATATATATCACATGTATCACAGAAACGTGTGTATATATCACAATCATGTAAAATGGTACTTTGCATGTACTTACACAAACATGTTTAAATACAAATGTCATATATACTTCACATGCATGCATATGTGTATATGTGTGCATGTGTGTGTGCATGTGTGTGCGTGTGTGTCTGTGTGTATCTCTGTGTGTGTGTATGTGTGTGTGCGTGTATGTGTGTGTGTATTCCTCCCATTCACTCCCTGTTCACCCTTCATGGGCATTAGGTGATGGTACAAACTGTGTACAGCCAACACGAGAAGGGAAAGTTATCTCAGACCATGATATGGACTGGAAGATACAAATAACAAGAAAGTGATGAATGGATGTGACATTAACATTATCCATCACTATACTTAAATTAAACAAAGATTCTGGCTAGGAAGGGCTTCCCTAATGTCCCAGACCTTGTCACTTGAGATCTTAGTTTCTCACACTGAGCAACCTGGCCCTAGGCTCAAACATTAAACTAGCTGGTTTCTAAATAGTTCAAATAAGATTACTGGAACAAGGAAGAATTGAGATAAGAAAAAAAGGAAAATGGGAAAGGGAGTCCATTTAATGAGGAAAGCACAAATCACATGAAGTAACTTTTGAACATACAGTCTTTGTCTTAAGCTAAATTATCAGCTAGTTATCAGTGGCTCCTCAAGCCCACTAGGCTCCTGGTAGGCCACTGTACAGCGGCTGCACGCAGGGTTATGGCCCACAGCCCATAGGCCGAGGACAGTTTGTATTTAAACCGTAGTATCATCAAGATCATCACTGCCACGTGAGGTCTGTTCTTAGTCCCTGCTGCCATACACACTGCACTAAGGGCAGAAATGGGACAGACAAGTTCAAGTTCGGGGGAATCTTAAACCTAGATGTCCTAAGTTATCCATATTTCTGACTCCCCATCTTTTTTAATTGTTCAAAAGCAGCCTTTTCTACGTGACCTGGGTTTGACGCTTTGGGCTATAAATAAACAGTTAATTTCTGTGGATAATTTGTTTACTGACAGACCAAACTGCTGTCCTCGGCTATAGTAACTTACAGTATTTCACACCACCTTCAGAGTAGCCAAGCAAGTTTTTTTCCCCCATCAATTTGGCTTAAATTTGGTGACGGAATGGAATAATCACAGAACACTTCTTATCCAAAACTGGTTAGTACTGAAGTACATCTCAGACCCAGGTAAGGGGCAGTAACAATCAGCATTTATTGGGACTTTTCATGAGCCAAGAGGTTATTACCACTATCTCATTTATTCTCACCAACACTATCAGGAAGGTGCCATTACCACTTCCATTTTTTAACTAAAGAAATGGAGGTGATCCAGAGGTTAAGTAACTTGCCTAAAATCTCCTATCTGCCTAATAAATAATAGAGTCCTAGCTGAGATACAGGCAATTTAATTCCAAAGCCCCCTGTTGACCATTGCACTACTGGGTCTCACTCAGAGACTACAGTGAGAAAAATCTTACTAGAGACCCTTGATAATGCAAATATGATATTTTGTCAAAATCACTGTGCTACTTTATGGTTACAGCCTAAACAGATGATCAATGGGACTTGGGTGTCAGAGTAACCTAGAAACAGATCTCAAAGTTTTAGACTCTAGAATTTTCTCTCATATATTGTACATTTTCTACTATTTTTATATGTAAGGTCTGTTTTTGTATTAAAGGTATGGCTCTGCTCTTGGAGGGGAGTGCAATTCAGATATTGTTCATAGATAACCGTGTACAATTTTAGCCTGTGTGGGAAACAATAAGTCCTATTTTCATTATTCTCTTGAGACAATAAAATTAATAACACTCAGCAGGGTCACTAGGCTCTTGTCAAAGTAGTCATTGTGTCGTTCTCATTCAAAAGATACACGGCTATAATTGACCCAGGACTATGTTTTAATTTGTGTGTCCCCGTGGGATCCTTGCCAGAACATCAGATTAAAACCAATCCTAAATAGCTTTGCCATTTGTTTCAAGGATGAACTTACCACTTTAATTTTACAAATGGTGTAGAGTTGCCACCGTACTCCAGAGCAGTCCAAGACAAGGGCAATAAAACTGAAAACACTGTCTAGAAAATTCAGAGCAATCCATCAACACCATTAACTGAGTGCCCACGTGGTTGAGACCCATGGTAAGAGTTTCTTTATCCAACTTTCAGTTTCAAACATTCAGAGTCATCCTCAGATGGCAAATCAGGCCAAATTTTCATTTTGGAAAGTATGATCACCTTATAGCACCAAAGTAAGAGCCTCATGTTTTTAAAGTGTTTGTAGATATTTATTTCTACCCGGATTTATTTTTTCCTCTTTGGTCAAAATCTCCTGAAAGAGGGCATTCTTAGGAAACAGATAATGAAACGACGCAGTCCCAGAAACAAAGGCCTGCAGAGGTCACGTGAACTACTGCAATGAGCTCTTGTGGCGAATGCTCTGTCCAAAGGGGCACTAACACTCAGCTCTGCCCATCAGCACAGCAGCAGGGATGCCGTGCACAGAGACACTCTTCAAGAAAGTGAGAAACACGTATTTGTATGTGACAGTTACTGATGTTTAAAGTTGGCAATTACTTCAAAGATGATTTAAAAAAAAAAAAAACTGTGTGGGTCAGACTTGGTCCTTTGGTAATAACTCTTGTGAAAAGTATCTCAGATTTAAAAAATATATATCTTGTTTTCTTTAAAGAACCTTTGACAGAAAAGAAGCTAAGTTATAAAGTTACATCTGCTATGTACCAGTCATTGTCCTATGTGATGGCCTGTAACACAGGCTGAATTATGCCTCTTTTTTTGTTTTTTTGTTTTTTGTTTTTGTTTGTTTGTTTTTTTTATTTTTTGACAGGCAGAGTGGACAGTGAGAGAGAGAGACAGAGAGAAAGGTCTTCCTTTGCCGTTGGTTCACTCTCCAATGGCCGCCGCGGTAGCGCGCTGCGGCCGGCACACCGCGCTGTTCCGATGGCAGGAGCCAGGTGCTTATCCTGGTCTCCCATGGGGTGCAGAGCCCAAACACTTGGGCCATCCTCCACTGCACTCCCTGGCCACAGCAGAGAGCTGGCCTGGAAGAGGGGCAACCGGGACAGGATCGGTGCCCCGACCGGGACTAGAACCCGGTGTGCCGGCGCCGCAAGGCGGAGGATTAGCCTGTTGAGCCACGGCGCCGGCCAATTATGCCTCTTTTACTAACGGGGAAGACTAGGGAGACTGAGGGACAGTTTCATGATCTTTCAGCTACTGTATTCAAGTAGGACTGCCTAGCCCCAAGGCCCACATGTTAACCTTGATAGCCATCTCAACAGGCTCCAGACAGGACAACCTGGGCAAGCTGAGGACAATCTCAGAACATGAAATGATCCAAAACAGAATCTATTAAACATCCAAGGGAAGATACATAGGATTTGCCATCTACAGGAAAAAGTGAAATAGACAGGATTTTCCATTTGCAAAAAAAAAAAATTAAAAAGAAAGAAAAATAGGATTTAACTCCTGCAGGGAAAAAAAAAAGCCAAGGAGAAATGGTTTGTCAGTATACACATTATATCATGGTGTTTCTAAATCTAATTATATATCTCAAATGTAATAAGAAATCCAAAATGTAACTAAGGTAAGTTGTTTAAACTGAGAGCTAAACACATACTTAACACTGTGAAGCCTTCTTTACATAACGGAGTAGTATCTGGAAAATGAAGAGCAAAGCATCCAAAAAGGAAAACACACTTAGTTAACCCTTTTCATGCAAATATGTCTTGCTAAGTTACACTGACAGCTGCTGGAGGATTCTGGTCTATTGTGGTCTATTCTGCCTAATGAGTTATCCCCTCTAGGAGAGAAGCCTACTATACAGTGGCGCAATTCTGTGACCTTAATGGATACCATCCTATCCTAAGGCCTCCACCTTTCTTTCATATTCATTAAGCAATCTTTAAAGATGTGTTAACAAGTGGGCTAAGGGCATCTTTCTACTGAGGTATCAGAGTACATAAATATTTCAGTTTAAATACAAAGATACTTAAAAAAGGTTTGCGGAAAATAGAATCAAAACCCAAGTTCAATTTGTTGGAAAAGACTAAGTTTAAGCATAGTATTTTTTCATAATACATATTTTTCAAAAACTTTTTGGAGATCCTTTGTCTGTCTATATGTACTTCTTGTAAACTTGGTCAACACAATTATCTCCTAGGTGCGAATCATTCCTAGAAGAACTACTGCAAATAAATTTCTCCATTTCAGGTCCAAGGACCTGCACTGACTGTGCAGACCTCTCTCAGCCCACTCTGGAAGTATGCAATCCCTTAACCGTAATACAGTGTGCACTGAAGCCTTCTATAACTGCCATTACTGGCCACTGTAATCCATTCTCGTAGTTGGCACTCCTTTGAGTTTATTCTTTTTCTTCATTGAAATATTAGGGAATATAAATTTAAGCTGTTCAGAAGGTAAAGAATTGCTGATATTACAAATCAAAACATTTACTTCATTAAAAATATATATTTAAGTCTACATGATTACATAATTATACTTCAATGTCACAACATTTTCTTACAATAATTTTAACTACTGTATATAGCAAAAATTAAAAGGGAAAAATTTAAGAAGTTGAAATAACTAGTGTATTTGTTCTGCTGCTGGGCTGAGCTCCCTCCTGGCCCAGAGTGAACAGGGCTCAAGAGGTGTGCAGCTGCATTTTCTTTGTCCCAGGTCTCCTGTGTCTTGTGGTGTGTGTGTCTCATCATTAGGGGATTCCAGTGCTGAATGAGAAGTATTCACTTTGCCTGGCTCTCAGCACAAATGGTATATGTCTCCTGATTCTCACATGAAGAGCTAGGGGGAAGTTTTGCCACTGGAGGAAAAACTGGCTGTGTTGCAAACTACTGAGTAATGCTATGTGGTCTCAATTATAAGACTTGCTGGAAGACTTTCAATAAGAACTCATAATTCCTGATCTGCACCTTAAATACTGCTTGTTTGATCTGCCTCTGCTAGTTAGGTAAGATTCCACTGAAATGTTCCTTACATAGGGCCTACGTACTGCTAGTCCACTCTTCTCTCTACTCATCGCCGTACCCTGTGGTTCAATGTTCTGTTGACCACTACCACGTAGACTGCATTCACTAAGGATGACCAGGGTAAAATGAATCCATCTATATCAGTGACTACATTGTAAAAGACAGCTGGTTAATATCACACAGAAATTAAAGCCATGGATTCTCCTCTTTTTACCTACCTGTACAGTTTTAATGTAGCAATCTCTACTTAATGATTACAAGCTAGTTATTTCAACTTCCTGTATCTTGGAGCATGCATCTGTCTTAGCAGTTAAGATGTTTGGGAAGCTCAGATGCTACATTGGAATAGATGGTCTTGAGTTCCTGCTCTGCTACTAATCCCAGCTTTGCACTTTGCAGACTCTGGGAGGCAGCAGGTGGCAACTCAAGTAATCTGGGTCCCCGCCGCCCCCATGGAAGACCTAAATTGTTTAACTGGCTCCCAGATTTCACCTAGCCCAGCCCTGGCCACTGTGGGCATTTGAGGAGTGTACCAGCATATGGGAACTCTCTTTCTCCTTCTTGCTCTCAAATAAATAACACATATTCCATATATAATACATGGGAAAAATCTAGAAGAGTGCCTGGAACATAGTAAACAATTTTTTAAAATAGTTCTTCTTGGGGCTGGCCCTATTGCATAGTAGGTTAATCCTCCGCCTGCAGAGCCAGCATTCCATATGGGTGCCGGTTCTAGTCCTGGCTGCCCCTCTTCCAATCCAGCTCTCTGCTATGGCCTAGGAAAGCAGAGGAAAATGGCTCAAGTTCTTGGGTCCCTGCACCCGTGTGAGAGACCGGGAAGAATTACCTGGCTCCTGGCTTTGGATCAGAGCAGCTCTGGCTGTTGCGGCCATCTAGGGAGTGAATCAATGGAAGGAAGACCTTTCTCTCTGTCTCTCCCTCTCACTCTGTAACTCTACCTCTCAAATAAACAAAATCTTTTTAAAAAATAGTTCTTTTTTTGAAGGGATTTTGATTTGTAAAATATTTCATTTACTGATAGAGAGGCAGAGTTCCAGAGAGAGGGAGAGACAGAGAGAAAGGTCTTCCATAGAGAGGTCTACTACCCAGGTGGTTGCAATGACCGGAGATGGGCTAATCTGAAGCTAGGAGCTTCTTCTGGGTCTCCCACATAGGTGCAGAGGTCCAAGCACGTAGCCTATCTGCTACTGCTTTCCCAGGCCAGAAGCAGAGAGCTGGATTGGAAAAGAAGCAGCCAGGACAAGTACCAGAGTCCCTATGGGATGTCGCTATGGGAGAGGCTTAACCTACTAGGCCTCAGAGCCGGCCTCAACACAGTTCTTCTAATTGTTGATACTTTCTGTTTAAGAAGTATACTGTATTGTTGTATTTCTGTTTAAGAAATATACTGAATGCTGGGTTAAGAGCAAAGATCAAGAACTTAAATCTTTATCTCAATAGCTGAATGCTCAGTGGGAGACAGACTCGGATATGTGCCTTCTAAGAATGTGGTCTACATTTTCCAATGGGTTTATTTACAACTGCCTTCGTTTTCAGCTTCGTATATACACAATAAACAAATCCAACTTTTCTTTCTGTTCTTTTCTGATACCAGATTAGTTCTCCAAGAAGTACATTCTGTGTGTACTTAGAATTAAAAACACAGTAGATCTTCCAATGAAATGACTGTTGAATATTGGTCTCCATCACCAAATTTAAAAAAAAAATAGTTATAAATCAGGAAAAGAAATTTCAGAAGATGACAAGTAAAGATGACAGTGAACAAATAATTTCTCCAAAGACAGAAAGGCATTAGTAGACCCCACCACACGTAACTAAAAGGATAAGGTATACAATTTCAAAGGCAAGGTCTTTTTTTGTTTCAAACGGCTTTGGGCTTATTTAATAACATTAAGCAAGAACACTTAACTATCCACAAGAAGGACCAACTGCATAAATCAGACATCAGTCCACATATTTCAAGATCAAAGCTGTAAAACAAAATGATTTGTGGGAGCAACCAAACAGTTCTAATATATTATGGCTCTTTTCAGAGAATACTTAAGCATATTAGTTATCCAAATTAGGATTTTGTTGTTGTTGATGGAGCCAGAAAGAAAAATATATGCTATGTAGACGTTTTTCTTTCTCACCTAGAGGATACTTTCAGTGAAAGCAAAGCTTTCTCCAATACACCTTAATGATAAATGGCTGATATAAATCTAATTCATTGAAAGTCCCTAAATATATGGATTATTAGGAAAAATAATCCAAATTTCCAAAATAATTCATTTTTACTGACATACTGCCCCATTTACCAGGATTATTATTTGCATCAAATTATAAGATTTCTCCACAAAGAAACTAAGAATCATATTCTCAAGCTAAAATAAAAGACAATCACATAAGTATTTGGTATCACTATGCATTTTCTAGGATATTATGTATTCATATGAGGCCAACTTTAGAATAGTTATTTTTAAAATTCCAGTAAAACAATGCCACTGTCAGAAAAATCTTTTGTAATCCCACTCTTTCCATTTTATAAATATCTGATGTTGCCACAATTAAAAAAATATATACAGAAAACTGTATACAGGCATGAAGACATCATATTCAGCATACATGGGTTTTACGGTTCCTTGAATGACTACAGAAGTTTCCCTTTCTTGACCCCCAGTTAAGTTTACTGTTCATTTGCTACCATGCTGCCAGTGAGTCACGGGGAACAGAACCAAACTGTGCAGCCATGGAATTCATCTGCATCCAGCTTCCTTCAACTGTGCTGATCATGTGCTCACTAGACAGTGGATACCAACAAACAGGCATCTTGACTACATGGTGTATCCACTATTTGATATGTAAAGCAATATATTAGAAAAGCATAGAGTATCCAAAAAATCCAAATTTTAAAACATTTCCTAATGTCTCTTCATAAAAGTGCGGCTGCTTCTGTTTTGATTTAGTGTTTCCGTAGCACAGAGGAAGTCATGATACCCAAGTCTACAGGGTTTGAATATGGAAACTGGAGGCAAAACATAAAGATCAGGCTCTTCACTACTCTAACCAAGCGCACACACCAGGTGATTGAACTCCAGTGCCTCAGTTTTCTTATTGCTAGCAACTACTGCACTGGCTTTGCGTGAGGATTAACTGCATTAATGTACATGAACACTCAGTAAAGTGCCTGGCACAGAGTAAAAACTCAGTAGGTAGTTTTTTCTTGCTGTTATGTATGTAATTAACATAGCATTTTGCAGGCGCCCAAGCACTTGTGCCATCCTCCACTGCCCTCCCGGGCCACAGCAGAGAGCTGAACTGGAAGAGGAGCAGCTGGAACTAGAACCCGGAGCCCATATGGGATGCCGGTGCCGCAGGCGGAGGATTAACCAAGTGAGCCATGGCACCGGCCCCTCTTTCTTTCTTTCTCTCTCTCTCTCTCTCTCTCTCTCTTTCTCTCTTTCTCTCTTTCTCTCTTTCTCTCTTTCTCTCTTTCCCTATTCACTCCCACCACCTTTCCTTGAGACCTCAACTCAAATGGCACCCTGTTAGAAAGGAAGTTAGGAAATACAAACCCAATGCCCAAAACAATGTGAACTTTATTCTCGTTTCTCATAATGCTGTGTACTTCCTCTTCCTAGCACTAACAATGTTATCATCTCACATTTGTTGTATTGTTATTTATTTAATGTGTATCCCCACACACACTAGACTGAAAGTTCCAAAAACGAGAGACTGTACCTTACTTTTTTTTTTTTTTCCTGCTTGGTTGGTGTTTGTTGTTGTTGTTTAGGAGGCAAAAACAAACAAACAAACAAACAAAAACCACCTATTGACTCAAACTAGATTCGGGAACAAGACTGCTGGGTCTGCATCCCTGTTTGCCACTCACCACCTGTGTGATCTTCAGAAATACTTAGCTTCTTGGTACCATCATTTCCTCGGCCATTAAAGAGGATCAGTAATAGAAGATGTCAACACTATATGAGATCACACATGTAAAGAACTTGTAACAGGGTCCAACATGAGGAATTCCATATTAAATATTATCCATTATAAATACTATGTGTTTGTCATAATATTCCAGAGCTCCATGCACGGTCTGGCATGTAGAAGATCGTTAGTAATATTCATTGAATGAATGAACAATGAAATTGAGATGGAGAAACTTTACAATATGGATTGTGGCTTCATAGGTAGGATTGGCAGATTCCAAAGATAGTGTGCTTCTTACTATGCCAGGCTCTCGACTAGCTTACATGAGGAAGGCAACAAGAAAATACAGGAGCATAAAGGAAGGAGCAACTAATCTGACGCTTCCAGCCAAACTAATCATGCAAGACAATGTGAGCTTCTCCTTCAAAGTAAGTGATATATTATCAGGTGGGGACAAAATTAAAGACACTAATGGCAAAAGAACCATCACTGGTGACGATACCACGACAGTCCCGTTGTTAAGTACTCAGGAATACACCAAGATGACTGAACACAGATTAAACGGCTGAATCATATATGTAGCTCACTGCGAAACAGCAGAGAACCGACATGAAAGCTAAGAAAGGTGAACTCCATTCTGAAGAAAACTAAAGGTCATCAAAACCTTTATTCAAGCCCCAAACTTACGAGTTTTCTGTTTTGTATTTGTTTTTCAACCTATTCTATAAGGATGAGATAGTTTATTAGACACAAGATCATTTGAACTAATATTCAAATAAACAGTCCAAGTAAGCTATGATGAGTTTTAATTCTCCAGCAGTGGCAATGGAAACAGAAAGCAGAAAAGAGGAGGCCAGTGCAGGAGATGTAGCAGATAAAGCCACTTTATGTTGCCAACATCCCATACAAGCACCAATTCAAGTACCAGCTGCTCTGCTTCTGATCCAGCTCCTTGCTCATGGCCTGTAAAAAGCACCAGAAGATTGCCCAACAACTTGGACCCCTGCTACCTACATGGGAGACCATGTTTCAGCCTGAAGCAACCCTGGCTATTGTGGCCATCTGGGGAGTAAACCCACGAACTTGAGATGTCTCTCTCTCTCTCTCTGTGTAACTCTTCCAAAAATAAACAATAAATATTAAAAAAAAAAAAACTGAAAATAGAAAAAGGAAAGCAGAACTGCTCCAAAACAAGGCACTGGCATGTTAACTCTGGATCATACTGTCGTATACAGAAAATAATCAAGTCATTAAAATAACGTACAAAGAACACTTAATTATATGTCCTTAAACAAAAATGTCATCTCGAAAACATAATACGGATCAGTTTCTTCAAAATATATGTAACTATTAAATACTATATATTGATGATTATAAAAAATATTAATGGAAGACTATATGCCAAAACTTTGCTAAATTACCTTCTTTGGCAGAATTAAAATTCGATTTTTAGAAGCAATCAATTAAATCATTTTATATGCAAGATGGAGGGCAAGATAGAGAGAACTCCTATCTGCTAGTTCAAAACCCCCAAATCCTGAAATGGCCAGGACTTGGCCAGGGTCAGGGTTTAGAACTGCCAACTCAGTCCTGGTCTTCCATGTTGTTTGCAGCGACCCAACTACTTAGCCCACAACTGCTGCTTCCCAGGGCAAGAAAGTGAAATCAGGGGAGAAGCCAGGACTTGGACCCAGGGAGTCCAACATGGGAAGCAAACAGCCCAAGCAGCGTCTTAACCATGAGATCAAACAGCACCACCACTACAAGTTATATTTTTAACACTATTTTCTTCCTTTCGCTCTTTTTTACCCTGGAATTTCTACGACGACCATGAGATGTTCTTGTAGCAAAGAAAACATGATAAAACATATGCGGGGGCCGGCACCGCAGCTCAATAGGCTAATCCTCCACCAGCGGCGCCGGCACACCGGGTTCTAGTCCCAGTCGGGGCTCCGGATTCTGTCCCGGTTGCTCCTCTTCGAGGCCAGCTCTCTGCTGTGTCCCGGGAGTGCAGTGGAGGATGGCCCAAGTGCTTGGGCCCTGCACCCGCATGGGAGACCAGGAGAAGCACCTGGCTCCTGGCTTTGGATCAGTGCAGCACGCCGGCCGCAGCAGTCATTGGAGAGTGAACCAACGGTAAAGGAAGATCTTTCTCTGGGTCTCTCTCTCTCTCAATGTCCAATATGCCTGTCCCCCCCCCCAAAAAAAATGGGGGGAAAAAAGAGAGAAACGGAGGACAAAAATGCCAAAAGAAAAGCTAGGAAGCGGAAGCACCAAAACTTGGAAAACAATTAGAGAAGACCATGCAGAAGAGGAAGGTGGAAGACTCCAAAGAGGTCTCAGCATCCACAGGAGAAGACCATGCTGTCGACAGAAGAAACACCTGAGTGCAGAGTCAGTCCCATTTTGAGGATCCTGTACCCACGATTTTTTACCTGGGATAGCTCAGAAGAGGTCATATACCCAATACAGCAAAAAGACAACTCCAAGGAAATATTAGTGGTAGCACATTTTAACCAGTGTAATTGATTGATGTTTGCTTTGGTGATGAAAGCTTATTGCCTCGGGAAACAGCAGGCAAAGCTGTTTCTCAACCCAGTGAAGTCCTGTTGCCTTCTGAGCCACAAATCTAACATCTTTTGCTCTCAACTTTAAATTTAATTCTTAGATATCTGCAAAAATAGTAAGACTCTGAGAGCAAGTTAATTTATAGCAGAGTATGAAACATCATATCAAAGAAAAGCATCAATTTGAAAAGGCACAGAAATAGATTTTCTTCATATCAGCACTTTATGAGTGTTTTTAGAAAATCGGGCATTGTGGGGTTTTTGGTTACCATTTATCTGTAAGTTAGTTTAAATTTACATCTCTATCCCTGACCCCTCACCCCTTCTCCAGTTTCATTTTCCTCGCTATCTGTGGGACAATTACTCTTTCTCTGAATCTATTATCACCCCTTCCTAGCATGTTCTTTGCCAACTATCCTCCTCATTACCACTTATCCTTGAGGTTGTCTGCTGTTTGTTAATGGAGTCCAGCACTGTCTTCCCGACATGAGAAAAAAAAATCGGCTGTGTCTCAGTCATCTGTCCAAAATTCAGCCTCATAGTATGTGGGAAGCTACTCCTTGTTCAGTCTTCCATGGCTTAAGGACAAGCCAACTTTGCCTTTAAGTGGCCTATTAATATCACTACTTAGCAACAGAGTTTTAATGCAAAATCTTTTAGAAAAATCTTTACGACAGCAAAAAGAATAGTAACTTTTTGCTGTTCATATAGATTTTAATGGATTTTTAATCTACCGATGGTAGGCTACAAATTCAAGCTCAAAGAAAACACATGTACAACTCAATGGGAAGTTTTATTGGATTGCTTACAGAGAGTTATAGATATGATCAAAAGCTGGGCGTGAACAAAGGCTGAATGCCTCTCGTCTTTTCCAGTGATTTGAATGCTTCGTTTCTTCCTGTGCACCTCCTAAACTAAAAATCAAATAAAGCAAAAAGCCAGAGGTAGGAAGCACGAGAATGAAGAAGAAAAAGCAAACTTTTGAAATATCCACAAGTGACAAAGAGCTCTCTAATCCATACTTTGAGATGTTTAAACCCCTGTACTATTAACAGTTTATCTGATATACTTTTAATCTTTATGACAGCAAGTGATATATCTATCCCAGATAGACTGTATGGAAAACAAAAATTAGTCAACCAACAACTATTTATTCAGTATTTAACAGTGAAAACAGGGGGTACTATTTCCAAAACGTGTAAACAGTTTATCAAGACATATACATTGAACTGGGCCTTAAAGGGTGGCTAACACTCAGCATATAGAAATGTAGGAAATGGCAAGTCAGAGGTAAAAACATCAGGAAATCAAGGTAAAACACAGTAGAAAAATGAAAAGCCTAGGTAATGGATATCAAGCTACGTAGCTGACTGCAGAGTCAAGGACGGGGCCAAAGCTCAAAGGATCCCGAATATCAGGCTAGTAAGTTTAGACGTCCTTCAGCAGGCCATTCGGGGAGCCGTTACCATTTCTGAGCAGGGGGAGAACAGAAGCGAGCTGTGATTTAGGAAGACAAAATCCGTTTGTACTGTATACAATAGCTTACAGTGAGAAGAGCCTGGGGTGGAAGAACCAGGTCAATGTTAACAAAATGCAGCAGGTGAGAGGTGAAAATGACCCACAGATTTTCTTCTACTGAAGTAGACAGGTAGTGACAGAGATTTCCAAAATTGATTTATTGCAAAATGATGTCCCATTCGTTTCACTTATCATGCTCAGATACATTCCATGAGAAAACATATGATGATAGAAATCCTAAACTGAATGCACACTCCAGTTCATTTACTGTACCCAATCTCATTTGTGCTGCAGTAACTTTTTCCCCATAGGTGTCTGAAAGCTTCTTGTCATTCATTAGCAATGATTGGAAACTCTTAATAACCAGGGCCTTGGAACAGCTATTAGAACTTAAACTCCTATGATAGTAAAGACACTTAGAAACCAAAGTCTCCGACTTCTCACTGCTGAGCCATTTGATGAGAGCATAAAACACAGAAACCTGTCTGTTAGCCAATATTTCAAAGACCTAAAAGCCATATTAAATAAACCCTCATTTGCCTTTTAAATGTGTAAGTTTCAAACTCTGTGGAATTTTTTTTAATGAGAACTCTTTCTCACATTCAAGCAGTAAATGATATTCATGATACATACCCTTTCTTGGTGTGCTATTGATAAAATGATTCCCAAATACCACCTCTACCACCACTCTACCATACAACTATGAATGTATTACTAAAAGCGTGGACAGTTTCCAAAAAGACACACTAATGAAGTAAGAGTCTTCTCAAGTCTCATCTAGAATATCTTAATCTAATACCCAATTTCCCCTCCATGTAAGTTTGCTATTGGCTTCTAGACAAGATCTTTATATCCAGGGAAATCCACAATTATATATATAGATAGGTGGGTTTTTAAAGAATGTAGACTAATTCTTAGCCTCAGTCCCTATATTTCATTTTCCAAGTAGAGTCAAATTGTACCTCCTTTCCTAGTGGCCCTATATTATTTGGAAAATTTTATGTTCATGTGTTTCATACAATTTTATAAAAAGAAATCAAGACACTGTCCAAATATGAAAACATATTGAGATAAGCTCCAATACTGAGACACATTCCAAAAACAAAGCTTACCAATGGCAGACACCCTACAGCTCTCACAGAGGAAAAGGGGTTTCGTTTGACAGAACAAAATATATATTAATTCGAAACAGAGAATTGAAGGAATAATGTAATTACCTTGAAGGAGCTATTCCCTTTCAGGAAGGCAACAAGAAAAAAAAAGGTGCATATGTTACCAACTATTACAAATACAAATTTGTGCTTCTTTTAGACAAAGATGATAATTTTTGGAGGACTTTGTGACCAAAATAGTTAGCCCTAAAAATGCAAAGTTAAGCCTCCGTTTCAGGAAATCAAGAAATGTGAAAATACACGCATATTACTCAGAGGTTTTATATTGGGATAGGATCCACTAAAGAAAGGAGATCCTGTGTTTTCACCTTCCAGCACCAGGCTATCACTTTTGGACACATACATATGTGTATGTAAATGGAGAACACAGTGATTATCTGAAGTCTGATTCACACATTTCTATTAGGAGAAAGGAGTTATCAAATGCAATAAATGCTTTCCTACTATGAAGACACAAAGTAGCTCTCGAAAACATGAATAGGAGTCTCCTTTTTTGGAAACATCTCTCTGAATGCGCCTTTCCTATTTCATGGGAAGATGACGGAATGGTGGCTCAGATACTCAGGGAGTTTTACGAACTACTGGGGCTCTATCAAGCCCCAGAGACAATCAATGCCAGTGACATAATGTGACACTATACAGACATTTTCTGGTCTCTTTGATTCAGAGTGTATTTGGAATCGTTATTGGTAGCAACAGACTCTTAGGCAGATATGTTTTTTTTTTTAATTTTTTTTTTTTTTTTGACAGGCAGAGTGGACAGTGAGAGAGAGAGACAGAGAGAAAGGTCCTCCTTTGCCGTTGGTTCACCCTCCAATGGCCGCCGCGGTAGGCGCGCTGCAGCCGGCGCACCGCGCTGATCCGAACGCAGGAGCCAGGTGCTTCTCCTGGTCTCCCATGGGGTGGCAGGGCCCAAGCACCTGGGCCATCCTCCACTGCACTCCCGGGTCACAGCAGAGAGCTGGCCTGGAAGAGGGGCAACCGGGACAGAATCCAGCGCCCTGACTAGAACCCGGTGTGCCGGCGCTGCAAGGCGGAGGATTAGCCTATTGAGCCATGGCGCAGGCCCAGATATGTTCTTTATTTCATTCGAGATGTCATTGATTTGAGGACAACCTAGTATTTTTACCAATGAAAAATACTCTGGTGATTAAGTTACAACGAATCATCAATTTAGGATGCACCTCAATATTGTATGTTTACGTACACTAACATGTGCCCTAAATTCATGAATTATGATAAAGATTTTAACATAGTTTACAGAAATTTTAAGCAGAGAAGCTTATGTTTGAGAGAACACACACCCAAATAACATAGAAAATAACTTCCCTCTGAATGAGACCAGAGTGAAGGAAAGAGAAAAGAGAGTGAAGATCAGGTTCTCAAAAATTTCTAGCAAGTCTCTTCTCCTGCCTTCTATGAGTTAAGGTGGAGGTAGCATGAAAAGACCTTGGAGAAAGCAAGCCAGAGAAAATAATTCGTACATGGGTTGCTTCAGTGTCTGGCCCCAAAGTCAGGCAGATCTCATGATCCTGACAGCCCAGGTCCTGCTTTTGAGCAGTTCCAGTAACTTCATTTCTGTGTTTTTCTCCCTTCCTGAGTCTGTACTTATTTTCCATGGGTTTTACCTCCATTCTGCTCTCATCAGGCTTTTAACCCTGGCTGAGAATTGAGTCTCTTGGGATGGTCTGCTGCTTCTGTCAAGTCTCCTGCTATTCAAGGCCAGTTTATCAGTTGCAGTGCTGCTCACTCTGCGGATGACACTTTTCTATTCGGTGCACCCCACTATTCCCTGGAACCCCCTCCACTGCCAACACCTAGATACTCCTATCTCTCAAGATACTTCCCTGCTGTGAAGTCATGTGATGCCTTGCATGAGTGAGATCCGTCACAGTGCTACGGCCTGCTCCTATGTCCTACTTGTGGTTGGTGATTTTCTCAATTACTCATTGTCAGCCTTCTGTAGTCTCATTAACAACAGATCCCAACTATGTCAAGTATAGATGAGTGGGGATGGCATGAAAATATTGAAGTCTTCCATTTTTTAAACTTGTGTGTCCTAGATATGAAAAGAAGATGAATTAGACAAAAGCAGAAGAATTAGTATTGGGGAAAAGAACATTCCAGAGACTGTGACTTGGGAAAAATCAAAGCTCCATCACACAAAACAAACAAGCACGTTTAGTTTTAAGCAAGAATCGTGGAAAGCTATGAAGAGTAACTTCTAATAGAGAATTATGCGTCAAACGAATCTGATGGAAGACAAATTATTAATATGAAAAGTATTGTATCTGCATTATAATTTAAAGTTTACAAGATAAAGTATTTTCTACCACTTAGGTCTTGAGTTCGGTGAGTCAAATATATTAAGAATCATTGCTATTCACAATGAAAAAACAGAGACAAGGAAGCTAAGCAACTCATCCGTTTGGAAACGATTGAGTTTGTAAGAGCCAGGATTCAACAACAGCTCTTCTGACTCACGGGCTTATGCTTTTCCTACCATAGAATGCTGTTGGCAGGGTAGGTTTTAGGATTAATGGATGAAATTTATGCTCCAGTTAGGACTAAATTACTGTGAACTTTTAAAATCATTCTTCTTGTTGAATAAATCAAATGGCAACAAAACTAAAAAAAATCATTTTCAACCCAGTAGGAATATAATAGGATAAATACTTGGTACTGTATTATTTTGGACCAGATGAAATATCTTCAAGAGTGATACATCAAATGCAGTTCTTTTAATATGGTTGGCATCCAATAAATGTTGATTAGAGTTTTATCTTTCTGTAGATTACAAAAAAATGATCATGAGTGAAATATCTTACTCAAAACATAGCCATCAAAATTATGACATATCAAAATATTGCTCTTAAAATCAGAGATATATCCTTCTGCCTTACAAATCCAAATTTAAAGCACTTACCAATGGGGGAAAAAGATTGACATTTAACATGGAAATGAACCATATAATTCTTAGGCTGAAAGGAAACTTTCCCAGTTATTAATTCTAGATAAATTTACTCTCTGCCATGTATCTTCTCTGCCTTCAGGTGGTTTCTTGCAAGGTGCACTTGAAATAAAATCCCATAGAGCAGCCTATGTCTGCCTCCCTGTCTGTTGCTTCTCCTGACATTATTTTTATTTGCTCCTTTATGTGTATCTCTTAAACAAAAACTTTACCTAAAATAAAAAAAAAAATACATGGAACATAAATCATTTAACGCAGACTAAACTAACAGACATCTAACAAAACTTTTGGGTTCTATTCCAGCCCAGCCTAAGGAAGATTAAAAGCACACCACACCTTAAAACCAAAGAACAATACACACACACACACAAAACCTACCAGTCTCTACTTCCAAGTGACAACAATAAAAACTCCAAACAAACAAACAAACAAAACAGAAGCTGCAGGGAGACATTAGGAGGCAGGATGTAATTACCCGATTTGGAAACTGACCAGGACACTGTGGTTCAAACTCTTCTTGCTACAACAGTTCTAAGGAATCTTTAATGACTACAAATGGTCAGGACCTCATGTCCACATCTCACATGAAAGATGATGACAGCCAGCGGTAAGTCCTCCTTACCCGGGGATTGGAGTCAACCCTGACTCAGAGTATAAAAGGCCACCTACAGAAACTGCTAGCAACATTTGCTATCCTTGGCTGCTTTTGCAAACCAGTCCACATGAAGCAAATTACTTAAATATCTCAAGTATCACTGATACATTTTAACAGAAACACACGGTGCTATCATTCCTCATCTCTACAAAGAATAAAGTTATACCCTTTCCTTGCATAAAAATTATTAAATCCTAGTCTTTAGCTAATATTGAGGAACGAACACTCATGTATCAGGTAGGCATTAGATGCCTATTGTTTAATCTATGCATGCCAACTATCACAGTAACTTATTTTTGCCTTTTATATTTTTTAAGAAACTGATTCAAGTGCAGTAATTAAAATACATTACAGTAGTGCAAGTGAAATTTGGAAAACTGCCAACGTTTTCAAGAACTTATAATTTTCTTTTTCAGAGGAAAAAGTAGTTTTGACATCTTTGTGCAAAACAATCACTAACAGTTACTTACAATTTCAGGAAAATCACTGTTTTAATCATGACCTTTCAGCTGTCCTTGATTGAAAAAAAATTGGCCACCTACAGAAATAATTCTGTTGGGCCCTCATCTCTCTTCTGATTGACGGCCTCATGTGGCTCTGCATGTTCACAATTATAAATAAAACTATATAAAAGTGGCACAGCTTAGCTTCCATCTAACTGGGTAAGAATAAAACGGTTCTAATTGACAATAGAAGGGACTTTCTTTAAGTGACATCTTTCTCATGTACCTGTATAAAAATCAAATGCTACATTTTCTCTGATTAAATGTGTATTCTTTTGGTCACCATTCACTATAACCATTAATTTAGCATCCATTGTGTAAAGGGCACTGTATTACACTCTGTTGGGGGTGATGGAATGTGAATAAAACAGCTTCTGTTTAGAGAACCTATTATCTGATGAAACACTCAACCAGCTAACACATCATAAATATAGGACCCATACATAAAACGTAGAATAAAATCTGCATGTCTATACATTTGCATAAAAACTGGGGTCGATCAAATACACTATAAAGAAATGTACACTTATACTTTCAAACAATAAATCAAAAATATTAAAGCTGTTTAAGTATATGTGTATCATGTCACACTAGAAAACTCTTTGCAAAAATATTAGAAATCCTAAAATGTTAGTCCAAAACCTCATCCTACTAGTTAAAGGTTTCCCACCTACTGTACAAGCAACAAAAATAGAACTGGCATTCGGGACCCCATTAGAAGTTTATTGAAGCTCTGTGAGGTTGGAAAGCTTTTAGGAGTTCAGTATAATCATTCAGTACAATGAAAAAAAAATACTTCAAAAGATTTTCCCTTTGTATGCAATTTCTATGACTGATCTCCAATTTACAACCTTATGCTGGACCTAGAAATTGAACTAATCAATACAATTATCTTTCTGAAATCTCTTTTGTTAACTACAGTAGTTCACAGACCAGAAAGGATGATTGAGATTCCCAGATAGTAAGTGCTGTGGCAAGATTCAGCTAGGTTGAAAGGCTGGCATTAGAAATGGGCATGATATGGGCTCCAACACAGTGTTTTGAGGAATTACAAAAGTTAAGTAAACCTTTTCCTTAAAACTCAAAGCAATTATCCTCTTATTAGTCATCCTTCAATTATATCGTTTCATAAAAAACAACACTAGCAAAGTATTTATCAGATCAGCTCATGAATAATGAAAAACATCATCCCATGAAATTTCATAGTTTTAAAAGAAGCAAACTCACATTTCCAGAAACTTCCAAATCATCCATAATCACTAATTTAAAAGAATTCTGCTCACTTTCTGTGGCTGAATTTTCTAATGCCATGATCTCAACAGATGAACTAAGAGGAAACTGAGAAAAATTATTCAGCTAATTTAAGACCAAATCATACTTGCACATGAGCTAGTTAAATAATTAGAGCAATCTATTTTTATATTAATTAACTTCACCAAACATATTTCCTTTGTGCATGAAACAATATTTGGTAAATTTAACATTAAAAATGGGGATGAGGGGGCATTTTCCTAGTGGTTCAGGTGCCTGCATCCCATATCAGAGTCCCTGGATTGGACTCCTGGCTCTGTTGCCTGATTCCAGAGACAGTGGTGATGGCCTTTGTGACTGGGTTCCTGATACACACGTGGGAAACCTGGATTAGGCTCCCAGTGCCTTAGTCTGGGATCCAGAGATGCTTGTGGCCCTTTGGGAAGTGAACCAGCACATGGAGGCTCGCTCTCCTCTCCATCAATCCATCTCTGACTCTTTGACTCTCAAATAAATAAATTAAAATTTTTGAAAAAAAAAAATGACTGTTCCAGCCATCTGGGGAGTGAACCAGCAAGTGGAAGATCTCTCTCTACATATGTCTTTCAAATAAAAACATATATAAAACATTAATAATAAAAGAGGAAGTTTTAAAGCTATATGACATATATTACGTGTTTCTTCTGTTGATAACCCCTGATGTCAGAAACCCACTTAGGAAGCGAAGCCAAATTTGAGAATACACAGAGTATTACGAATTTGAAAAGTCTATAAATTCTTGCTTAGATAGAGTTCAGCCAACCAATATCCTCAATTAGAAAACATACTGATATTAGGAATTACTAAGAACCTAATTCTCCCAAAAATGCCCTGGAGTGAGTAACCTTCTTAATGGCTTACACAGTCCCCATATATAAGGCTGTTCGTAAGTATTTATTTGGTTTGTGCCAAGCTTTGTGTTGTCTGCTGTAAAGTGCGTGGTTCTTAGACTCAAAGCAGCTGAAGATCAATTTGGGATCAATACACCACTATGTATGAGTCACACTGACAATTACATGATAAAACACTAACTGTGCACATAAAAGAAACAGCATTACATAGTTAGAATTGTGAATTATCACGCTATTGTAACGTACTTTATGAAATAAAATCATGAGTAAGTCCTCTACATTATGATAGCACTTCCTAAATGGAGAAATTTGGTAGCAAAGAAGAAAAGATGATCAGGTAAATAATTTCCACACTTTAGACTTTGCTGTGTCTTCAACTAATCCTTTCTCATGCCTTAAATGTCATGTTTATATTCAAACATTAGAATACTCAGGAATGGGTAAGTTCATGGAATTTTAATATTTTGAAGTTGGAAACATTGCTTCCTGCAGATAATACTCTGATTAGCATTTTTTCCCACCAGAATTGAGAATGAAGATGTACAAATCAGGATGACCTATTCCATGGAAAAACATTCCCAGCAATTTACCATTTCTCAATGAGCATTTTGGAAATAGATAGAGAATCCAGTCAGTTGATTCTCTAAACTTACATAATGTTGTTTTAGTTCTTCATTCCCAGATTAACTTAATATTATCTTATTAAAAAGATTTATATATATTTATTTGAAAGTCAAAGTTGCAGAGAGAGAAGGAGAAGCAGAGGCAGAGAGAAAGGTCTTCGATCCACTGGTTCACTCCCCAGTTGGCAGCAGTGGCTGGAGCTGCACCAATCCGAAGCCAGGAGCCAGGAGCTTCTTCCAGGTCTCCCACACGGGTGCAGGGGCCCAAAGACTTGGGCCACCTTCTAATGTTTTCCCAGGCCACAGCAGAGAGCTGGATCAGAAGTGGAACAGCTGGGACTTGAACCTGTGCTCATATGGGATGTCGGCACAGCAGGCGGCAGCTACCCACTACACCACAGCGCCGCCCCCAACTTAATATTATCTTAAAAGTAGGTCTGTGTTAAAACAAAGGGGTCTTCAAAAATTTCATGGAAAGTCTGTACTATGAAAAACTAAACACAGATTTCAAAATATTTTTGTACCATAAAAATGTTATCTTTTAACCCCACTTTCCCATGAAGTTTTTAAAGGACCTTTATATTTTATGATGATTCTGTACAAAATTTTCCATCAAAAGATGGACATTTTTCCACTCAAGAGACATACAAATAGTGTGTGTCTTTTAATAAATGTAACTGTAGAGGACTCCCAACGGAAAATTTGTGGTTTTCTTTTTTAAATTTAAAAAAAAAATACTTTGAGGTGGGTGTTTAGCCTGTTGCTAATATGCCTGGATCAGCACCTGGCTCCAGCTCCTGACTTTAGCTTCCTGCTAATGCAGACCCTGGGAGGCACAGGCAATGGCTCCAGTAAATGGGTTCCTCCCACCCATGTGGGAGACCTGGATCAAGTTCCTAGATCTCTGCTTACACCTGGTCTGCTCCCAGCCATTGCAGGCGTCTGGGGAGTAAATCAGTGGATGAGCGAGCTCACTCTTTTCTCTTGCCTTCTCTGTTTTCTTTCTCTCTCAAATAAATAACATTTTTGGAGAGTAAATTTTAAAAAATCTCCTACCCCTATTCTTATGCTAAGACTGAAAAAGGCAGTGTTGCAAGCTGTTGAGAGCTATAGTTTAAATGGTGCCTGGCTACTCAATACCTCTTCCCTATCTTATTTTTGATAAACAGAACCTTGCTTATAGCCATGAAAACCCTTAGAAAGAAGCAGCCCTGACTGCTTTGGCCTTGCTACTCTTTGCTCCTTGAGCTTCTCCCACTTCCTTCCTTGGCCAAAGCGAAAGCTAGTCGGCTAGCACCCCACCAGCCATTGTATGAGCATTAGAATAAAGAGGCAGAGAAGGGGAAGTTAGGAGTCTGGGTCCATGATGGCCTGGTACAACAGCTGGGCTGGACTGCATCTGAATCTCTTGAATTCTGGAACAAGGACAGACTATAAGCTACTTTCACCAGGTTTCTGTTGCTTGAAGCTAAATATAATTCCTTAGTGACAGGGTCCCACTGTGCTCCTGGATTGCTTCTCTCTCCCTCTCTCCTTCTCTCTTTTGGTCAACTCACTCATCTGTAAAATGAAGATAATGGTGATACTCGGCTCAAAGGACTGCTCTGATAATTAACATAATCCATCTAATACACATAAAACAAGACCTAAGTGTTTAATAATAACTATTTATTATTACTAATCTTATTGAGCTACTCACACTGTAAGTGAACAGCTCATTCATTGTTCAAAACTAGACAAAAGTGAGCAACAGGGTGTGGCACAGCCACCATTCAAAAAGAGGACAGAAAATCAGAGAGAAGCAGTGGAGAAAGAACTGCAGTGGTTTAAATTTATGGCACTCTTTTCCATTTGGATAAAGATGTGCCATCTTCAATCAGATCTTTAGGATCTGAGAGTCAGTTCCATGAACTTTTCTTCACAAAACTTAAACATATTCTCTGGTTGTTTTTCTGGCTCTATTTATGAGTTTCTTATGGCTGTGCTTACATCTATTGTTTTGGAGAATAAAAACTAACAAGGTCCGGGTGGGCATTTGGCACAGTAGTTAAGACTTCACTCGGGACATTGATATTCCATATCAGAGTACCTCGGTTCAAGTCCTGGCTCTGCTTCCAATCCCAGTTACCTGCTAATGTGCATCTGGAAGGCAGTGGCTAAGGGCTCCAGCAGTTGGGCCCTCGCCACCATGTGAGTCTCACATTGAGTTCCAGGCTCCTGGCTTCAGCCTGGCCTAGCCCTGGCTGTTGTTGGCATTTGAGGCATTGAATGAGAGGATGGAAGCTCTCATTCTTTCTGTGTCTGTCTCTCCCCTCTCATCTACCTTTCAAACAAATTTTTAAAAATAGCTAATACACTCAATGTAAACTCACGAGGACCTCCATGAGACCAGGGTTTGTCTTTTCTATCTACCAGTGAGGTCTCTAAATGACAATCTAAGGAGAGATAACCTGATGTATGAAGTCTCCTCATTTTGTGTATAATCTTTCTCATTTGGGTCAGAGAAACGACAGGGGAAAACCCTGTGCTCTTACAGTAGAAATATCACTACAGATATGCAATCACAAAAAATCTCCAAAGTTTTTGGCATTTCTCAACTACTGAGAAGGAAGAATCACAGAACAAACGGACCTTAATGCTAATATTAGATGGCCCTGTATTCAAATCCTGTAAGGCAAATCTGGAGCAGAAAGGATGGATGGGATGTAACAGAAACCCTTTGATTTTTAGGCTCTGAATTAAAAGAGGACCTGAGGGCTGCTTCCTATGTGGCCTCAGTAAGATAAGACAGGCAGCCCTGAATTTATCACACAGTCAAGTGAAGTAGGGAGAGAAGAGTACAGATGCACTTGTGCAGAGGCCCAAGGTCTGAAAGACTGTGATGTCCTCTCTCCATCCCAAGGTGTGAAAGGTGGTCAAGGGGCTGGAGACATGAGCCACAGCACAGCGCTATGCCCAGGACATGAGCGATGGATGCCCAAGATTAGATACCACAATAGGACATTTGTTCAACTCCTCTGCTCCAGAATAATGCAAGGAAGTGCTGAAAAGTAGAGATCACTTCTCACCTTTTCCCTTGTCCTTAAACAGCTACACATATCAATATCCGTGTCCCGGCACCAAAATGTCAGATAATTGCTTCCTGACCCACAATTAAAGCATGCTGCAATTTTCAGTCCTAACAGCCAAGTCTCTCTGAGTCATACATTGAACCAATTAAACTTAGAATCTCTACGTCTGAACGGATGACTTCTAACGTAAAGGGTGAAAGCTCTTGCCCTCCACATCCAATCATATCACTGTTTGGTAAATGAGGGGGAGAAGTTCAACTGAATGGCTTGGACCAGAGCCCATCCCAGCAGATTGTGCTGGGTAGAAATAACACTAGTCTGTCTAGGTAAGATCAGTGCCAATGGTTCCAACTAAAATTAGAAAAAAGGAGACAGTACCTTGGCTCAGGCTTATGTTGGAGACAAGACTCTAATTCCTGCTGAAGCCAAATGATGGCAATTCAGTTCCTGCCTGCCAGTTGCAAATCCCTACACTACCACTGCAGTACTAGGCAAACGATATTTGCAATCCAGCACACTTAACATCGAGGTGATTTCTTAGATTAGTCACTTAGAAGGTAGCTACTCAAGGGCTGCTAACTCAAAGGTGCACACGTATTTATGCTAACAGAAGAAGTTAATTTCGACAGCCACAGGCAGACCGTTGAACAGAAAGAAGTAGACCCCTATAGATGTGAGATGGATAAAGGGCATTATACACTTACCAATTTTAGAATATAGAACAAAACAAAAACCCAAGGACAGAATGACCCCAGTGCTTCCAAAGAACATTATCAAAAAGACCCCCAAACACTTCTCATGCATTTCAACAAATACGAATGTGCTCTAATCTCCTATGTGTCAGGAGGCACCATGCCATCGTGGGAAGAAAACTGGGCCAGGAATCAGGAAATCTGGGTACTTTTTCTGGCTCTGTCACTTATTAACTGTGTAAAATGATTCAGAATTTAACCTCTCTGTGCCTCAGTTTCACGCCTGCAAAATCAGTGACTTAGATAAGCAACATCTAGAGCTTAGTTTCTGCACTGCTCTCTCAATCATATCACCGATTTGATTAAATTTTAAATTTTGTATGATTTTTTAAAACACATGCTGATATTAAGGTTTTCATAAATATAAATGCTGGTTTCTTACAAAATATATACAAGGATATTTCAAAAATTTTATGGAAAAGGCAATTAGAAGATACATTTACTTTGGTGCAAAAAGTACTCGAAATCCATGCATAAGGAGGATCTTGAAAAAGTTTACGAAAAACATGTTTTGAAAAAATACATGTGATTTCACATTTGTTTTATGCCAAAATAAACTTATTTTTCAATTTCATTTTTCCATGGACTTTTTAAAGTACCTTCCTATATGTGTGACTGATTGAATGAGACTGTTTCTAATGATAAAAAAAAAAATACTTTTCTGTGATTTGATTTATTCTACAATGGCAGTACACACGAGAATAGACAGGGACAATATTTGGTGTTTTTGCAGATATTGTGACATTTTTAGCAAATATCAAAGCCATGTAGCCAATCTTACATTACTGGAAGTATTCTTCAGGGAAAGCATGTATTGCCCCTGGACAGAGCATCTCTTCCAGCGTCCCAGAGTGATTCAGGAAGCTAAAGCTCCTGGACTGTTTCAGGTGCTGGATGAGACCACACACTCAGAATTCACCCTAAGTCCTCTGCCATAATTGAAAGACAGTTTTCATTCTATCTTGGTATGAAAATTCTAATCTTGCCCCCAACTCCACCCCCAAGATTCTCAAGCAATCCACAGAATTTTATTCAAATCACCCTTATGCTCAAAATGCTAATCATGATCTCACGAGAGCACTGGAACTGGCTTGCTGCTCAAGCATCCTTTGGATCTGACCTCTTGCATTGGTACCCACGCTGGGAACTGGACTTCAGTGTCCCTAGGCAGTGCTAGGCTGTTTGAGAACTACCTGCACAGAAGACAATGGATGACACGGTCAGGGAGATTACCAGTTTCCTGACTGCTGGCATCTCAAGTTCTGGTTTTATTTCTGGCACTAACTTTAGAGATTCTGGGCAAGTCCTACACTCTCTCTGTTAAATGCTATTGATTCTGACACATCTTGAGTACATGCACTATAAGAGCTTTATATTCCCACGTCTGGCAAATATGTTTCTACTCCACATTTTGAACTAGTGTGGGAAGAAAAATTTGTATTTTATCCTGTTTTAAGTCAAAGACCTCTTTGAAAAACTAATGGGATCAGTTAATTTGTGCTCTTTTCTCACAAGAAAAATACATACAGCTCAATAATCTTATACACAAAAATGTCATGTAATTTTAGGAAGTACTCTGTTACTGAAAGAAGTTTCATGAACTCAAGTGAACACTGGTTTAGAAAACAAATCTTTTTGGGGCCGGCTCCATGGTGCAACAGGTTAATCCTCCGCCTGTGGTGCCGGCATCTCATATGGGTGCTGGTTCTAGTCCCGGCTGCTCCTCTTCCAATCAAGCTCTTTGCTATAACCTGGGAAAGCAGTAGAAGATGGCCCAAGTCTTTGGACCTCTGCACCAGCATGGGAGACCAGGAAGAAGCTCCTGGTTCCTGGCTTTGGATCGGCACAGCTCCAGCCACTGCAGCCATTTGGGGAGCGAGCCAAAGGAAGATCTTTCTCTCTGTCTCTCCCTCTCACTTTCTGTAACTCTACTTCTCAAATAAATTAATAAAATCTCAAAAAAAAAAAAAAGGAAATCTTTTCTAACTTGTTAGCTGAATGGAACTGGAAAGCTATGAATCTGTGCTTCTTTAAAGCAGGTAACAGTATCTATGTCTCTGCTCATCTCTTCTATCTATTGTAAACTTGACATTTTTTAACATTCACACACGAAAACAAACTGGTGGAACACGGAACTCTGCTACTGTGAATTGCTGCTGATCCTTTACCCTAGCTTTCTGATGCTGTCACAAAGTATTAGTAAGTACTAGCCTACCGCACTGGCCCCACAAGCCTCAGGTGGTGTCAGCCACCTGACTTTGTTGTTAAGTTCATCTGCCCTCAGACACTGGCCAGCTGCATTTGCACTGTGCCCCTCCTTTCTTCTTAGCTTTGATTTCATAACTCATCTCTTCACACATACCCATGGCAATTAACGTACTACTAGCTCTGCTTTCACTCTACAGAAGTACTTTTATAACCTGGGGTTTCACATCTACCCCAACACACTTGATCCTTCATTGGCATTAAATCTTGATCTTCACGAGTGCTTCTTAAAATTATTTTGGGGCTCCAAACTCATCTCTTCTCTCCTCCACTGGTGTGAATAATTAGAAACCATATTGCTAAAAGCAGTATTCCTATTTTATTGGCAAATATACTAGCAACATATAAAAGCATGGTAAGTACCCTCAAGGCTTACTCTGTGTGTGCTAAGAGCCAGATAACAGAATCAGACCCAATTCACTCTGTTACAAACCTACTACTCTCCTGCAATTTTTCCCTTCTTCCTTCAGTCATTCAACATTATCATTTGTATATAGTAAATGCTCCTCTTTATGGTAACAAAGAAGAATGACAATGCTTATATACATTTTATTTAGAGCATGTATTTAAATTTTTCATTTCTGAATTTAACATTTTATTATGAAGTAACTTCAGGCCTGAAAAAATTATAAAAATCATACAAAGGGTTTCCACATATCCTTCACCCAGCTTCCACATGTATTAACATCTGAGAGAACCACAGTGCAATGGTCAAAAGCGAAAAATTAAGATTGATGCAACACCTCTAGCTGACTAATAGCCCTTACTCAAATTTCAACAACTGTCCTACTTGTGTCCTTTCTTGGACAGTAAGCCAATATCTAATTGTCACATTTTCTTAGTCTCTTTCTCTCTAGGACAATTCTGAAACTCTCTTTGATTTTTTATAACCTTCACACTTCTTAAGACTATGCCCAGTTATTTTGTAGTATGTCCCCTCTATCTGAGTTGTCTGATATTTCTTCATAATTAAATTATGTTCATTTTTTTTTGGGGGGGGGGGGACAAGAACATGATAGGAACTGATTTGTGTGCCTTTCTCAGCAAATCATATGAGAGCCACTTGATGCTGATAAATCCCATGGCTGGTTTGATCATTTGTCTAAGGTGATGTCTGCTAGGATTTTCCACAAAAATTATAACTTTCTCCTTTGGAATTAGCAAGTAAGAGGATATTCTTTGGTACTGTGGAAATACCCTATGGGTCATTATATTTTCTGTTACTAATTTAACATCCACTTAATGAGTCTTCCCTGAAACAATTATTACTGTTGTTTTTACTAAATGGTAGTTTTTCCATTCCTGTTATTCTTTTTTCTTTTATTAATTTGCATTTTACTGTTAAGAAAGACCATTCCTTTCTCCTCTGTTTATTTGTTAAATAACTGTTACAACAGCATGAAGTCAACTGAGTGTAAAATACTGCACTCACACTGCTTTCTCAGGTCAGTGTCCCAGATCTGGCCGCTGGAAGCCTCTTGAAACAGGTTCCTGTGTACTTTCAACATGTTTTTCCAAAATTTTTTACTTTGCTTCCTTTATAGCAATACAAGATATTCCAATTTTCAGCTGGACTTTTTCTGGTTCCAGCCTAAGAATCAAATCATCCAGTTTCTGTAAGTGTTTCTGGTTTCTTTGGCAAAGAACATAACCAACACCAGGATCTTATCCCCATTGGGATGCTGCTGTTTCCAGACTCTTTATCGCAAAGAATGAGGGATACATATGTTAGTTGACACATGCACACCCTTATTTCTTTGATGCATCTATTATTTAATTGATATCTCAGATCTGGTCCAACAGAATAGGATTCATATCAATCCTACCCATTCTTTCACGGTGACAAAGATGGCTCGTCATCCACAATTCTAGGATGTACTTAAAGGACTCTGAGAAACGTTAAACCTCACCCCTGTGAAAAACTGAATCATTAACCTGTATCTTTGAAAAACAAATACTGTGACTGCAGTAAAGTATTTCTTTTTTGCTTTTTTGGTTTTTGGTTTTTTAAGCTTAGAGTCTAAATTCCAAATATTGTTTGCACAAACTACTTAGGTTCACTCTGCGCCCCATCTCCTTTAAGTGTGATTCCTATAAATACAGTTCAATTTACTTGCTATGAGGGTTCCTCAAAAGAGTCACAGAAAATCAGAATTAAAAAATAAGTCGCTTTGGTACAAAAGTAGTTTGACATCCGTGCATATCCTTCTCATAATATTCTCTCACAAACTTTATAAACACCTCTCATAATTTTTGCATTTCACTTAGAGTTCTCCAAGACTCCAGCTTATTTTAATCACTTGCTTGCTTTTTTGAGTTTCTGAAACATTATCCCACCAACATACATTCAGATACATCTTTGAATCCATTCTATTCCACTGGCATTCTCTTCACCCCTCCCCTGGGCCCAACTTACGTAAGTCAACAATTTCATGAGTTTCTAGTTTATCATTCCTATTTGTTGATCCCCATTAGCAGGTACATGTGTGTTTTCTTTTTGTTCTATATGACATTTTTAATCTTTTTTTTTTATAGGGTAATGCAGCCTGGAAATCACTGTGCCTGTCCATTCTTTCCACAGCTGGCTGGGATCCCACTGTTTGGAGGTTAAGGATTGAGCTATGCTGTCATGCATGAGCATGTAGGGAGTTTTTAATATGTCACAGTTACGAACAATGCTACACTCAATAACCTGGAGCACATGATTTCCATATTGTTGAAGTTATGCCTTGAGGATAAATTCCTAGACATGGGGTTGCTGGGTCAAAAAGATTTGTTTGATATCACCAAATTCCTCTCTAGAAGCTTCTATCACTTTGCAGTCCTATCAGCCAAAACAGGAGAATAACAGGAGGCTTTCTACTACCCCCAACTCATTTTAGCAGAGATGCTAGCTAGCATTTGAGTGATTAATCAACGCTTACCTTGTCTCACTGCTTATGGATACCATCTAACAACAGTTCTAACAATTAAGGACAAGGTTTTACAGGAACAGAGAGAATGAGCTAGGGTGAAAAAGAAAATTACTCTTGGGAAACAAAAATGGTTGACTTTGATCACAAGAGTGCAGATGAAAACTAACAGCGTGGTGTCCCGTCTTTAAAAATCTGAACAAACCAAGAAGATTTTGCAGTCGTTTTCCCCATGGCCAAGATGAAGCTGAGCCTCCTCTGCATGCCCCAAGAGCCACACCTCCACTCAACAAGTGGCAAACAGCACTGAAGTCATCGGCTGAAATGTCTGTTTTGCACTTAACTTTTCCGTTTTGAATTAGGGACCATATAAATCAACCTATTTGTCCCAGCTCCTAGCACAATGTTCATCCTGTAACTTCCCCTGATAACATGTTGTCAGTAATAGAATCAACCGTTCCCCCCACTTACTCTGTGCTGGAAGCCACCCCAAATGCCTCACATGCATCTCCTCATTTCATTCCCATAACAAACCTGAGAGGCTGGTCTAATTACTATCCCCATTTTGCAGCTGTGGACAGTCCGTCCTAGGGAAGACTACTAATTTGCCTATGGGGGAATAAAAAAGAGCTTGGATGTGAGTGGGATTTGAACTGAGGTCTCGCATTTCAAAGCTCATGCAGCTTTGCTTCTAACCAGAAGCCAGAGGACGACAGGGGCTTTCAGGCATCACACTTACTAGAGGCAGATTCTCACTCTGCCTTCAGCAAGCCAGAGCCAATTCTATGGAAGAATGGCATGTACTGTGTCACCACTAAAAAAGAAAGAAAAGGTGTTGGTTTTAATGGATTCCAAATAGATTCTTAAAAAGCTTTCTGAGCGTGGCAAACAAAGCACTGGCTCTCCCGGAACACGTGCACATTTATTATACCGTTGTGACTGCGGTCTGTGGACCCTAGGAAAAGAGTGTTTGAAAGACGGAAATGTGATTTCCTTTCTGATCGCAAAGGAAAAAGAAAAAGGTCTTGTGGCCTCCTGTTCTAAGTTGGGTCTGGAGGTCAAGTCTACAGTTCCCAGAACTCTATCACCAGCATGTTACATTTCTATAAAAGTGTTACAGAATTTGACACTTCATCCAAACACGTGGTATCAGCTGTAAGACACATCTACATCATACCTGGAACCAATGTGCCCTCATCTCAGATGTAGCTGAAAATCAAGCCCCACTTTTCCTCTTAGAAATGATAATATCACATTATTTAGATAAGTGCCACAAAATTATTATTGAAATTCTGATAGCATTTGCCTTACTGGTAAAAGAAAATTACCTGTAATGCATAGTTTAAATAATTACTTTTAAACAAAAGCTTCTTTTCTGCATTGCTTATTTATCTTTAGCGACCAACTCAGCAGGGCTATGTGTTTTATTAAAATTGCCTTCAGACTGCTAATGGCAGGGCGTCTGTTAGCACAGGAAAAGTGATGGCAGTTTGACTCCTATTCCTAATATTGGGAGTTAGTCCAGACACTGAAGAGCCAGAACTCTGCTGTGCATTTGACTATGTTATCAACACTTTCCTTGCTAATGATACTAGTGACAGCATTTCAATATGATGGGTCAGACTTAAATGGGAAAGCTTATAATTGTGCTTACAGAACCAAAGGAACCTCCCCACCCCCCATCCCCTTTTATCAGCAGATCAGTTGGTATTAAGCTTCAAGATGGGGAATTATTTGGTAAGCTTCTGTTCAATATTGTTTTTTTCCTTCTCCACCTTCCACCTTGAATGGGGAGCCTCCATCAGCACCTGATAGCTGCTCCTTCAGCGAATGACAACTGAAAGCTTTCCTGTGGTGTGACTGTGTGCCAACTACCCAGCAGAAGGTCACACTGATGACTTCCCTGTGGCTTTTATTTTCCCCAGGGAAATCCACAGCCAGGGCTGACTGCTTGCCAAATCCGCTGAGTGCTAACAACCCAGCAGTGCTAAGAACCCCCCATCTTTCTTGGTGGGAAGCAGTAAGCAACTGTGTTGAACACCTGTGTCAGCTCCTGTTCCTGGGGACACCCCAGGCAAGCACTCAGGCAGTGTTCAGAGAAAGGGCTCCTCTTGTCTAGCTGGCACTTCTGCCCAAAAACTTCTCAGTAGTCACATGATCATAGTTAGGTTTGGCAGATCTCTACAACACCACCAGAGTATTTAACTACTATAAAGAGAGAGAGACAGAGATGGAGATGAGTTAAATCATTTGTGAGTCACACATTTTTCTATAAGCATCCAAAGGAAGCCAGCATAATGAGTCTTTCCTGTTACTGTGTAAGGCAACAGATCCTTTTACAGTTCTTCCCCCACTTGAGGAAGATGTAGACTGAGATGTGGATGGACAATCAATCCAAATCAATCCATCTTTTCTCTGTAACTGACAGAGCAGACTGTGCAAAGTTGAATAGATGGAAATGCTCATCAAGAAATGAGATGGAGGAAAGTCAAGCTATATTGAGACAGACTGTCCATCACACAATAGGAATACATGGATGAGTATACAAGTGGTTCTCAACACTTCACTAAACAGGACCATCTTCCAGAAATGCCTGTATTCCAGTATGTCAATAAAGCCAGCTTTAGTGCTTACAGCCTGCAGCCCTGCCCTCTGTGCATAAGAAAGTAAACATAAATGGACAAAGCTGATGAAGCAATGGGATCAGTGTTCAAAACTGAGAATCTCTTTCATTTCGATTATTCCACACGATCTTCTCCAAAACCGCACATGGCATTCAGACCCTTTCCAGAGTATTTTCTCAGCCTGGATGCCCTTCCTTCCCAAGGGAGCCAACTTTCACCACCAAGCAGAAATTCACTTCACTGTCAACTCCCATGCCAGGTTTCCTGGCATGGCATGGTTCCTCAATCCATCAACAATGTATTTCCAATAAAAAGAATCGCAAAACACTTCATGGCCCCATACCAAAATGACCAGTAAGTCAATAAAAGACCATTACTTGTTGTCGTTTCTATTTCAGTTACTTAAGGTTGAAATTAATCCCGTACTACTCTGTGGTGTCCTGAAGCCTTGCCCAGTACTACACTGAATTTCTGCTTATATCTGTTCCCAGCTGTTAACACCTCAGTCCTGATGACTTTAACTTCTTGGTTGATGACTTAGAATACAGAAGAATTCTCAACAAAAATTATATTAAATAATCACAAATAAATGGATATATATACTTTTGCATGTATATTCTGATAGTAAAAATGGTGGGAATACAAGCTTAGGTAACAAATATCAATATAACACAAAGTGAAATAGCAATATCAACTGTGTTCTAAAATTATAAGTTGATGAAAATAGCAAATGTGATGATACTTTATGTGGGTGCAAATTGTCATGTGCATAACAATTTGTATTCCTTACCTATAAGGCAACATCATGTGGTAATTCTACATCATGCCAAGAAACAAAGATTTAGTTCTGTCACTTGTATTCCATCTGATAATGGGTGGCAGTTTAGGCTTATGAAATAAATGGACTGGAACAAAGCTTTTTATCTCTTGAGACCTATGAGATGTTTGTCTTTCCTTCCTGATTTTGCTTCCAAATACACAAAACTCAAATAATCAATGTATTCAATTTAAGGTCCACATTTCCATCAGAGTTGGAAACAAAGAGTATCCACAACTTTTAGGTTCCGTTTCATTTATTTGATTTTAGTGTTGAGTGATATTATAAACCGAAAATTTAGCAGGATTATCAGAAAATTCTTTATGAAAACACCACCCTCAAAGTGGCTCTCAACTTTGCAAGAATCAGTGCAGACATAATTACAAAATTACTTGAACAAAATATTCAAATACAGCTTTTTGCAAGATTCTTAATTTAGCTAATAGCAGAGATTTGAACATATGCCCTATACTCAAAATTATCTTTTCTTTATACTGGGGCCAGTGATCTCTCAGGATATACACCAACAAAAATCTGTCTAAATCGTAAAATTCATGCTGGAAAATAACAAAATCTCTGAAAGTATCCAGTGTGAAGAACTTTAAGCTTCACTTCTGTTGGAGCACAAAATTTTACTTGCAGAGATCTGATAAAACTGTAGGACAAAGGCATTGATCTCTTTGTAATGAGAACACAAAGGCCACTGGTAGCTGTTCTAAATGAGAAGTGGATGAGAAGGAGCAGAGATAAACTCCAGGGAACAATGAGAGGGGTAACAGAGAAACAAAGTCCCCATGTCTTCTGTAAACAGCAAAGCAATAGTGGTTGTCAGAGTTGTAATCACTGATTAAGATAACTGAGAAATGACCTTGAACTAAGAGATGAACACAACTCGCTACACATATAATGCTGAAAACAGAGGCCAGCCTGGCTCCCGCTCACTGAGGAGTGTGACCAATAGCAAAACTTGCTCCCAGGAGACCTTTTGACTCTCTAGAACTTTCTGCTTATACAGACATTGTCTGTTTTAATTAACCTTTGTTGTATACATGGTAGCCAACATCTCAGAGTTAAAACCGGTGTTAGCAGCCAGATGAACTTTGAATCAGAGTGTCAAGAGCTTGTAGAGATGGACTTGAGTAGAGTATTCAAGAAGGAAGGACGCTCGACTTTCAGGACTCAAGTGTTTTCCTACTACCGCATATAGTTATTAACATTTTATATGGTTAAGGATTTCATTCTGGCGAAGTCATCCAAGAATCTCATTTCAGAATATTTTATACAACATAAAGAGTAATAGAAATCAAGGTACTTGTGTATCTTACAAGGTTAAAAAATATTTTCTTCTATATTTTCAAAGTTTCTTTAAATTATTTTTCATTTTCAAATCCTAAAAGAATAGCTACATACTAGGCTTTTTATATGGGGTGTTAGTCAGGATTTGTGAAAATGAGAATATTCCCCAAGTAAGTACATATAAGAAATAAGCAACTAACAGATTTAAGAAGTGCAACATTGATGGCAGAAAAATAAATAAATGATAATGTCCTGACCTGCTGGATCTTCCAGGCCAACCAATCCTACTCTGATGTCCTGAATATTATCTATTTCTTCCAACACTAAAAAGAAAAAAGAGAAGGACAAAAACTGTTAAATAGAAATCACAGTAATTGCAAAATATTCTGGTGAAAAAAATTAAACATCATAGAGTTAAAGATTTCAACTGCAAAATTTTGAAAGAATTTTTTTTTTTTTTTGATAGGCAGAGTGGATAGTGAGAGAGACAGAGAGAAAGGTCTTCCTTTGCCGTTGGTTCACCCTCCAATGGCCGCTGCGGCCGGCACATGGCGCTGATCCGAAGGCAGGAGCCAAGTGCTTCTCCTGGTCTCCCATGCGGGTGCAGGGCCCAAGCACTTGGGCCATCCTCCACTGCCTTCCTGGGCCATAGCAGAGAGCTGGCCTGGAAGAGGGGCAACTGGGATAGAATCCGGCGCCCCAACCGGGACTAGAACCCAGTGTGCCAGCGCCGCAAGGTAGAGGAGTAGCCTGTTGAGCCACAGCACCAGCCAAAATTTTGAAAGAAATCTTAAGTTTCTTCATAGCAGTTTTTTTCTAGACAAGATTCTTAACCATATAGCAGTGTGTGACTCATAGGACTGTGTCAGTTAATGACTGATGACTGAATAATTAACTAAAAACCCAATTTTTATTAATGACATTACAGGATATAATGACAAGTAAAATGTAAAAATATGATCCATTTATTTTTGAGCCATATCAAGTCACTTTTAAAATCTTAAGCATTACTAATTCATTTATATGAGCCTATACGTATGTGTATAAATGTATATGCTAAAGATATATTTATATAGAATGTTCATGGGCCAAGCCTTAGTGAAATTGGACAAGTATAACCATTTATAGAGTCCATAGTGATTAACTTAAAATATACTTAACCATACGACAATACTTACAGCTGCAATAACTTATGAAAAAGAACACTTCTAATGGGTACTAACCTGATTAAATATGTATTTATTAGCACTTATAAAAACAGGGTGCTAGAAGGTACTAAAATACTAACTTTATATTAGATTAGAGTTTTCTAGGTTAAAAACAACAACCAAAAGAGCAAAACAAAACCATAAACACCCAACTTTTTTTTTTCCCTAAAGACATCTTTTATTTAAGGAATACAATCTTGATGCATTTCTTAAGTACAACTTTAAAAACATAGCGCTTCTTACCACCGTACCTGCCCTCCCACACCTCTTCCATTCCCAGACTTATATTTTACTAAGATCTATGTTCAATTAACTTTATATACAGAAGATTAACTTTATACTAAGTAGAGTTCAATAAATTGTATGAAAAAAAAAACTGTTCCTCAACAGTTAGTCACTGCATCTCAAAGCTGAATTCATTTTTAAGCATTCTTTTTCTGAGAAACTTAATTAACTTTAAAGAAGAACCCAAGAATGATACATCTTTTGGGAGCACTTCGACCTAACTATAACTTATGAGACATAAGACTATCCTCCACATAATACACTAAAATGAAGTAAACCTTTGAGAAGAAGTTTTAATATTTTTAAAATTTTTTTAAAGATTTTTTTAAAATTTATTTGACAGGCAGAGTTACAGACAGTGAGAGAGAGAGACAGAGAGGTCTTCCTTCCATTGGTTCACTCCCCAAATGGCCGCCATGGTGCCAATCTGAAGCCAGCAGCCAGGTGCCTCCTCCTGGTCTCCCACGTGGGCGCAGGGGGCCATCCTCCACTGCCCTCCCAGGCCATAGCAAAGAGCTGGACTGGAAGAGGGGCAACCAGGACTAGAACCCAGCGCCTACATAACAACTCTTTGAGGACAGAGTTGAGGCAGTCCCTTTATCAGAGCCAGATTCCAGTGTGTTAGTGACAGAGCTAATCACTGGTCCCATTGCGGGGAGGGGGGAGTTTGCAAGTCTTTGAAAATTAATCTATAAAATAGTTTCATATGCCTGCCATGAATCTATAAATACAAGAACACATATAGTTACTTTACCATTAACTTATTGCTGATTTTTGTTTTATTAAAATTTGGGCCCCCAAGATGACTGTAGTCTATGGTTTCCAGATGTCTAAGCATTTTTAAAGACTTATTTATTTATTTGGAAGGCAGAACGAGAGAGGAAGAGACAGAAATCATCTTCCACCTGTACTTCAAATGTTTGCAAAAGCCAGGTCTGGGCCAAGTCCAAGCCAGGAACCAGAAAGTCCATCCTGGGTGGCAGAGGCTCAACTACTTGAACCATCTTTTGCTACCTTTCAAGGAGCATCAGCAGGAAGCTGGATCAGAAGCACAGCATCCAGGACTCAAACTGGCACCTGTCTCAGCATTTAGTAATGCTATCTGGGGTCATGCAACAGGCTTATTAAAACTGAATAAATAAAATGTATGTTCATAGTTTTGCTTTTGGATGCTCCTATATTATCAAGTTATATGGTATTTTAAAAATAATACTTCAAAATGATAGCTGCTTGATAACAGAACTCTGCTTCTGGAACACCAGTCTAGCAAACTAGAGGCACAAATTGAGAAGTGATCTAGGACTGCGCAACTTGCACAGCTTTTACTTGTTAGTATACAGAAGATTTTCAAAAGCCTCTGTAATTTTGGGTCAGTCCAAGAGTAATTAAATTATTTTAAAGCACATAAAATAGTAAAAAGAAATACACACCATAACTAAGTGGGATTTATCTCAAGAATATGAAGTTGGTTTAACATCTAACCAAATAATGTGACATCATATTAACAAAGGACCAAATCATTCAACTACCTCCACACATGCTGAAAAGTATTTCACAAATTCCAATACTGTTTCATGATAAAGACACTCAACAAACTAGACAGAGAAGGAAATTTCCTCAACCATCTAAAAAGCATCTATGAAAAATCCAATCATAACATTTAACAGTCAAAAACTGCTTATCCTACTAGACTGAGAAAAAGGCAAGGATGTCTTTTCACATCACTTTAATTCAAGTTATTAGAGATTATAACCAGATTCATTAGGGCTGGAAAGGCATCCTGACTGGAAAAAGTAAAACTCCAGCTGTGCACTACGTAACATTTCAATGACAAACTGTATATACCATAAAAGTCCCATCCCATTACACTGCCTAGCGATGTTGTAGTTGTCTTGGTATGACTACGTGCGACGATATCCCAAAACGACATAGCCATCTAAAGATGCATTACCCATATTAAGCAACGCATGATTGTATCTATTTATAAACAGCATTTCTTTTTACAGAAATCTAATTCACTAAAAAACTATAAAAATTAGCAAGTTCAGAACAATTGCAGGACAATCAATATATGGAAAAATTAAACATATTTCTGTATATTAACAATGAATATCCTGAAAATGGAATTCAGAAAATAATTCATTTGTATTACAAAATAATACTTAGGTGTAAATTTCATAACAGAAATGGAAAACTGTACACAGTAACTAAAAACATGGTTGAAAAATAGGGTATCTAAAGCATTAGAAAGATATCTCACATTCACAGATCAGAAAAAATTAATATTCTGAAATTTATAATATTCCCCATTCATCTATAGCTTCAACATAATCTATCAATATCACACTTGCCTTTTTTTGCAGAAACTGACATACTGATTCTAAAGTTTTTATGAGAGTGTAAGACATCCAAAATAGCTAAAACAATCCTGAAAACGAAGAAAAAAGATGAGGGATACATACTTCCCAAATTAAAAAAAAAAAAAATAATACCACAAAGCTACAGTAATCAGAGCAGCACGGTAGCAGCCTAAAGGTATTTACATAATGGCACAGACTTGAAAATGCAAAAATAAATTCACACATTTATGGCTGAATTTTGACGAGATTGCTAAGACAAAACATCAGAAGGCGGGATAGTTGTGGTTTGTCCCTGGATCCTGGCAGAGAACTTCAAATACCCTAGAAATTCCTAGTGTGTTAAGTGTGCCTTTGTTATGCTAACGAAGTGACTCAGGGCTGGGCCCAGAAATAGCCTCAGGATGGGAGGTGTTGAAAGTAAAACAATCAGGTAATTAGAGGGATGTCACTTCAGCCCCCTCTGGGCCATGGGGAGAGTACAGTATCTGTACATTGAGTTATTTCAATCATGTGGCCATTGACTCTGATCATGCACATGGAATAAAATCTTGACTAAAAATTCTGAGCAATGAGACTCATATTGCTTCCTGAATGACCAACATACACTGATGTACAAGGAAGGTGTTGGCTCACCAAACTTCACAAAGACAGAAATTTTATGCTTCAGACCCTTCCAGAACTATCTCATGTTCCTCCTTTTCATTTGAATCCTTTATAATAAAAATGGTAATGTTATCAGAAGACAGGACTTTCCACTCATATGCACAGTATGGCTGTTATAAAGACACTGAATTCACAACTTGAGAGAGAGAGACAATTTATTATTAATTACAGGTGTGTAGGCAAAAGGGACAACTCAGGTGGAAGCCCAAATCTATCTCCCCATTCAGAAAGGTTTGGGAAGTTAGCGATTTCAGGTAATTGGGGCAGAATTGGGTGAAACAATGGGACACTTGGTAACAGGTGCAGAGGAAAGGGGTGAGGAAAGTCTTTGTGCATTCTCCCTGACCAATCATGTCTTTATACACATTGTATGTGTAATGTCATCGTATGTGTAATGTGTAATGTCATTGCATGTGTAATGTCATTGCATGTGTAATGTGTATGTGTAATGTGTAATGTCATGGCAGGTGTGTTATTTAACATAATGACCCATAATAAGATAACTCTCCCATCTTTATGAGCTAAGGTCCCCAGGCCCCAGTTACAAGGTAGCCTGTTCTGTCCAGTTTTGTCATGGAGCCTGGAGAGACAGCAAGACAACAGATTCCTTTTTTTTTTTTTTTTTTTTTTTTTGACAGGTAGACTTATAGACAGAAAAAGAGAGAGACAGAGAGAAAGGTCTTCTTTCCATTGCTCCACTCACCAAATGCCGCTATGTCCAGTGTTGCGCCAATCCGAAGCCAGGAGCCAGGTGCTTCTTCCTAGTCTTCCATGCAGATGCAGGGGCCCAAGCACTTGGGCCATCCTCCACTGCCCTCCCAGGCCACAGCAGAGAGCTGGACTGGAAGAGGAGCAACCAGGACTAGAACCGGCACCCATATGGGATGCCGGCACCACAGGTGGAGGATTAACCAAGTGAGCCACTGCGCCAGCCCCAAAGAGATTCTTTTTTCATTAAAACAACTATTTTGGCAAAAGACTAGTATGGGCTGTTAGTATGTAAGGTAGCCTCAGGTAACTCGCTGTTAAGGAGGAGGAGGAAAAGTGAACCTGTGTGGTCTATGGTTTCAGTAATCATAGGGCTAGAATTTTAAGGGTCCTGTGAGTTGTTCTAGTAAAATATTGAACCTGAAAAGGGGTCCTGGGAACTCCCAAGTGTATAGGCAGTTTGGCCAAACAGAGGTACAGAGGAAAGGGGTATTTACATCAGCTCAAACTGATGGAAGAGTTAACTTATGAAGGCTTATTCTAATGCTACATGACACACGTGCTATGATATTTCAATAGTCATCTTTGAACATACAATATATATAAAGACATGATTTACCAAGGTGCCTGCTCAAAGGACTTTCTCCAGCCCTTATCTCTGCACTAGTAAGACTAGTATAAGCTGTTAGTATGTAAGGCAGCCTCAGATAACTGGCTGTTACCTGTTGGAGGAGGAGGAGGAAGGGATATTTGTTGTCCATGGTTTCAATAATCCTAAGGATAGAACTTTTAAGGCTTCTGAGTTGTTCTATTGAAATATGGAACCTGAACATGGGTCTTGGGAACTCCCAAATTCATATACAAACAGAAGTGCATACAGCCTGGGGACCCCACTTGCAGCTGGTAAATAAAATATGACCAGTATTGGTAGGGGCCTTCATCTTGAGTATGTCAGATCTAATGCTAACTCTAGATATTGACTGTCAGATTGAATTGAGTTGCAGGGTACCCCATTGATAGTACAGAATTAATGCCAGAACATAATAGTTTTTTTCAGTGAGATACCCACATGTAGAAGAATGAGTTTGGACTTCTTATTTCCTTACATACATAAAAAAAAAAAATTCAAGACTGGGTATTGTGGTGCAGTGAGTTAAACCATTCCTTTGGATATCTGCATCCCATATTGGAGCACCAGTGTGAGTCCCAGTTACTCTTATTCTGATCCAAATTCCTGTTAATGCATCCTGGGAAGCATCAGATGATAACTTGAGTATTTGGGCCCCTGCCTGTCTCTGGGAAAGGCTAGATAAAGTTCTAAGCTAAGTAAAAAGTTTCTGGCTTTTGCAGATATTTGGGGAGTAAGCAGGAGACCCAAGATACCCACCTCCGCCTTCTCCCTCTCTACCTCTCCTTCTGTCTGTCACTATTCCTTTCAAATAAATGTCTTTCTAAAACAATTAACTCAAAATGGGTGATAAGTCTAAGTACAAAGCTAAAACTATAAAATTTTCAAAGAAGATGTAAGTGTTCATGACCCAGGGTTTGGCAATTACTTCTCAGATATAACAGCAAACAGATGAACAGACTGAACAAACAACAAAATAAACAGGCAAATTCAACTGCACCAAAATTTAAAACCTCTGTGCTTCAAAGGACACTATCGAGAAAGTAAAAGACAATCTACAGGATGGGAGAAAACACCTATAAATGATACATCTAACAACGAACTTACATTCAGAATTTACAAAGAACTAAAAGTCGTATCATATATATATTATTATATATATTATATATTATAGTATTATATATTATTAGCTATTTTTGTAATCTCTTATTGTTTCTATTTTAAGAATTTAACTTCATTATGTGTGTATATTTAAAAATAGTAGGTTCTGTTTGGGGATTGGTACTACCCCTGGTTTCTGACATCCACTGGGGATATATGTATCTCTCATGAGTTAAAGGGGGACTATGGTAATCTATGCCTTAAATAATGGCTAATGGAGTTAAACGAGCTAATGCAAGTCAAGTCTAAGAGTGCCTGGCCCAGTATCAGGGCTTAATCAATGTGAGATCATCTCACTGCTCTTGCAGTCATCTTTCATGCCAAAGCAAGAACATGTGTAAGTCTTTTAATTAAATTTTAGTTATCAAACGATGGGGAAGGTGAAATGAAATGTTCTAAGGGAAGACATTTGTGTATTCATGTTCTGGAAACTGGGGCTTTTTCTTTTCTGTCCTGGCCCCAGTTTCTCATTCTCACTTCCTGCCAGCACGGACCCCGGGAGCCAGTAGGGAAGCCTCAGGTAATTGGCTTCCTGCCACTCCATGGAGACCTAGATTGAGTCCCAGCTTTGGCCTATTCCAGTACAAGACACTGCAGACATTTGTGGAGTAAACCAGCAGATGGCAGCTCTATCTGTCTCTCTCTGTATCTCTCTGCCTTTCAAGTAATTAAAAAGTAATAAAAAATTTTAAATATATATGTGTGTGTGGGTATATATATATACCCACACACACATATATATAAATACACTTGGGAGATGAATGAATGTATTCATGAGGACACTTGGGAATTCTCTTTACTAGCAACATATATACTAGCTTCTCATCTTTTAAATCTCCATTTTTTAATGCAATACAACTGAGGCTATTTAAAATTGCAATTTACTCATTTAAAAGCTATTTATTGAGCACCTACTATGTCCAGATACTGTTCTAATAATGTGATAATATCAGGGAGAAAAACAGGGGCTGGAGTTGTGGCACAGAGGGCTAAGTCACTGCCTGCAACACAGCATCCCCTATGAGCACTGGTTCACGTCCCAGTTGCTCTGCTTCATATTCCTGCAGAGGCAACAGAAGATGGCCCAAGTGTTTGGGCCTCTGCCATTCAAACAGGAAAACCAGATGGAGTTCTAGGCTCCCAGATTTGGCCCATTGAGCCCTATCCATTTTGGGAATGAACCAGCAGATAGATGATCCACCCCTCCCCGCCCCCCTTCTCTCTCTCACCTCTGCCTTTCAAATAAATAAAACAAATCCTAAAACAAACAAACCTTTTTCATGCAGCTTAGAACCCCATGGGTAAAAACAAACAAACAAAAAACACAGCACTGTGTGTTGGATGGTGGTAAATACTTTGGAAACAAATAAAACAGAATGTGGATAGGAACAGGAGAGAGAAACCTGTGGCTGGGTAACCTAGATGAAGATGTTTGGGTGAGGACAAGGGAGTGAGACAAGTCTACTGCAGAGAGAGATTTTCAAGCAGAGCAAACAGCAGGATCATCTGACTGTGGCTGTAACACAGACAGTGAATGAGAGATTAACAGGAAATGAGATCACAGAAGTAAGTGGGACAGGAACAGACCGTCTAAGGCCTTGTAGGCCATTCTAAGGGTGCTGACCTTGGGTCTATAGAAAAAGCAGAAGCCATTACAGTGATTTGTGCAGAAAATGAACTCAAGTGACTAAGGTCGAAATACGCTCAATGTGTCTGAATAGAGTTACAATTGGCATTTTAGATGAGCAACTCATCTTTGGCCCATCAGGCACTTGAGAGCCATCATTCAGCATCTCTAAACTGGGCCCATAGACACCAAGAGCAATCCCCAGGTCTTTAGGTAACCCCAAATGTCCCCATTTATTTCCAGAGCTATGTTAAGAATAGACAAAAGGCAAATGAAGCCAGAGTCTATGTTCTAACCTTCAAGGTATATATTATCTTGAGGCACAGTAACCACGGTGAAGCCAGAATCTATTCTTTTTGCAGACCAAATGTGCTAGTGGATTGGCTAGAGGAGTGGATGAAAGCTAGCAGTGGGGTCAAGGATGATTTCCAGGTGTTTGGAATATGTAATAGGAGGATGGAGTTTCTATTCATTGAAAATGTGAGGATCAAATGTGATTACAACAGATTTAATGAAGAAAGCAGGCATTTGGGAAAGAGACATCAAGTATTACATAGTAGCAGATACACTTATATTTTATCTAAGAACTGTGTGAACTCAAGGAATGAGGTAATGGCCACCAAGTTCTTAACTGAACGGATTTGGGAGGGTACAGGGTTAATAGAAATAAACAATACAAATACAAATGATTACTGATAACTAATAGCAGCCTGTTAGCCCTTCTAACAATTCGCCTATGTTAAGGATTTTTTTTTAAAGAAAAATCTAGTCCAAAACAATGAATCTAATTGTGGATTTTCAAATAATAAATGGTGAGTGGTTAGGCAGGCTTTTAATGTTGTTAAAATCACACCATGCCCCTGTTGTGTGGACTAGGTGTCCTACAGTGAGATTAGGCTCAGCCATGGGAACCCAGTGGGTGATGCAACTGTCCTATACCTCATACCGCCTCAGAATCACCACTTCCAACACTGTGTAGTCAACTGGTCAATATCCACGACCTTTTCCACATTCATGGGTAATTTCAGGTCTTCAGAGGAAAAGTCATGCTCAGACGTTACCAAGACACTCTCTCACGGGCAGAGTGTGAATCTTCCTTTTATACCTAGAAGTAATTGTTTGCATCAACACAATAACAGGTTGATAGAAACGTAATTTAAAGTTGCTGTCAGGAAGTGCCCAATCATTTCTAGAACATTGCTCCCAGCAGTTATTCTGTCTGCCCTTAAAAATAAAAAGTAACAGCAGGCACCTGGCGCAGCAGTTAAATCTCCACTTGGTATGCCTGGAACCCCTATCAGAGTGCCTGGTCTGAGCTCCCCCTACCCTGCTTCCCATCCAGCTTCCTGCTAATGTGCACACTTTGACACAGCAGGTGCTGGCTTAAGTACTTGGGTCCCTGCCATCCAAGTAAGAGACCCAGATTGAATTCAAGGCTCCTGGCTTGGGCCTGGGGAGCCCTTGCTGGTGTAAGCAACCAGGAAGTCAACCAATGGATGGGCAATCTTTCTCTCTATCTGCCTTTCAAATAAATAAAAATACATTTAAAACTGAACACAAAAGCCGTATTTTTTAACAGCAGTACTTGCCATATAAATAAGAAGTTTCGCCCAAAATGGGTTGAATCACCAAGTTCATAGTCAGAAAACTTACAATATATTTGGATTTAGATCACATTTGTAAACATTTGTAAACATTCTACTTCAGTATTTCCTATTCACATAGCCCATGAACAGACGCAGGTGAAGCATCCATACTCCAAAAGGAGTCCCAGCGAGCAGACACACACACACGAACACACTTTGCTTCCTTTAGAAAATGGCATCATTTTCCAGACTGACTTGGTCTATTGCCCCAGATTCCCTTTGTTTATCATCAGTGGAAGATAAACCAGATGCAATTCTCCAGCCAGGTGGCATCTACAATCACCAGTGAGCTGAAGAAGTTACAATGTTTTGCAAAGGTGCTCACTTGAACTAAAGTGGGAAGGAAAGACATGAAGACGCAGCAGTAAGAGAGGCCCCACTGGCTTCTCATTGTTGTTGCACAGCAAGGACATTGTGTGTCATAATGAATCCCCATTAATTTGAGCCAGCAGTACTAGTGGATTGTGCCTGGCAACCCAGGATGACAAAAAGTGCCTGCAAGACCATCTAATGAGGGGACAAGACTGCTTCAGCCGTGCTGCTTCACTCAATTAGTGGACAAGGCTTTTAATGCTGCTTTGCACAACTAAAGCAATTTTGATTACTTAAAGCTAAGTCTCCATTTAGAATGTTCCACAAGCCAAAATAGTTTTTTTAATTTTAATTTAAAATATAATGTATCTAGAATATTTGAATGGTAATAACCTATTCGAAACCAAATCATATTATTCCTTATTTTTGCTTAAGTAATATTGAAATACATTTTTTAAAAGTTCAAATGATAGAATTTACTCTAACAAAATGAAATGTAAATAAGATAGCAAATGATTAAGGATATTCTGAGGGAGTATGTGTGCATGCGTGTGTGTGTGTGTGTGCAGGCACTATCTGTGTCTCTGTGCCAGAATTACAGTTGGTGAATTGCATTTCATCAGCCAACATTATCAGGAGGGTTGCATATTTATTCTATACATTCATATTTAAAAAAAATTTCCAGATCTTGCCTTCTTTGGCTTAGAGTATTCAAATTTCATAGGTTATTACCACTCCATTTTTTTTAACCATGTTACTGCATGAGGAAAAGCATTGATAAGTACAATAGTGCAGTTTTATGTAATAATGTGATTACAGGGGCTGGCATGGCATGGAGCATTAGGCCACCACCTAGGATGCCAGCATCCCAAGGAGTGCTGGTTCAAGAACGGGTTACTCCACTTTATTTTTTCTAAATATTTATTTGAAAGTCAGAGTTACACAGAGAGAAAAGGAGAGGCAGAGAGAGGCAGAGAGAGAGAGAGAGAGAGAGAGAGAGAGAGAGAGAGAGAGAGAGAGAAAGAGAGGTCTTTCATCTGATGGTTCACTCCCCAATTGGCCGCAACAGCCACAGCTGCACCAATCTGAAGCCAGGAGCCAGGAGCTTCTTCCAGGTCTCCCATGTGGGGGCAGGGGCCCAAGGGCTTGGGCCATCTTCCACTGCTTTTCCAGGCCACAGGAGAGAGCTGGACTGGAAGTGGAGCAGCTGGGACTTGAACTGCCACCCACAAGGGATGCCAGCACTACAGGCGGCAGCTTTACCCACTACACCACAGCACTAGACCCAAGGGTTACTCCACTTTAGATCTAGCTCCCTGCTAATGTGCCTGGGAAAGCAGCATAAGATGCCCCAAATGCTTGAGTCCTGCACACATGTGGGAGGCCCCGGTGGAGTTCTTGGCTCCTGCCATCAGCCTTATCCATCCCTTGCCACTGCGCCCATTTGGGGAGTGAACCAGCAGATGGATATCTCTGTCTCATTTTCTCTAACTCTGCCATTCAAATAAATAAATAAATCTTTATTTAAAAAATATGTGATTGCGGACTTATCACTAAAACCTTACTGGAACAGAGTTCTGTGAAGACCTATTAAAGTCCTCACATTCTCATTAGAAACACACAGAGTGCTCATGCTATTTACAGCATTCTCCCACTGCAGTCATCTTGTACCTTTCTATTTATCCAGTTAGTTTAACTTTCAGACTGCCTGCCTTGTGTAAAATTTTTTAAAACTTCACCCATGTAATTAGAAAGATATTGGTTTAAAGGAAGTACTCAAGAGCCAGACACATAGTAGGTACCAATTAAGTTTGGTTAAACAGAACAACGTTCCTGCATAAAGAGCAGGAACCTCATTACCACACACGTATAACCCACGTCGTCGTTTCTTTCCCACAGCTGAAGGGCAATGGCAGCACCCAAAGCTAGGAACACAGATCACAGCTTTACCTTACTCCTCACCCAAACTAAATTTCCTACCACTAATTTTTTGAAATTTAAAAAAATTTATTTATTTTTTTTTTATTTCACAGGCAGAGTTAGACAGTGAGAGAGGGAGACAGAGAGAAAGGTCTTCCCTCTACTGGTTCACCTCCCAGACGTCCGCCACAGCTGGCGCACTGTGCTGATCCGAAGCCAGGAGCCAGGTGCTTCCTCCTGGTCTCCCATGCAGGTACAGGGGCCCAAGCACTTGGGCCATCTTCCACTGCCTTCCCTGGCCACAGCAGAGAGCTGGACTGGAAGAGAGAGCTGGAAGAAGAGCAATCAGGACTAGAACCTGGCACCCATATGGGATGCCAGCACTGCAGGCGGAGGATTAACCAAATGAGCCTTGTTACCGATCCCACCACTAATTTTTTGTAAAGCACATTGCCTAAGGGAAATTTCATGTGTCAATTTTTAATTGACACACACCATATACACCATCAAACCTTTGTTTTATAAAAGTGCTTTAAGATCCTAACAAATCAGTCTTGTAAATAAGAAGATAGGGAAAAGCTTGGTCATTTAGTATTTTTGGACCCTGGAAAACCTATCCTTTTAATAAATCAACAATTTTCAAAGCATTGCTTTTTCTGTCTATGGTCAGATTTCAATTTCTTTCATTTTTTTTAACACTTATTTATTTGAAAGGCAGAGTTGAAAGGCAGAAATCTATCTGATGATTCACTCCCAAAATGGCCATTACAGTCAGGCTTGGGTCAGGCCAAAGCCAGTAGCCATCATCTGCTGCTTTCCCAGGAACTTTTTAGCAGGTAGCTGGATTGGAAGTGGAGCAGCCAGGATATGAATCAGTGCTTACCAGGGAGGCCAGTATCATCATCTGTGGCTTAACCACTGTGTTGTAATACCAGCCTCTGTATTTAATTTTCTTGAAATAATTTTAATAATTACTACAGTCTTGTCTCCTAAGGGTTAACTCCAAAAGCACATTTCACTTTCATGGATTCGATTACATATTAGTAAGACACGGTACATTATTGACACTGTTGGTGAAGTAAATAAAAATTAAAGGGAAAAAACAATATGGCTCATTAGGAATCAAGTAATATTTCCTCTAATGTGTTCTGTTTCTAATAATTGTAATGACTTAAAGACTGGCGAATAATTTGCATAGATTCTGTTATCTTCTTACCCCCAGAATATAAGAAATCAGATCCATGACTTAAATTATACTTGAAAAAGTGTAGAAAACAATTACTTGTCCCATTTTTTTTCTCCTTATTAGCCAAAGGGGGCAGTATACAAGAAGGAGAAAGGATCCTTAATAGTTGTAGGAATTGAAGAAAAATAACTTTTCAGGAATAAATTTAGTAGGGCAGTACCAATAATATAAACAGTTCAGTAGGTACAAATATCTTAAGGCCTCCCCTACTTCACTTTTCTTGTTTCTTTAGCAGATTGGCCTAAAGAAACATAACAATAATTATCATTCTTTTTTTTTTTTTTTGCCCATGTTCGTATCTCACATTGTAGATACTCTCACATATTTGCTGACTGAATATTTTAACATATGTATAATATCTGAGTGATTTAAGAATCACAACTGTAGGGGCCAGTGCTGTGGCACAGCAGGTTAAGCTGCCACCTGTGACACTGCCATCCCAGATGGGCACTGGTTTGTGTCCCAGATGCTCTTCCAATCCAGCTCCCTGCTAGTATGCCTGGCAAAGCAGTGGAAGATGGTTCTAGTGCTTGGGGTCCTGTACCCACATGGGAGATGTGGATGAAGCTTCTGGCTCTTGAATTTGGCTTTGCCCAGCCCTGGTCACTACTGCCATTTATGGCATGACCCAGTGGATGGAAGATCTATTTCTGCTTTTCAAACAAATAAATAAATCTTACCAAAAAAAAAGAGTCACAACTGGACGTTAAGGTAAGTCTGGACTTATTTCCATCCTTATCCTTTCTATTCTATTCTATTCACTCACAAAATTAGACAGTTATTTTCCAAATTTCTGCATTATTCTAACTATTTCTTTTTGTTATGCAAAAAGTAATATTCAGTACATACTGTGAAGTTTTGTTTTTTCAATTTCCGTCTAACAATGGATCCTGGAAATGTCTCCATGTTACTGAATGGAGACCTTCTTCCTTCTTTTTCTAACTGCATTATATTTCATTGTATGGGCATATTTTAAGTTATTTACAAGGTTTCCTTTATGGATGGGAATTTAAGTGATTTCTAGTATGTCTAAGTGTAAATACTGTGACAAGCAGTAACCTTCTGTGAACGCTTTTGAAGCTCATCACACGATTCTCAGATAACCCCTCTTAGGCAAGGGGAATGCAGCAGTATGCTTAGGGCATTGCAGGCTGTCTTGGCACTGCTAACGGAGAGAAGGGGAGGAGTCAAAAACCTCTACTACTTTCGATGCTTTCACGGCAGTTTAGATTTATTCCTACTTCTGCACTGAGATTTATGTCAGCAGAGCAATTATGAAATAGTCTTGATTGACAGTAAGGCAGACAAATGCATTTCAGGACTTTGCTAAATTTTTCATTCCCCCGAATATTTTTGAGATCATAGATTACTATCAACCCAATGGAAGGACTAAAAATGTGAGCTCCAGAAAATGGGGCCAGTGTTGTGGGGCAGTGGGGTAAGCCCCCCTCACAACACCAGCAAACACCCCATATTGGAATGCCAGTCCAAATTCTAGCTGCTCCGCTACCAATCTAGCTCCCTACTAATGTGCTTTGGGAAGCAGTGGATGACGGTCAAGTACTAGGAACCCTGTCTATCACATGGGAGATCTGGATGGAATTTCTGGCTAACTGCTTTGGCCCAACCAAGCCTAAGCCATTGTGGCCATCTGAGGAGTGAATCAGCAAATGGAAGAGCAATCTCTCTCTCTCTCTCTTTCTGCCTCTCAAATTATATATGTATGTATATAATACTCATATAAGGGGTTTGAAAAGAGTGATTGAATGAATAGATAAATCTGCATCTAACAGAAATATAACAGAAAAACTTTATGGAAACTTCTAAAAAAAAACCTAAGTGTGAGTTAAAGTTCTAAAAGTAGGCAAGGAGTTATCCAGCAACAGCTCTTTTCAACTCATCTAGAAGTGAGGCAGCCTATAGGTAATGACAAGACCGTTTTCCCTACAGTCCCTATGTAAATCCCAGTTTGTGGCTTGAAGCTGCTGTGTGTTCAACAACATGTTCCCTTCTGCTTCTAATTTAGCTTCCTGCTGACACAAAGTGGGAGGCAGAGCACAGCACAGTGGCTGGAGCGCGTATGTCCTTGCCACTCATGCAGGAGAACCAGATGGAGTACCAAGCTACTGACTTTGGTCTGGCCCAGCCCTGGCTGTTGCAGACATCTGGGTAGTGAACCAGCAGATCAAAGATATCTCTGTTTCTCTTTCTGCATGTATTGCTCTGCTTTTGAAGTAGATGAGACAAGCAAACATTCTAAAAAGAGAGGAAGGGAAAATAGGAGGAAAAAGAGATGGTTGTGTGAGTGTTTGCTAAAAAATCAGTCTGAGAGATCCCATGAGGGAGTTAGAATTCACCTTTTCTAACACTATTCTAGATTTTCCCTTTATCATTGGAACTAACCGAAATATAGCTATGTTGCAAGGAAAACTCAGATATTTGAATAAGGAATACGAAATAATTCACAGTTTTGCACCAAGACTTGTCAGATTCTTAATACAAGGATTGGGTTTTTTTTTTTTTTAATTCATTTGCATCATTCATAATACAAATGTCTGGCTGACCTGCCTTCCTTCAGTGGGGGAAAACCCTGGAGTGTGGATGACCTCAAAGTAGCAAAATCACTGCTAATCGAAGCATTTTGCTGTGTCATCGTCTAATTATCACATGCAGGGCATTAATCGAAGCACCTCATTTAAGGTGGGAAAGAGCTTTGTAAAGGGAGGTGATTCAGCACAGTGTCTTCCGATGAGAACTGTCGTCTTAAATCCTTTTCACAAGTGGGCAGAGGCTAACTGACAAGTGAAATGCAAGTATGCACTTAGTTTATTTATTAATAAGTCATGGGTTCCCTGTAAAAAAAAAAAAAAAAAAAAGGCTCTGTAGTCACAATCACCCTTCCCCCCCCCCCAAAAAAAAAAAAAACCAAAAACTGCCCTGTCACATAATAATATGCACATACACACGGCAAGTATTTCGTGTTCAAAAGGCATGCCGGAGAAACAAGATGTAGAGGGTGCGAGGAGTGAATGTGGGGAAGCGGATGGGTGCAGATGCCTGGTCTGACAAAGAGGGAGGCATGTGGCTTGCTTCCTTCCTCCTGGAGTGCTGGGGCTCAGAGAGAGCTCTCGGTTTCCCCGTGATAGGCTCCTGCTTGTGAGCTCCACTGGGAAGACAGTGTGTATGCCACGGCAAACCAAGATGTTTGCATTCCCACCAATCGAGGGATAAGGCATTTTCCTTGTACAGACACAAAACATACAGTATATGAATGTTTAATGGAGGCTAAAACTGGGAGAGGAACAGAAAACAAGAACAGAGCAGGTTAAAAAAATATCTGGTTTCTCTCTATCAAAATACTAATTAAAATTCATGTTCATGGGGATGATTATACATATGTTTTTGAACTAAAAGTCTAACCTGGCACTATTTTTTGGCCTTATTTTTGTGACAACATTTTTGTCCATATGGCATGAAGTGAATCATTTTACATCTTTTTTTAAGCTCTATGTGTTTTTCTTGTTGTCTATTCCCTCCTCTCCCACCACACACACACTGGCAGCCGCTACCAAGTTACCAAATGCCAACCCTACAAGCTGGCTGCACGCAGCTCCCCAGTACTGGCATTTCCCTTTGCAAAAATCTCTCTCCCTCTTTCTCTCTCTTTCTCCCCCATGCATGCACGCATGCACACACACACACACATGCACACGCACACGCCGTGAAGGTACCCTGGATACTACTTCTTCATTTCCATGAAACTCGGAATCCTTCAGAATTCTGTGGAGCCCCTGTGTGTATGCAGCAATGGCTGCTGGCCTGTTTGAGAGGGAGACATCAGCTTAGCTGGTGCCTCTCACCTTTGGCCTTCCCTCTCTAGGGCACTCTGACAATTAGTGGTTCATGTAATTAGGTTAGTCACAGCAATGCATGAAGATCACGATTGTCAAGACTGACCCCTTCTTTTCAAATATCACAATCATCCATGTTACTCCTTTTGTTACTCCTGTAACCCAGCAGTAACACCTGACCACTGGGCCCTGCCTCATTTGTGTGTGTGTGTGCTGCCTGTACCAGCATCAGGCACTGCTGCTGTGTGTGTGTGTGTGTGTGTGTAAGGGAGGCAACTCCACCTAACAAATGTAACTTTAACAACAGTAAAACAACCTAATAGCTTAGCATGCCAGGGGGCTAATGTGGCGGGCCATTTACTGCTGCACTAAATAGCCCCGGTTTGATTCTCATTGCCAAGTGTTGAACTGAGAATTGCAAGGCAGGAGCAGCTCCTAATTCATTAGATAAAGGGGGTCATTGCTCATAGGGCTGGGGAAAGTGCAAAAGATTAAGAAATTGAACAAGGCATTCTCATTTCTAGTGGTCCGGGAAAGCAGACTCACTGAGATGCAAAGGCTGCAATACTGGCACTTACTTGCCAACTTCTAACTTTGGTTAAGTTTGGGTTTTTTTTTTTTTTCTCCCCACAATGTTCATCTGGAAAGAGGTTACAAGGAGAAGGTGTCCTAATACTTAGACCTGTTATTTATGATTTGTAAATTACTTTGACAACCTTGAAAGAAAGCAACATCACAGGAACAAAGTGTGATTTAGTCGTGGCTGTAAAATGAGCCACCACGGAGATGTCCCTGGCAGCTTTTCTGCCTCAAGTGCCCTGAAAAACTTGCTGGGGATAGTTGTGACCTGGCTAATAGGCTGGGCAGGCAAGAGCCCACTAGCAGTAAAAGGCAGAATGAAATTCTTGTTAACATTGCTACATCTCATAATATTGTCTTTCTTTTTTTTTTTTCCTTTTTATTTTTATTCCAGGCAGTTATAAAGAGTTCTAAGTTCAAGCTGCCTTGAATAGTCATAATAAGCTGAGGTGGATGAAATTGGTCCCCTGTCTTATTTTGAAAGGGAAAAAGAAATAATAATATTTTTTTAAAAAAAAAATACAAGTGAGGTCCCTAAAATAGGAAATCTTTATTTCCTGAACATTAGCCCTAAAACAACTGATTTCTCTAATTCCTGCCATCACTCAGATTGGCCTTGAATTACCTCCCAATAGGCCTCCCATGTGCTTCTCGATGAGAGTGTGTAATGGGGAATCTGTTAATTAACTAGAAGCAAAGTTGCGCGGTGGGGATCAAACACTGGATACGTCCTAAAACTCCCACAGAGAAGATGAAATGCAGCGCAAACTTTAAAGACTTCCCGTCATTAGCTGAGACCTTGCTGCTCCTGGCCCAGACCCCTCCTGTTTCAGAGAACAATGAGGACAATGATGGCAGAAATGAAATAGTGCAGCCAGGAACAAAGGGACTTGCTATTTACCCGTAGAAAGAGAAGGGAGGGAGGGGGAGAAAAAGGGAGAACTTTCTTCTTCTGTGGATCCCATCTACTTTTAATTAATTTATGACTGCCAGGAATTGCACACCCAAGCCCAGTGAACCCTTAAGCACAGTGTTCATATATGTAACATCTACTGTTTACACCCGGGAGAAGCGCAGCCTGCTGGAGACACAGGGACGCTGGGGAAGGAGAGGGTGAACAGGAAGCAAAGAGTAGAAAAGGACCAATGCTTGAACCGAGCTTTCCCTCTTAGAATCAGGTTTCAAATGGGCAGGTGATAAAAACAGAACAAAACAAAGCAATGCTGTCCCAGGGGCTGCTCGCCCTCTTAGATTCATTCTCAATCGCTGGAGAAGCAAGGAACTCTGTCCTGACACAAAACTCAAATTTTGCAGTTTCCAGGTGTCTCTTGATAACTTCCATGAAAGTACACATAAAAATTATATCAACAGCAAAAGCACAGTCATGATACTGACTTCTTCCTGTTTGCTGACACAAAAAAATTTTTTTAAAAAAATCATACCCCAAACTGAATGAACAAAATCGGACTACTGCAAGACAGAGACTTCCTTTCACATACTCTGTGTTGGGCAGAAGGAAAATCAAGGTTTTCAATATATGAGGGTACTCCCAAATGCTGGTGGAATATAGAATTAAAAGATAATTTTCCTGCAAAAAATTAAAATCCATTCATAGCTCTTTCATAATGCACATTTTCCATGAACTTTGTGAAGCACCCTTAATCTAAAGTCTGATGTTCGATAATATTAAAACAACAAGCAAGAGAACCTACAAGGTACACAGAGAGGAAGCCTAGGCCTTCATTGCCTAATACTGAAGCTCTGGATTTAACATGGACCAGCAGGAGGGCAGTGGCCAACTCTTACAGGAAGCTGACAGTTCTGCTCTCACCATTCACACTTCAGTTGAAACTGGCCATACTCGAATTATTCTATTTTGTCCAACTTTGTTTTTGATACATAATTATGCACACTTACGGGTATGTGATGTATCAGATGGTCGAATCTGGGTAATTAGCATATCTATAACCTCAAATATGTATCATTTATTTGTGGTAAGAGCATTCAAAGTTCTTCCAGCTACTTTGAAATATGTAATACATTACTGATAACTATGGTCATCCCATTGTGCAACTGAGCACCAGAACTTACTTCTGCTGTCTAGCACTATACCTGTTGACAAGTATTTCCCCATCACTACCTCCCTCCTACCCGCTCTCCTTCAATAACCACTGAATTATTTTATTTTTAGAGCTCAACGACAAGGCTCACTATTTAAGTCACATGTTTAAAACAATCAGTGGAAACTCTGGAAGTGGATGAAACAATCAAATCCCACAGGACTATGATGTGACGGACTTCATCTTAATATGAAAGGTTTAAATTTTAATAAGGCCCACCACAAATTCAACTTCGAGAAAAAAAATTTCTGAAGTATATAGTTCAAGCAACTGAAAATTCTGAATAATCAATAAGGAATGTAGGTTAGAGGTTTACCATTAGCGGTCTATATCTTACATCCAGTATTGAAAACAAACTCCAAAATGAAGTGAAAGACACATTGTCAATTACTGAGAATGTTGTATAGTGTCTCTGCACTTATACTCACAAAGAGTAAGGGGTTCCCCAGTTTGTGTTTGATATGACCATGCCATTAACTAATAATTACATGGCAAACCAGAAGAATGGCACCACAGCCTAGAGATGAAAAGGCTTGTGTTACATTTTCTGACATTTATAAAATAAGTGTGTGTCTTAGAAAATACTATGTGTTCTCCTGGGTCTGTTTCCATGGGGATAAGAGTTCTCCTAATTCTTCCTCCACAGGTTTTCCTTCAGTGTCAAATGATATAATCTAAGTCAAAGTATTCAAAAACTATCAATTTACTTTGTCCTTTATTGTTCCTAAAATAGTGCTACATAAAAAAAAATACAGGTAAGACCTAGGAATGTGCACTAGGGTTACCAACTCCTATAGGATTTTATGATTCTCTTCAAACCTTCACACGATTTTGTAAATCTGGGAATAATCTCTTTCTATAATCCATGCCAAATCATTTCATTTTGCTTTTCCAACACCCTGTGTTTCTCTTTTCTTCTATTTATCATGCTATCTTGTGGGTAAAATTGCATTACTTTCCCCAAAGACAGCACTGGCTTCACTATTTTCTACTTGAACAATTTTCAACTTTCAACATTTTATTGTTTACGCAATAGTCTCGAAAATTCTTTTTTGCTAATTTCTCAGTCTTTACCATAATTTGGTGATAACTTCAGAAATTTCCTTTATGTTTAAAAAAGTTTTATAGGCTGCAACACGGTAACAAAGAACATTAAGGCAAGGAGACAATTTTCCCAACACAAAGAAAGTTCTAATATTTAATAACCTTCGGAATTCAAGTAATCAAAGATGAGAAAATAAACCAATTTCTAAAGGAGGGAAGACTCCTTCAGAGGCAGAATCCTGATCATTATGATTGCAATTGTCAGAAACATACCTGATGACAGACAGCAGGCCCTATTTTGCTAAACTAAATAATGATTGTAAGGATGGCTGTAGAAAAGACAGATCTCTTAGGGCCTGGGTTGTTGTGCAACGGATTAAGCAGCCACCTGTGAGGCCCCCAGCCCGCATCCATGCAATGATTCAAGCCCGGCTCTATTTCACGTCCAACTTCCTGCTAATGTGCCTGGCAATGCATCAGAAGATGACCCAAGAACTTGGACTCCTACCATTCACATGGGAGACCAGGGTGGAGTTCCAGGATCTTTGGTTCAGCCTGGTTCAGCTCTGACCACTGCAGTCACCTGGGGAGTGGACCAGCAGATGGAAGAGATCTCTCTCTCTCTTTCAAATAAATAAAATAAACCTTAAAATCAAAGAGGGAGATCTCTTGATTAACCAGTAATTCTATGGGTTAAATAAACTGGCTTCAATGGCTACTATATGAGCTTTGAGTAGTGTAAAAGAATTCCAAAGTGTTCTTATAAAAATGAAATTAAAAGATAAGTCAATTTCTGTGCCAAAACATTTTGAAAGCTTATATATGCTTTTAAATGGGGACGAGTCGTGAATATCATTATCCTGGTGTTCTCTTTGGCCTCTAGAGTATGAACTTTTTCATAAAACAGTGTTTTCCAGAATTTAGAAGTTGAGAGAATCCATGTAATATCCATATTTCTGACACTTTTAAAAACTTGAAAGATCTGTCCCTGTGATCCTTCTTATATGCCAGCAATCTATGGGTACTCAATGGAAGCTGCCCATGTGACAGAGACACCCTTGGGTTCATCCCAGTCCTCACTAGTTCTGCCTGGCTCCTGTACTCAGTTAAGTTTTTGACACCTGAAATTTTACAGTAGGCTTTAGGGGACTGGAGCAGTAATGTATTCAGAAACCTTTTCTCAGAGCATAGATTTACCAGCTGTTCCTCTTATGCCATGCCTCATTATGAAAGACAAAAATGTGAAAACCAGTAGAAAAGAAGAATAGTCACACAAAAGAAATGAATGTTTAATATAAATCCAAAGAAAATGGAAGAAGGATTAAAAGAAAGTTTTAGAGGATACCCTAATCAATGTAATTAGATGAATTACAATGAAAACATATAACACACACTAGAAAGTTTAATCAACAGCAACATAAAATTTCAAAGCTGGATACAATTATGAAGACAAAGCAAAAATGAGGAAAAATGAATATGCAAAAAGTATACCATGAAAAACAGATTAATATGCTAACCTAAAATTGTGTTAAGGAAACCTAGGTACAAATTATAGAACGGAGGGATCAAAGAATAACTGTGAAAATATGGTATATGGAAAAACTTCAATTTAAGTTGGCAATTCAGAGTCCAGAGCTTAACATTCCTTTGCAGAACCAAACTTTAAACTAAGTTAGCTTCAGACAAGCAGCCAATTGCCCACAAAGTTGTCATTCCAAAGCTGGGTTTTCTTGAAGGGAACACCTCGTGGGTAAGGTTTGAGAGTTCTCTAAATTTGGGACATTCAAAATAAGACTGTAATACATGGAACAGTCAACTTTGCTACTTGTTCCCACTTGGATATGGTGTAGCCAGCACAAGGAGGGCCTATATGCATATTTGGCATTAAATAACCAGATAAATTTTTAAATAGATCGCTGGAAAGAGCAAGCTGGAGAAGATAAGAATTCTTTTCCAATATGCTCGAGTATGCACAGATCAAAGATCGGAACTTCTGTTGTGACTTTTATTTAGGAAAATGTACCCTGGAGAATAAAGGAAAGGCACATCTTGCTTTCCAAACGATCAAGCAATCTTCAGGGAAATGTTCTTTGTTTCATGGGTTCTTGAATCCTATCCAGTTTCGGCTGTCCAAATCTAAACATGGAAGCCGAGGCCAACTTCCTCATATTTCCTATTGTGTGGAGCTGTTTCTGTCTACTGCTTTATACTGTGCACTCAGGAAATGGAAGATAATTTTAGTATCAACTTAAAAGGCCATGCCAGAGGACATAAAATATTTTACTGAATAAATACTAAGGCAAATCTTTCACAAAATAATATTTGATCATTTACTCTTCCAGTGTCACTGGATTATGAAGGATTCCTTATACCTGAATTACCCGAAGTACTGACATTTACCTCATAGACAACATTTTAAAAACATTCCAATTGCCGGAATAGAGAGCCTTCTCTAAGAGATGACATATTTAACTGACATCCTAGGGCTAAAAATAAGCCATCTTCTAAATGGCTTATAGTAAGGAATATCACAATATTCTTTAAGGATCATCAGGGTATATGCACTTGTTCAGTGTTGTATCAGTGGCTCTCAACGGGGGCCCATTGTGTTTCTCCACCCCCAGGGGTCTTGGGCAAAGGCTGAAGACAATTTTATTCTTATCAACTGGGATAAGGGTACAAGGAGGCACTACCAGCATCTGGTGGACAGAAGCCAGACTTACTGCTAACCATCCTCAAATGCAGAAGGGTCAACTTCTGGCCCTCACTCACCACCACCTCCACCTTCAAAAAATTATTCAGCCCAAGATGTCAACAGAGCTCAGGATGACCAACCATGCACTACAGGCAACAAGGATCAACTACATTGCCTACAGGACTTGCATCTGACTTCTATCATTTGTTTTGTTTTTCTTTATCTTCTTCCTCGCCCAGCCTCACCCTCTGAGGATTGCAGGGTCACCTTTCATCGTTCTGATTTGCTAGATTATTCTGGCATGCTCCCAGGAGAGATTTTTCACAAGCTTTGTACAGCCATATAGACGTTTTAAAACTATCTTATGAGTAAAGACTGGCAACTCAGAGGCAAAGAATAATTAAATACCTTTATATTTTTCTAAGCTTATTTTTGGCTCATATTTATTCCAATTACTAGAGGACACCAGACTTCAAATAAATGTAGGAAAGTCTCTGGTTGATTCAAAACTAAAGAACCAGAAAACAAATGAAAAACATACAAAATAACAACACAAATCTTGTATTACTCTATTCTACTGATATAAGATTAATAGTATCTTGGAAAAGGCTGAGCTAAAATAAAAACCAAAAATAATTCAATTATTGTAGCACATTGAATGCCATAAATGAGACCTGAATGAAAGGAAGATCATTTAACATTTATGTATTTTATTATAACTTGTGACTTAGGCTAGTGCTTTTTTAAATTTTTTTTTTTAATTTACTGTTTAACATAGAGAGTGACAGACAGGTAGACAGAAAAAGCTTCTCTCTGGTGGTTCAGTCACGAAATGTCCACACTGGCCAGGACAAAAGCTAGGAGCCAGGAATACTATCTATGTTTCCCATGTGGGTACCAAGAACACAATTACTTCATTAATCACTGCTTCTTCCCAGGGTTTGCATTAGCAGAAGGCTGGAGTTAGGAGCCTGAACCAGCAACTGAATCCAGGTACTACAATGTACAATCAAACCCTAGGACAAATGCTCCCAATGACACATAAATATCACCTATATATAAGTTTACCTAGACAAGTCTAGTTCCAATTTTATATATTCAAGAGTAGTATCAGTGACTTTTCCAAAATTAAGACTACTTACGGGGTCGGTGCTATGGAGCAGCAGGTTAAAGCCCTGGCCTGCAGTGCCGGCATCCCATATGGGTGCTGGTTCTAGTCCCGGCTGCTCCTCTTTTGATCCAGCTCTCTGCTATGGCCTGGGAAAGCAGTGGAAGATGACCCAAGCCCTTGGGCCCCTGCACCCATGTGGGAGATTTGGAAGAAGCTCCTGGCTCCTGGCTTCAGATCGGTGCAGCTCCAGCCATTATGGCCATCTGGGCAATGAACCAGTGGATGGAAGACCTCTCTGTCTGTAACTCTGTCTTTGAAATAAATAAAATAAATCTTTAACAAAAAAAGGACTACTTGTATACAAGTCTTGTTTTAATGAGTCAAAAATTAAGAAACCAACTAATAAATGACTTTGGATGATCAATTCAGGGAGTACAAAAGAACAGAGATAACTCACATGGTAGAACTTTCACCATTCTTTGAGATCTGTTCTAATGTGCCTAGCACCAACAATTTTTGTATTTTTTAAAGGTTTGTTTATTTATTTGAAAGAGAGCTAGAGAGAAAGAGAGGTCTCCCATCCCTTGGTTCACTCCCCAAATGACTACAATGGCCAACAGCTGAGCTGAGCTGAAGCCAGAAGCTTCTTCCAGGTCTCCCATGCGGGTACAGGGACCCAAACACTTGGGCCATCCTCTACTGCTTTCCCAGGGTATAGCAGAGAGCTGGATCAGAAGTGGAGCAGCCGGGACTCAAACTGATGCCCACAAGGGATGCCGGCGCTGCAGGCTGAGGCTCTAACCTACTGCACCACAGCACCGGCCCCTGCATGATGTTCTAATCCAATACACTATCAATCAGACTACATGTTAAGTTCATTCACTTAATTTAACAAAACTATCACTTGTTATTTTGAGAAATTTTGAAAATTAAATTCAGAATTTCCATACGAAAAGGTATAAATTGCACTTTGCTGCAGGCTAGCAGGAAAGCAACTGGGCTAAGAATCACAAGGAGTTCAATTATGTTTCATCAAAGTTGGTCCCAACTTAGTGAGTCTGCACCCAATTTATGGACACTGAACTGTCTGGTTATAGTTTTCTTTTCTTCACATTAAAGGGTCTGAAATGCAGTAGCAGAAACTGGGAGAGGAATAAAAGCAAGAAGAGAGCTGAGCAAGTTTGCAAAACTGTTGCTTGGCAATAAGACACATCCACCAGACACTGCTCCTTGTTTGGAAGTTTTCTGCCTTTAACCACAGAGACTGCAGCCTGTATTTCTCTAATTATTCATGTAGAGGGCCATGAGAGTACTTAAACAGGTGAAAGTCATGAACACATCAGGGAGTTCAGTGAAAGGTCAACCCCAGGTGCCCCAAAATAGGTTAGTGTGTACAACTCAAACAATTAATGCAGATCTGGAAGGTTCCATGAGTCTACCAGAGGCCCAAAACTAGGACAGTAGCTGGGAAAAGGAAATACAAATTTGCCCAAAGTCTTAATCATTAAAGGTGAAAATGTCTATTGGCAAAGTGACAAATTGCCAAAAAATTGTTTATTTCCCTTAGAAATTGGTAATAATAACCCCAGAATAGAATTCTTGGTGGGTTATGTACATGGTTTATTTAGCATGTTACTGGGTATGAATAATGTTTTCATTTCAGGCCTCCACTGGAAGTCAGGGTAGCTGAACCACGGGAATTGGAGTACTCCAGTGAAAGCTATTCTAACCCCTCTTGAGGCAGAATTTCCCAAGGCTGCGCCGAGTTTTGCTGATCCAAGGTGTAGGGCAGTAGGAGCCTCTACAGTTTCATTTCAAAACCTGTCTAGTTTACTGTGACATGGTATGAAATAAGCCTTAATAAATTAACTGAGCTTTAATTGGTCAATGGCAAAGTAGTCAAAAGGGGTAAGCTTAATTCATGTATATAGACCTGTGTACTAATAGTAAACCAAGAATTAAGAAGTCAAAGTTTATTTTGCACTTTTCTTCAAGCTAACAAAGTCTGAATCATTCAAACTCCAAGCCTGTAATTCTTTCTGAGGTGCTGGGGCCTTACCCATTAGTAACCTGACCACAAAAAATAACAATCAAGTAGTATTTTTCTGAACATGAATAATGACTTAAACTCATTTTGATATTTATGACATCGTATCATACTGAATTCTACACTTCACATGGAAACATCTTATTTACACAGCTAGCAGACAAAAGCTATTTGGAGTTAACTCCTCTTGATTTTCCAAAGAATTCTCCAAGCATCAAGCCTATATGATGATTTTTCTAGAAACTTACACATAATTAAACAGTATAGTGATATTTCTAAAGTAAATTTTGAAGTTTTTTTTTACTTAAAGGGGTCACTTAAAATTTTATCAGAATGTATATATAATGCATAATGTATATATAAAAATGTATAGGTAAATAATTCTCATTTAGAATAACAGACAATGCAGGGATGCATTTTTGAATGAGTTATGAACTATCCCTATGTATTTAAAATGCAGGAGTAACATTTACCTCTTCCTTTTTCCTCTTTGGCTCTCCTCTCTCCTCGCTCTGTCCAACTGCATCGGGAGAGTGCTGACCCCCCTATTCCACCACACACAAAGGCTGCTGAGGACAGCAACGGCTTATGAGGATAGTGGAAATTCAGCAGGGTTGAGAAAAGAATGGAACACCAAGCACATCATCTAGGCATCCCCGGTCTCCTTCACAGCTCAGAAAGGACCCACTGGACCTCAAACCTGACAAGCAATTCCATGGCCCTTGTGAGGGCAAACTCAGCCCAAGAGGGGCAACTGCCCCTGGACCACAAGGTAACACGATTCAAAGGAAGTGGAAACCAACAGTTTTCTTCTTTTAGACTTAACTAAGATAAGCAAGAGAGAGATAAATAAGATAATAAGCCATGACACCGTTACACACATTTCTATAAAATGGGAAGTAACCAGAAGAAAGGATTATTAATAAGGACCTTGAAGGGTGAAACCATACATCTTACCCTCCCATAGTGGGTGAGAGAGAGGCATAGGGAGAAAAGCAGAGGTGAGGGAGCAAAAAAGAAGAGGAAGACAGAAATAAAAGCTTCATCTACACAGAGTGTGTCTGTTTTTAACTACTGTAATGAAATATCAGAGCTATGCTAAATTTACAAACAAAAGAGGTTTTATGTAGTGTACTGTTTTGGAGGCTGGAATTCCAAACACCGTGATTCAGGCTTTGGTGAGGGCCCCCCTTTGCTGCAGCACTTCATGGTTGACAGAAATGGAGGGATGGCATGTGAGACAAAGAGGTTACCTCTCAAAACAGGAAGTGAGAGAGGCTGAGTAAGGCCAGGCTTGGAGTTCTATATCAACCCCTGCATGAGAACTAACCAGGTTCCCAAGAGAAAAGCTGCATCTCTCTTGACAGCAGCACCTCAATGATTCAAATGTCTCCCACTAGGCCCCAGTTCTTAAAGGTCCCCTATCACCTCCCAGTACCACCACTCTGGAGACTAAGTTCTCAGCACATCACTCGAACAGGACAGACCACATGCAAGCCACAACAGGGCACAAGTTCTATGATGGGCCCTTTGCTGAGGAGTCTCTTACCATGAATTGATTTGTTGTTAGCCATGAATCCCACTGTCTGAGGTTCAATTTCAACCTTGATTTTGTCCTCTTAGTTCCTATACACTCTACATCACGCAAATCCTGACTTTAACCCTGGATACAATAGAATGCGAATTCCCATTTTGCACATGGCACATCAAAGTGTACTTTAAAACGTGACTCCTGCCCATCTTAAACATTCAATGTCAGAACAGAAAGACTCAACCACACAAACCGCCTCTCCACATCACTGTGTTATTTCCCAAACGCTCATTAGCACAGAGGCTACAAAAGCAAACAAGGGGTCAACAAATGAATCCACTTGCATCTGTTGATACATTAACTATGACAGAAATAATAAATTTTGGTCAGGGTAAGAAAAAAGTAACAACCTTCAGAATCCCAGCCTGATTGTTATTTAATATCACTTTATGGTTGTTGTTCCAAAGAGGTTTTGAGTGGAACAAATACAGAAAACAAATTACTGTACCCTGCTGCAAGGGAGAATCCTACCAGCTAATAACTGCAGTAATTGATAAAACAGTTTATAAACGCTGAAGGTACACGATGCTTTGGCAGTAGCTGGCTGACACGAAAAAGAAGATGCAGTGATCAAATTCACTCCTAAATTTTCTTCAAGACGATAAGGAGTAGAGCCTTACGCCACCAAAGTATCCAATTTTATCTTTGGCAAAAGAATTAAGGTTTACATTATTGCCCCAAACTGCATATTCTGATTTTCTTCCCCCAGACTTAATCTTGGCCTGGTGTGCCTCATTTTTATAGGACTTCTGAAACTAGGAAGCAGCAGCATGGGGGAAGAGGCCATTAAAGGCAAAGGCGTCTCCTATCAGCACAACATGCCACTGGGTAATACTGTCAGGATTAGCAGTTTTACAGCCTAACTAAGCCCTGCAGCTACAATTATCTGGTTGCATTAAACTGAAATCACCTGAAAAACTTCACACTGAACAAGCCCTTGGAAATGTCTAATCTGCCAGTTTACACTCAGAAGAGAAAGTGCAATGCAGTTGTTAAAGACAGGACAACAAAGTTTCCAAGAAGAAAAAGCTCAGGTGAGAAGCAGTCCATGGTCTGAGGACATTTCTGCCATTTGTTTTCATGCCATTTCTTCATTTTTATTTCAAAAGGAGATTTAACCTGACCATTCTCTTTCAAGCCAATGTCCTGAGTATATATGTCTGATGAAGGTTCAGGTGTCTTAAGGAATAAAACCACATTGCCACAGAGGGAATACACAGCCCCGGATACGAGGCCTTATGCTAATTTCAGCAAAATATACATATATTTTTACATACATAAAGTTATGGCACTATATAAAGGGATCCTTAAAAGTGACATACACTGAGTCCTATTTACTGCCTGGCCTTCCCTCTCATAGAATAAAAATACAAGTAGTGGTTGTATTAATCTTAAAATGTCTCCAAAACCCATTTTAGTTCAAAGTGTTTTGTAATTCTTTTATCTGTAAGATAGTACCCCATCATATACTCACAATTAAAATTCTACTTTAGTACAAGATTCTTGTTATTTAATGGCAAATCACAGATGCTGATCTTGGGTTACAAAATGAGATCTCACTATTCTACCTTCAGTAACACGTCCCATGGCTACTGTTTGTTTCTGTTCTGCATTTGTCAGTATTGATGTTGCAAATCCACTGTGTAAGGCTTTTCAAAAAGACGATTCTTCTGCCACAGAGATGCAATGGAGATTATTTGGCTATGCTGTGTTTTGAAGTCACATGTTAAGATTTCCAGATGACAAAATTAAATCCTTAAACATGTGTAGGGACTCCAACTTCTTATCTTACACATTCCTGTTTTATTGGCCAAATTCCTGAGCAGTAAGTTAGTTACCGTTGTCCCTGTTCAAGAAGATCAGTGTGAAACAAAATTTCACTCTTTATCCCAAACTAAAGTCTAGCTATGTGTCGCATGACTGGCAGCTGAATTTCACTCCCCAACACTTACCCTGGGTGGCAACAAGAGGAAATGCACTCCAAAATAATGCGATTCCACCAAGTGGCTGTTACTATTGGACAATATCTAAGGTGTATGCACTGCTTTTGATACAGTCGTTCTATTTTTCCACAAAAATAATATGCAAACTGGAGAAATGTATTACTCTACAGATTTTCCTTAATGACATGATTTTAAAACAATGTATAACTCAAGTACTCACTGAGAATAGCTTACTCAATCTCTTTTCTATGATGAGAGCCTCACTTAAGTGTAATGGTTTATATGTGGTGCCACGAAGTAATAGAAAGATTGATTAGACTCCCTCTGCACTCCCTCCCTGGTTTTTTTTTTTTTTTTTTTTTTTTACAAATCTATAAAAGCAGAGAATGCCTGAGCATGTCTGGAAATTATTGGAAAGCATTCAAGGTTTATAGACAAGATTTCCATTATTTATAACTATTTCTTACAATTAAAATGTGATACCAGAATATACTAATACATCTAGAACTGCCAGATACTGCCCTATTAGAAAAATGAATCTAGAGTTGAGCAAAACTTTATATAGTTTTGATGTAACCAGCTTTTAAATACACGAAGCATTTTACCAAATTCAACTACAAAAGCCTCTTTGTTCCAACTTTATGATTTAAAATTTCCTTCCATCAAAATTTAAAACAGAATACTGTTTTCCAAATAAGAAAAAAGTTCGGGACAACGAAGAAGTCTTTGGCTCTTCATGGCTAGGGACGATGACAGAAGGGTCCATTAAATCAGAATTAGCTTTCACATGCAGCAACTATGTGGAAACGAAGCTCAATGAAAAACAAAAGCCACCCTCTGTTCCTTAGTGTTGCTGTACACCCTGTGCTCTGCAGATCAAAGCTTCGCCTTCCAGTTTGCAGCGATTAGATGAGCTGCCCAAGGTATCTCTGTAGAAGATGTGGAGAAACTTACTTTGCTGGAAGTCTCAACAGGATATTCAAACTCATTAGACTGCCATTCCAAAGTGTACAGGTAAGACCTACAGTATGCAGCTCTGGCAAATGTCAACACTGCCATGTGTAGGATATCGATATTCTGGATTTCCCTTCGATTTGTTTCTAAAAGACAGTAAGTATTGGACGATTCATGAAAACTAATCAACCACTACAAGTGTGCGACTGCAATGAAAAGCACTGAAGATAACGTAAGTTCTCTTACTGTGAGTATATCTGCTTTTTTTTTTTTTTTTTAATTTAGGCACTTGAATACAGAAACAAAGTCAAGAAGACAGGAAGGGTTTATCATTAATTATCACTATCCAGTTCTATGAATCAAAATAATTTGTTATTGTTAAGACTGCAACTTATTATTTAAGCCAGCCTGCTGGCCACCGAAAGACATTTTATCTGTTTTATAAAGTTATGTGAAAAACCTCAAGGAATTGCACAGAAAAATAAATGTTGTAAAGATGGGAGGAGTATTAATAAAATTTGAAACCTTAAACTGAACTAATTGATTTGGAGCTATATACTGGTTAGAAGCTATTTTCTGATATAGAAGTGGAGAAAAATGTTTAACCTGGTTATGGATATAAATACTGCATCTCTTCTAAATTAAATCAATTTTCTTGATGAAACTAATTTCTTGCCTGAAAGCTATTAAAGTAATTTCATTATAAAGAAGGTTTCGCTACAGTTCTGCTCATTCCCCACTGAAACAAACATTCACAATGTATGTGTCATGACAAACAAATCACTTTTACAAAAACTGAGGGTATTTCAAAAACACTGAAAAGACTTTGAAAACAATAAAGGATTAATATGAAACATCCATTTTTAACTTTCTATAGCAACCTGATCTTTATTTCCACTGAGCTTACTTCCTCCTCTTACAACATCCTAACCTGAACACATACATACACGAATAATCAAAGTAATTAAAATGAAAACTACAATGAGACATCACTTTTCAATCACCTAACTAATATAATTTTAAAAGTAGGTAATTACTAAATGCTGGGGAGGTGGGTCAAAACCTCATATACAGTTAGCAGAAGTACAAACTCTTACACTTTCTAAAGGCAATTTGTCAATAGGTATGAAAATTTTAAATGTGTATGATTTGTAGTCCAGCAATTCAACTTCTACTAGTTTATCTTTTATAAATAAGCACTTAAATGTGCATGCATAAAAATATTCATATGAAGCATAATTTTCCAAACCAAATAGGACACAAATCTAACATCCATCAATAGGGATTTAAGACTACGACAACATTTCAAGTGGGTATTTCTTCACATATAGCAAGAGAATATAAAACAAATTGTCAAAATGGATGTCTCTGGCAAAGTAGCATTACTCAGGTTCCTGCTCTCTTCTTTGTAATTCCTTTCAGTATTTTTTAAAAATAGTTTTTGTTCTTTAATATTCAGGAGAAAAAAAAAGCCCAATTTTTTCAAATATCTATGCGTATCCCTGTGAGCTTGGAACTCCAGCTCAGCTATCTTCTTACTACAAAACATATAGTAGTTATGATTTATTAGAGAAAAGTTATGAAGGTCTTAACAACCAGAGCTATATTTCTATTTCCAGCTTATAAATAACCTCTAACACTTCATATTTTGTGGAGTTTATGCTTTCTGTATAAAATGCATTTTTCTGAGTATGAGAAACAAATAATACTCCAGTTTATGGTAATAATTGTATTTTCTGTCATATTTGTTTTAATTGTGACTAAGTGATTAAAAGTTGGAAATATTCAGTAACAAATTTTTAGAATTCAAAGAGAAAAAGCATTAAGCTATTTCAAATATTAACTGTATTTTTAACATGTTTCCTATTTGTTAAACTTATGTTTTCATTTTCAACAAATGGTGTTTCTTTTCATATATCCAATGCATATAAATATTACTGTTTATGTATTGCCTGGTTATAATTAAAGTCATTGTGACCATTCTGAGTTGCCTCATCAAATATTATAGAATGATTAAGTCATAACAACTTATCAAAAGAACAACAGGATTTTTCATTCAATAACTACATGTATGGTTATTATGTACTTTTAAATTACATCTGCTATTTTTATTATAGTGTAACTACATTTACAAAAAGTCCCTTAATACAATCTCAAGAATAAGGTCCCAGTACCAATTTAATACAGCTGCTCCACCTAATCACACTTAAAACTTTTAGCTGACTAAAAATGGCCTTAATTTTTGAAATACAGGCATTTTTTTTTTAGACAGAGTGGACAGTGAGAGAGAGAGACAGAGAAAAAGAAAGGTCCTCCTTTTCCATTGGTTCACCCCCCAATGGCTGCTGCAGCCAGCGCACCGCGCTGATCCGAAGCCATGAGCCAGGTGCTTCTCTTGGTCTCCCATGCTGGTACAGGGCCCAAGGACTTGGGCCATCCTTCACTGCACTCCCACCCACAGCAGAGAGCTGGACTGGAAGAGGAGCAACCGGGACAGAATCTGGCACCCCGACCGGGACTAGAACCCAGGGTGCCAGTACCGCAGGCAGAGGATTAGCCTATTGAGCCACAGCGCTGGCCTGACCCTCTGTATTCTGATACCCACTCCATCACGGTGGTCTAGAAATGAATGCGTAGTATCTTCAAGGTATGCCTAGCCCATAGCTCAAAGTAATTAACAATGACGATTCTTCCTAGAGACATAATAATTTTGTGGTTATTCTGACCTCAAACTAATTCATTTATCAATATGCAAACTAACCAAGCTAGTTACTTGTCCTGTGAGGAAGATTTAAATTCTGAGGGGAGGCAAACTGGAATAAAGACTGGTGGTTTCCTATCAACTCATGAGTTTCCATATTCAGGGGAAAAAGGCCAGGGTTGGGATGTGATGAGGTGGTAGGAGAAAGATCCACCACCCGGCCTGTGGCACTGAACTTCTCTGGACTTGGCTTTATGTGGTTCTCCCTTGAGTATGTTTAGAGTAGATCTGGCTGGAAGACCTTATATGAAGTCCAGGAGTAACCAGCTACACCTTGAATAAAGATGGCTTCCTTGGGTCGGGCCAAGACATCTGTGGAGTCTCGGAATGTGAAGAGGCTCCTAAAGAAAGCAGAGGTAGCCATGTACTCTGGTGACTTCTTTTCATTTTTACAGTCCCACTGGCCTTCTTCAGCACCTTCTAATCACCATGTTCCCTCTCATCACCTCAGGGCCTGAGCACCTGCTGCAGCGCGTGAAACGTTTCTTCCTACTCTTCAGAGGAATGAGAATGGTTAAATATTTGTGTGCCAGAGCAGACCTATGGATGGGAATCTTCTCAGTGCCTAACCACTTTGCAAACTGGGATGAGGTACTCTTGTGCCATCTGCCCAGGATACTGCAAAGAGTTAGTTGACAAAGGTAAAAACACCCATCGCAGTACCTGGTGTACAGTAAGTGATCAATCAGTAAAGGTTAGCTGTTATCATTAGTGTTCTAATTCATATTACTGACCTAGTAATATAATGATTTGTGTGTCAGGAAAATCTTCCCTAAATGTCCTTGATTAGGTCAAATCCTCCTGTGAGTGGGCTCATAACTATGTTTATTCTTCTTTTGAAGCATTTATCACAGTTATAATTTTACATTGCTTCATATAATTGTTTAAATGATACTCATTTTTCTTTTCATTAGACTGTGAGATGCACAATGGCTAAGGACATGACTTCTGTTTAAGGAGATTTATTTTTTCTTTTCCTTACCATTGTAGCTTAAACATACAGGAGAATTCCTAGAAAATACTAAAACTTCAAGAAAGATTTGTGAATTAATGAATTAATTAATAAATACACAAACTACAAACCATTGAAACAATTTTTCAAATAAAGAAAGAAATGAACATAAAAGCAAAGCATCATACTTAAGGAATTTACAAATTGGACAACTTAACTTGCCTGAGATAGGGCTAGAGAAGTTAACTAAATATGCCCATAACTTGATCTTAAATTTCCTCTACCAACAGGCCAATGTGATGACATACGTAGTTGATTAAAACCTGGTTTTTGGTGGAGCAGGTGATTAAGATTCTGCATCCCACATCAGAGAGCCTGGTTTCAACTCCAGGCTCCAGCTTCCTGTTAATGCAAATCTGGGAGGCAACAGAGATGGCTCGAGTAACTTTGTTCCTGCCCCGCTATGTGGGAAAAGAGGGTAGCGTTCCTGGGTTCAGGCTGTGCCCTGTCCACTTCAGGAAACTGAGGAGTGAAATTAAATGTCTCTTATAATTAAAACTTTAAAAAAAATTCTGAATCTAACTTTACTATCAAGGAAGGGTGGGTTAAGGACTGTGAACACAACATGTACATGCACATACATGTATATTATATGACCCATGTCTAGAACTAGTTTAAGTAAAAATTTGCAACATGATGTAAAACCCAACAAGCAATATTTGCTCAAGAAGTAACATTAAATGACATAGTACACAAACAAGACAGTCCTAAGACAAAGTTCTCTGAATGAAGAAATCAAATTTAATAAATAAGGAGGTAAAAAGTAAAATAAACAAAACTCATTAGTGAGGGAAAGAGGAAGGCATTCATTTTGGATATTGGTGTCTTAGGCTATAAAAAGTTTTACTTATCCAACATAGTAAATGGATCCAAGGTTGAACTGTGTGTTTATCAAGTTGTTCTCTATTTATTACCTCTCCTGCTGAATATCAGTACCATCGTCTAGCACCATGTCCACTACAGATTTGAACAACATCATGCTTTAGCCATAAAATCCATGCCTACAACATCACACCACTGGTACACACATATGTAAAATTGCTTTAGTCTTGTTGAACCTTAAATTTCAAAAATCTTGTAACTACTTAGATATCACATTACAGTGATGATTTGAAAAAGGTTTATTTTAATTTGTTGCCTATTATTCTTCCTGATTTTCTCAAGTATGATCTTTTATCAAAGAATATTTGAAGTAAAATATTTTATGATGGGCATAGCAATGTTTCAAACTGAAAAAATATTCTCAGGAAATTAAAATAATAATTCCACAGCAATGATTATCAACCTAGCATCATACCACCTGAAGTGAAACTGTAAGAGACTAAGAGCCAGGAATACATTCTCATGTTAACAACTTTTTTTTAATTCTGAAATTTTGGCTCTTTTTGCCTCAGTTCCTCCATATTATAAACACTGGCATGTTGGCAGCTAGTCAAGTAATGATTGGAAAGTGCTTAAAGCTTAAATATTCTTGGAAGAGAAGTAGTGTACAGGTGCAAAGCAAAAGAAATTTTTTTAATGTTTCCCACAAATTAAGAAAAATCATCGAATTCTTCTTGGGCCATGTTTACCCAGGGATAAAGTAGTCCAATACCACTATAATTGTAGGGAATCAGGCTTGCCTGGGGTTGATTTATCTCACTTATTAATCCATACACCAAATATTCCAAAAAGCTTTGAGACAGCTGATAACAAAATACAAAAGGATCCTAGACAAATGATAAAAGGAGAGGCTATTTACAAAACAGTCATGCCAAAATCTACCTATCACTTTCAAAGGAGAAATACCACGGTGTATAAAGATCACCTTTAAAAATAATAATAAACAAAAGCAGTCTGTTTCTTAAGAACAAAAAAGAAGCAGCCCTCAATGATAAGAATGATTTATTTTTGGAGATGTCATAGAAAGGAACATTCATTCCTATTAAAAACAAAAACAAAAAACACTGACTGTGTGCATCCTGTGTGCCACACACTGTGCTGGGAGGTACGAACACCAAGGGAAGCACAAAGGCCCAGTACTCTATCAGCTTACAGTTAAACAAGGAAAATAAACAGTGACCAAGGAAGATAGCTGGGAGAAAGGAACTGAATGGGAGAGAGGACAATGAAGAGCCTATCCAGACTACTTCCTTAAACTAAAAATGCAATCTGCTCTGTGACAAAGAATTCACTCAGCAAAGGGTGGGATCATGGGCGAGAGAAGTTTGTGCCAAGTCTCAAGAGTAGGAGAGAACGTGGGGCCTTCGAGGCCCAGAGGGAAAAGCCGGTAAGGTGAGGCCAGGGCGGTTCTACAGAGGCCAAGCAAGCAGAGCCTAGTGGGCATCCTAAGTCTTCGTTCACTTCCAAGCAATGCAGAGATCTTGATGGCTCATTTCTCTTAATCCAAAGGCATTTTTCTATGAAACCATTTCTCATGCTGTCCATTAGAATTTAGGGTCTGAGTGAAGTCTTCGTGAAGTTTATTATTCAAGGTAAAAGTTTTACTAACTTTTCAGAAAATAAATGATTCAGAAGGAAATGTGTTAAGCCTCCTTCTTCAGGGGAGAAGAAAAAGCAGAGAACTTTCAAGAAGCATGATGAACTGCTTATAGAGTAAAGAGGTGGCAATTTCCCTTCAGAGAGAAGATTCTTATGGTGGCTGCTTCAGAGTTATATATGATATATTAACATGTCATATATAAAATACATAAATATAATATATATTTATATAGTATATATATTTAATGCCCTGTTGTATCACATGCTCATTCCTTCAAGTTCACCTTTTTGCCGCAGTTTCTTTGTTCATGTCCCTCTGTACACAGCATTTCTTTCTACCTTTGCTAAGTTTTATATACTTGTTTATATTTTTAAGGATATTTTGTTCCAGGAAAAGCATGGCAAAAAAAAAAAACAAAAATGATGGGCAAGATAGAAATCTTTATGTTAAAATGGTTGAAAGAAGGTGACACCCAGAGGAAGGCTAAGAAATCACACAATAGTGACCACCGGTGAAGTCAGTGATTTACACGTCCCATTAGTAGAAAAGATACCAAAAAATGGTTGCACAGTTGTAGGAGACATTCGCATCCATGCCATTGGTCAGCTCTCTTATCTGGAAATAATACTTTTCTTGAAGCAGCCATTTCACACTTCCTCATTACATTAACTTGCACAGTGTAGTGTTTTCCCCTGTACCGGGGAGGGGGAGGGGAGGAGCTATGCCGAAGTCTTCCATGGGCTTGTACTTGCCCTACTGACCAAATTCCTTTCCATTCTATGTTCCCCTATGCAAACATTAGATGCTGCCTGTGATTTGTAAGGTATGTAAGTCTTTGCCCCTCGAACTGAGAAACAGTATTGACAAGCAAGATGTATTCATCTAGAGAGAAATGGGGTCAAACAAAAAACATAAATGTGGAATGTGTAACACAAATCACTTTTCCAGAATATCATACCTGTGTTAGACCTTTCAGGGGAGGGTTCCAATGGATTTTTTTTTTCTGTTTTTTTTTTTTTTTCTAATCTTACATCTAATCAGACAGCAGCCTGCAACTTTACTCATCGTTACATATGGCCTATTGACAGTTGACAACAACTTTACTCATCATTACATATGGCCATTTACAGTTGACAGCTGTCATCCAGGCAAGTTCACATACGTTGCTTCACAATCACATGGCATCATAAGGAATAGGGTGAGATCCCAGGCCAACATGCCACTGATCAGCCAGCAATGAACTACTGCAGCTGGAAACCACCTCACTGAGATAGACACCACAGGCATTACATTTAACTATGCCATGTTACCATTAAAAAACAAAAAACAAAAAACAATGCACCCAAACTCACTGATATTTAATTTCAGCCAATACTTTCAGAGCACCTTTGGTAGGGATTTCTTAGGCTGGTGTTTTTATCCCCTTTCTATTCAAGTTCATTTCTCAAAGAAGAAATGGCAATGGTATCACCAAATTTAGACCACAAGAAAGCCCGCCTCTTTAACACAATGACGCAAGTTTATCTCTACTTTGAAGTTGTCCAAGCACTGCTTTTAAATTCAGTGAATGAGAGACTGTAAGTGTTAGGAAATAATACTTAAATGGCAAAGCTATGAGACTCTAGAAATCTACCTACACTGCCTAGATCCAAAACCTGCTCTGATTTGAAGTACAATAGAATAGAGTTGCTACAACTACAATGAGTTGAAAGTTTGTGATGACAAAGTTTTCTTCTGTCTCAATTAAAAAGGGAATATAAATTCACAAGGCCTAACAGGGGCCCCAGTATAATCTATTCACATAGCACATTTTACATTTTACGTTATTCATCTACCATACAAATACACTGCAGAATTTATGTCTACCTATTCCGGGCAGGTCTTATAGAAGGGATTTTAGCCAGGACACAAATCACTAGCAGCTAGTGAATTCTAACCTTTATTACCCCAGTGAGAGATAGACTTTTGAGACACAGTCTAAACATGTCAAAAGGTTGGTTTTCCATTAATACCAGCAGGAGTAGAAAATGACACTGCAGTTGTCCTTGGAACAGAGAAGCTGACAGATTTGCTGAAAGGTTCAGCCATTGTAGGATTTTGTTAAAAATCTAAAGGCAGCAGCATTTTTCTTTGAAGTTCTGAAGCATCTTGGAAATCAAAAAGCTCAACAAAGAATAACATGGACAATTGGATTTTTCACAACTCCATTTTTATTTAGCTTTTAAAATATTTTGCCTAGTAATTTAAGGTGTCAACTCATTCAAAAGTACAAGGTAATTTCAGTAAAAACTGTTACTGGAGGTACTCAAATAGACCTCTAATTCAAAGGATACACTCCAAGGTCTAATAAGTTTAATTTAGATGCCCTATCTTTCCCTTGGGCATTCCCAACAACTCTAATTAAAGGCACTTAATGGAGGCAGACCCACATTCTGAGTATTGAATTTTAGCTGATTCTGTAGGTCCTTTCCATTCAGCATGTGAAAAATCAGATTCCAGGCCACGTGTGCTATAATCTCTGTAGTCTTTTCTAGTTAAACATCTGAATATTATAGTAAAAAGCCACATCCATCCAAGACTAAATTTTCTGGTGTTGGGGACTATATTGTTCTACACGGGAATACTTAAGAGAGATGTATAGCGTTTGGGTAATAGGAACAGGCTGAGAGAGGCAACTGAGAGCAACACAAAAACTTATTTCTCTTAAGATTTATATAATTAAACATATAGTACTTCCTTCTAGTTAAATAACAGGTTTTATTATTCCTATAAATATGGTACAGACTGACCTTCCCTAACCACCAAACTCAAAACCCACAATTCTCCAAAATCAGAAAGTGATAAAAGTTAATGTTTGTCTAAATACCAACAATGTGCTAATGTTGAACAACTGTAGTCTAAAAATACCATCAATGAGAAGGCTTAAAGCGCCAGGGCCAGCACTGTGGCATAGCAGGTAAAGCTGCCATCTGCAGTGCCGGCATCCCATTTTGGGTGCCAGTTCAAGTCCCAGCTGCTCCACTTCCAATCCAGCTCTTTGTTATGGCCTGGGAAAGCAGTGGAAGATGCCCCAAGTCCTTGGGCCCCTGCAACTGCATGGAAGATTCAGAAGAAGCTCCTGGCTCCTGGCTTTGGATTGGCACACTTCCAGCCATTGCAGCCAATTGGGGAGTGAACCAGAAATGGAAGACCTCTCTCTCTCTTTGTAACTCTGCCTTTCAAATAAATAAATACACTTTCTTAAAAAGGCCATGAAGTTCCTCCATTCTCTTGGGCTCAGAAAATGCTAAATATGGTTCTTGGCATGTTGAGTACTTCAATGAAAAAGAGACAGAGGCTGCACATGCAACGTCTCCACACCCCTTTTTCTCTCCCCCAGAAACCACAATTCCCCTTCCTTAAGGTGGTTAATAGAAACTAGATCTTCTATGCCACAAAGCCAGTCATACAACCTTGATGAGTTATCTTCTCCCTTCTCCCTTGAAGGCTCTCATTCTCAAAGAGTCCTACTCCATATGGACATGAATGGAAAGCCACACAAAAAGGACAAGTACAACCTAGACAGACAGGGCTTGTAGTGGTCCCTTTACCCTTGATCTGTGACTATTAAATCATACACTTTGCCCATTCTTTTCAATATTTATTTTATGTCAAAGACTTAGAGAGAAAGAGAGAAATAGAGAGAACTGTCATCTGCTGGTTCACTTTCAAGTGGCGACAATGCCAGAGCTCAGAGAGGCCAAAGCTAGAAGCCAAGAGCTTCATCTGGGTCTCTCACATGGGTGACAGGGCCCCAAGCACTTAGGCCTTCCTCTGCTGCTTTTCCCCAAGTACATTATTAGCAAGGGAGTCAGATAGGACGTGGAGAAGCTGGGACTCAAACTGGTGCCCATGTCACAGGAAGCAGCCCATTCTCATCAAACCAAAGGATAAGAACAGTTTTCCCTGGGTCTCTAGGTCTTCATTTCTGAGAGCTCTGCTGTTATACAAAACTTTGATAAAACAATTTGTTAAATTTTTCTCATTAACCTGTCTTCTGTACTGGAGTGTGGCCATGACCCTGGTGTTGGATGAAGGATGGGATCACAGCTTTCTGCCCTTGAACTCTCTTTCCACCTGCACAAGTCCCTCAATGTTTACATGATTTCTATGAATTTCAAACATTAAATACTTTCTACAATTAATAAAATAACTACCACGTATTTTCAGTTACAATCAAAAATGCTTCAGAATCAGAAACCCAGTTTTTAAGGGTATTACTTAAAAGTTGAGAGTTTTAAAAATTTGACAACTTTTGTTATTTGTCTTTAATCTACCAATCTCAGTCATTTTTACCTTTTCAAATATTACCAAATAAACAAATCTCAACAGCGAGGGGTGAGAAAAGACTTAGTCATCTTAGAAATCCAAACACATTCCCTTGAAAACACTCAGCTCTCTCTCTCACTTTATGTGGGGGAGGGATGGAGAACAGCTTTAACAAATATTCCAATTGTATCAACCCCATGGAGAATTAGGTGGATAATGAACAAGTTCGTTTCCTAAATGCCAGGCATATAAAAATGATAGCAAAGAACTATGAAATTTTACCTCTGATATGTAAGCCAAAACCAGTTGTCGTTACAATTTGCCATACTTCTCTTAGTTTTTTTTTTTTTTTTTTTTTTTTAACACAGAGAATGTGTTTGGTTTCACAGGTAAATTGGTAGCCTTGAGCACAAGTAACTTACAATCACTGAATGAAAAGATTCGCTTTGGTGAATTAAAACAAAACAATTTCCCCAAAAGGGGAGGGGAAGCCAAATAAAAAAAGTTAAGGGGATTAATAGTCAAAAGTGTTTCATCTATTTTTGCATTTAATTTGATGTCATGAAAGCTTCAGGCATCTAAAAATATACCTCTTTTATTCTTGTAAGACTGCAAGATTTGGCATTTGGAATAGACAGTCTAGGAGGGGAAGGAACTGCTGAATTCTGAATCTGTGCTTTTAAAAAAAAAAAAAAAAAAGGAAGGGTTGACCATAACCTGAGGCCCTAGCTCCTGCAGAGTGCCTGTTGTTATGAAAGCAAGGTGCTCCACACGATCTAATCATAGCACTAAACCTTGTTACAAGCCCTTTTACAGCTCCAATATCTGGGTTACATGGAAACACGCTGGAGAGCCTCCTTGTACTATGAAATAAATGTCATTCTGACTGGCATCCTCTCTTCCAGCAAGTAATTTCCCTCTGCTGATAAATCGATACAGCAAAAACAAATGAGAGCACACAATGGGCACAGTAAGGATTGCATTTTTATTCATTTCAGAGCCCCTACAGCCAAGTTTTTTAAGCACAATAGCAGAAAATGATGCACTTGAGCTAGGAAACAAGAGAGATACAATGAGAGACGCTGAGATAAGAAAGACAAAGAAGAAAAAGGAAAGAAGTAGGAACAAAGAGAAAACCCAGAGAAAGGATGCGAGTGTCTTCCAATCAAGCAGTTTAGACACAAACTTTGTTTGCAGATTAATATTTGAATTTTGGTTCAGCTCCTCATAGAAACTGTCAAAGAAACACACATGCATCTTTTTTTCCACTTCTCTATTCTATAATGTTGCAAATCATTTGAAAAGGATCTAACTTTTCTTTCACTGACTACTGATATCAACACAAGATCCACACATGAAAACTTATCTAGAAAACCCAGAACTAGATATGACAACAAAGACAGGAGGATCCTTATTCATCTCCAGAAGTCCCCTCAAGTCATTTCTGTTTTTCACTGTCTTTGAAGCAAAGGTGGAAAGGCAGGATAAAAGGAAAGCCAGAAGTAACCCAGTTACTATTTATAGGAGGAATAAGAAACTCCCATCATACAACTCTTTTAAAACAGTAACAGATTTTATAAGTTTCAATATAACTGAACATGTAGTCATAGAGAAGGGATGTGGCACATGCTTTAACGTGAAAGTTTACAGGTAAGACTTCACTTAAGAGCCTTGCATCCCTTACAAGTTCCCCGGTTTGATTCCCAGCTCTGGGTTCCTGACTCCAGCTTCCTGCTAACTCAGATCCCAGGAGGCAGAGCCTCTGTCTCAAATAATTGAGTTGCTGCCACCCACTAGGAGACCTGGATTGTGCTACTGGATCCTGGCTTTGGCCTTGCCCTGCCCAGCCTCAGTCATCACAGGCATTTGTGCAGCTCATTCTCTTTCTCAAATAAACAAATACATACTCTAAATAGAAAGTTTTAAGATATTTTGTCTTTTGGAGGGAAAGTGGCAAAGACTAATTCAATAAAACTGTGAAACCATCAAACTTCCAGTGAAGGATGGTATTATGCTTTTGTCTGTTATCTGTCATGGCATTTATTTCTTCTTAAGGTAACAGAAGTGAACATGAGAGAATTATAGTCTTAATAAGGCTTTATAAATCATATACTATTGTACTCTTCAAGCTCCGATTCTTGGGCAAGTTACTTAACTGCCTGTGTCTCAATGTCGGCATCTATAAAAGTGTGCATGATGTTAAATGTACCTCTGAGTTTTCTAAAGAATTAAATCAAATGGTGTAAGTAAAGGGCTCACAATAGTTCCTAAGAGTCAGTGCCAAAGAAGTAATGATCACCACCACCACTACTATTCTTTGCTTCCTAAGCAAGAACTGTCTGAGTGTTGTCAATGCTTTTTGGTACCAATGCTACAGGGTAACAATGCACTCACAGATTTCATTCTTAGTGTCTTAATGGCCTGTAAGTCTCATCTGGACATAATTATGTCCAGAACAATTTAATATTCTTAGTTGTTCTATGATATCTTAAAGATTATATTCGTTAGAAAATATATCATTACAGCTAATTGTATTACTTTTCATAGTATTCCTTTTTTACTTTGACTTCTTTTTTTTTGACAGGCAGAGTGGACAGTGAGAGAGAGAGAGAGAGAGAGAGAAAGGTCTTCCTTTACCGTTGGTTCACCCTCCAATGGTCGCCGTGGCTGGCACGCTGCGGCTGGCGCACCGCGCTGATCCGAAGGCAGGAGCCAGGTGCTTCTCCTGGTCTCCCACGGGGTGCAGGGCCCAAGGAATTGGGCCATCCTCCACTGCCTTCCCGGGCCACAGCAGAGAGCTGGCCTGGAAGAGAGGCAACCAGGACAGAATCCGGCGCCCCAACCGGGACTAGAACCCTGTGTGCCGGAGCCGCTAGGCGGAGGATTAGCCTATTGAGCCGCGGCGCCGGCCCATGACTTCTAAAGCCTAAAAAATAATTTGCAGATTTTCTCTATGAAGGTATAATGCATATATACCTTAATGATAATTCTAAATCAGTGTTCAACCCATACATGGCTCAATTTAGTAAGTTTTTGAGGGGCCAGCGCTGTGGTGCAGCAGGTTAACACCCCGGCCTGATGCGCGAGCATCCCATATGGGTGCCAGATTGAAACCTCCACTTCCAGTCCAGCTCTCTGCTATGGCCTGGGAAAGCAGTAGAAGATGGCCCAAGTCCTTGGGCTCCTGCACCCCTGTGGGAGACCTGGAAGAAGCTCCTGGCTCCTGACTTTGGACCGGTGCAACTCTAGCCATTGCAGCTAATTGGAGAATGAACCATCGGATGGAAGACCCCTCTCTCTCTCTCTCTGTTTCTCCTCTAACTCTGACTTTCAAATAAATAAATAAATAAAATGTTTTTCTGAAAGAAAATTTTTTTGATTGAGGCGCTGGTATTGTGGCATAGCAGGTACACCTGCTGCCTGTGATGCCAGCAGCCTATATGGGTGCCTATTTGAGTTCTGGCTGCTCCCCTTCCAATATAGCTCCCTGCTGATGCACCTGGGAAAGCAGTGAAGAATGGCCCAAGTCCTTGGGCCCTTCCACCTACGTGGGAGATCAAGAAGTAGCATCTTTGCACTGGTCCATCTCCAGGCAGTATGGCCATTTGTAGTGAACCAGTGGATGGAAGATCTGACTCTTTCTCTCTCTGTAACTCTGCCTTTCAAATAAATAAATAAATCTTTAAAAAATTTTTCTTGATTGAAAGATGGTATGAAAGTCACATACCTTTAGCAGAAATACTACTTCAAAATGTATATTTTCATCTTTTTCCCAGGCTAGAGATATGTGGTACATACTTAGTATCCTTTATCAGAAATCTGTGGGTAGCACCAGATGTATTACAGATTTCAAGTTTGTATATGTTTTGGAATATCTGCATATACATAATGGGCTATATTTTGGGGATAGGGACCCAAGTCTAAACACAAAATCCATTTATCTTCATATACAATTTAATATACATAGCCTAAATTTTTACACAATTTTTAAAGATTTATTTATTTGAAAGACCTCTGGAGTTATAAAGAGGGAGAGGTAGAAAGAGGGAGATCTTCCATCCACTGGTTCACTCCCCAGTTGGCTCCAAGAGCCAGAGCTGGGCTGATTGGGAGCCAGGAGCTTCTTCTGGGTCTCCCACATGGGTGCAAGAGCCCAAGAACTTGGGCCACCTTCTGCTGCATTCCCCAGGCCAAATCAGAGAGCTGGATCAGAATGGAGCAGCTAGGACTCAAACCAGCACCTCTATGGGATGCCAGCAGTACAGGCGTCAGCTTTACCCACTATGCCACAGCATCAGCCCTTATTTTTTTAAAAGATTTATTTTATTTATTTGAAAGACAGAGTTACAGAGAGGGGCAGAGACAGAGAGAGAGGTCCTCTATCTGCTGATTCAATCCCCACATGGCCTCAACAGTCGGAGCTGTGCAATTCGAAGCCAGGAGCCAGGAGCTTCTTCTGGGTCTCCCACGTGGTTGTATGGACCCAAGGACCTGAGCCATCTTCCACAACTCTCCCAGGCCATAGTAGAGAGCCGGATAGGAAGAGAAGCAGCCGGGACCAGAACTGGCACCCACATGGGATGCCAGCACTTCAGGCCAGGACTTTTAACTCACTGGGCCATAGTACCGGCCCCTGTATTTTATCTTAGTATTATTTATGATCTCTCTCATTTGGGCTTTTAGTGATACTTTTCTTTCTGTCATTTAAGCGCTTGGATCAGTGTCCACCTGCTTCTAACTCTTCAGTTATTCATGACTATTCTCTCCTAGTCCACACACTTCAGTCCTTGAGAGGAGGAGATTATCAGGGTCTTTCATCAGCACCAGGAAGAGAAACAAGAAAAGAAACCAAGGCAAAAAGAACTGCTATCAACCCCAGACTCTGCTTCTCTTTCTCTCCTGTAACATCATTAAATCAATAATGGATATGTCTAAATTAGTATTTCTGCATTTTTTTCACTATTATTTTCCCAATGATTCTTTTCATATATTCTCCCTAATTGTCTGCCACTTGACATTCAACACAGAGATACACTGTTTATCTGTGTTTTCTGCCTCATGAAGAACAGGCCTTCAGGGCCTTCTGAGGACCCATTTTTGCCCCTAAAGGGCCAATATTCCCTTCTCAGACTGCAATAGACTAACAAAAATTGGACCTGCCATAACTTGAAAAGGTGGATTGAAATTCGGTGTCATGTTAGTGTGGTTTTGTTTATAACAAAGCTTTATGTACTAATTAATCTATGACTATATAATTTATATTGCCTCCACCTTGAGGGTGGAAGAAATATAGCAGTTCGTAAAAGATGCATGACAAACTACAAAGCAGTTATGGACAACAAGTAAGGGGAAAGGGGAATAAAGTGGAATTGTTCCCAATCACAGTAGCTAGGGAATTAGGTAGGTGGAATGCAATTACCTTCACTGGAGCTTGGCCAGGCCTCGCCACTTTTTGGGGGGAGGTGGTAGGGGAAGAGAAGCTCTTTACTATGATCTTTAATGTATAGAGAGGTAGGTCCAAGTTTAACATCTCATCCAAAAATGAGAATAAGATTTCTAAGTCCTTCTTCCCCCAAACTTAAGTGCAATTCTTATTTAATGAGTTTTACACGGTTTTAAGTCCCATACTTTGATTTAAAATAATTATTTCATAAAGCATTGACTTTGGAAAAGGGAGTGGTAGCTAAGACACAATAAAAGACACTCCCACAATCAATGAAAGAGAAGGCACCATTTAAAGTAAATAAAAGGCCAATATGCAGCAAGTTTTTGTCTAAGTGTACCAACATATGCAAGTTGCTTGAAAAGTTCCAGGAAAATGCACATTTTCTTTTAGTTTTATTTCTCCACAAGCTTTTGAAGTAGCCATGTCTATTTAAAAGTGAACAAGTTAGTTAACTGTTTCTTGGTTACCTAAAAAAGCATTCCTTGTGAAAGGTTAGTTTTGCCCAAAGTGCTCAAATCCTTCCCAATGACGGTGGCACCAAAGCGGCATAATGAAAACTGACATCCTTTGCAAACTTGGGAAGCCAGAGATGTGTGCCCTGCGAAATATAGGCAGACATTATATCCCTCCTGATCAGGGCAGAATTAAGATGTGAACTGAATAAATGCTGGTGAAATATCATAGCTGATATTAGATGCACACACTCAAGTGTTAGACATCTTTTAGCTCAACTTTTATTTAATTTACGGCTTTCCTTGCTGTAGTCTGAAGGGACTGAAAATTCTTCTAATTTTTCCCCCTTTCAAGACTTGACCAGGGAGATGAAATCGGGGTACTTTAATTACAATTCAGAGCCAAAGGCTTGCCCTTTGATATGGAAATGCCACTTTAAGCGACAGCCTTTTCCCGGCCCCTTCTCCTTCCAGTTGTCCAACAGGAATTTTAAGTAGCTTTGTCACCAGCTGATGGTGAAAGCTAACTGTAGCTCTTTCCTGTTAAGTTTTGTTTTAAGTTACACTACATTTCTTTCACTAAATTGGCAGAGCTGAAAGCAAGGAGGTATGGAAGAGAGAGGGGTGAGGGGACAGAAGGGGTGGGAGAGACAAGGGGGCAGGCTAGCACGGTGAATGGGGAAAACTGACTCTGACTATCCATTAGAGTTGCAGAATTGCAGTTTCTGTCCTGTCAGCTTGAAGTGTGGCCTGTCGTACACAAAGCCTCTCACTTTATACACACACACACACACACACACACACAGCACCAACCAATGAAAGCTGCCACGTACAGTTACCCCGATATTGTCATCTGCCTGCTGCATGACTCCCGGCTTTGCTATAATTATTAATTGCACTTGTCAACTGTCATTAATTCCTCTTTAGCATCCCTGTCTTTGAGTAATTAGACAGAACAGCCTCACTGAGCTCATTGTTTAGAGTCCCTTGAAAGAGCCCACTGGGCTTTCCACGGAGAGAACCATCAGGAATACAATAGAGCACTTCTGCATTAACCCTTTGGAAGCATGAATGGAAGGGATGGTGCCGCCACAGGCTTGGGTCCCGCTTTGGTCTGTGCCTACCCAAAGTCCTTATCAGATACCTTATAAATGGACCCATATTTTATATGTTTCTTTCCTGTAGAAAAAGGCAATTTGTCAATTCAAAAAGTGGGAGAAAGGCCTTTGGGTAAACAAAATTTCCTAATTAGCACCAGTGAATTTTTCATAATTTTCCCATGTGATCTTATATTTTGTATTTTCAGAGAAGACAAATTGTTCTGAAGTGGTATTTCTGTACTTTATATACATTTACATCCATGGCATAGTCAAGGATACTTAAGAAACATAGGGAATTCACGTTATGAAAAAAGTCCATGGATTTCAGAACTCAAGCTCCTTCCTATATGCATGTAGGAATGTATTATGCACAATTTTTTTTTTCAGATGATGTTTTTCTGAGTTACAAAAATTTTTTTAAAAACAGGGTGGAAGTTCCAATTTTTTTATTACTCTTTCTCTGGTCTGCCACTTAAGAGGTGGGTTCACAGTGCTTAAGTTGTGTAATTGGTGGCTCTGGATACATTATCTTATTTTAAAAATTCTATACTGACAAATACATTACATATATATTTGGCAGTTGGCTCATGGCCTTTGAAAGTTCCCTGAATTTAGCCAGTCTTACCTGGGAAAAAGTAAAATGGGCTATTTGGCTCACATTTGAGGACAACTACAGGAATTATTTTCCTATCATTTAAATAAGAAGTACTGAAGTACTCTACAGTATCAGATTATCATTATTGACTTCTAAAACTAAATTCCTTTAATAGCTCTAAATTCATTCGTAACTGCGTTATTTAAAGCAATTAGAAATATGTTGAGAATGAGGTCTACTTATCTATTTTCTGATAAAAACTACTAACATTAAGAAAGTTGTCTGTTACTTGTTAAAACCATTCAGTAGGAGGGAGGGAAGTAGGGTTTTCAGAAAGTACCTATGATACACAAAATCTGTTCTCTTTATATTAATAAAAAATTTTAAATAAATAAACCAATAGTTTTGAATAAAAAATAAGAAAACACTTATACCTGTGTTTTCTACATTATTAAATATTAATTCAATTCTCTTCCTGGAATGCAAGGTAAAAAAAAATTTTATTTTGGTAAAAAGAACATACAACACTGCTTTACAACAGTAAACACTGTGTGATGTTTCACATTCATGCTTTCACAGAATACAGTGCTGTATACAACAACAACAACAACAAGAAAGCCACTCATAGCAAAGCTTCTTGATCTGGCTGCTCCACTGGAAACAAACACCATAGACATTTCTCTTAAAGAAGACTGAAGTCTATGGAGTGGTGGAAAATAAATTAAAGTAAATTTGATCACTAGGAATCATTACAGCTATTTCCTGTATTATCTTAACTACAAGATTTTCTCAGGTACTAGGTGAGTGCTTTCAAGCAATAACAACATTTACTGACGTCTAGATATGTGCTCTATGTACTTCATATACATTAATTCATTCAATGCTCTAGTATCTATGAAACAGGCACTATTATCTCAATTTTAGGAAGGGAAAATTGAGCATGAAAAAGCTCTTGAAGATTGTGTAGCAGAACAACAGCATCAAGGCCAGGGGAGCCCCAGAGCCCACTGCTGACCACTTTGCTAGACTTGCCTCCAGGACCTCACACACTATTATTCTATTTAGGCTTCCAGTCAACAGATAGGGTATCTAGATTTTTGGTAGTGGTTTTTAAGGAGTAAAATAGATTATTTCTAAAATAAAAAAGGTGCCTGAAATCTCAGGAAATTAGCATTTAATATATTCATAATGGAATGTTTGGGGGTTTCAGATATGTTAAGATAGACAGTGAGTTTTGCAAATTTTGCAGAGTACTCCAGCAATCCTTGGGTACAATTACTATAATGTGTAAATACTAGGTTAAAATGAGGAAGAATATATGTACATACATACATATATATATATACACACATATAGAGACACACATACATACACATTGAACTGCTAACATAGCTCAAAGCTTTGTTTATTGAGTATTTACAGCATATCAAGTCTATGATTATAAGTAGGTAAGGCACTGACACTAATAGAAAATGACCAATTATGACTCCTAACTGAAAGGAGTTTCTAGATTTACTGAAGACAAAATTTTGAAAATGATGCCATTAACATACTACAAAGTGCTAGTCAAATACAATCAATGAAACAGATTAAACAGAACAGCTAAGATCAATGACAATCAGTTATTGGAAGGAAAAATTTCACTTACCAAAAAGAAAAAAAAATTCTTAAAGGTATCCAACAATGAATCAAGCTGGTCTGTTAACTAACGAATATCCATCACAAAAAAAAAATCTTTAAGTCAGGTAATGATCTATAAATAATGGTATTTGAAAAATTCCTGCAGTGCATAGCAGACTGAAGTAGTCTAAATACTGTCTAGTGTCATCATGCCTGTGTTAGACTCCATAATTCTATAAAGTAGCATTTTAGCAAAGGTTTGGAAACCTTATTTTGCGTGTTCTTTGCAGCAAAATAATCTTCAAGTTTAATATTGAATTTGACAATGAAAGACTTGGAGATTAAAAGTAGTGATGAGGGGCTAGCGCCGTGGCGCACTAGGTTAATACTTTGTCTGCGGCGCCGGCATCCCATATGGGCACCGGTTCTAGTCCCGGTTGCTTCTCTTCCAGTCCAGCTCTCTGCTGTGGCCTACGATAGCAGCAGAAGATGGCCCAAGTTCTTGGGCCCCTGCACTCGCATGGGAAATCAGGAAGAGGGATCTGGCTCCTGGCTTTGGATCAGCACAGCTCCAGCTGTGGTGGTCATTTGGGGAGTGAACCAACGGAAGGAAGACCTTTCTCTGTCTCTCTCTCTCTCACTGTCTCTAACTCTACCTGACAAACAAATAAAAATTTTTAAAATAAAAAAGTAGTGATAAAAATAAAAAAAATTCAAATACAACCAAAAGCAGAAAGAGTTGTAGAAATAAGTAAATTCTATGGGAAGCCTAGGTTGATAAGGCTTACCTTATTGACACACAGTGTACCACAGGGAATCAGGGGCAGATAGAGGTGACCTGAAGGGGAGGAGTAACAATAGATGCTATGTCAATGATGGGAGAAGAGCAGGCTCAACTGGGAGAACACGAGGAAAAATTTTTCTTCATTCACAATATAAGAGATGGAACTGAGTGAGGAAGAACATGATGGATGGAAGGTGACTCAGGAGACAGCTAGAGTTTGTTACTAAGTTGTATGGGATTCAAAATCCAACTTTCACTACTAAGTGACCTTTGATAAATCAGTTGACCCTCCTATAATTCAATATGCATTGCACAGGATTATTAAAATGGCTAAAACAGTGAACCTATAGGCCGGCTCCGTGGCTCACTTGGCTAACCCTCCACCTGCCGTGCCGGCACCCCGCCAGGTTCTAGTCCTGGTTGGACTGCCGGGTACTAGTCCCGGTTGCTCCTCTTCCAATCCAGCTCTCTGCTGTGGCCCGGGAAGGCAGTGGAGGATGGCCCAAGTGCTTGGGTCCCTGCACCTGCGTGGGAGACCGGAAGGAAGCACTTGGCTTCTGGCTTCTGATCAGCACAGTGTTGCCCACAGCGGCCATTAGGGGAGTGAACCAACGGAAGGAAGACCTTCCTCTCTGTCTCTCTCTCTCACTGTCTCTAACTCTACCTGTCAAATAAAAAAAAGAATGAACCTATGGAAAGCACTTAGAAAAATCCCCAGCATATAATAGGGGCACTCAATAATGTTAGCTATAATTACTATTACAGTATGACTACTGTTAATTAATACATTTTAATCAACATCTTATGTGTATAAAAATTATGCTCACCACATCCTTGACATTGAGATCAGCACAAGATGAGTAAATACTACATTTGGGGGCAAAATTAACTTCTATGTATCTAAAGCAAGAGCACCATTAAAGACTTTGTTGATAGTCTCACTATTCATCCTTTGTGTACTCCAAATAGATGTGACTGAATTTTTTCTTGGAAAAGTTAGTTGAGGGACTCAGCCTAAAGTTTCATAGACATATGCCACTAGGGACTCTGTAGTCATTCAACTGAATTTTTATTTCTTGGATTTACCATTGTGACTCTCAAGGAAAGATGAAAAGCACTCACATGGTTTCTACTGGAGAACTTGGATTACCTTTTATCTTTGGCTCTTGGATTCTGAAATCCACCCCACCCACAACATACCACACACCAGAGACATCTCTGTGGTGGCTGACACAGCTTTGTCCAATACTTACACTTCCCCTGTGGGAAAGAGAAAAGTCAATGGCATCTTACTATTTCCTAATTCAGACGAGATTATGCGTAAGCTCCTCAGGTTGAATTTAATGACCTGAAGTTTACTGACTTACGAGTCACTATTGCCTTAGTATTTTTGAGCCAAACTGAACTGTGTTGCTTTTTCAGTCTCTCCATCTTTGTTCATGGCATTTCAGTTCTCTCCTTTTCTGTATCATCCAAGGACCAACCCAAAGGCCACTGTTTCAGCTACATCTTTCTGGACTCCCATTTCTAGACCACAGACTCCCTTCTCCATACTCTCACCCTTGGAACTTTTTCTTTGCATGCTACATGGTATATAGCAGAAAATGCTGATTATATGAGAAATTAGAAACAAAAACAAACGGAAAGGAATTAAGATCAATCTATTCCACAAATGCTTCTACCTTTGGCTATACAGACATCAAATTTGACCCTAAGCTTTTCAATAGTTAATGGGGGGATGAGGGTGGAGGGAGGGAGAGAAAGAACTGACTCGCTATAAAATTCACAGATATCATGTGATAAAAGTAGATCATCAGTTCAGCGGCAGCAAAACTAGTAAGAGGAGTCAGAAATTTCTCCCTGGTAGTCTCCTTGATGCCACACTGTGCATTAAACATTTTTGCAGCTCAATTTGGCCAGACTACTGAGTTTTGTCAGACTTTGTTTCAGGAAACCTCAATGAGGGACAATGACATCACACTAACACATAGGTCTTAAAAATACATACATGTGGTCATGAGAAAGTATTCAAGGACACATTGCCTTGCCTTAGCTGAGAGGTAGACATTAGAACTCCTCAGAACTGCCTGTTCCTCAGAATCATCTTTCACACATACTGTTTGTCATCCTGGTTTCGTGTAGACGTTGTGGGGGGAAAACTTTGAAACTGTTTTTTCTGACAGAGGAGGATGTCAGGTATTCTGCATGGTCTCATATTGAACCAAATGCCTGCAACTACACCACTGGCAAGCCTCACCCATCGTGAGACATCTGTCGTTCTCAACAAGGACACAAAGGACTCCAAGCGAACCATCAGCCTTCATGCCATGGAGGGACTGATACACCCCTCCACCCTGAAACACACACATTTCGTTCACATTTTTGATTCCAAGAATCCCACTTAAGCTAGTGCTGTTTCCTCTCCAGCAACCAGCATCGTGCTTGTCGCATTAACACTGTCTCATTCTGTGTATAATTCTTCCTAGTTAATTCGGCTACACCTCTGCCTCTTTCTCTTCCATCTAATCCATGACATGATTCCTGCCAAAACACCGGAGCAGACAGGCAGCAGTCATAGACCAAACGATGTTACTACCAATACACTGGGAGTGTCCAAAATCTCTCATAGATAAATTACTAAAAAGAAGATGAACCAACACAGGTGTATTAAACTTTGTTCCTGTGCATTTTCAGTACTTTTTAAAGTACAATTCTAGCACATGGTCAAAAATCACAAAAATAGAGCAAACCTCCAATTAATGAACATCTTGGGTATTGTTGTCCAAGTACACAAATTTTCAACTGAATCAAACTTGCTGAGCAATATTTACTAATGTAGCATTTCGACTTTTGCAGAACTACACTTTCAAACTAGAACTTCCTCAAAAGAATCTTAAATCAGGTTTCATCTCTGGTTATCACATTCCTGCCAACTTGTAGTTCTAGAGGTTATGTAGCCTTAATCTCTTGAAATTTTAAATCGTAATTCCAAAAGTTATTAGGTTAGAAAATAGCTTCTGGGCAAATGATGTTATTCCAAAAACTTTTTACACTAGAAATAATAGTAGGATTATTTCCGCCTCACAAATACTCTTAAGGCCTAGTGCTTACTGTAATTTGGTATGCTGACATGAGTATTTCTTTCAAATAACAACAATTTTAATAGGGAGAAAGAAAGGGAGAAAGGCACTAAATGTAATGGTTTGCAAAAGGTTAAAATTGGCTATGAGCCTCCTTTTCTGTCCAGTTTACTCCACTATTCCATATTTCAGCAGCATTAAAGAGATATTTTAATATTTTCTTTTTAAAAGCCTGGACCTCTTCAGGATAAACCAGCGTATTGAGTTTCATTAGGTTGCCTCAAGTGTCACTCCATTCTATACTTGCTAGACAATGTGCAATTCTCCTTTAAGAAACATTTTTATAGCTGCAAAATTATTTTTAGTCTTCTTTAAAAGATTTCTATGAATTTTAATATCAGTACAGGTAATGTTTAAAAATAGAAAGACAAGTGAATGGGCTGACGTAAGATGAGCCATCATCTTCTGCCTCCCAGGGTGTGCATTACCAGGAGGCTGGATCAGAATCAGAGGAGCCAGGACTCAGCCAGGCACTCCTATAAGCGATGTAGGTGTCCAAAATGGTGACTTAACCACTGTGCCAAATACCCAGTAATGTAGTGATTTTTTCTAATTAAAAAATTAGGACAAAAAATTTAAGTGAACATGTGTATACATATGTTAATGTGTATACATATATATATATATATACACACATATGCATATAGAAAATATTATTAGAAAAAGTACCTGAGGATTACTACATTGATGTTTAAAGTATCAAAACATGTGCTTTTTCTTAAAATGAAAGTAACACGTTCATTAAAGAAAGGTCAATACAAAAATGTAATTTTTGTTAGAGGTTTATGGATTTACTATATTATTTTACAGTATACCCCTTTTATGTATATAAAAAAGTTTACTGCTGAAAAGTTCAAAAAAATTTTTAAGTTACCCATAATCTCACAAGTAAAAGCCTAACATGTTCTATGTAGCCTTCCAATATTTCTGAATATTTTTATTTTAAAATTTATTTTTATTCATTTGAAAGGCACTGAATTACAGAGAGATATTCTATCTTCAATCCACTGTCTCATTTCCTAAATGCCCATAACAGCCAGGGCTGGGCCAGGCCAGATAGTATGCTGGAATTCAATCCAAGTATCTCACGTAGGTAGCTGGGACTCAAGCCCTTGAGCAACCACCAGCGGCCTACAAGGGTATACATCAGCAAAAACCTCGAATTGGAAGCAGAGCAGAGACTCAAATCCAGATATACAGCACAAATCCAGGTACTGAGATTGGGATGCAGTCAGCCCAAGGGCATCTTAACTACTGCACCAAAAACTCAACCCCTTTTTAATTTTGATTGGCAATAGTATAGAAATTTAACTTTTTTTCTAAAGACTTATGAAACTGTCTAAAAACCATTCTTTTCACACAGATTTGAAATGCCTAAAATAATATTTGGATCAAAAAGCTCTACCTGTTAAGCGAGAAATTAAACTTCCTAATTATAGACCAAATACCATTTCTATATTATATCCTATCATGAATCAGGAATGATTCATTATAATGTATAAATTACTCCTGATGCATGGATATGGGCATTATTTAGGAAAATAAAAATTTTAACCTTCAAAACTACTTAAAAGTTAAGAAATAGTTGTTACACTTTTAAATCTCAGTAGCTTAATTTTTCTTATTTATGCAAAATGTATTTTCATTTACTGAATCTCACTGCAATCAAACTTGTTCCATTAAAAGATGTATAGTCTAGAATTTCTGCTTTCTAACATTGCAGAATGTACCATGGACAAAGTTCATCATCAGGTTTTTTCTTGAATTATTATTAGAGCTGCTTTTTGCTGCCTAGTAATTTAGAAAAAGAAAAAAAATTAGCAACTGCTTTGCACCACATTAAAGACTTCTGGTAAATACTGCATGCATTATTTTATTTTGAAGGAAAAAATCCTAATTATACATAATTGCTGAAGTTGAGAACAATACTCAAGTGGTTGTTATTAAATTAACTCATCAGTTTTCCATCTTTTAAAAATTAAGAAAACTCATTTTTTAAATAAATTTTGTTTCTCAGTGTTTTTAGCACTGAAGAAGGGTAAAGCCATAGACATACTATATGAACGCATAAGTGCATTGGCATTGACTACTTACACAGCCATAGAGAGTTCCAAGATCAATACCAGGAAACACTTCTGTGATTATTTAGGCCAATGTACATTTCAACATGAACTCTACAATTAAAAATGTGTTAATAACACTCTCTTAGTGAATTATATGTACTTAAACTTGAAACACCCTGAAAAGAAGCCTAATAATTTTTTGTTAATCTATTCAGATGGACCTTTTTTTTTTTTAAGATTTATTTTATTTATTTGAAAGACAGAGTTACAGAGAGAGGCAGAGAAAGAGAGAGAGAGAGAGAGAGAGAGGTCTTCCATCCGCTGGTTCACTCCCTAGATGGTCGCAATGGACGGAGCTGAGCCAATCCAAAGCTTCTTCCGGGTCTCCCACGCAGGTGCAGAGGCCCAAGGATTTGGGCCACCTTCTGCTATCCCAGGCCATAGCAGAGAGCTGGATCGGAAGAGGAGCAGCTGGCACTAGAACCGGCACCCACATGGGATGCCGGCGCTTCAGGCCAGGGCTTTAACCCACTGTGCCACAGCACTGGCCCTGTCAGATAGATCTTAACAAGGCACACAAGTGGAAACTGCCTTTTAAACAAATAATTTTAAATGCAGAGAAAAAAAGCCTAAGGGTATGGTGACACTAGATTTAAAGATTCTTTTAGCATGCTTTGCATGGTGCATTTACTGATACCATTTCACTCCCTGAAAAAGGGACTCTTCCTCAAGAGTTAGGTCTACCATAAAAAATGATTTTTTATAAAGGTTCTGAAAGAGAGTGACAGGATAGAATAGAGATTTTGTACCACTCACAAAACAAATAATTACATAATTAGTTGTTAACTAAGAAACAAGGATTCAAATGCGAAGACTCAACTTTCAGGGATAATTCTACCACATGCTATAAGAGAACTGAGGATGAACCTGCAGAGGACAGTCAGTGGCCCAGGTATGTGGTAGCATCAGGAGCCAGTATTTACACAACTAGACTCTGGCGCCTTTTTCCTTTGTTTTGTTTTAAAAGCATCCAATGTTTTGGTTTCAGAGGGCCATTGGATTTGGCCAGGGTCTTTCAATCTTGTTAATTATTATGTGTTCAGAGTAATGCACATTTTTATCTACAGGTGGCAGACCTTTTTAAAATAAACTTCAATCATATTCCATATTTTGTTTTGGCAGTTTTTGTTTTTTTTTAAACTGCCACCCACATTAAAATGTAAGCATGTGCTGTTCAGAGTTCTCATTAATGTTGCACAATTTAGATGATAGATTTGTCAACAAAGTGGCTCATTCTCAAAGGTCACTGAACCCTGTCGGGATAAATGCCTTAAAAATTGTATATTGCAGGATAATCTTTAATTATACAGGACTCACTGACAATTTACAGTATATTGGGATTATTTTCCCTTTTCAAGCAATAAAACATTTTGCTTTCTAGATTATGGTGAATGCGGAAAAAAAGTGATAGGATTTGATAAACAGTTAAAGCAAAGAGCTTGCTTATTTGCAAGTAAAAGAGAAAGGAGAGTAAAAGGCATGTACAAATAACTACCATTTAGGATCACAAATTATTAACCGGCTAAATGGTTAAAGCAAATAACTATAAATGCAGTGACATTCTGAAAGAATGTTAACTCAGAAAGAGATAAGCAAACAAAACAAAACAAAACACTACCACTGATATAACTAAACACTATCCTCAGTTTACCTACCCAAAAACCTTGGATTTATCTTAACTATGTCAACTTTCTTATTTCTGTTGTGTTGTCTTCGTCGATGCAATACATAATGTGGTGTTCAAGTAAGTCTTTTGTGAATATTACTGATTTATTGAAAAGGATGCTTTAACATGCAGCAGTTTTAAAATACAAAGATCCATAATTTGATAGTCTTCAAACATTTTATTTTTATTCAATCTAATGGCAAAGCCTGAAATACTTTATCCTATTTCTTAAAAAAAAATACTACTGGAAGGAGAACTTGCTAATTTCTCTTATTGTTTTTTGTTTCCAATGTGGGAAATTCTTTACAAGCATCTTTAATTTTTTCATCTAATTTTGAAGGCTGTATCAGTTTAATTTACAATATTTGTAACTGCATTTCTCCCTCTAAAAAAAAGTAAGACATCAACAAGGAAAAAACACAATCTACCATGACCATTTTACTTTTACCATTATCAAATGCATGTGAAGAATATGTGCATTTTATCAAGTAGAAATCAAGCACATGCCCATGTAACCACCACACAGTGAATTTCTAGCCCTCTCCCTTGGGTCAGAAATGTCCTCTGACTCAAATTCCCACACCAACCAAATTCTTCCTCATTCCTAGAGATTGGCACTCAGATTTCACAGTAATACTTCCTGGCTTTTAACTTCCACCATCTACAATGCATTCCTGAACATGATAATATCACCTGCCCAAAATCACTCTGGATATAATCCGATGTGTTTTGATTTTATTCCAGTTAATTTTAATTAGACAGTAAGAAATCTCCATTTTCATTACTTTTTATTTCATTGCCTGGCTTTCTGTAATTTTCTATCTAGTTGATGACAACTGAATGGCTTCCAGTTTTTTGAGGCAAACAGAAATATTTCTTGCGTGAACATTCCTGCACAAGTCTGCTAATACATATACGCCATACTTATTTCTCCAGGATATTTATCCAAATTTCTCTCTGTAGAGTAGGGGCTATGAATTTTGACATCACTAGGTACCATACCCCAAGGTGTCTGTTCCAGTGTACAGGCCAACGGTCACTCTTTGAGTGCCCACTGTGGCTCTGCATTCTTGCCGATGCTGTGAACTGCTAGACATTTGAGGTTCCCCCATTCTGAAGTCAGAATCTCAATACAAGTTTCATTTTTATTTCCCTAATACCAACATTAAGCACTTTTTCACACGTTGGACTTTGAGACATATTATTGGCTATTTGATCTCTTCTTTCATCCATTTTTTCACTTAACTGTGAATTTTTACAATGATGCACAGCTTTTTTAAAAAAAATCGATTCTGGATACCACCTTTGTCAATGCTATTTCCCACATTTCTTCTACCACTCTGTGCTATCTTTTCCCCCAGATCTACGGGACTGTCTGAAATGTAGGATATGTGTGCGGTTTCTGTTGTTTGCGTTGTTCTGCTGTGATTCCTATTCATACCCCCAGAAACTCCTACAGTCTCTCAGTGGGGATTTGTTCTTTTGCTTCTTACTTGTAGGATCTGACCATGTAAAATTTATTTTTGTGTATAGTATGAAGTAGAGATTCATTTTTTTACATAATTTTCACAATATCAATGTATTTAAAACATTATTTCTCTACTACTTTGACATACCACTCTTCTTAAGAAAAAGTCCTATGTCAAGAGTTTATTTCTGAACTCCATTTTCTCTCATCTGTCTGCATAATGATACACTTCTTGAGTAAATAGAGCTTTATAATGTATGTAGGGTCTGTTCTACCCATTCCTGTATTTGTAAGAGATTCCTTAACTCTCTTTGCCTTAAGCATTTTAGAATCAGCTCATCACATTTCACAAACACACATCCCTCCTAACCAAATAACAATAAGGACAGAATTTGCAGTTGATATTTTGATTGTGACTGTACTGTACTTACTAATAAATTTGAGCATAAGGGGTAACTTTACAATACTGAATCTTTCAGTGTATGCACATGGTCTACCTCTTTTATTTCAGGTTTTGAAAATATGACCTAATATAGTTACACAGATTTCCTCAGAGATACTACATGACTTAATAAACTACATAAAAATTTATGTTGATACATAAATACAGTTGATTTCTGTATGCATTTTTTAAATCAGCCCTTGCTAACCTCTCTTAGATCATCTACCAGGAATGATTGCTGGTTTGTTTTTTGATCTTGATAATCTTATTTCTTTATCTTGCTTTACTGCATTGGCTAATATTTCTAGAAAAATGCTAAAGAGCAGAGTGGTAGCAAATCTCCTCTTACTGTTAAACACAGAAGGGATTTTTCAATATTTTACTATCACAATTTATGTATGCTGTTAAGTATTTTTATCACATTAAGGAAACTCCTTCTTGTTTTTAGTTTTCTAAAAACTTTAAAAACCATAAACAGATGGATTTCATTCGATGCTTTTTCTGCATTTATTAAAATAATACAATGTTTTGCTTTAATATGAATTACAGCTTTTCTAATACAAATTCCAACAAAACTTTTATCTCTGGAATAAACTAGTGATCATGAAAAGGGATTCTTTTTATAAACTGCAGAATTTCATTTGCTTTATTTTATTGAGAAATGTTTTATTTATTGTCATAAGATGAACAGGTCTATAGATGTTCTTTTTCATACTATTCTTGTCAAGTCTGTTATCAAGATTATATGGTTCTTACAAAATGAGGTGGGGATTGTTACCACTTCTATTTTTTGAAAAACCTATGTAAGATTAGACTTATTTTCTCCTTGAATTGGCCTGTGAAGCCATCTGGAGCTGGAATCTGCTGTGTAGGACAGGTTTTGATTACTAAAGTAAATTTCCTTTATACTTACAAAAATATTCATGTTCTCTCTTTCTTTTTCAATAAATGTTGCCAAGTTATATTTCTCCAGGATTTTTTATATTCATCAACTCTTCAAATTTACCAACATAAAGTTACTCATAATATTCCTTATTAGCTATTTTTTAGCATCTGCACATCTGTTGTGTTGAGGTGTCTCCTTTCCAATCCTGAAATGGTCTGTATGCCCCACTGTCACTTGCTTCTTCACCCAATCTCCTGAGAGCTTTGGAAACTCATTTATCTTTTCCAACAATCTATTTCTGGCATTCTTGCTTTTCCCTATCATATGATTCTTTCCAACTGGGTTAATTTTTTCCTAACCTTAATTAATATCCTCCTTCTATTCTTGTTTATTTTGTGCTTTTTATAACTTTTTGATATGAATTTGTGGCCTATTAATTTTCGCTCTGTTTTTCCAATTCACTTATTTAGGTTACAAGTTTCCCAGTAAATATTTCCTGTAGGCAGTTTACAATTGTTCTATGTAGAATGTTCAGTATTGTTTAGCCTAAAATATTCCTCATTTCTGTTACTTCAATTGTGAAACTTTATTTCTAGCTCTATTTTTGTTACTCATGTGTAGGTTAATATCATTGTGTTGTTTCAGTTCTTTGAAAACAGGTTAGGGGCTGGCACCATGGCGTAGCAGGTAAAGCCACTCCTGTAGTACTGGCATCCTACATGGGCGCCAGTTCTACTCCTGGCTGCTCCACTTCTGATCCAGCTTTCTGCTATGGCCTGGGGAAAAAGTAGAAGATGGCCCAAGTCTTTGTGCCCCTGTACCCGCCTGAGAGACCCAGAGGAAGCTCCTGGCTTCAGATTGGCACATCTCCAGCTGTTGCAGCCTTCTGGGGAGTAAACCAGTGGATGGAATATCTCTCTTTCTCTGCCTCTGCCTCTCTGTAACTCTGCTTTTCAAATAAATAAATACTATTTTTTAAAAAGTTTAGACTTAACGTATTAAAATTTTTTGATTGACTTAGTATGTGATCAATTCTTATACATATTCACGTTGCATAAAAATTATATAAATTTTACAGTGGTATACAATATTCTACAAATGTCCTGGCAGTGTAATTTTTAAAATTTTTATTTATTTGAAGGGTAGAGATACAAATAAAGAGAAGTAGACAGAAAGAAAGGAAATCATCTCCCATTCACCGGTTCATTCTCTGAATGCCCCAACAGCCAGAGCTGAGCCAGGTTGAAGACAAGCACAGGAATTTAACCCAGGTCTCCCGTGTTGGTGACAGGTACCCAAGTACTCAAGCCATCCATGGTTGCTTCTCAGAGTGGTAGAATCAGGAGCAGACTCAAACCCATGCAGTTTGACATGGAATGCAAGCATTCTAAGAGGTGTCTTACCTGCTACACTCAGCACGCGCCCTAATGTCAAGTTCCTTAAACCCTAAGTACCATGGACATTCTTACTGATCTTTCTATTATATACTATTTACGACCAAGAGAATTGAGTCAATATCATTGCTACTTTTGATTTACTTATCTTTGTTGTTCTCTGATACTTTCCTTCGTGTATTTTGAAGTTACGTTATTAGAGGCATTCAGGTTATAAGTCACTCTGTCTTCCTGTTGAATTGAACCTTGAACCATAAATTAAATAACTTTACCTTCAGTAGAGGTCCAAGCTTTAGTTTACTTAATGGAGGTTAAACATTAGTTCCTCCAGTGTCCATGTAGTATTTGCATGGTATATTGTTTTCCATTGCTATGTCTTTTCACTTGAGGAGTTTGAGCTGTGGAGGTTAAGGGACAAACCCAAGAGTAGATAGGTACAAATGGCACTGTCAGGAGTACAACCTCAGGAGTCTGTCTCTGAAGTCCATGCTCCTAAACACAATACTCAAAGAGCAGAGTCAGCTTCAGGGGAAAAATGTTCTCACTCTACAATTTCAACATCAAATTTCAGTTTCCTGTCTAATTTGGATTTTTCGCTTAGAATTCTCACTCTAATATTGTAAGGTAATAAAATGATTCTAAAAAGAAAGAAAAGTATTCTTGATGTAGTACTGTAAAACTCAATTTTTCACTTATACATAAGAAGACGACGTCAGGGGTGTTTTGCTCTTTGCCTTGGCAGTAGACACGTGTAGCCAAAGCTGTCGAGGTATTCTAGTACCACTGAACCGCAGCACAGTATCAGAACCCACTCAGACCCAGAAGGGGCAGCCAGGGTGCAACACTATCAAGAATTCTAGGTGGTTGTGTGGCTCTACTGAGAAGCAAAGCTTATTCCAAGCGCACTTCAGGAAAAATGACTAGAAATTACAGATAAAGGGTTGTGACATCTCTCCTTGAATATACAGAGCATTTTAACACAGAGAGGTGCTAAACAACTTATGTGACTCTTTTCAAATACCCTATCTATATTTCTCAAGTTTTAATGTTGATCAAACTTACTATAAAAAAATTATAAACTATGGGGGCCGGCGCTGTGGCCTGAAGCGTCGGCATCTCATATGGGCGCCGGTTTTAGTCCTGACTGCTCCTCTTCTGATCCAGCTCTCTGCTGTGGCCTGGATTAGCAGTAGAAGAAGGCCCAAGTCCTTGGGTCCCTGCACCCACATGGGAAACCCAAAAGAAGCCCCTGGCTCCTGGCTTCGGATCGGCACAGCTCCGGCTGTTGCGGCCATTTGGGGAGTGAACCAGCAGATGGAAGATCTCTCTCTCTGTCTCTACCTCTAACTCTTTCAAATAAATAAATATTTTTAAAAAATTATAAACTATGAAGAAAATTCAAACTTCTCATGATTCCATGATTCAAAACTAATTATGCTGAGTATCAGCTATTTATTCTGTCAATGTTTATGTGTCTGAAACACACATAAACAAGTAAATATATACACATGTATGCAGTGTAGATGTATGTACACACAAACTTTGAAATACACCATATCTTTTGTACAGATTCTCTCTGGTTTCATTTAATACTGCATCATGAATAACATTATATAATTTTAAAAATGGTTTATGGTTTGCATACTATCTTCTCGTATAAATGTAGTCAGATTTATCTCACCATTGCTCTATTGCTGGACACTTTAGTCAGTCTTAAACTTTTCCCATTACAAATATTTGAAAATGAACATCTGAATAATTTTCATATCCTTTAATTATTTCATTAATGTAGCTTTGCAGCAGTGCAACTATTAAGATACAGCTAGTTAGGCCATAATGTTTATTTTCTTACTCTTTCACTGTCAGAATTTCCTAAAATTTATTTTCTAGACTACAAACTGTTAAATGCCAGCTTCTGTTGGAGCATGGCATGGTCTTACCATAATTTTCACACCAAAAGAATTTTAAGTAGAAAGCATGTGGGCTTTCTCAGAAGATGTCGTAACAGGAAGGGCATGCTTTCTGCTTGTATCATTGCATTCCTGTTGCTGGAATATGGACATGATTGCTGGAAGACCAATTCCAGGTGTTCCACAATGCTAGGTAAAGGTCACCTATTCAGAGCAGGAGAGCAAAGGATGAAGGTTCTAGGTCCCTGACACCTGCATAAACTTCGACCTGGCTCTGAAGTGCAGACTTCACCTAGGAAAAATATTAAACTATTTAATAAATAAAATATTTTTATTTTATTATGTATTAATAAAATAAAATATTAAACTATTTTATCTTATTAAATCTATTATTTTAAGATTATTTATAACCAAAGATTTTCCAAATTAATAGGAATTGATGCCTAAAAATCTTTGGAAATATTTAAGGTTCTTTATAGAAACGATCAAATCATTTCCTGGAAAGTTGAACAAATACAATCAGTTCCAGCATTACTGAAAGTGCCCATTTCCACATATTTCTCTTACAACATTATCATTCCTAACTACTTTTTACTTTTCATTTATTTATTTTTTGACAGGCAGAGTTAGACAGTGAGAGAGAGAGAGAGAGAGAAAGGTCTTCCTTCCGTTGGTTCACTCCCCAGATGGCCGCCACGGTTCCGCCGATCCGAAGCCAGGAGCCAGGTGCTTCCTCCTGGTCTCCCACACGGGTGCAAGGCCCAAGCACTTGGGCCATCCTCCACTGCACTCCTGGGCCACAGCAGAGAGCTGGACTGAAAGAGGAGCAACCGGGACAGAATTCGGCGCCCCAACCGGGACTAGAACCCGAAGTGCCACAGCCGCAGGTGGAGGATTAGCTTAGTAAGCCACGGTGCCGGCCCCTAACTACTTTTTACTAAGTAAATAATAGGTGTGCATAAGTTTGCATTCCTTTTTATCAACTTGTGTTTCAGAAAGTGTTTCGTAAATCATTTGTTCTTATATCTTGTTAATTCTTAAATTAGGATGTAGTGCCTTTCTTACATAACAATTCTTTACATTTGACGTTGTCACATTTACTGGAGGTAGTCTAGTTGGTCATCTGCCTTCCAATTTCATTCACACTGGTGTCTTTATTTGTCAACTACAGAAGTTTTACCTTTCTAATAATTCATTTGTGATTTACTCTACTTCTGTTAGGATAAAAATCCATTATTTATTATACCTTGTCTTATACTATTCCATTTGTCTGTGCCAGTATGAAGTCTTACGTATAAACATTTTTATGCCATTATTTAGGATTTTGACAACTTAGTTTTAAAGAAGGTAGTGATTACCATCAATTATAAGGATTTCCACTAGTATACATAAAGTGCTACAGAAATAAATCATAAGACTTTGAGAGTACTGAAAAATTAAGGTTTATGATAGTAAGCAAGAAGACTACTTTTGCATTATTCTTTTCTACTTATCAACATTTTCTTAGCTAACTTACTAGGAGTGAACCTCTTCCTTCCATAAGTTCTGGTAAGCCAAAAGATTATAAATCACAAAAGGATTTTCAACTCTGGGTCTGTGGCCAAACTTTCACTTCTTGTCCCCAAGTGTACAACTTATTTGAACAAACAAGCAAGACATAAATGCACACACAGATAGATGACCAGGAAATTTTTCTGCCAGCAAACTGGAAACTAGTAGTCTGCCCTCAGCAAAACTGCATTTGCTGTATGAGTATAGAAACATAAACCAGAATATTTAGTGGCCTATGAAAATTTTTCTAAAATGTGTGACCCACCCATTGTGACCCAAAATATTTCTTTTGCAGCAAAAAGAAAATAGCAATAAATGTTTTGGAGAATACTTTTCAGTGGAGACAAAAAGATTTCAAACTTCAAGAAAAGCGTATCTCATTAAGGAAGTGAAAAGAAATGTCACTATCGTCTATCACGTTAGAGACAATAACTTCATAATGAGTCTGAAAATTATAATTATAAAGCCAGTTGTCATCAGAACATTCAAGACTATGTGTTATACTTTATATGCATGTTTTATATATTTCTGTGTATAAATTAAAAATAAGAGAAGGCATATCAATTTCCATTTCGTGGAGTAAATACAGTAATCAATTTCCAAAGGTATATATTATATGTTATATGAATATACCTTATTCCCAACCAGTACGGTGCCAAAATTCTCAGTTCAGCTCTCAGGATCTTGCACACAGATTCAAACTGGAATCGTGTCATCAGCAAGAGATAACCTGGAAAACAATAAAAGTGATCAATTAACAATGCATTATTTCATTGAATAAATATGCCAACAAATGACTCTTAAAAGTAGGAGATACTTAAAATTTTTAAGTAAGTTTAAATTTGTGTATGTCAGTTTATACAAATATAATAAAACTACAGTTTATAGAAGAAGCAGCAGTATCTTCATTATAAAGCCATTATAATTCAGCAAAAACATTTATATGCACATGTAATATGCAAATATGTAAATATCAGAAGTTGGTAATTTTGTCTAATTTTCATGTAAATATCCCAGTATGTTTGAAGTCATGCTATGCTAAGGTCGATTCTTGTGTCTGATAATGAGTTACATGAGGCGTGAAGGTGTCCTCATATGTCCCTTCAATGAGACCACTCAAATACACCATGGCAATGGTCAGCCAAGTATTATTCAGTACGGGCATCTCTCCTTTCGTATGTCCTGCTGTATGTAACTCCACTATTGCATTGCCTGACTCATCTTCAGAAAAACCGGCCTTGCCACTGTCATGAGCAAATACATTTCTTGCTGTGTTAATTAGTACCCCAGGCTAGACCAAAACGCCCCCTGACAATCAGTGAAAACTCTCAACCATCATGAGAGTGAAAGGAGAGAACTTATAAATGGTCAAAGCCACAGATTGATTTCTGGCTAAGTTTCCTCACTAGCAGCTCAGTTTTAGGAGAATTGAGGAATGCTTCAGCGTTCATTTGTATAACATCAGTGGTTATTCAATGTAGATCACAACATTTATGGTATTGAGAAGTTTGAGTATCATACAGCTTCCCAGCGCATGACTACTACAGCAGGACTTTTCTTCATTCCAGTATAGGAACCTTGTGATTGAGCCCAGAGCTTGAAAAGCCACAATGGCGACAAGGAGCAGAGTGCCCATTATTTTGCCAGCACACTAATCACTCCACTGAAGACTATTACAAAATGAGAAACATCACCATTAATAACTTTGAATATAAGATATTTCACTGATAAAGTAAAACGGCTGTCTCTATACAGTCAATTAAAAATTATCTACTTTCATTAATAATTTTACTAAAGTTATATACATCTAACTCTCCTTTTTTCAGTTAAGTGAAACATCACATTTGACCAAATGAAAAGAGATTAGCACAGCTGAAACTACTTCAAAATGGAACAAAAATGTTGTCACCCGAGTATCTGGGTGACAGATACAAAAATTCACAGGTGACAATTTCACCCACAAGAGGGAGCCTGTATTTTTGTATGTTGGTTACAGAACTTGAAAAATCTAAATTAAAATACAAAATTCTAAAAATGCTTATTGATAGCATCATGTTTTACATTGCTCCAAAAGTACAGATAATCAGATTTCAGCTGGTATACTCCAAACATAACAAAGAACCACACAGAAGATCAGAAAGTAACTGGAATTGTAAAACCTTCCTACCTATATTATGACGAGGTTTTTCTGGTACCAGAATGAAGATGTAGCTGCAGAAGCAGCCTAAGAGAAAATCTCTCTCAGGTGGCAGTAACATTAGTTGTGTGAAATGGACCAGAATTATTCCGAGTGCTCTGCCCCCAAATTTAATTATATAGCAGTGAAATGATATCTCAGTCACCCTCCTATCAGGAAAGAGGCTTCTATTACCCAATAATTTTCTGTGTATTCATGGGACAGGAAACACTGTATTTCAAACTAGCCTAGGAAACGTCATAACTGATACGACACCATGATGAACTTTCCTTTCTTAAAGAAAATATATGTTTTCTTCTTCTCCCCCCAAAAAACTAAGTTCAGTGTTCTCATATCCCATAATCTCCCTAAACAACATCTTAAGTTTGCAAAAGCTCTCTAAATGAATAAGCAAGCCCTGGGTTTCTTAAAAGTAAAATGAATTCATCAACCTAAAAACTACTTTCTCATTTAATAAATTTGGCAATGCCTATCATCACGGAGTGACAAATTCTATCACATTCAGAGAGCCATGGTAATAACTGAACTGAAGTTTGTTTTGTCACCCTTTAGTAACTACAGGGAAGACAGGTAACAAGTCTTTTTCTTGTCCCCAGGGTCTTCAATTCCATTCCTAAAAGATGTTATATGATGTGGGCAGGGAGTTGAGGAGAAAGGGGTTATCACTACTGCTCTTCCTTCTGGAATTCCAACCACTGCATTAAATCATTGGGTTTTTTTTTCTGCTACTAGGGACTGTGAATCTAATGGACTTAAAATCAATACCTTATAAATGACATAAAAATATATTCATTTTAGGGACTAATGTACCCTAGTGTCTGAATCCTATTGACACCCTCTCCTTTACAAAGGGACAGCAGACCCATTTCTGCCAATACAAGGTTACTCAGTCACCCCAGTGACAAGCTGCAGAATGCACGGTCACACTCAAGTACAGCATGAGGGAAAGACTGGTAGTGGCACAACCACTAGTGTGCAAACTTTCACTCTGGTGTATGCTACCCAATCAGCAGGGAGCAAGCAGGTAACCACAAACACACTTAGCACATTCGGAGGGGGTTCACAGAGAGCTATTTCACACTCTCATTCCCTAACACACTGATTACTTGAAAGGTTTCAGTGTACCAAATATCACACGACAATATTTTTTAAAAACTAAATTTTCACTTCATAGTGAATTTTGTGATGATTGAAAAAAAACTGGATAAAAAAATCCTAAGAGGCAGAAATGCTCACTAATGTACAAATGAGATTTAGCCAAATAAACATTGTGTGAGATCAAGCCACATTCAATCACCGGCAGACGAGCACTCTGGGGAGACGGAGGGCATTTTATGTATCACATATAGCAAGGAAACAAGCAAAACAGGCAAATATTTGACTTTTCTTTAACATGTTGAAAAAATATGTGGGTGAAAAAATTTTATATTTACCCAAAATCCTCCAATCCAAAGTACCCAATACTTATTTCAAACGTCTTATCAATTGGAAAGTGTTACACTTAGTTAACCATAGATCATCTTAATTTATAATATAGTGGTAACTTTGAGAATATCTTCACTACTTTAAAACATCAAATATAAAGCAACTGTAAAATGCATGAATACCTTCAATGCAAAGGCAAAAGTATGGGGCAGTGAAGAGAAGAGAGAGAGAGAGAGAGAATACAGTCAACACTAAGGGAGGACCCATTCTCCTGGAATGATATCACTGACTTAGTCTTTATCTCGATTAGTACAAATCTCAATAATCAGAGAATAAAAATAAAATCAACCTTAAAACTGATACTTCCGGAGAGAATTTTAGCAACAGGTAAGCATGAAATTTTCTGTTCAGTTTCATTGGCTTAAAATCCATATAGTTATAAAATATAAAAAAATGTTGTTCTTTATTCCATTTGCCAACCAGAGTCATTTATCCCCTATTAGATAAAGTATAATAGACTCTACCGAAAGGGTCATTGGCCTTCCATTTAATGATATTGCCAGTCCCAATCTGCATTTTCCCGGCAATGTCCCTCAACACAGAATAAATGGCTGATCTCTTCACAATAACAGCTGATTTCTATTTATTAAGCTAAAAAGGTCACCATTTTCTACGGCTGGGCCGCCCTGCACTATTGATAATTTTATGCATAAACAAATGGCAAATTTGTGCCACATAAATATGCATTAGCAATTACTTTTTCCTCGGGCAACGCTCACCGCATGCAAATGTGTACCTCGCAGGGCCTGGTAGCTTTTGTTTTAGCTCTTGAACAGAGAAACAAAAGAGCACAATAAACAATTTTAAAATTGCCAATCAATAAGCCATGCAAATGCAAAGGTAAATGGCAAGAAACTTGCTGGGAAACAAGGAAACAGAAGGGAGGTGGGGGTGGTGGCGGAAGGGTTTTCTTTTTTATGTGATTGCATTTCTTTCTCTTTCCTAATGAAAAGGCTAAAGTACTCTTGACACAGAGCAGCCAGCTAGGATGGCAGTGCAGCAGATGCCAGATGGAGAAAGCAGAAAATACACACATGTTGAGTAAACACACACACACACACACACCAGGGAAGGGGGCAAGGGGAAAACCGTGTTCTCATAGCTGGTCGCAGGACCATCACCTCCTCAGATTTCTGATTTTCAATTTCAGAGATTCAGAGAATTTTTAAACCGAGAGGAGCTTCTGAGATACATAACCAACTCTCAATCCCACAGCACTCTGCTATGCTGTTGTTTTCCAACGACATCATCAGGAAATAGGGTATCCTGAGGAACATGGGCAAAACAGGGAAATAGAGAATTTACCAGGGGATTCTGAAAAGTTTGTAGAAAATGGAATTAAAAGTTTATTTGGGTACAGAAAATGTAGAAATCACAAGGGATCTTCAAAAACTTAGTAGAAAACGTGTATTAAGCAAAAACTGTGTGTGGATTTTAAAATTTTTTGTAACCAAATAAACTTATCTTTGACTTTTTAAACGTCATTTTATTTGTCTGAAAGGCAGAGTTAGCAAGGGAGGGTGGGAGAGAGAGAGGGAAAGATGGAGAAGGAGCTTCTTCCATCTGCTGGTTCACTCCCCAAATGACGGCAATGGCCGAGGTAGGGCCAGACCAAAGCCAGGAGCTTAATCTGCTCTATGGGTGCAGCAGCCCAAACACCTGGGCCATCTTCTGCTGCTTTCCCAGATGCATTAGCAGGCAGATGGATCAGAAATGGAGCAGCTGGAACTGGAACTGGTGCCCAGGGGGGATGCCGGCTTCATAGGCGGTGCTTGAACCCAGTGCACCATGGTGCCAGCCCCTAATTTTCTTTTTCTGGGACTTTTCTGAAGTAACCTCATGTAGGTAATAAATAAAAAGCAGCAAACAAAATGTTTAGGATTTAGAAGCCTGAAAATTGTTACAAGGCACAAAGTGAGATCACGGCCATGTGACTAGAGCAGCAACAGGCGTTAAAAAAAGTCTAGAGACACACACACACACACACAAAAAAAACCTACCTAACATGAATACAAAGGCAAAATATAACAAAAGACCAAGCTGGCGTGTTTTATCAAAAATGAAGCACAAGATTACTTTTAGTCTATTTATTGAGCACTGTTCCATCCACTTTATGCTCAGGTCCCTTTCATCTCATCTTTATAAAAACCCCTCTAAATTGGTGCAATTCCTGCTGCTTCCATTTCACAGCGAAGCAGCACAGGGAAGTAGGGAAACTTTATCAGTTAACTAAGGCAGAGCTTGATCTCAGCTCTGACCCCATTTGATGCCTGCATCTACAGCCTTACTACTTTTTTTAAGATTTATTTATTTATTTATTGACAGGCAGAGTGGACAAGGAGAGAGAGAGACAGAGAGAAAGGTCTTCCTTTTTCCGTTGGTTCACTCCCCAGTGGCCGCTGCGGCCGGCGCACCGCGCTGATCTGAAGCCAGGAGCCAGGTGCTTCCTCCTGGTCTCCCATGTGGGTGCAGGTCCCAAGCACTTGGGCCATCCTCCACTGCACTCCCGGGCCACAGCAGATAGCTGGACAGGAAGAGGAATGAACGGGACAGAATCCAGCGCCCCGACAGGGACTAGAACCCGGTGTGCCGGTGCCGCAAGGCGGAGGATTAGCCTATGAGCCGTGGCGCCGGCCGATTTTATTTCAAGAGTTACAGAGGCAGGCAGAGACAGAGAGGGGGGGGGGGGTCTTCCATGTACTGGTCTACTCCCCAGGTGGCCGCAACGGCTGGAGCTGTGCCAATCCAAAGCCAGGAGCCAGGAGCCAGGAGCGTCCTCCAGGTCCGCAACGTGGGTGCAGGGGCCCAAACACTTGGGCCATCCTCCACCGCTCTCCCAGGCCACAGCAGAGAGCTGGATCAGAAGAAGAGCAGCTGGGACTAGAACCGGCTCCCATATGGGATTCTGGCACTTCAGACCAGGGCTTTAACCCATTGCGTCACAGCGCCGGCCCCCAGCCTTACTTCTTCTAATGCTGCCATCCTCTCCTTTAGACCATCCATGTTGACTTGATCGAAAGAATCTCTTGCTTAAAAACATAGATGGCTTAGCCTTGGCATAAATAAGTCAAACTATTTTTAAAAACTTTAAACCTAGGTTTTAGGTGAGTTTCTTTGATCGAATGATTAAAATACTTTCACTTCTATAAAATGTACAAACACTAATTTGCATGTTAGTAGTATGGGTGTACCTTAGTTATTAGTGCACACACACTGAGAACATGCCATGGTCTTAATAATCATCTGAAACCAGGAAAACACTTTGTGATCCCCGTTTTGATCTGAATATAATTAAAGGTTTTACTATTACACAAAGGATTAACAAGCCTTAACCACAGAGTAGTAAAAATAAATAGATATTCTTGGCCTAAATGCAAACAGGCAAACCTGGAAATCTAAAATCAACACATGATCCATCTAGCTCACAGGCAAGGGTCTCTTCACAGGAGATACTTACAATCCCGATACAGATACTAAGAGTCAAAATATGTGCACCCCGGTATCAGTGTTGGGTATCAGAGCTGCGGTAGCATACAGACTAAGGATACAGACATGTATCCTTTGTGTAAGGATACAAACATGGCCTCTTGGGCAGAACAGTCAAGAAAACATGCCTCCTGCTCAAGACGATGGTCCTCAAAGAGACTACCGGATAGTTTTCTTAGCTAGCACAGTTTGTTTCTAATAGTAACCCTTACCCTCTTTAGAATTAAAGAGTGTTAAGAACCAAGTACTTACTTCTCAGTGTAAGATCAGTACACATAGACTTCAATGTTATTACAGTATCTTACAAGTTAATTTGAATAATCGCATGGTTAATATACTCCTATTGTGCTTTGCTTTAATGTTCAGTCTTCACAGCTGAATGTATGAAAACTTCAGTATTATCTGTTTATCAAAAAAAATATGCCCCAAGTCAGTACTACCTAACAGACCAAAGTTAAAATCATTCCTTGCCCAATTTCTCACTCTTCATATAAGGTAAAGATTTCAAACTAAAGCCATGGATACTCCAGCAGAAGTGGGGTTTGCCTGAAATTTGTAGGTACCAGTAGACTTGACTTTGTAAATGGCAGAACACATTGATTGTGTTTTAAGAAGTGTGGTATATTAAATGTGTCTGGACATTGTTTTCCATCGGACACTGGATTTCATAGCCAGAGGCTGGGTCAGAAGATCACATTCCGTGTCCTTAAGTCCTACTCGTACAGCAACAAAATTACAGAAAGCATAGCTTTTAGTGATTCAAGTCATAGAATGCTGCAGGAAACTCTAGCCAGGCCTCTGCAGGGATGGCAGGAGAGTGGCTGCCTCACTTGCCCGGGTTTAGGGTCTGCCAGTCTTTCTTTGCCCATCACCTGCTTTGCTGATCCTGATTTGTTTCCTAGGCTCCGCTAGCAGTCAGCTTTCTGGTGGGTCCCAGTGCGAGCAGTAAATTGGATCAAAAAGTATAAGACTGGAGGTGGTTGGGGCATTGAAGTGGTGGGGTGGAGTAGGAGACTGGGGAACTAGACTTAAGAAAGACTGGCTGTGTCTCATTTACTTAAAAAATATATTTTCAACATTAAGAAACATATTCAAAAACAGAGAAATACACTAGCAAAACAAGTATCTATCAACCATCTCGAAGCCTCAATACCCATCAACCTTCCACTATTTGAAAATCCTACACCCCCCCTCAGCCTTTGTTAGGTGTCACCGGCAGCACCCTCTGCATGGCCCTACCTCCTGCCTCACAGGGCCATGTGGTTCCAGCTTCTGCCAATTGATCTTAGTAACCTGACTTCCTCCTGGTGCGAATAACTCCTTGATGTCTCTAACCTCTATGTTGCCCATTTGCATTTTATTGCTGTCAATGTGTAATGATTTGCAATATTACATACTCCTTTGAAACATCCAGAATGGGAGCTGGTATTGCAGTAAAGATTGAAGCACCTCTTGGGATGCTTGCACCCCATAACAGAGCACCCTATTTAAGTCTCAGCTACTTTACAATTTCGTTCTACTCCTTGCTAACATGTCTGGGAGGTAGCAAATGACAGCTCAAGTGCTGAGGTTCCTGCCACCCTTGTGGGAGACAAAGATGGAGTTCCTGGCTTCTGGCTTCAGTTTGGCTCAGCCCTGGCTATTGAAGGAATCTGGGGAGTAAGCCATTGAATGGGAATCTCTCATGTCATTCAGCCTTTAAAATAAGCAAATTTTTTTTTTTAATTTTTGACAGGCAGAGTAGACAGTGAGAGAGAGAGACAGAGAGAAAGGTCTTCCTTTTGCCGTTGGTTCACCCTCCAATGGCCGCCGCGGTAGGCGCGCTGCGGCCGGCGCACCACGCTGATCCGATGGCAGGAGACAGGTGCTTCTCCTGGTCTCCCATGGGGTACAGGGCCCAAGGACTTGGGCCATCCTCCACTGCACTCCCTGGCCACAGCAGAGAGCTGGCCTGGAAGAGGGGCAACCGGGATAGGATCGGTGCCCCGACCGGGACTAGAACCCGGTGTGCTGGTGCCGTAAGGCGGAGGATTAGCCTAGTGAGCCGCGGCGCTGGCTAAAATAAGCAAATCTTAAATAATCAGAGTGACTTCTGTCTTCCTAGTTGTACCCTGACCATATAGCACACTAATTTCTTTCAACTTGTACCACCTGCTGGCAGAACCATTGTTTATCTCCTTTTACACAGCTTGAAATAGGTCAAATTTTCATAAGAAATGGAATCTGTTCCAATATCTGCTGTGCCTTAAGTATGGTTCCCCCATTCAATATTCACAATGTTTTCATGTATAATCTATTATAATAGACAAGAGAGAGCCTGTTCCTACTCTACATCTTCTGCCCATTACTTACTGGCATACTTTTTATCATTGACTTACCTTAATCTATGGGCCAAGGAAGACCTAGCACTCTCAAAAATTCTACTTCAGTGCCTAACTTCATGGAAATCTGCCCAGTCTGTATTAATGCAAGTAGTTCAATGTAGCAGGAAAACACATTTTTCCAATGATAGGTGGCAGAGATTTAGATAACCAGGTTTATGTCTTTGATACAACATACATAACATGTAGGCATGTGTCTATTCATAACAAAACATGACCTTCTGACATGAATAAACACATGCGCAACATAAAAATGAATGATGTTCAATAGCTGTTACAAAATTACATTTTGAAAAATTATGGGATGATGTATCAAATATATTGATTAAATTTCCTCAGACATGTACTTAATAATTAATAGGAAATGATAAAAATAATATTTATGATTTTATCTTATTCTAAACACTTAATTACGTAGTAATCATATAGCTAGATGAAAATATTCTTGTCAAATATGAATTATAATCTGTGAGGAAATCTTAAAATACAAAAAGATCTTAAGATGGAAATTAAGAACTTAAATCTGTAAGGTGAAACTTAAACCTCTTTTAATATAAATTCATATTATAAAAATATCAAATATAGGAGAAGAGAATTTGTCAGAAAGATAGTTCACAAGACTTCAGGACTTTTGACATCAATCATAATATAAACAAAGACTAGGATGTGGCAGTGGAAAAAAATAGAATACAGTTCATAATAAGACTATATATTCAAAGTTTAAAAAAAAAAAACAGTGATAAGAAAACATTTCAAACATTGGTTCCAGAAGTGACTTTGTATATACACACCTGGACAGATATTCAACTGACAGCATGTCAACCAGGAACATAGTGGATCTGACAATTCTGCTACATTAGATACTTAAGAATGTCAGAGGGGTCTGTCATTAAGGAGTGCTGGATATCTGAAAGACCTCGAAGGCAAAGACCAGACATATTGGCTCATGCTTCAGATTAAAAGCACCGTTTTTTGTTTTTGATGGCAGGAAATGCAGATGTCACAGTTTTAGTGTATCCACCAAGATTGAAATATTAGAAATATAATTCCTGGTGTATCAGTGTTGGGAGAGGGGCCTTGTGGGAGATGTGTAGGTCATGAGGGTTCTGCCTTCATGAATGGATTAATGCAGTTATAAAAGGGCTTGACAGAGGGAGTTCATCGCTCTTCCCTTACCACCTTCTGCCAAGTGAGGGCTCAGTACTCCTCCTTTCTGGAGGATACAAAAAGGTACAGTCCTGGAATCAGAGGAACCACAGTCCAGAACTGTGGCTACCTTATTTTGTACTTCTCAGACTCCAGAACTATGCAAAATAAATTCTGTTCTTTATACATTCCCTAGTATCAGGAATTCTTTTCTTTTTCTTTTTGATTCATCCATTTATTTGAAAGGCAGAGTGAGAGTGAGATCTTCCATCAGCTGGTTCACTCTTCAGTGGCTGCAAGTCATTTCTGGGTCAGACCGAAGCCATGAACCAGCAACTCCATCTGGTCTGCCACTTGGATGGCAGGATCCCAAATACCTGTGCTGTCTTTTGCTGCCTTCCCAGGCACATGATCAGGAAGCTGTACCAGAAGCATAGTAACTGGAACTCAAACAAGCACCCCAATGTGATAAGCTTGCCAGCTTATGCACTGGACCATAAAGCTGGCCTCAGTCTCAGGCATTCTATTACAGAAGCACAAAATAAGACAAAGCCAGATTACACTACAATTATGAAAAATGACTTTTTTTAAAATTAGTTGTTCAGCAATATAATTGGCTCAGTGAAACCAAATGGTTTCGTGTTTAAGCAAGAGTTCTGGATTCAGACAGAATGGGTCATTTCCTGTGTGTGCTACCTACTTTCTCCAGTGAGCTAGGAAAACAGTCATTTAGCCTCTCTACTGATAAGTTTTCTCATCTGGAAAATCATCTAAAACACAGAACATACCAAGGAAAGGTAGAAGAGCAGAGAGTATAGAACCTTCTGTCTGAGGTCTGCTAACAGCATTTCAGCACTAAACATATTACTGGATCATCCAGCTTTCAAGGCCCATCAGACTCAGATTAAGTTATTCTTTCCCTCAAGGTGTAGGTGTATTTTTTCATACCATTTCAGGCAAGGAAAGCTAGTATTAAATACCTAAAAAGAGGGAAATTTTGCTGTGATGTTGTATATTCAGATTATAACACCAGCCAGAGATAGAACGCTCAGTTTTGATCAAAGGTAAAGCCAAGTAAAGCTCACAGAGTATTTTTAGTTAAGAAAAAGCATATAAAACATCGCAAAGTGAGTCAGACATGATGATTTAGAGCAGTGACATCCGTTTCTAATAAACTTACAGGACTTTCTCTCCTTCCCCAAATCTCTAGCTACTCAATTTATAGATTCTTCTTGGAATCAGAGGAAGCCTCAACCAAGTACTTAAGCTTTTTGAAGACTCAGTGCTGCTTCTTGCTGCTGTCAGCCAAGCCTTTCCACCACTCCTTCAACTGAGCCTTCTGTCACGGCTACTCAGCACATGGCAACCCAGAAGAACACAGCTAAAGCAGACTACGCAGGGCTAAAGGGCATCTTCAAAAAGAGTGATTCTCAAAACACGTTTCTGCAGTGCCCCAGGATTCCTCTAGTTATTTCCAGGAACGCTTTAAAATGTTTAATACATTCTCAAACCAAAATCACCATCTTCTCATCCCAGCCATTAGAGAGGCTGTTAGGCTTTTTAAGACATTTTCACTTAAGCCATCTGAGCTGATCTCAATCTCAGCAATTTCTCTGTGGTGCATATGACAGGGCTGTTCTCTTCCTTGCAAATAAAAACTCAGAAATATTAAGACTTGGCCCCAAAACACCAGAGCTACAAAGTAGAAGAAAAAAAGGCAAGAACCCAGGTCCAGTCGCTTTCCCTGCCTACCATGCTCTGTAACAGGTCACAGGCAGGAAGGACTTCAAGAACTGGCCAAGACATAATTTTGAAATCTCTCCAACTCCGGAAGCATTCATTTCTTCCTGAAGCTGTGAATGTGTAACAGGATCCTGTAACACTCTTTACGCATCCTCTCATTCATGGATAGTACACTGTTTTCACTTTTGAAATGTGATTAGTACAGCAGTTTGCAACTGAGGATGATATTTGCTCCCTATGGTTTGTAACTGAGGGTGACTTTTGCTCCCTGGGGGATATTTGACAATGTCAGGAGACATTTTTTATCATGATGGATGGCAGGGGAAAGGCTGCTGGCATCTAATGGGAGAGGCCAGTGCTGCTTCTAAACATCTCAGTGCACAGGACAACTGCCCACAACAAAGAATGATCCAATCCACAATGTAAATAGTGATAAGGTTGAAAAGCCCTGGATTAACAGTATTTTTATTTAAGCCATCTGTTTTTGTCTGTGACTTTTGTTACATAAACATAATAATGCTTTCAGAGTGTAACATTTTCTGGGTGCTAATGACTGGTTTGGCAGAAGGCTATCGGCTCTTGGGACTCACTAATTCCACACAGTGCCCTCTGCCTTAATCTTTGCTGTTGGATGATACATTGAACAGTGGTTCAAGTGACAGAGGTCACCATTACTGTGATAAATGGATCATAAAATAATTCATCATGGTAGCTATAATACTCTGCTTATAAAAATGTTAAAAATAAAGCGATGCAAATGGGGAAAATCAGAATCACACATTTTAATACGAAATGGAAAGGGAAATTTTAGAGCAAAAGAGGAACCATTGACTTTTCTATGATGTACTGCATACCTCACAAACTTCACAATGCACGGCCAACATCTAAAAGTGTCCCTCGCCATCAGCTCCTGTGCTTAGTGATTCAACAATCATTATCATCATTAATAGTATCTTCTTCTCAGAGAAAGCTGTTACTCTTTGCCCTCACCTTATTATCTGGTTTGCTGAAGCCAGGGTTCTCAACTCTGGGTCCTATGGACAGTACCCAAGCTATCATCTCTGGAGTAAGTTCCAGTCTTTATGTAAGGGCACTTTAAAAAACAGACGGAAAAGTGCAACTAAATGGTAAGTTTATTTTGGTGCAGAAATACAAACCCATGCAATATTTTCCATGACTTTCTTGCAGACCCTTCATACAAGCCAAATGAAAGTGATTTGGGGCAGCCAGGTACCTGTGTCACAACAACATCTCCTAACACCTTCTGTGTGGCATCTTGCTTGCTTAGTCCTCAGATACATAAGCACCTGAATAATGACTTGGGAATTTCAAGACAAACTTTTAGCTCCTCTTTTGAGCATTAGAGGAAAGCTACATATTCACTCTACAGTGATACCGATTTCCATGCTGACAGGCCTTTTTGGTGGGTGGCTTGTGTTTCCATACTTCATCAAAGTGAAGACACTGGCTGCCTTTTTTCGGGACCATCTGTTGGACATCTGATGGTGTAAACCTTAGAAGGTGGAGACAGCCGACCCTCCTAAGCAAAGGGCAGATTTGTTTACCGTTCAGTACCAGTAACACAATATCTCACTTGGAGCCAAATACTATGCACGGTTACTGCCCACTATAAAAGACTGGGTTCCTTAATGCAGAGTTTCCTGCCCCTGAGGTATAAGCATTGCCAGGCTCTCTCTTGAATCACCAGATGAGAGTTGGAGCCCAGGAAACTGGCACAATTGCTCATACTCTGGCTGTTTGTATTACTGTGAATAACAGACTGGTGTTTGCCTTTCTGACCAACAGTCTGGTATCTTCGGTAGGTATCCACAAAACTGTGCTAGGCTAGAGTATTAGCTTTCAAATATGGTCGGTATCTCTGACCCTCCCCAGTTCTTACAGCACATGGACAACAGAAGCACACTGTTTTTAACACACGGCCATTTTATCCCCATACACAAACCCAGAAGGCTAGAAGGCTCTAACTTTCTTAGTTAACAGTGCAATGATCATAAGATCTATATCTGAAAGCTACCTTAATATTGATTCAGTGCATGGGGCAGGTGCCGTGGTGCAGCAGGTTAAGCTGCACTTGGGACACCTGCAATCCTCCTCAGAGTGTGTGGTTAAGGAGCTGACTACTTCATGCTTTCGATCCAGCTGCAAGTTTATTCACCTGGGAGGCAGTGGTTCATAGCCCAAGTACTTGGGTTCCTGTCACCCACATGAGAGACCCCAGTGAAGTTCCTGGCTCCAGGATTTGGCCTGTATTAGCTCTGGGTGTTGCAGACATTTGGGAAGTGAACCGGTAAATGGAAGATCTCTCTGTTTCTCCCTTTCTGTCACTCTACCTTTCAAAAAAATAAATCAACCTTTGAAAATAAATAAAAATGATAAAATACAGTACTAATTTTGTATCAACAAAATATATTTGGCTAATAGCAGAGATAGTTAGCAATAATGGAGTGCTTTCTGGATGCCAGCCATATTATTAGGAGCTTCACAAATATGACTGAAATTTATTCTGACACTAACCCTGACAGGCAGTAATTAATTGTCCTCATTCCACAGGAGAAAACAAAGATCAAGATAAATTAAATAACTCCGCAAAGGCTACACAAATGGTCAATGCTGGAGACAGGATCTATGGTCAGAGTTGCCATAGGATCTCAGTTTCTGTCCTTACCACTTTTTTTTTCCTGTGAGCCTCACCTCAGCCTGTGAGCTGTAAACCAGTGGTACAGTGGCTTGGTCACTGGCCCTGAGGGGTTCATGCTCTAAAGAAGAAGACAAGTTAATAAATAGCACAATAGGATGCCGTAAGGGCTTTGGAGGAGTATGTATAGGAGGTTACCAGAGCAAGGGAAGGGCTCTAGCCACCCGTGGGAGTCAACAACAGCTTCCCAGACAAAAGGACAACTAAGTTTGAATCGCCAAAGAGAATGAGGAGTGCCCAGGTGAAGAAGCAGGGTTGGTGTGTTCCTGATTTGAGACACAAGGAAATGGAAGCCCAGACACAGTGTCAACAGAGTTAGTTTGATGGCCAGTGAACTTTTACTATCCCTCACCTTGCACAGATAGTAGGCAGTGCTCACTACAGAAAATGTATATCTTTCTTCCAAAGAAACCTTTGATTTAATGAATACAAATTTCATAAGTACAACTTTAAGAATATAGTTATTTTTCCCACCATACCCCAGAAAATGTGTATTTTAAAAAATATCAATGCATGGGGCATTGTGGAGCAATAGTTAATACAGTGTTTTGAAACCCACATCCCATACTGGAGCTCCTGATTCCCAGTTATTCCACTTCTGATCCAACTTCCTGCTAATGCACACCCTGTGAGCCAACAGGTGCTAACTAAAGTAATGAGGTCTCTGCTACCCAAGTTAGAGACTCAAATGGAGTTCCACGCTTTTGGTTCTGACCTGGTTCAGGGCTGCTTGTTCAGGCATTTGGAAAGTGACCAGCAAATGGTAGATCTCTATTAACCTCTCTGCCTTCTGCCTTTCAAATAAATAATTTACAGAAAACCAAATATGGATTTCAAACTTTTTGCACTAAAATAACAGTTGTTAAAGATTTATTTTTATGGCCGGCGCCACAGCTCACTTGACTAATCCTCCGCCTGCGGCGCTGGCACCCCGGGTTCTAGTCCTGGTTGGGTTGCCGGGTACTAGTCCCGGTTGCTCCTCTTCCAGTCCAGCTATCTGCTATGGCCTGGGAAGGCAGTGGAGGATGGCCCAAGTGCTTGGGCCCTGCACCTGCGTGGGAGACCAGGAGGAAGCACCTGGCTTCAGATCGGCGCAGCGCCAGCTGTAGCGGCCATTTGGGGGGTGAACCAACGGAAGGAAGACCTTTCTCTATGTCTCTCTTTCTCTGTCTAACTCTGCCTGTCAAAACAAATTGATATTTATTTATTAATAAGCAGAGACATAAAGGAGCTGGGATCTCAGTCCAGTTTTCCATGTAGGAAGTAATGACCCGGTCACTTGAGTCCTCACAGCAAGCTTCAAGGGTCTGCACTGGAAGGAAGCTGGAGTCAGGAGCCACAGTTGAGAATGGAACTTAGGCACTCTAATGTGGAATGTGGGGATCCTATCTTTCAGTTCCATTTTCCATGAACTTTGTGAACTTCCCTCATATTATCTACTTTTTAGACTATTATTAGTCCTTTTTTTTTTTTTTTTAAAGAATGACACCATCAGACATTGGGCCATCAAGGAAATAATATGTGAATAGAGAGTCATGAGAGTATCTTTGCTAAGATGGGCCTAGCACACCACAAAGTATTCAAAGGGTTAACGAATCCTGGACATTTAAATGCTATTTTCTGTTAGATTTTATTGAAGGACTTATCACGATTATGGATAAAGTTCCAACAAGGTCAACATCAATGTTCCAAAGGCATGAGCAGGTAAGCTAAAGAGAGATCAAATAAATTGTTTAAATGTTACAGCATAGGTAGTTCTCACGAATGTCTCTGCAACCAGTCTAACTTCCATTAACATAGTTAGAAACTCTCTGATATGAAGAAAATTACTATAACTTCAGATATTACTCTAAGGAGCTATTGCTGTAGAATAGAAATGAAGAGATGTAGATCAATCTGCTAATGTTCATCTTATTCACATAAAGTGTGCATATAGGAACAGAAAACAGAAGCAAGAAATTTAAGGCAATCATGCCCAATAAGAAGAACAAATTGCATCCTGTTGTAATGCTTTCTAAGTTTCCAATATTGTATATTCATTTAGGTACTAATAAAGACTCACTATTATTGGTAAACAACACTCACAATTGCAAAGTAAGGTAACAGGAAGGGTATTTGCTAAAAGAACAATTACAACAATATCCCTGGTTGACTAGACTCTGGATTTTGTAGGACAATAATATCACCACCTCCACCACGTGTATTGATTATCACTATACTAATGGGACTACAGTGATTGCTGTGAAAAACAGAGATGAATATGCCATGGCCCCTGCCCTATAGCTGCTCATGGTCTAGCAGAAGTAGGGTCAGCCATAACACACAGATACGTAAAACAACTGCAGTAACTTATCTGACAAACATTTACAGGGACCCACTCTGGCAAAGACACTTTGATAGGCTGACCGAGACATCCAAGTGAGAGGTGGAAATGAGAATTAACACCAAGGAGAAAAAAAAAGATGCTAACAGCTGATGCATTTCAAACACTGTTGTCGCTGGTTCTTACTAGAGCCAAAAGCAAGAAATGGGGAAAAGTCCCAACACCAACGACAACTGAGGGTCATTTTCAGCGATGTCAATGTTATTGCTACTATTCCGTCTCACCAAGTTGAGGGACTGGGGCCAGCATCATAGTGCAGCAGGGTAAGCCACTGCTTCTGATGCTGGCATCCCATATTAGAGCAATGATTCCAGTCCCAGCTGCTCTGCTTTTCATCCAGGTCCTGCTAACGCCCTGGGAGAGCAGCAGATGGTGGCCCAAGTACTTGGGCCCCCACTACCCACGTGGGAGACCCAAATGGGGTTCCAGGATCATGCTTCAGCCTAGATGTGTGGATTCAACCAGCATATTGATGATCTCCCTCTGCTGCTCCCCAGCCCCGTGTGAGTGTGTGTGTGTGTGTGTCCCTCATTGTCACTCTGCCTTTCAAATAAATAAATTTTTTAAAATTTGAGAGCTTAATTTTGGAAGTAAAGAAAATCAGAAAATGTTTAACAGAATTCCACTAAAAAAGAAACTAATACTTGAGGATCGATTACTTTTTAAAACCACCTGAAACTGTGTTAGTAAAATTCTGATTGGGATTTTTTTCCAAATATTCAGAATCACCCATGGTACACTCTAATGACTCAAACGATCCCTAATCACATGCCAGAGATGATTTATTCATTACAGACATAAGCCAACCTAAGAGGAGAAGGTATGTAGTTTTATACAACTGCAGCGAAATGTATCCTGTTTAGAGGGGTAAACATGTTCTGTGAGGCCTGAAACATGATTAGGATATCCCTTTTCAAGAAATAAAAAATTATGAATTCTTGACAGGGGCCATAATTTCACAGGAAGAATTTGATGGAGAGAATAGATGATGTATCTCCTGGCATGGTTGGTAGAACATTAATCTCATTCTTACTTCAGTCTAGAGAAGTTTCTTTCATCCCACAACGTGTTTTTGATAATGTCATGCAAAATTTCCAGATGATATCAAGTTGGGGAAAACTTTTCTCAACCCTCTTGTGAGAGCTAAGTTTGGAAGACATTTCCATGGGATAGTTCCTGCTTGTTCTTCCTGTATCTGCATATGCCAGGGAGTGGTAACACAGCATGGTCCCAGCATGGCATGACCTGCAGCCCTGAAACTCAGTGTCGTAACATCAGGTCAGTCAGCAGGATTATCCCGAGGAACCATTCCTATCCTGGAAGAGCTATTCATCCAGCTATCAGTGAAACTGACCACGACCATGGATGACAAATTCATCCTACTCAATCTAACAAGATTATCTTTCCTTTATACAATCCATCCAACACATACATCAGTGGAACGCTACAAACATAAGGTGACAAGTGATGGAGGGAAAAGCATACACCTATGTTATTACAATGCTAATTCTCAACCAGGGCCATGCCATGGGCGGAAGTTTCACTCACTTCAAGGTACACTTGCCTTTGGTCTCCTTTTAAATTTTTAGGGCCTTAAACTTCAGGTGGTTTCATTATCAACCCAATTAAATCAGTTAACTAACTACTGACTTTGCCAATATATTATAACTTTTATAAACCTTCATTGCTCAGCAATTTAGCCTAGCAACTTCAACAATGGTTAAGATGCACACATACCATCTGGGAATGCCAGGGTTTGACAACTGGCTCCAGCTCCTAACTGCAGCTTCCTACTAACGTAGACCCTGGGAGGCCGCAAATGATGGCTCTTGGATTACTAGAGACTTGGATTGAGTTCCCGGTTCCCAGTTTGAACCTGAACCAGTCCTAACCATTGAGGGCATTTAGGAAGTATACAGCAGATGGCAACCTTCTCTTTCTATGTTTCTTTCCCATTCCCTCATCCTCTGAAATAATTTAATATTTTAATAAAAAATAAAGCTTACACGGATATGGCTGTAACAGAATTAATCTTTAGCATAATGTTCAGTTACCTCTGAACACACAGTGATAGACAGAGGATATCAACACATTAAGGACTGATAAGTAACCAGAAACTCAACTGAAATGAATACATTAAAAAAAAGACTTAGGGAAAAAGAAACTCCATGAATAATGCAATGTAGAGACAGCTAGATTAACATCCCAGCAGAAGGGCTTCTGTATACCAAGCTCAAGGTTAGCAGGACTGTGGGGTTTTACTGGTTTCCCATTTTCATTCTAATTTTTTAACCCTTAGGAAGTGATCTTACCACCTTATTGATAGAGCATATTGAAATTAGTTCATGAAAACAGAATTTCACTTTTCTACCTTATTATCAGGGCTGAGTTAAGTTCTCTAACCTTCTCCTGGAATGGTATCAAGTGTCAATATGTAGTTTATCTTTTTCAACTGTCCTAGGGTGTGTCTAGAGAAATAAATCACCACATCACAACAATAAATAGCAACAGCATACAAGCAGCTACACTTAAGTGCCATTTATGCCATCCTTCTGACAATCGACAACCTTAAAATCCCTCAAAAACCTACGATCTGAAAGCTGTTGCTGCAAAAGCATCACAAATACATGCGCTGGTAACCGGATTCAAAATGCTAAACAGGATTCTGATGTAGGGACCCACAGAATCTGATCCAATGTATCTGTCTGTTGGCCTTCATGTAAATAATGCCCACACCACCAGTGCTGGGACCTCTGCTAGGACAGGCCACGAGACCTGCGTGCCATCTGTCGCTTCCTCTGTTTACTGTTGCTTCATGAGGAACCCGTGAGGTTCCCTTCCTGAACACTCAAAACAACTTCCTAAGGAAGGAATACCAGGAAAAACCCATTTCTGTCTTCTCTCTCTACCTGATTTCTGCCTCCATGAGTAGTATCAACCACAAACACAATACATTCTTTGCGGAAGCATGGGTAAACTTCAAGTAAGCCCATTAGTTTCTCATTCGCACCTCTGGAGCTCAGAGGGGACTATCTCACAGCCCTCCTGGCAGGGGCTCACAACTCTAAGAAGCACAGTCTCTCTGTTTACCACTTGTGGCAGGTGAAATGAAAGGCACAAGAGCCAACGGTTTTCAACAGTTCTAAACTCCTGATGCCTATAAGCAAATAGCTAAGAGGAAAACAATAGTTTGCTTTTACCCTTAGGTTTGGGTGGACTAGATCATTTCAACAGCTACATCTTACTGCAGATCAATGTGTTTCCTTGGGAACAAAGTAAATTTTCTGCAGACAGATTTGCTCAGACCCGAGCAGGACTGAAGCAGGCAATGCTCAAGTAAGGAAAATCAAACCGACATGAATTGAAGAATCCATTTCTGCGGGTTCTGCAGCTTGCCTGACACTGCACTCCCTACAACATTCCCTGCTTGAGAAAACATGAACTCAAGTGTTGAGATGCACAAAGGGAAAGTTATGAAACTCCACTGACACAGTGCATTATGGCAAATAGTCAAGCTTCTCCCAGTTTCTAAGATTTGACATCGGCAGGGCCAGTGCTGTGGCATAGCAGGTAAAGCCACCACCTGCAGTGCCAGCATCCCATATGGGTGCCAGTTTGATTCTTGGATGCTCCACTTCTTTTTTTTTTCATTTATTAAACTTTTATTTAATGAATATAAATTTCCAAAGTACAGCTTATGGGTTACAATGGCTTCCCCCCTCCCATAACTTCCCTCCCACCCGCAACCCTCCCCTTTCCCACTCCCTCTCCCCTTCCAATCACATCAAGATTCGTTTTCAATTCTCTTTATATACAGAAGATCAGTTTAGTATATATTAGGTAAAGATTTCAACAGTTTGCCCCCATATAGCAACACAAAGTGAAAAAAATACTGTTGGAGTACTAGTTACAGCATTAAGTAACAGTGTACTGGATGCTCCACTTCTGATCCAGCTCTCTGCTATGGCCTAGGAAGGCAGCAGAAGGCCCAAATCCTTGGGCCCCTGCACTCGAATGGGCAACCTGCAAGAAGCTCCTGGCTCCTGGCTTTGGATCAGCTCAGCTCCAGCCATCATAGCCATTTGTGGGGTGAACTAGCAGATGGAAGATCACTCTTTCTGTATCTGTTTCTGCCTCTCCATAACTCTGTCTTTGAAATAAATAAATCAGACTTTTAAAAAAAGATTTGACATTAGCAACAATAAATCTCCTACAAAGATTTAGCACAGATAAAGCAGGGTACTTCAGAAAGTTCATAATAAAATGGAATTAAAAGACAAGTTTATTTTGGAGCAAAAAAAAAAAAAAAAGTTGAAATCCACGCATAGATTTCTCACAATCACTGTTTGCTACGAACTTTTTAAGACACGCTCGTACTTACACACGGTTACACCACTGAACCGAGATGGTGAATGTATTGACCACCTCAGAAATGTTTCTCACGGTCCTTTGTGGGCAGTTTCATCTCCAGGGCCACCCATCCTTTCTCAGGCAGCCCTTGACCAACTTTTAGTCACCATACATTAATTTGTATTCTCAAGAATTTTATGTAAATTGAACCACATAGTATATATTCTTTTATTATCTGGTTTCTTCTAATCAGCATAATGGTTTTTTAAAGAAACAATTCATATACTTTGCACACTAATTCATTCCTTTGTTTCGTTGAGTAGCGTTCCATGGTATGGATATACTACAGTTTGTGTATGCTTTCACATGGTGGTAGAATTCAGGTGGTTCCGGTTTCAGGCGATTCAAAACAAAGCTGTTTGTGAGTATTTGTGGACCAGTGTTTGTGTGGGCAATGCGCTTTCATTTCTGTACTCTTCCTACATATATATCTCCATAGATATGCAAGTATATATAACATGTGCATATACAAATTTATATATATATATAAAATATGAGCATGGAGACGAACTACAGTCTTATCTACTACCAGCAGGGATGTAAAATCATACAATTCCCTTGGAAATGCTTGCAGCATTTTGAAAGTAAAACATATATTTCCCTTATCATTCAACCATTCCCTCTTAGGTGTTTACCACAGAGAAATGAAGCACGTGTCCAGACAAACACTTGCACACAGATGCTCACAACAGCTTTAGTTTGAATAATCTAAAACTAGAAACATCCAAATGTCCACCAATAGGCAAATAGATAAAATGTATCTGATGCACAGGACCCAGCATTTGGCACAGTGGTTAAGATACCAGTTAGGCTGACTGCCTCAGAGTACTTGGGTTAAAAAGACCCAGCTCAGGCTCCTGACTCCAGTTTGCTGTTAATGCAGATCCTTGGAGGCAGCAGAGATGGCTCAGCACACTTAGGAAACCTCAACCGATTTCCCAGCTCTTAGCTTTGGTCTTGACTCAGCCCCAGCTGCTGCAGCATCTGAGGAGCAACTCGGTGGAAGTTGGCTCTCTTGTTGCCTGTATCTCAAACTTGTTTTTTTTTTTTTTTAAAGATGAATTTACAGTTTGGTTATATATAATTTGCAACACATACATTGTCACTTAGTTTCTTTTATTTTAATACCTTCCTTTCTTACTAATTATACTCTGAAGAGAACAAGCCATGGTTTATAGTAACCAGGTGACCAATGCTCCTTACGCTTGTTCTTCCTTTCACCTTGGACAAAGCTGTCTGCTATAAGCTTTCCTTGATGTTTAAATACAACATAAAACACAATGAAGTAAAGACAACCCTTTTGGAAGACTTGCAGAGTAGCATTTGTGGCTTTCTAAATGTGATTTTTGGTAACCTAACTTCCTCATAGTAGCTACCAGGGGCCATGACAGGGCAGTAATGCAACATGGCATCACCCTCCACACAACCAGCGTGTCATCTAGGTTTCTTTTCCTAACTAGGGTGTCCATGCTTCACGGCATTCAGAAGGAAAATCTGTTATCAACACACAGCTTTTCCTAAAAAAAAGGAGTAGTCAGCAAGATATGAAGCTTTTTAGTTTCTTAGATGGTATAATTTCTGCCACCTGGACATCCATACACCCCACATGTTCCTATACAGACACACGGGCACACATACTTAAACATGACCCAACTCTTAATCCCAAGTCTATTCAACACCCCAAATGCCACTCAGTATTTTTTTAAATAAAAAAAGCAGTAATACAGTTAACAGCCATAGACATAAAGGCAGTTATATATGGTAGTTTACAGTTTTAAGAATGAAGACACTAAAACATAGTTTAGATTCTTTCTTATTCATTTGCTTCCATTTCTCCCTTGTGATTAAAATGTGGATCCAACCTGTAATGTGGCTGAAATTTTCCAAGTGACTGATAGTTATTACCAGGAAGGCTTATCTAACATGACGCATATTGTACAGGACAGCACTTCAGGTTTTTAAACCACTGGTTCTTTGTTCAAGATAATAAATGCTAAGCTTCATCTTCCAGAGCATCTCAAAAAGCTCTTTTCTGCTTTCTCTATAAAACAAACTGTTCTCTTCCTCTACTTCTCATGAGGTAACAAGCAGTCCAATACTGCAGAACGGGTACCTGGGAATGACATTTCATTAACTACTGCAAGTGACCCGCAGGCTCAATCAATTAGCACAAGTGTGTAGAGTCCTATCACTCTGCTGTAAATATTGCTAAGGTACAGAACTGCTTCAAACAATGAACAGAGCCTCCACAGCAGGGGAATGACTCAAGCCAGCGAAGCCGATGCCTTTTAAGACTGTCTTTTGTATTCCAACTGCATTCCCAGGGCTGCAGGTCAGGTCAAGAACTTCTGGAACAACTGCACACTGTCTGTGGCTCTGGAACTCAGAGTGACTGCTCAGAACATTCTCCTAAGGGAAAGGGTTGTGCAAGGGCACACTGTACCTGCTGCTGCCTGGAAAGCAGCAGCCTCTGCTCACCAGGAGAGAGTGTTTATTCCAGGAGAACCACAGAGCAGCCTCAGCCAGCATCCACATCACTGGCTTCACTCTGCCTACTCCCTTCCAATGACCACTTCCACGCAAATTTTCATAGACAGATACCTAATGCACAGGTATGTTCACTACCACTGAAAAGTCATGAACTGACCCCCCCACCCAAAAAACGCTAATCCTTTTTTCTAAATTTCTTCTTCAATTATCATTGTACTCATCCCCAAATAGTGCAATTTTAAGAAAAGAAAATGAATTCTGAAAGACCTTATACAACCTTATCCAGTTTCTGTTCCAAGTCTATTGAAATATATACATATATACATATATCCATATCCATGTGTCTGTGTGTGTTCCAAACATTTAAAAATAGTTTTAAGACATTTTATTCCATGGAAGAGAGTAATACGGTCAGGGATTAAGTTATTAAGGTTATATTCAAATATTCTGCAATAGTGTTAACAATATACTAACTGAATAGCAGCTATGTGTTATGCATTATTTATTTATTTTTTTGACAGAGTGGACAGTGAGAGAGAGACAGAGACAGAGAGAAAGGTCTTCCTTTTGCCGTTGGTTCACCCTCCAATGGCCGCTGCGGCCAGCGCACCACGCTGATCCGAAGCCAGGAGCCAGGTGCTTCTCCTGGTCTCCCATGCGGGTGCAGGGCCCAAGGACTTGGGCCATCCTCCACTGCCTTCCCGGGCCATAGCAGAGAGCTGGCCTGGAAGAGGGGCAACCGGGACAGAATCCGGCGCCCCAGCCGGGACTAGAACCCGGTGTGCCAGCACCGCAAGGCGGAGGATTAGCCTGTTAAGCCATGGCGCCGGCCAATGCATTATTTCTACTTTTTTAAATTTAAATTCTGGAAAAATACGTAAGGGAGGCATTTGGATTCATTCATTTGCTCAAGGATACACAGGTAAGTAGAAGAGAAACTGAAATTCTGACTCTAGAGTTCTTATTCTTAAAACATAAGAAACAAAAGGAAAAAAATAATGAATTGAAAATGAAAAAAATATTTTCACTTGATTTTTTGTTTTTTAAATTTTTTATAAATGGTTCAGAGTGGAAAGGCTAATTACACAAATATCTGCTTTTCAATATGCAGGATATCATAAACAAATATAGAAAAAGAGGACTACGTAAAGACATGGAGCTGTTATCTCAGAAAGTTTTTATGTTTGGGTCTAAGCGTGAGCACACAGTGATTATTAACATTCAAAGTTAATTCATACCTATGGATAATGGAGTTGCCTTTTCTCTAGTTTGCAGGATTAAAGAGTTGAAATCATAGATGTTACTACCCTACAGGGAGAGCTCCACAGTGAACTTCTGTGTCTCTAGGCAACTCTGTCTCATCACTAGTCTTAGAGCAAACCATATTGCAATGATTGGCCAGAGTACTTTTGACCCTCAATTCCCCTGTAATATGCAAGACTATTTAGTAATTTACAGCAAGCTTCTTAGCTGCTGTAAAAACCCTAACTTTAAACGTCAGGATAAATCGGAAAAAACAGACCACAATCCAAAAGAATGAAGGTGTTTACAATGTCCCTTTCATTCTTGGTATCCAGCCAGGTGAGAATCTCGTATTTTAAGTATTTTCTGTCTTTAACTGCAAGTGCTTATATCTGGGTACATTAAAAAGCCTCAGAGATTACAACCTAGCCAGGCAGGAGTTCACATTTTACAACTTACTGTCTATTGTTTAAAAGATTTTAAATTTTCTGCACAGCATCTCCAAATCTCCAGAGAAAAGTGGCTATACTTGTATAAATTCAAAATAAACAAACACTAGACAGTTTATGTGGCAGTACTTTTGATTTCCTGATATGCCTTCCCAACTGGTTCATGGGCATGAATTCATTTAATAAATTAATTTCAGAAAAAGAAAACTAATTTACCCATTATTTCCTACTATGCCGACTGTGTGCTTCCAAGGTTCTGCATTCAACAAAAGCTTATTTTCAGTCGCAAAAACCTATCTCCTCTGATTTAAGACTGATCATCTCTGCCTCCCTTTGATATTATGATCATCTTAGCCTCCCCTTGATTTTATGACCCTCTTTCCAGTTCTCCATGTGGTATTTAATTCGCTAAGAGTAAAAGGGGCATAACAACTCTTCATCTTCCCAAGACAATCTCAAAGGTAAATAAAACTCCAGCGGTATTTTCCAAAAGGAACAATCACAACTACAAACTCTTCCTTAAGAAATGCCATGAGAGGTCGGCACTGTGGCTGAACAGGCTAATCCTCCACCTAGCGGCGCCGGCACACCGGGTTCTAGTCCCGGTTGGGGCACCGGATTCTGTCCCGGTTGCCCCTCTTCCAGGCCAGCTCTCTGCTATGGCCCAGGAAGGCAGTGGAGGATGGCCCAAGTGCTTGGGCCCTGCACCCGCATGGGAGACCAGGAGAAGCACCTGGCTCCTGGCTTCGGATCAGCGTGGTGCGCTGGCCGCAGCGGCCATTGGAAGGTGAACCAACGGCAAAAGGAAGACCTTTCTCCCTGTCTCTCTCTCTCTCACTGTCCACTCTGCCTGTAAAAAAACAAACAAACAAACAAAAAACAGAAATGCCATGAGAAACATGAAATAATGCTGGCATTTAGGGAATATCTGAGAACAATGTAAAATATTGCTTTCATCAACAATTTATACTTCTTTCAAAATCACTTTTTTAAAACCACAATGCTGTATCTGTAAAGGGTGACAGAATTCTGAGACTGAATTTCTGCCAGTGCTAACTTCTGGGTTCAGAAAAATAGGAAAACATGCCAGAATGGGGAAAAACCTGCAGAAAGACAGAGGGGAAACCCTACACGGAAGAACTGAAGTTTACTGGAATTCAGATATATCTGCATTAACTATACGTGTTAGCTAGTTACAGGAAGCCTTAAAAATGGTGTTAACGGCACCATCTGGAATCCTGAAAAATGAACTTTTACCTGATGGTTAGTGGCAATTTATTACTAAACAGAAGAGAGATGTGTGAGTTATTTTGGACTCAAATAGGACATTATCTTTGCAACAAGACCAATATTCACTAAGCAACATATCCACTAAGCGGGGAAACAGACCAGGGAAATTGTTGTAAAGATCCTAGAGCATTACGGATTTCAGTCTGTGAACCAACAGGCGAGTAAGTCCTTCTGTTATTCTCTACCCACAACTTTTTTCTTCCAGGAAACCATCCAGTAATAGTTTTTCCAAAACTATAATCTTCAACTCTCATACTCTGCGCCCTGCAAATCGTCTATTGCCTATTCATACAGCCCTCAATACCGGGGCGGGGAGGGAGGCGGTACGAGGAGGAACTGATAGTCTACACATCACCACAAGTTGTGTGAACCCAGTGTTAGGATTTTACTGCTGTGCGGACCAGAAACTCATTTTAAAATTTCTTTCTGCTAATCCATTTGGTCTCCAAGCACACTTTGTGTATGTGTGTCTTCAATGAAATTCAATCTGCATTTATCAAGAATGTTGGCTCATGTCTTGCCAGTGAGCCAGAATAACTTTATATACAAAATGTCTTCTCTCTACCATGGCCACTCTGAAATCTTCTGAATAACAGAAATGGCAGGGCCTCTGGGATCTGAGCACTACCCAGAGGTTGTCTCGGCTGCCATCTCCTTCCACCACGTAGAAGACCAAGCGACAAGAAGGCTGCAGGCTCTGCTTTCCAGTTTGCCCCCAAGTGCATACAGGAAGTCACTGTTGATCCTGACACTAATGCCAATATTGGTTACTGAGAGACGAATTCCACTTCAGGAAGCAATTTAATTCTCTCAGACCTATTCCACTTTGCAGCAAAATGCTGTGACAGCTGCCTTAAAAAGATGCCCCAAACGCCTTCTCTTCACTGTCTGGATTATTCATGGAAAGCATCAATTTCTGAATATATCTAATGAGAGCCAAGCATGTATCTATTATAATGATGAATATACCTTATGGTATATAATAATAACCATGAATTATGCACATTCCACATTTTCACATTCACGTAAAAGAGGAAAGGCTAAAATGCAACTACAGAAAGTTTCCAGCAATGCTAGAACAATGAGCTAGCTAACAAAATATTGTTATAATATAAAGATAAATCTCCTAAATGCTTCAATCCCTCCTCAGATCTCCTAATAATCCAGAGTTCTGATCAAAAGACACTAATTTGTGACGTTACTGCTTCTCTGTAAGCCAGAGCGAATAAGCACAGGTAGCAGTCCTGGCAGGGGATGGCGAAAGACACATTTTCCTGTCTCTGGCTGCAGGAGGTGGGTAAGCCATGCAGATCACAGAGGAAAATGAGTCTGATTAAAGCTAATTCTAACACATGGAAAATAGTTTTTCTCAGTGCTGTTCTTTGGGCAAAATATATCAACTGCATCAGTTGTAGTAATACAAGAAGGAAGAATAATCTTTTCTATAAATTACATGCATATAATTATCCATATTCATATATAAATATACATTCATATTTATAAAATCTCAATAACTTTAGCATAATAGATATTTTAGCATAACAGACATTTTTCTCTAGGTTTATCTTTGTTCCTTCAGCCAAAAATGAAATTTTAAAATATAAGTGAGTAGAAAGTTCCCATTTTATTTTTAGCATGGTTCCATCCACATGCAAGACAATTCAGAGATGTCATAAAATATCCCTGAAAGATTTCTTTTTTAGAAAAAGATTTATTTATGTATTTGAAAGGCAGAGATACAGAAAGAGAGAGAGAGAAAGAGAGAATTATCTTCCATCCACTGGTTTACTTCCCAAATGGCTGCAATGGTGAGGGCTAGGCCAGCCTAGAGCCAGGAGCTTCTTTCAGATCTTCCACGTGAGTGCAGGGGCCCAAGGACTTGGGCAATCTTCTGGTGCTTTCCCAGGCTCAACAGCAGGGAGCTGGATCAGAAGTGGAGCAGTGGGGCCTCAACCAGTGCCCATATGGGGTGCCAGCACTGTAGGTGAGCCTTAACTTCCTACACCACAGTGCCAGTCCCCCATGGCTACTTATTTGTTTTTAATAATGCATTTTCCATGAACTTTTTGAGAGACTCCTTTTAAGTATGTATGCATCCTCAATCCTTCCTCTCCCTGCCCCCCCCCTCTCTCACACACACACACACACACACACACGTAGCCAAGTATCTCCATACAGTATTGGTTTTTAAAAGACATTTAAAAAAACACCATGTGTATGCTCACATGAATTTAGCATCATTTCAGATTTATTCACTGATTTTAAAAAAGATATTTATTTATTCATTCATTCATTTGAAAGGCAGAGTTACAAAGATGCTGGTTCATTTCCCAAATGGCTGCAATGGCTCGAGCTACGCTGATCTGAAGCCAGGAGCCAGGAGCTTCTTCAGGTCTCCCATGCAGGTGCAGGGGCCCAAGGACTTGGGCCATCTTCTCCAGCTTTTCCAGGCCATAGCAGAAAGCTGGATCAGAAGTGAAGCAACTTGGGCTGGCGCCATGGCACAGTAGGTTAATCCTCTGCCTGCGGCAGCAGCATCCCATATGGGCGCTGGTTTTAGTCCCAGCTGCCCTTCTTCCAATCCAGCTCTCCACTATGGCCTGGGAAAGCAGGAGAAGATGGCCCAAGTCCTTGGGCCACTGAACCCATGTGGGAGACCAGGAGGAAGCACCTGGCTTCTGGCTTCGGATCAGGGCGGTGCGCCGGCCATTGGAAGGTGAACCAACAGCAAAAGGAAGACCTTTCTCTCTCTCTCTCTCACTGTCCACTCTGCCTGTCAAAAAAAAAAAAAAAAAAAAAAAAAAAAAAAAAAAAAAAAAAAAAAAAAGAAAAGAAAAAGAAAAACAAAACAAAACAAAAAGAATCCAGCGCCCCAACCGGGACTAGAACAATGTTTTCTAAGAGCTTCCAAGTGTTATTTCTTGTGACATAAAACATAGTGGAGGGGCCCGGCTCTATGGCTTAGTATGCTAAGCCTCTGCCTGAAGAGCTGGCCTTCCACGTGGGCTCCAATTCATTTCCAGATGCTCCTTTTCAGGTCCCTCTCTGCTAATGGCTTGGGAAAGGCATGGAGCACAGCCCAAATGCTCAGGCTCATGCACTCATGTGGGAGACCCAGAAGAAGCTCCTGGCTTCATATAGGCTCAGCTCTGACTATTGTAGCCAACTGGGGAGTGAACCAGTAGATGGAAGATCTTTCTCTGTCTCTCCATCTCTGTCTGTAACTCTACTTCTCAAATAAATAAATCTTAAAAAAAAAAAAGAAGAAGAACAGTATACAAGGGGATAGTTGGGATAGTTCATACACAGCTTGAAATTTTTTTCCCCAAGTATTACAAATTCCCAGACCATGGGTTTGGTTAAGAGAATTCTTTGAGGGGGATCAGAGAAGAGGAACTGCTAACCGTGGGTTTTTAATGTGGCTGTGTGTTTAAATGGGAGTCTATAAAAAATGGTAGAGAAAAATGAATAGCCAAGGATTTTAACACTGGAAACGAAGAGAGGTTATAATCACTGCTACCCAAAATTAGTCTTCTAAAAGGAATGATTAACTAGGGACAGGGTCCAATGAGTTACAATGGGACATATCAGAAGCCATTATGGAGGGACAGCTGATGACAACAGTACTCAGAGTGGGGAAAATAAAATTGCTGACTTCACACTAGTCATGGGGAAGTAATAACAATAAACTCATTTTCTAAAAACAACATACGCTCAAAAAATGGCACCAAATGTAAAAGTGCACCAAGATACACCATGAACCAGAAATGTCAAAGACAAGGCTTATGGAAGAGGTCATTTTGATACCTTGGATGATTAGAGAAAGGCCACAAAAAATTAAATATGACAAAAAAACATATTAAAGAAAAAAGAAGGGTATAAAGCTATCTATTCCCTAGCAAGTTTTGTAGCCACATACAATCTTTTAAAATATCACCAAAAGCAAGAGAAATCTAGCCACATCTAACATAATTCACGTATTCCTTAAAATGAGTGATTTATCATACCCAAATAGTATTGTACATTACAGTAATAATACAGAATATAGGAAAAAATAAGACATTAGACATAATGCTCACAAGGAGTAAGAAAGTACAGATTTATCTGTGTACTGCAAAATGTCAAGTAAAACATATTCTGCCTCTGATACGAGTCTTATTTATTTCTCTTAAGTTTATCTAAGTCAGAGAGAGAGATCAAGACCGAGATAGATCTTCTCTGTGCTGGTTCATTCCCAAAAAGCCTGTAACCGCAAGGGCTGAGTCAGGCCGAAGCCAGGAATTTGGAACACAAAAATATCTGGGTCTGCTCTGCTATGCAGGCAGCAGGAATCCAACTATTTGAACCATCATCACCTGCT